>NW_024542062.1:0-600000 GCF_016758785.1 Suillus bovinus | reverse complement strand
GGATCACTCACGATACCAGGAGATGATGACATCTAGCAAGTGCTGAGAATCTAATGAAAGGCATAACTAGACTAAGTTCTCACCATCAAGGTCATTAGTTCGTTGCTCAAGCTGCAGAATGATGGTGAGCATAAATGTTAACTTGACATGTGGCAACATACTCACCGTTTTGTCACACTACCAGGACCGTCAGGTGCTGAGCCAGAGACGGCAGTTTTGTGAGAAGTTCTGGGGGGAGCAAGGGCGGAAGTAATCTGGTCCATAATGTCTAAGCTTGCAGATACAATGTCGATCAAGAGAAAAGTGATAAGAGCCCCAAGAAGTTGTCAGTTCAAGTAGGTTCGAGTACCAGGTGGACGCGCTCAGTCACGTGCAGTCATTATCGAAATTTCCACAGGTCCGTAGGAAACAATAACAAACAAAGACCTATTCTGAGTTTCAATTGAATGGAAAGATCCATCGGCAAGAACGGCTGTGGGCCAGCTTCTCCTACTCACCGTAAGCAAGTGCGTAGTCCTGTAACTTATACTTCCAACGTCGTCAACGGCCCACACGATGTCGAGCAATTTTGCGCCGACTCCGGCAGAGCTTGCACTCGTGAATCAGATATTTACTCAGGCAGATACCCAGAAAATCGGAATCCTCACCGGTGACGTCGCCGTAAAGGTCTTCCAGGGTGCAAAACTAGCACCGACCGTCTTGGGCGAGATTTGGAATATTGCTGATGATGACAACAATGGCTTTTTGACCAAGAAGGGTGTCTCAATTGCAGTTCGTCTCATGGGCCACGCTCAGAAAGGCCAGAAGGTCGATAAGTCTCTTGTGAACAAACGTGAGCTTCACCGCTCTTCACCATGTCATATTACTGATATTGGGCCCTTAGCTGGACCCCTAGCCAATATTGAAGGCGTACAGACGCCTTTGATTCCACAAGGCACCGGTGCATCAATACCGAAATCACCACCTCCCAGTTTGCCACCATTGACTCCTCAAGACAGGGCCAAATTTACACGGATATTCCAGGGGTGTGGGCCCATTAATGGCCTCCTCAATGGTATGTCAGCCCATTCCTACATAGTAGGGGTTAATTGTTTTCTTCAATTCAAGGCGACAAAGCGCGCAATGTATTCGTCAAATCCAAACTCTCTGTGGATAAACTATCTCAAATATGGTGCGTCGAGTATATCTGAGTTTGACAAATCTCATGTCGTCACAGGACTCTATGCGACACACAAGACCGAGGCGTACTCGACATAACTGACTTTACCATAGCCATGTACCTAATTCAAGCCTGCATGGCCGGTCAACTCTCATCTATTCCGACTTCCATTCCGCCAAGTTTATACGAGCAGGCCGGAGGGGTTTCTGTTCACGCGACCGGTGGTAGTGCGAATTTCAGCAGCCCAGGTTTTGCACCAGTACCGAGGCATAATGCTGTGCAGCCGCAGCTGACAGGCCAGGCGTCTACAGCTCCTCCCCTTCCGAACAGACGCCTGGCACCCAACAGGCTCGCACCAGCGATACCCCCCTTCCCTGGTGTTTCCCAGTGGGATGTAACTGCGGCTGAGAAGGTTGCTGCAGACCGCTACTTTGATACATTGGACTCGCAGCACAGAGGATACATTGAAGGTGATGTTGCAGTACCATTCATGCTCCAATCCAAGTTGCCGGAAGATGTCTTGGCCCAAGTCTGGTCTGTAATCATAAAACGTCTATCTTCGGGTATTGTTGTTTCTCATTTTGGGTTTGCAGGGATCTTGCAGATATCAATAATGACGGCCGTCTGACCCGTGATGGATTCGCAGTCGCGATGCATCTCATTCAGGGCAACCTCTCAGGCAAGGACGTCCCTAGTACTTTACCTCCGACCCTTGTACCTCCATCAATGCGAGGAGGACAAGTGCCATTTGTTTCTCCACTGGCACCTCCCAATCCGGAACCCGTGCGGGATCTCCTTTGGGATGATTCACCTCCGCCGTCGGCGACCACCTCGCATCCTCCAACAAGCATCTTGCAACCCCAGACGACAGGTACCCCGCTCTCTCCGCGGTCTTTGCCCCGTCCCGCACCACCCTCACAGAATCCCTTTGGCTACTCTCCAGCTACATCTCGTGCGTTGTTCGGCGCCACCTTGTGAGAAGATACTGATACTCTGAACAACAGCGTCGAACAAGAATTTCCTCGATGATGACGATACACATGCGCCGCCCATTTTGCACGACCAGTCTGTAGAAATTGGGAACGTGCAGAATCAACTCAATTCGACGCAAAGATCTCTGCAGACCGCCAAGGCTGAGCGAGAAGCTCGAGAGAGTACGCTTGCCAATCAGGCTGCGCAGCTTTCAGCTCTCCAGACTCAGCTTGCTGCTGCCAAAGCATCTTACGAGACAGAGACTTCCCTTCTGAACACGCTCCGTGATCGCCACGCAGCTCAGATCGCTGACATTCAGAGAATCAGGGAAGAACTCATTAGGGACGAGAGCGATCTCAGCGCTGTCCGAGTGGAGAAAGCAGAAATCGAAGGGTCTTTCTTGCGCGACAAGGAAGAGGTTCGGGATTTGAACAGGCGGATGGCAGAGGTTACAGCGCAAATTGCTGTTGTGAAGCAGGATGTCGAGAAGGCGAAGAAAGACGCGAAACATCAGAAGGGTCTTCTTGCCATTGCCAAAAAGCAACTGGTAGCCAAGGAGTCGGAGAAGATTAAGGTGGACAAGGAGCTAGAGGAGGTACAGCAAGACCTCACCGATACGATTACAGAGAGAGAAGAAGCCGAGGCTGAGGTCGAGAAGGTTGTGATTACGCCTTCGCAGACAACGTTGGAACGTTCTAAGTCACCGGACTCAGTTGCTTTCGCGGCTGCTCATCCTTTACCGGTGACCCCTGATATTACGGGCACCGCCATGAACCCGATCGGTGTCAAAAGTAATAATCCATTCGAGAGGTTGACATTGTCCTCAGGAGCATCGACGCCGCGATCCCAGTCGCCGTTCCTGTCTTTCCCTAATGCTTCTTATCCTACTCCCCCTGGCCTGTCATCATCACCTGGTCTCTATACTCCGGCTACAATGCAATCAGACGTGTTTTCGCAGGCACCCGACACAGAACCCGTGCTACAGACCGACAACGCGCCCGATACAGATGGGTCTGAATTTGTCGTTGTGACCCCTCGTGTGAAGGACAGTCCCTATTTTTCTGTTGATGTCGTATCGTCGCCCACGAGCGATGAACATTTCGCCACTCCCCCAACCAGTATCACACCAGTCAATCCCAATTCCAGTGCAAAGGATTCATCTCTTGATAGTGTTGCCGCACACTTTCCCGCCATTGATAATTTCAATACTCAGCTCCCCGTGCCAGAGGATGAGGAGGAGAAGGAAACAGACCTGTCTACGGACCTTCAGGAGTTGGAGGTGAACGACACTGAGAGTGAAAGCGAGGATAACCACGAGTTGGAAGCTGTCGACCATCTGACACACTCTGCCAAGGAGGTTCCTCCCTTGGAAGCGTTATCATCTCAGGCGCCGACATCTTTTGATGACATCTTTGGAGTTAATACTGATATGCCTGAGCGAGTCCCTGCTTCCAGCACTGCACCTCAGCCAGACTCAGCCGACCCCTCGCAGAATGGCCTATCTTTAGTAGATGCCTTTGGTGTTCCTTTCTCAGAGCTTGAAACTACTCCGTCGCAGCTCTTTCAACCATCTGAGACGAGCGGTTTGAATAGTTTCGATGAAGCTCTCGGCAAGATCTCAAATGGAGGTTCCGCGCAACCCGCTTCTGCCTTCTCCTTCGATTCTAACTTTGAGGATAACTTTGACTTCGGGACAGCAATGTCATCATCTTCTACATTCCCACCACCACCCACCGGATCTGCTCCTGCCAATGGCATCCCTGCAACAACCTCAAACGTGGTTACACATGCGAATGAGGTACCTGATTTCTTCGCCCAGCCTGCGAGCAATGGGATATCAGCTACTCCAAAAGTGGCTATGGCACAGCCGGCAGCCCCGGTCTCATTTGATGAAGTCTTCTCATCGGGCCCCTGGGATGCCTCAAGCAATGCACCTCAGCCTGAGAAGGTAGTATCAAAACAGGCGGACGCGGGAGTCATAAGCTTCCAAGATGCATTCGGAGGCGTTGATGCCTCTCAAGCCCTTGCGCTAGATAGTGCACCATCCTCTAAAACTCCAAAGTCATTCACATCCTCTGCATCGCCACCTTCGTCCGAGGGTAGTAAGCCCTTCCCAAATGTCTCCCCTCCTGTATCACCGCGAGGTCCATCTTCTCCCCGCGTCACGTCGATACGGTCTACTTCCCCTCCGCGACGTGCCACATCGCCACCGCCTCGAGCTGTTTCTCCGAAGTTGCAGCGGCCATCAAGCTCTTCAACCAAGGAACCTGCTCACGATAAGCCTCCGCCACCCCCGCGGCACTCTAAGCTCAGTGTATGTACTATCTTTACTTCGCATGGTACATTACTAATAATCGGTGCCTCGTAGATTCGCCTTCCGTTTGGCAAGAGAAAGAAGCAGGACTCAGTACCGCCTATTCCTCCATCAAATCTATCACAGAATGTGACCGTTGTGGAGGAACCGAGGGTGACACCTGGTGTTGAAGACGACGTAGAACCTGTGA
The DNA here is from genome assembly GCF_016758785.1 of Suillus bovinus. Classification (NCBI taxonomy): domain Eukaryota; kingdom Fungi; phylum Basidiomycota; class Agaricomycetes; order Boletales; family Suillaceae; genus Suillus; species Suillus bovinus. Next base: position 595,365 of record NW_024542062.1, on the reverse strand, counting down.
AACAGCTGTCTGCTATGGGCTTCAGTCGGACTCAAGCTGTTGCGGCGCTCGAAGCATTCGATTACGACGTACCAAGAGCATTGAATAGCTTACTGGGAGCGCAATAAGGGCGGAGGCCGACGTGATGAACGTGATATCTTATGATGGCTTGATCTTCCGTTTGTAATATTTCACGTGTCCAACAGAACGTACTTCCGGAGCACGCATGCACATTCCTTACTACTCATCCCATTTTCTTTAATCTCGTCATCACTCCCGACTCATAAGGAGCAGGTCAGAACCAACGGAACAATGACATTCCTTTATGCCCCTTTCCTAGGGTTTCTTTCTATTTTTGACGGGTCAGCGCCGAGACCTTGTCTCGCCAGGCCTCGAGTGACCCTGCAGCAGAGCTCTTGTATTTCCACCTGGATTCAGTCGACCTCACTTTTTGAGAATGCCTGCATGCTCATTGTTCTGCATAAGGTACTGTGACTCAGACAATGGATGATACTGCGGAGAAGCCTAGGGCAGTTCAAAATCCTTAGTCTTAATGTTGAACCTTGGTGCCTTAAATACACGCACTAGTGCTTCCGTGAGCGGGGAAACTGAAGGGAAACTATGCAAGTTCAAAGTTGACTGTCAAAAATTTTAGCGGGCCTATATAATCATCTTGCGCTGTAACCACATTACAAAAAAGAACTTGATAACCGCCGAATCTCTCTTCTTTACCATGGCCGCATTCGAGATGATTGTGGTAGGCTCCGGTGGCGGACCCGACGAATTCAACCTATCAGCGTGGGTCCCTTCTTTCCGCTGCTTTTCCATCTTGACTCGGACATATGATACAGGTATCTGCTCAAGCCTTGCGAGGCTGCTTGGAATGATGGTATCATCGCACTGGAGGCGGGTGCGCAATCTTATAACCGTGTCTCGCGACCAGCATCTGACGCTATCACTCAGGGTCGGGTCTTGGCGCGCTTAGACATATCATGAAGCGCGACCCAAACATCTTCGGAGAACGCCCAACAGACGCGAATCAAGCATCTTTCACTCCTCTCACGGTGTATGCAAATGTCAAGTTAGTGACATTCTCATATTACTACCTCACGGCCCGTATCTTAACTTGATTCTGCAGGTGTTTCCTCCTTACGCATGCGCACCTTGACCATATAGGCAGTCTTGTAATGGCCGCGGGCACCCTTGGCGGTGCCAAGAAGCGTATATATGGCTCAACCCAGACTCTCAGAGACATAGAGACTATTTTCTCTGGAAGAATATGGCCCAAATTAGCCACACATGATGAGAATGACCCGTTATTCCAATTGGTGTATCACGCGTGAGTCTCATCCCAGTCAATATCTAGTCATCAACCTCAAATCTGCCATCCGGCCTGGCAGCCTCCACGCAGATGGCAAATACGAGGTTATCTTCCCCAATATTTCTGTTCGCCTCATGACCGTCAGCCACGGAATGAACGACTCTGGTCCGTATGACGGTGCTTGCTTTTTCATTCGACACGACCCCACAAACCATGAGTTCATCTTTTTCGGGGATGTGGAGCCTGACAGCGTCTCTATCAAGCCAAGGAACATCGCAGTCTGGCGTGCAGCAGCACCAAAGATACCGCATGACATATCTACCATCTTCATTGAGTGTTCGTACCAAACAGGGCGGCCGGATGAGGAACTTTGGGGTCACCTCAGTCCCCTACATTTGGTACAGGAGCTGGTCACGCTAGCAACAGAGGTTGTCATCGCCCGAAAAGCACGTAAATCCCGCTCAGGATCAAGGCCACGAAAGAAACAACGGAAAAACTCCATGTCACCTGAGGCCCTTCATGGGGCACTTGAAGGTGTCAAAGTTTACATCATGCACTGCAAGGAGCAATTCTCTACAGAACGACCGATCAACCACGTTATCGGTGACCAATGTCGTGAGCTGCTTGCACCGCACCAATTAGGAGTTGAACTTCTCACTGCAGACCAAGGCATGAAGATTGGTGGGTCCAATCGTCCTATCGGCTTTGGCGAATATTCTTGGTATACTAACTTATTACTCTTCAAGTTATCTGAATCTTTTCCTCCACAAACCTTTCCTATTCGTTCAGTTATTTGTTGAGCTATTTATTTTTGGAGAAATCCGTCGATACCAGTCCCCGCCGTGTGTACACTGAACCACTGTAGCCCTAATTTTCCATCTCGCAGCTGTCGTTTTACCACCAGTTTGTTTTATCACTCATTCCCCAATTCATTTTCGGACGTTGACGCACTACGTACCTTCGAACTTCTTTCCCACGTACTACTCGAACGCTACGTACCGTCTAATCAGACTCCCTCACGTACTTGCACGATCGCACGAAATACCGACGATAACATAAAAATCACCTGCAAACAGCAAAAAAGGAATATACAGGAAACAGTGTTAAGAACAAGAAAAAGAGCCAATACGGATTTGAACATAAAGACCGTCCTTAGTGCATACGTATGAAGATATCTATAATGCGTAACATCATGAGGTCAATTATGTCCGTTCGTTTCGTGAGCAGGCTATGACGATGCGTAGAGCTTGACAACGCCGTCTGCGCCTGCGCTTGCCATGAAGGGTAACGTAGGGTGGAATTCGACGTCGAGAACGCCCTCTTTTGCCTTTTCACGATGTGTCGTGATCTCCTGCGTGCAGGTCCGCGAGCCGAGAAGATCCCAGAAGCGGATGGAGCAGTCATGCGAGCCAGACACGAGCGAGAATCCGGCTGCATCGATCGACAACGATGTTACCCCGTCAAGATGAGCAGGCATGGTGTGCGTGCAATGACCTTCATATACGGTCAGTGAATGTAGAGGAACCCGGCTGGTAAATAGAACGTACCTGACAATATGTCGAATATGCGGATGAACTTGTCCTCATGAGCAGTGACGAGGAACGATATCGTGGGATGGGAGACAATACGGTTCACCTGAGTTGCAGGTGTGCCATCTTGATGAAAAGTATCATCAGTGATTGTCGACAGAAGCAACGAGAATCGAGGCACGCACCATACGTGGCATCAGTCGCTAATCTTGACACCTCTCTTCCAGTCTCGATATCGAACACTTTTACCACCGCGTTCTGGAATGCCACTGCCACTTTTTTCAAGTCAGACTTGATCGCCTCGACCGCAGTTGCTCCTGGCTCTTTTTCCTTTTCCTCCTCCTCGTTCCCTTCGTGGTCCAAGCCGTAGTAGCCCCACGACAATTTCAGAGGCGCACGACCTTCTGCAGCTCCACTTACATCCCATACCTTTATGGAGCCCTCAGCACCACAACTCACCAACGCATTCTCGTCCCGTACAAGGGCAAGGTCCCAGACGGCGTCAGTGTGCCCCACCAGCTCTCCACGCGCAGAGCTGTCATCGTATGGTGCGTATGTCGTGTGTGATGGCGAGGGCAGCGCCCAGATACGAATGCTTGAGTCGAGCGATGCGCTGTAGATGAGGTGCTTAGTAGGGGAATGCACGAGACGTGTTATTGCGGCAGAGTGGCCACGCAGGGTAAGTTGAGGCTCGAAATCAGTCGTGAGGCGAGCACTAAAAGAAAGTTAGTCTCATGCCTGCTAGAGAAATAAGGACACCAACGCAGAAGATGCTAAATTCGCGACATCCATGCGCCATATTTTTACTGTGCAGTCATCTCCACCGGTTGCAAGGCATAGTTCCGTGGGGTGGAATGCAAGTGCACGTACTGCGTCCAGATGACTGAGAGCCAGAATCAGCACCAAATACTTGAACTTCTAGTGGCAGAAGTACACACTTTCTCAATGTTCGCTTAGCTTTCCATATCTTTGCTCCGTCGCCTTCACCCTCCTCAACCCCAACACCTACGCTCTCCACCTCATCTTCGTCCTCTCCAACTTCTTCACCCTCACCCTCGCCTTCCTCGTCATCGCGCCATCGTTGCATTTTCATGTGCTGTTCGTATGAGGACCGCAACTTCTCTCGCCACTCGCCCTGATCATCAGGACGGAAAATCGCCGTTAAATGGCGGGATGACTCCGACTCGGCAGCCGGTGCTCCCTCTTTCTCTGGAGGCGGTTGTGGCGCTGTCTGCAGGGGCGCCTGCTGTGATGGAGGCTGCTGAGACTGGGGTAGTTGAGGTGGCTGTGACCTTTCTTGGCTCTGCACCTGCTGTTGCTGTTGCTGTTGCTGCTGCTGGAACATGCTCGCACCAACATTGTTCAGTGGACTCCCTCGCTCCAATGGTCCTGTCGATGCTGGGCCTGGCATCAAACTCACACCACCACTTAGCATCGGGAAGTCCTTATTCCCCGGTCCATTAACAACTGTGACCCCTGGCCCAGATTCCGGCAATGCCTTACGAGGCCGGCCATTGTAGATCGCCTCGAAGGGTTGGCTGGGCGCTGTGGGGTTTACGAGTCCTGATGAGATGAGCGGACGATTTGGGAGTGGGTTCATTGCTTGCGGAGAGGTGAGGTATGAGATTTCCTGGAGACATCTGAAGATTATGAGCATGCATGAAGTGAACTCGAAAGGTAACGAGAAAACGTACTGCTTGAGATAGTCTCTACTCCGTGCGCGGCTCTTTGGATCGCGTCCTGGTGGGAGCTTACCGATGGAACCAACGGATGGGAGACCTCCGCTCCAGTTCGCACTCGTACCGGGCCATGAGGGTTGTCGTGCTGGAAGTGCAGAGGTCCCATTCGGAATACGTTCGGAGGGCAGAGGGGAATCTATGGTAGGTGTGTCAACGTCAAATACGGTACTAAAATAAACAACACCCTAAGAATTGGGCAACACGCACCGTCACTACGTGGCGAGCTGCCACTGCTTCCATCCTTGTGGCTCTGAACATCATCTTTTGAGCCATGCTGCTGGAGCGTGGCTGATTTCGACTGCTGAGCGGTGCCAGTTGGCGCAGTTAACTGCTTTGAGCTATTGCACAGTATTATGAAGAACACATTGCATGAGAACATGCGCAAATTCAACAAAAAGAGGGAGGCAGCACGCGTGAGTAGGCTGGCGCGTGCAGAAGAAGAACACGAACCGTTCCATACGGAGAGCATACTCCAGCATTTTTATGCGACGCATGAGGTCGAGTTTGACGTTTTCGAACGAGCGTCGCTCGCCCTCAAGGAGAGCTATGCGAGCCTATTGTGACCCATAAGTACGCGACGTCCCAAACACAAGAAATTGAGCAACAAATGTAGCATGCAAACTAAAACGCATTTTCGTGATGCGAAAAGCCAAAAGTAAAAAGTGACTCGCGGTGGGACGCATATACACACAAGAATAAAAGCACTCACCCTCATTTCAGCTCTCTCAATCTCCCATTCGTTTCTATCACGCTCGTAACGACGCCATTCTGTCTGCAAAAAGTGCAAGACACTGGAGAGGTTGAAATCTTGCCCATTCTGTGGAGGTGGGGGTGGGATGCCCTGGGTTTGCCCTGGCTGGCCCTGGGGTTGTTGCTGACCAAGTTGACCCTGCTGCTGTTGGCCTCCCTGATTTTGCTGGGGCTGAGGCACCTGCAAGGTGCCGAGCATAGGGATTTGAATCGTCTGTGGATGGTGAATGTTGGGCGTTGAAGAGATTGACTGTGTGCTCTGGTTGTTCTGGTGGTATAATGCAGTCAAAGGGTCACGCTGCTGCGAGCTGTTGCTGCTATTATTTTGCGACAGAAGACCGTTAGGAGGAGGAGATTTTGAAGTGGCAATGTTGCTGATCCGTGAGCTTGTGAGCATATCGGCGGTGGGTTCCTATAATCCTGCTTTCCAGTGTTTGCAATCAACAAACAACCGCCTCAGTGTGAAGGCGGGAAACGACAAGTTCAACGTCAACAACGGCGACCACGATGGTAACAGCAACGACCACGACAATGGAAGTACGGAGAAAGGCGAGTCCACGAAGCACTTTCACTCATTCACAAAGCGCCTTAGTACTATTACTGCCGTAGTATATTATATTCATGCATAAACTGATTCAAACATCCGACCATCGGGCTCTGACCAATTTTTTTGTGAGATTCCAATGAAATTTATCAACCTAGCGTTTCACACAGCTCGGTGTCATGGCGCATGATAGGACACGGTTAATCACAGACTAGACTCGATGACCGAGCGGGAGTCAACGGGATGAGAGAACCAGGCTCTTGATACGACCGAGCCCAAAGGTTACTTCGAGAACGATGCTAGAATCCAAGTATCAAACTTTTGCTTCCCTTCTTCGTGGTTCTTGAAGCGCGCAAGAACTATGTGTCAAGATACTCAAGGTGGCAGATAGTGGACGCAGGCTAAGACTGAGATCGTTGATGAGCATGGATCATACAAGAGATGGATTGTAACAGTTATTATTCCCCTTCTATTTCTTTCCTGATCTAAAGAAAAAAGACTGATCAGATCGACCAAGATGAAGATTTCACTACACGCACTTCTTGATTCCGCCACCAGGAGGACCACCTGTCAAAATCATTAGTCTATCCTGACTTGAGGTGCTTTGAACACTCACCCTTCACAGCTAGATCCCACCGCTTAGATAGGTTTATTATAATGTGGCAAGTTAAAACGTACCTTTGTCCTTTGCAGCCTTCAAAGCAGCCTCTTCGGCCTTTTTCTTGTCCTTGAAGGCCTTGTCATCTTCATCTTCCTCCTTGTGTTCCTTCTTTGGTGCCTAGCGATTTTAAAGGAGGCTTTAGCACGGTTTTGAGGCGGTTAGAAAACGAACCTTCAGAGGCTTTAGCTTTCCACCTTGTCTCGACATCGTTGAACCTGACACAGTGTCTATGTCTGATAAGAACTTGCGAGGCCGCCTGAGGGTGACTACCTAAACTTGTCCATGGCCGGTCTTGCCGGTCGGTCCCCCGCCGGTCGCAGCTGCAAAGAGTGAGCACTTCTGAATTGTTTTGAATGAATACATTGGTTGCATTGTATCACATTCAACTTGAATGATAAGTTCAAAGATCTCATTAACTTTTGGTGATTCCGCCAGCCCAGCTAGCATTCAGATTCGGTTCCAGGTTAACGTTCCCTGAGACCGTCTTAGGTGTATTACGTAATTGTAAAGCCATTTGCGTATACAACGGTTTTCTAGTAACCAGCAACGTCGAACAATAACCTAAAGATGTGGGTACAGTGTTATTATGCCTTGCCGTGTCTAGCTGGGTCACTCTTGCATCTTCAACCAGAACTCCCTCGACTGCGTCGAGCCCTTTGTCGCGAGCGACCTTTCAATCATTTCTATTTTTCGTCAATCGAGCAGGGTTCTCGACAGTGTTCAATACCACTCATTTCACGCAATGTTATTTGTTAATGTCATTTCGGCCATAATACTGGCAGGCTCAGTTACGGCCATTCCCTTTCGTATCCTACCCTCTCAAAGTAAGCGGGATGTCAACCCTGCGCTAGTACCGTCATTCGGTTGGCAATCTGGTATCAATCCAGATGGTGAGTACAAAAATAATAGTGTGCTTCAACACTGCACTAAGATATTTCTAAAGGCACGGGTAACTGTGACGGTGCTGTGAATGGCACTAATGGGAAACCTATTTTAGTACCTTGCCAATGCCCGCCAAATTCAACGTTCTTCCTTGCTGTGAGCCTTCCAGTCAAAGATTGTGTTGCCCACTGCTGAACATAGACTTCTGTGGTAGAATCTTGATAAAAATGTGGCGGCGGGCTTTGTGACAACAAACCCCACAGTGAAGGTCTCTTTCCCAACAGATAATAGCACAGCATCTCAGCTTGCTCGTTTAAATGCAGCAGCGGTCACTCTGCAAAACTTGGAAGGCCCTGGTGTTGGGTGCCCAATTTCTTCTACCACTTTTTCTGCACAGAGGAATGCAATCAGTGCAGAGGCATCTAGCAACGGAAATTCAAGTGCCACGCCTTCGGTATATATGCCTGCTTCATCTACCTTCATATCCTCAAGTGCTGCAATACCTACGACTGCGTCAGCAACACCCGCGCGTTCCGGTGTGCCAACGAGCTCTTCTGTCACGAACACTGCCGTCCCAACGAGCATCACTTCAAACAATAATCCTGTTTCACCCACTAATGAACAAATTGCCACTCTGGCACCGCCCCTTGGATGGCAAGCTGGAATCAACTCGGACGGTAAGCAGTAATTTTTGAACGCCTGCTAATGTATAAGAGGCTCACATGAATATTATCAGGCACTGGTAATTGTGATGGTGCCGTCAATGGTACAAACGGGAAGCCAATACTTATCCCATGTCAATGTCCCCCTGATCAGACGCACTATATCGCAGTATGTCGTTCATTTAATGTTCAATTTCATGCAGGGAACCGACATTCTTCTAGAACCTGACTGCTAATATCCGCGCGGGCCATGTCATTCTCAATCCCACGGTGCAACTCACATTCCCAACCGATAACAGCACAGCCTCGCAAAGTGCGCGTCTGAATGCTGCTGCTGTTACGATACAGAACTTGAATGGTGCTGGGAAGGGCTGTCCGATCGTCTCCACCACGTTCAGTGCACAGCAGAAGGCAATTAATGCTAAAAGCACTTCTTGATTGATTATTAGTTGTAGCAAACAACAAGCTTTCGTTATCATTGTACAATCATATTGCTTAGGCGTTGGCCAGAAAAAACTTGCAAGTTGGGGCTCCTCCAAGTTGATGTAGCTTCCGAGCTCCGCTCCGAGCTAAACGATGAGAGTCTGAGTTGAAGGCTTATAAGTAAAGTCCACCCTTCAACAATAGTCGGTCGCTTAGGCCAAGTTAACATTCCTAGATCGTCATGAGCGTCACGACTTGCACCAGAGAATGGCGTGTCACTATGTCTCAAGAATGGGATGTGCGTTCTTTAACTTATTGCCTCAACTCCATCCAGTGGGACACAGTACAACGTGCGGGTATTGACGTGTTGCTGTGATTCAGGTTCTCGGACCTTTCCCCATCCACGCTAGGGAACAGCACTTCCTTTCTCCTGCGTTTCCCCTTGACTGTGGGCAATCATATTGATCGTGTACTATGAGTATGAACTAATCTGCTGTGGATTTTGAAGTGTCTAAGAATATAGATCTGACCCGCACCTATCCATCTGCTTATGCTGATGGCGGATATGTCTCTTGGTCGAAAGTCAGCTCGGATGAACACGGAAGTCTCAAAGTATCTCATCCCAATATTCGGTGGGAGCAGCTTCGTGCGACCGAGGGATGGGCAGCACTGCAGCATCACAACGTCCTCCGGACGTATATCACCGTCTATCCTCCAGTTTCTAAGCGAGAGAGTACTGAGGCCGATCCACGCCTGCGTGTCGAGTGTCTCCAAGGCGCATACTTTTCCATCTTACCAGGTGACGAGACAACTTGGACAACACATGTCTCGGAATGGCACATGGGGAATGTTTACGCTCTCGAGCGCGCCCCTGTACAGTTCGTTTCGCTCCCAACGTCTCCATGTAGAGACAAGGCGACCCGATATCAAGTAGTTCTTGGCGGACCTTATGAGGTGATCCGGCATCTCGAAAATTGAAAACATCATCTGAGTTCTTCACTAGATAAGACTCTTTGGTGACCCTCGGTCATACAACTCAGAACATCCAATTTTGAGCATTAATTTTACTATCTCAATTGATACCCCTTCATCACTCGGAACATCACCTTATCTGGCGACACCCGTCTTACATGCACCTGCTCATGATGTCGTACCAGACTTCATCAACGGCCGGCCGTTCTCCTCGACGCTAGGAATTGGGTTTCGAAACGTTGATTTTTGCCGCAACACTAATTCAATATCAGGATGGTGGACAGTAGTGTCGGCTGCGATTCCATCTTCCGCAGGGCTGGGGCTTTCATTATGCAACCTTTCGACGACAGTACGACTCGCCCCGACTCAAACATATATACTAACGCTGGAGTTCCAACCTGATTCGGTACTGATCCCTATCGATACCACAGAGCTTCCAGTCGACATTACAATCTCTCCCTTCCACGATGAATCTTTATCCAGTGATGCTGATGAGCAACGAATACTCAGAGTCAATATCCCAATCAGACACATTCCCATGTGGACATCTGTCAGTTGCACTGCCATTAGAGCGACGTACAATTTGGGCTTTAGCAATCCAACTATGTTCTTGGTACTTCCCCCTCGATATTCTAACAAAGAAGGTGAAGGAGGGCCGAAAGAACCACTGCTAGCACTGCGTATGTTATAGTCTACACCTGATGGCGCTCAGTTTTCTTGGATGTTGACTTTCTTTTCCATTTAAAATCTCTAGATGGCGCAGGTGTCGACATCATTAACCAAACATTTTGGGCAGACAGCCTCCCTCGACAAGACAGGGCATGGATGATCATTCCGTCTGGTCGAACTTCCTGGGTAATTCACATTCCAGTGCATACTATAGTGATTTGATTGATGGACGCAGGGCCTGGACTGGCATGGTCCTTCTGCTGCTGATGCTTTTGCCGCGGTGACAGCCCTGCACAATATACTATGTGTAGGATTTGTGGATTGGATTTATCCTCGAGATACCAAGGTTATTGTCATTGGTCATTCGAATGGAGGGCAAGGAGCGTGGTACGTAGCAAGTAGATGGCCGGACAAGGTGAAAGCCGGTATGTTTTACAAACCATGTTTGAGGCTTTAATCAATATGATCGGTGAAACATAGTCGTAGCTGCTGCGGGATACATTAAGTCGCAGGCATATGTCCCATGGACGATGTCGAGGTATAATAAAATTTCGTCTTTGTCTCATAGTATCTGTGCTGACCAACTTTTTGGCAGATCCGCCCACTTCAGCGACCCAGCGCTCCGAGCTGTTCTAGAAACATCGCTCCTACCAGATGACAATGACCTATTCCTTTCCAATCTTGCTCACACGCCTGTGCTTGCAATCCATGGGTGTGTCTGGCAATGATTCCTTCACGACGAAGTTGCTCAACTACCGACCAGTGGCATGGATGATAATGTCCCACCGTGGCACACTCGCGAGGCAGTGAGCGTGCTCAGGGAATGGAATCCAGACGCAGATGTCACGTATGTATTATACTGGTTTCTAGTCCTCGATGACCGCTCATTGTATTGAAGGTATCACGAGGAGCCTGGTCGACCTCACTGGTGGCTCGAGGTGCTTAAAAATACTCGTGTTCAGGCGTTTCTTGATCGCGTTAGCTGTTCTTCCTACGACGTACCAAAAACGAAATGTCGTAAGTTCACATTTACTGTCGCTGTCCCAGCAGAGAGCGGGCCAATGGGAGGTTGGCGGGTGCACGCCCTCGAAGTGCCCGGGAAGTCTGTGAGATTCTTCTCTGTATACAAGCTTGACCCAACGCTGTTTACCACAGGCTCGGTCGTTTGGAAGTATGTCAAGATGGCGAAGGAGGAGTGAATGTCAAGGCCTTGAATATCAGTGTTGTTTCCTTCGACCTAAGCAAGACTTCTGTCAATAGACTTGTGATCGACAATCAGAATATCGCGCACGCTAGTATGGAAGCTGAAGCGATCTGGCTAGAGCAAGACACCAATCGCAACTCAACCGGTTGGAAGGTAATGTCAACTTGTCTATCTTGATATCCGAACATCCTTCATGATCTGTTGAGATAGGTAGTAGATCGTCACGCGGAGAACTTCCAACAACCGTATGGACGTGCTCAGGCTATTCTCAGCGCAGACGGAATCATCGATATCGTGATTCCCTCGCTACATTGCTCCTCCGAGTTGTCTGTAGCCTTGCGGATTGCTCACAACCTACGAACTTACCATCTGCTTGATGCGCGAATATATTCTGTGCATGAAGCAGAAAATGGTCTGGCATGTGGGGGTAATATGGTTGTCATTGGTTGCGCAAACTCTTTGCTTGTTAAAGATCTTCTAAGGCGCAGTCAGAGCGAATGGTCCCATGAAGGAGGAGCTTGGGTTTTGAATGGCAAAAAGTTCGACAACCCTACTTCCGGTGGGTCGGGTTGAGGTGGCAAGCCCGAGAGATACTGAAAGTTGCCTTGCAGGTTTGCTTTTCCTTGTGAACAAAACATCAAATGCTGCAAACACTGTGTTGTTCCTGCAATCATCTGACTCTGGTGGACTCGAGCGTGCGCTACGATTATTTCCCATCCGCACAGGTGTTTTAGTACCTGACTGGTTGGTAGTCGGTGGGAGAGCAGATAGGACCGGGGCAGGTGGTGCAGAGGGAGCGGGGTAAGTTCTGGTTCATATTTAGAACCTTTTGACTGATACATAATGCTTGTAGTGTTTGGGGATCAGCTGACAGGTCAAACAATGGAAAGTGGGAATTCAACGCTCGCATGTCATGGCTTAATTAGCATAGAATGCCCATAGGTGTACATAGTATTGTAAACGTAAGGGATTTTTAAAGGGCGTTATAAACATCAACAAGCCAGAGGTGTATCGACAAGGTTGTGCAGGAGGTTTGCTATAATCAAAGTTCACGTTACACCTTGTTCAACACTTGAAAACGGTGGAAGGTTGTTACAATACAGTGAGTGCAGTTAGAGAACAAGGAAAAAACCCAAAGAAACAGATATGCGCGACAGATAGCAGGAACAAAGACAAAACGAGTCTATGGCTGATAAATGGACCTCGCGACCTGCAATGTGTGTTGAGTAAGAATTTCAACTAAACAGCAAGGTGCCTTACGCTCTCAAGCAACATGGTGACTTCGGGTGCGACGCGAATAAACTCCTTGTTCCAGAACTCATACTTCAAATTGCGGAGCAACTCAATGAAGGTGACCAAAGCACCCCAGGGATGAGGACGATGAACAATAAAGCGTTCCAGAAGGACGCGAGTCATCACTTCACGGAAGCGATCGTCTTTCACCTCCACAAAGAGGTGGAGAAGCAAAGAGCTGAACCAGTGGGTATGAGCGTTGGGATATCGCAGATGGAGAACCATGGAGCTCAAGAGGTGGTGTTGTCCTACATATTGCGTCAATCTATGTTATATGAACTAGTGGATTTGTTGGACTCACCTTCAACATCTAAATTAGCAGCAAGATACTGTAGAGCAACGACGCCGGGGTCACTCGCGACAAACACGGAAGAGCCACTCCTCGCTTTGGCCTGAGCAACTGACGATACTCCGATGTACATGACAAGGGAGTTTATCAATGACAGGTTGTACGACTCGCTTGAACCCTCTGGTACGCCTGGTAGCCTCAAGCGATCTTTGAGTGCGGTGAGGAATGAAGGGGTTCCACGATTAAGGAGGTATTGATCGAGGTTGTTGCGGAGGTCAGCGCTTTTGAGACCTGAAGCAAAGTCTGATAGAATGGGTGGTATCGGTCCCATTTCGGGAATCGAGTCAAATTTGATGTTGCGTAGATGAGGATCAGGAAGGATGATAGACATAGGGAAAGCGCTGGAGATAATGTTGCGAAGCTGGATGCAACGCGGAGGGATGGCATCACAGAGACTAAAGTAGTATTCGCTGAGGAATTCTGGGAAATCATGAAGAAGGACGAGGAGGAGTCGGAGGGAACCGCGATACAGATCACGAGATGCGAGTTGGAGATCGGCCTCTTTCAAGAACGGAGCCAGAAACTTGAAGAGGGAAAGAAGGAGCTTGTGGAATGCGGACCAGCCCTGGCAGAACCTAGTCAAAAAAGGTCCTTCAAAACTGCATAACAGATCTCACCTCGCGGTTTTCGGATAGCAGCAGTTTTGGCATGAAGAGTCGATGTGAAACAAGACAGAGCCAAGAGAATGCGAACCCGGGGAAGTAAGTGGGTTGCAGAGAACTGAAGGTGTCACTGCGCGGTTGTGAGCGACGAAAAAAACGATAACTGCAAAATGATTTACCTGATGGCGATCAGCAGAGAGAAATAAGCTGAGCCGAGATGTTCTGCGATAGAATGCAGGTCACTAATAAGACTGGAGAAAAATCTGAAGAATGGCTTCTGCTGGAAGAGAACACCTTGTTCTTCATGCATGTTTGCCAGAACGAGGACGAATATCGACAAAATCTTGGTGAGGTAGTGAACCTTCGCTTGGTCGTTGTCAATCCCTGAAGCGTCGCCATGATACTTGATGATATAGACAATCAATCGCGACATTGCGTCAAGGACTTGGAAAGCGTATTCGAACTCTCCGTTTGCCATGCATTTGATATAGCTGTTCACACTTGCCTCCGCACACACGCGGAAGAAAAACGAAGAAATATCCTCAACCTTCAAAATGCCCTGTTTCGTGAGCTGGGAGATAAAGGGAACGAAAGCCTTCTCCGGGGAGTGAGACCTCTGGAAGATGGAAACCCATTGCTGGAACCAGCTAAACAACTTTTCCCTGAGCTGTTCAGTTTCTGGCTTGACCGAAGGCTGGCGGACTACCATGCCCTCTGTTGTGGGTCTGCGAACGACTCGAAGGTCATCCAAGAGACGATTTACCCTAGTAGTCTGGTTAATACAGGACCTCAGTGAATTCGGCCACAACATACTCTTCATTAGCATCGCCAGCCTGTGCCAACTGTCCAAGAACTTCGATAGAGTATGTAAACTGACTCTGGGAAGCAATCGGGGGGTCGCTTGATAGACATTCACGAATGAGACCTGCTGCGAAGTTTTGCAGACTGGGGCGAGGATCAGTAAACAGATTTTTCGCTAGCTGTTGATCCTGAAGCGAAGTGCTGACAAGACCGCTGCGTAGCAGAGTAGCAGTGACAGGGATGTTGAGTTTGCGCTAAGCGATGTGAGCGGTGCATACGTATAAGAGGAACTTGGCACTAACCTCATCCTCCGCATAGAGCAGCCACGTGATAGCCTCTTTAGCGACGTCTTCAAACGTGCGGCACAACTGATCCAACAAGGCAACATAAATCTCTCTGCCAAGCTGAGAGTTCGTCTTGTACAAAAGCTGAACGATCTTCTGAGACATGTGGAGGGGAGTGCGGTTATGATCTATGGAACTCGCTGCGACAAACAGGATCTGCCGAACAAGGTGACGAAGATCATGATTAGGAGGAAGGGCAGCCAGTGATTGGATGGGCAACTGGATGATTAGGCTCTCTAGGTCCCTCAGGATTGTCTGCATGCAATGAAATCAGGTTTCCGACAGCGTAAAATGGAAGGAATGCTTACAGTGAAGCGTTCCATTGCTTCCTGGTGGGACATCGTATGGGATGCGATACCTGGGTCTGGGGCAGGCGAAGCGGCATAGAGGGCTGGATTCAGATGTTCATTGCGAGCATATGACGCCGTCGAACTCGGCCGACTCATCGATGCCCCGCGCTTCGAGTCCAGAGCTGGATTGAAACGAAACGTCAAGACGAGTCATATCGACGATATAAAAACATACCAAAATCCTCATAGACCGCCGCTTGATGGGGTTGTAGTCCTGTCGGCTTGATACGAAGAGGATCCGGAAGACTAGCGGAAAAATTTGAGGGAGGAGCTGCAGGATCCCAAAATCCCTGCCCGCTCCGATGCTGTCGGAAAGTAGGAGTGAGCTGCAGTCTAGTGATAAGTGCCAAGCAGTATACCTCGCGGTAGCGACGACGAGCTTCGTATGAAGCAACAAAACCCTCATCCACATCTGTCACTGCTCGCTCCATAGCAGCTTTTTCAATCGCTGCACAGGCAACGTCTACATTATCTTGCACGAGGATAGTCAGGACTTGCTCGGATATCGTTTGCTGGAACGCTATAAGTAATCGTCCAGTTTCCAAAAACGTCAACCACTCACTTCATTGAATCCATGATCCACCAGAGAAGAACGCAAGTGACCTCCGAGATTGCTTTTCAAAGGTTCCTTACAGGTGACCAGCGCGAGACTCCCGGCAAGCTTCTGCGCCATTAGGTGCCCAGCCTTACGCAACTTCTCCTCATTAGCTTCCGTTGCGAAGTCCTTAGCAACAAGCTCGCGAGTCGAGATGCCAGCGATCGTTACAGACCTCTCAACAACTGGGATAATGATCTGGCGAATCCCTCAGATCACGGAGCGAAAACGAACATCGAGTTGCTTACCTCCCGGACGGCATGATCAACAGCAACCTGCACTGCGCGCTTGAAGGAGTGGTTACTATTGTAAGGGGCAAGTTGCGCGCTGACCACTACGCTCGTGCCCAAGCTCGATAGAATTGACTCAATATGAGCCCCTACAGCACGTTGAGGCTCAGCTGTAGGTGTGGGCCCAATTGGCATGACCTGGGTTTCACCCTGCATACGAGTAGAGTCAAATCCGTTCATCGGCATCGAGTCTATATCGGTAACATATTCGGGGATGGCAGGTCCTGTATCGCCAGCAGTGGCTCTGTGGCGCACAACGTTCATAATCTCGATGGTGGCAAGGTCGATATCGAGGGCCTTGCACAGCATTTCGATCTCAAACTTCATGTTCAACTTGATTTCACCGTAGTGGTAGAATTCGGCCAGAAGAGTTACGACCGCCATCAGCCAAGGGTTAGGTGGCTTGAAGACCTTGGATTTGGAGCAAGGCTCAAGGGTTTTGCAAACAAAGGGAATAGCAACAATAAGGCGTCCATGGTCAAAGCCCTCCATAAGGAGGTCCTTGAAGGCAAGATTCTTGTGACGGATTGGCTTGTCACGAGCAAGCGTGATGGTCCCAAGCCATGACGCGATGTTCTTCAAGACCAAACGCTCGGAGGTGACCTGCATCGTCTTCTCACTGTTCAACACCGTTGCTGCTTTAGCAAATGTCTCCTGTAAGATATACTTCGACAAAACCCGTTTGTCAAGCGCATCGAGGAAACGCAGATACAACTGGTGGTTGTTAGGCTCGCTGCTGATGCGTTGGTCTACCAGATAATTAGCAAACCACCTCGAAAAGGAATCGTCAAATTGCTCCTTCATCTCCAATAATTTGGCGTCGAAGTTACTGGGCGCGAGATTGTTCACGATGAACAGAATCTTGTCAGAGAGCTCCTCCGGTGGCTCAACGATCTCCACATCAAACTTGTCAGGGTGGATAGAAGTAAATACAGGCGCAGGGTCAGCTGTAAGACCAGCAGAGATACCGCGCATATCAGCGTTGCTGCGCGATCCGTCGCCACCAACAGCAATAGCACGGTGAATGATGGCTGCCAGATCAGGGCGAACCTCCATAAGATGGGGAATTCTGAGAAGAGCCTGACACAGAGGCTGCCACTCAGCAAGGCGAGTTTCAAAACGAGAGAGGGCTTGAAGACCAAACTTGAAAAGATTGGTATCGGGGGGACAATTGAGAGCGTCGACAACGTAACGGATGGCAATTCCGAGAGGAACTGAATCTACAAGATCGTGATGAATAATAGAGCCAAATAGATATCCAGTCATGGCAAGCTCGCGAGCGGGGTAGTAGGATTGAAAGAATTTGTATTCGTCGAAGAGGAAGTGGAGCATGCAGGAGAAAATCTCGTGGTCACGAGTATCAGACGAGGCTTTGCTGCGTTGGAGAAGGGCAATGACTTCGTCGATAGAGGTCTTTTCATCATACATGTGCTTGTAAATGGCGTCAACCTCACTCTCAATCTCCGCTGAATAATTGACGACAGTCAATCCAGGATCGATATCGCTACCGGAGATGAGGCTCATGAGACGAGGATGAACCTGCAAACAGGAGTTGCGAACTTCGAGACAGTAATCAATGTCATCTCGGAGCATTTTGGCAGAACTACAAACAGACAGGTAAGGGAAACAAAAAAAAAAGAAGAATAAGACGGGGATACTCACTTATTACGGAGAATGCGTAGGAATATGGTAATGGTGTTGGGATTTAGGGACATCGTACGACTGTCGACGGCAGGATCCGACATTCTTGCCTCCTTCTCGTTCTCCATTTTGTCTTCCAAATATGCAACCATGGCGCGTAAAAACTCTTCTCCATGTTGATTAACGTTATCGGCCAACCACTTGTCAAGGTTGAGGTACTCTCGGCGCGATGCCAGCGAGGCGACATCGAGGGCAAATGCAAAGGGCCGAACATCGAGCAAACTCTCCAGAATCTGATCCCATTTATAGTCATCATGAGCGCCTTGAGGCTCATTTTGGCTTACCTTGAGGTCCTGAGCTACGTCCAGGATCCTCGAGATATTGAGAGGATTTTCCGCATAGAAGTCGCGGAATGCATCGGTCAGGTAGGTCGGCTCGATCTGCCACAGACGCATCAAGACCAACTGGTGGTTAGGATGCCCGGCAAGGAACATGGCTAGAAGTTTCCGAGAGTATTCCACACGTATTTCGTTCCAGTTCGCATCCTTGTCGCTATTAAGGAAGAGAAGTACGTGAAAATAAAAGAATGACTTACCGGCACTTGCAGTAAACCCATTTGTACCAGTTCAGCGCTGATTTTCAGTGCCTTGTCGAGCATATCCCTAACGCATGAGCGAATTTCGGCACTGTCCGAGTCCGCGAGTCGTACGAGAACCTCGAAGACATCCAAAGAATTCCAAGTGTGACTCTGTACATTTGCTGCAAGGGACTTGATTGTGGGACTCGCAACTGCAACGTCATCCACTGTAACGATCCTCCTGCCTGGCAAAGATACAAAATTGAATGTGTCCGCAGGTAGTGAGAGCAGTGCATCAAGAAGTTTCAGTTGATATAATGAGTTGGACCATGACCCCCAGAAACCAATCACAGCATGAGGATCAGCATCACGTGGGCAGTTAAGCAGAATGGCGATCAGAAGCTTTAAGGTAGCAGTATCCACGCCATGACGGTCGGGCAGATCGAATGCCTTAATGACATTCGCCCAATTCAAGGTAGTGTGCTAATCACGCACGTGAGTGAATGCAAATCTCGATCAAAGAGACACTTACAAAGCTGCTCAATGCCCTCACCAAAGCTCCGACATCACATAACGTTGTACCCTCCGCGGCCAATCGAGCCAAATTGGACATGATCTCCACCAATTGGGGGTCTCGAGGAGGGTTCGCATCCGAAATCCCGAAGCGTTGTAGCAGAGCGCAGACAGTATCGGGATCGCTGGTAATATCAGGACCCAACTGAATTAGTGTCTGCACCAGAGAAGTGCCAGGAGGCAAGCTGCGCAAAAGGGTCGGGTTAATAGTTGGCGAAAATTGTAAACACATTGCCCTGACCTTAGCGTTGGGAAGATGCGCTGCAGGATAGGTGCGACAATTTCGGGCCCATACTTGGCCTGCGCAGCAGCAATGAGCGCTTGACGCTGCGTGGGATCCAGGATTGGGGTCTCGGAGGCGGACTCGGAAAGAAGATTTGACATGAGTTTCGCAACTTGCTGAGGTGAAAGATCGGCGTGGTCGAATGAGGGGTGCTGGCAAAGTGCAAGTACTGCAATTTCAAAGTCGTGTCGTATAAGGGACATTGCTTGGGCGGCAAGTTCCTTCCTCGTGGGCGAAGAAGCGATAGCTGAGGTCAGGACAAGTCTCTCCAAAGGGCGTAAAGCCACCCGATCAACAAATCGTAGGAGATCAAAGTGTCTGAATGCGTCCCCTTCGCCCTTGTCTATGCCCTCACGAAAACGGTCAGCGAGAAAAGGGTCACGAGCGAGTCGTTGAGTTTCTTGAACGAGGAGTCGAAAAGTCAATGCAGTGGAAGTATCAAAAGCCGATGGAGGCGCTGAAGATGCTAGTCTGCCTTGGGAATGAACAATCAAGCGACGAATAAAATGGAGGTATGTGTCAAGCCCGTGCTGCTCAGAAAGCTAAAAAGGAGTTCCCATAAAAATAGGAATGATTCAGTGATACAAGAACAGCCAACTTAATGCTGATAACCCTCACCGAACGGATTTCAAGCTGATTGCGATCAAAATTGTCTTCTGTGAGGGTTGAAAGAAGAAAGACGATTTGAGCCTTTACAATTGTATGTATATTGGCGTTTGGAGGATTATCCATCGCCGAAGACCTGGCAGCAGTCTCCGGACGTCGCGAGACGATCCCACCAGCGGACGCCGTTTTGGAGGATGGAAGTAAGAAAGTATAGAAAGCACGTAGGCCGAGTCTAACAGTGAACACACCAGCCCGGTGGCAACTCGTCCTCACTGCCAACACACAAATCCGGGTGCTGTTTTAAAGCTCCGATTAAATATAGTTGAATTTTACCCGATGATCACTCAGGCCTCATACATGTTCATGATGATGTACGACACATTGACGACACAAGTTAAACGTTTAAATGAGCGTTGACAATGCGTTAACGTTTTAATCATTGGGCCGCGACAGGCTACGTCGCTTCAACGGATCACGCAATCACGAAAGGTGTTTTACCATTCCGAATAATTCATTTGCGGGCATGTCTGGCTGCTCAGCGCTCAGCGCTCGGTGCTGGCATTGTCACTATTGTGATGCCCATAAAAAATGAGCAAGCGCCGGTCAACACCTTGAACTATCCGAGTTCACGTTTTACTCAACCTTTACGTTTTAAGCCTACCCGCTTGCTAGCGTGCACAGGGGGTTCACCTGCCTTGAAATATACTTGCAAAGCGTCGACTCGGAGGACTGCAACTCACCTGAGTCCGGACTTAAATCACACTAAGAGGTAAGTTTACTATCATCGCCATTAAGACGTCGGGCGCGAATAACTTCATGATATAGCACTGCCAGAGCATTTGCAGCAAACGTTTGCGACAGTTATTTGTTCAAGTCTCGATGTATAGCATGATACTCAAATCTCTTCAGGCCAGAATGGCAGCAACCACCACTTGAACTCAATCAGGTTTCAGACAAGGTTTTGATCATGATATTCGCCATAAATTTCGAGGGACTTTGCCGCGAGCTGTCATGATGCCCATCCGCTACGGTCGGCCAGCGTTCAGCTAAGCTTCAAGCGAGATGAGATTATTAGGTTCGAGCGTGTAAGTATAGTTACTCTACGTGAAATTTCTACAATCATTTAATACGTGTGCAGTTCTTTCCCTTGGTTTCCAATCAAACCGCCCCATCAGTGGGAGGATGGGTACCTTGTCCACCGTGATCAACCATACATCATGATGTACTTGATATCGATTAGTACCACTACCAGGTGTCCTTGGAAATATTACTCATAGTTGCAGTAAAATGACTGCTGTGAGGAAATGCAGTACCACAGGCTGTCACGCGGCATTAGACTTCACAGCCAAGAAACTCTGAGTCCGTCGATATTACATAATTTCGGTTTTTATTCTTCTCCCGGAGTCTCCGGTCGGATATGTATCAAAATACCGTCAACAGCTCAGCCATGCGTCTATTCAAATTCAAATATTCGTATTTAAGTTCAACCTTCCAGCTTTCTGACTTTCTCTGGTTACCTACTATGCTGCCATTCTGCTGTCCTACTCTGCTCGTCAACCGCATTTTAGCTCCTACGTGGCTCACTAACTGATCTTTTTGGCAAATCTCTCTCTGGTGCACGGTCTCCGAGTCAATGATGATATTGTATAGTTCACAAGTTGGACCATCAGTTTCGCGTTGTTCTTGACGCCTTTGGTTCAAAGCAATGGCGATAACACCATAGGATTGGGAAGAAATGACCATTGTGTTGTGTTTTCATGCCTCATGAAATATTTACATCACTAGGTCTTGATGCGTGCGTGTTCTCTGTTGAATCGGGTGTTGATGTTGCGGTTTCTGGATGTAGGGTTGCTGTCTTGTTGGTCAATCCGTTTCATTGTTTCTGACTTCAGAAATATTTACATCACTTCGTCTTGATACGTGCGTGCTCAGAGTCTGTTGAATCGGATATTGATGTTGCGGTTCCTGGGTGTAGGGTTGCCGGCGCTGCGTGCGTTATTGCCTAATGAAAGTGCAGCCTGCAAAATTTGCAAGTCTTGATCGCTGCCAGGGCTCGTTTTCTACACGCTGTCAAATTGGATCCCACAATAAATTGCTCGGTTGGAGTTTTACTAAGCAGAGATTGGTGAACTAACTGGGTTTCGAACGGCGCTTGCACCATATTTATTGGTCGATTTCGTGCTCCCTATGCTCCCAAAGAGGGTCCACGGAGAGGAGGTTTGAACGGTGTGGGTCAATGACATGTTTTATGATCCAGATTTCTTATGAATCATTCCCTGAGATCTAAAATGACCTTACTGTTATCCCTCGGTCCGATTGCCACACGCAGCATACAGGAAGTTGTTGAAGGCCGGCCTAGATGCTATACCCGGCATTGGCACTGGTTGGTGTGGCGCCTTGGTTGGGCTTCGCCACAGTTCTCTTTCGAAGAGCCTCCTTTCTCATGGCATTCTTAGTATTTGATTTCTTATATAACACCCACCTCGCCTACACCTGTCCTACAACTTTCATCAGTATGGGTCGATCAGACGACAACATTGCCTCTGGAAAGACCACTCAAATAGCTCAGCTTGGCGGTTTGTGAGTGAGGCGTAAGTTAGCTGGAGCACCAGTAACTCACGAGTCTCGTCATAGCACACTTCCAGCGGGGCATTCTCAACGTCAGAACATTTTGCCTTTGCTGGTGGCTGACCAGTTGAGGTGAATCTTTACCATTAAACGATCATTCACTTCTTATCGGATTTACAAGGGACACATCATCGCATTCTCGCGAAAACGTCCCTCCCGGGCTTTTACCGCGTTATTATTCACAGTTACACTCTAGGTGCGCGGTTCGGTAAAACTGCGACCACTTCATCTGATGGTGATCTTAAGGGATGATTTTGCGTATTCTGGTGCCATCGACGGTTCGAGGTATTCGAGTCTGTCTACGGCATGTCACTCGGAGCTCATTCTTCCTTCCATTCTCCTCATTCAGCGCATACCGTTTCGCAGAAGTCGGTTCGACTGCTCATTTTCCCAGTGGTATTTCAAATAGAGATTTTTTTGTTGAAGAGTCTATGCAACCGCCGCAGGACACATCATTCCAGTCTTCGGTAATAGATATATCATACACAGCCAATGGCACTGTTCAGAGCTACGAAGGCAACGCCATTCATCCCCCACTACTACAGCACGCAACCCCGCCTTCCAGCGTTGGCACGAGGTATTCAAATTTATTATACACGGTATCTTATCACGGCTCATTTTTTCCTTATCTAGCTTTGAAAATGACCGCTACATATTGGATTTCGGACCGCCTCCTCAAGTTTCAAGTGAAATTCCGGATAGAAATCCTGTGCTTGCAAATCCTGTACGATCGCGGCCGGACACAATATCACGGCCGTTCGGCGGCACTCCATTATACGGAAGCATAGCCATTGTTCCGATATATGAAGGCGATGTTAGGCATGTCTCGGAATCGCATGCTACAGAATCATTCAGATCCACAGCTTTCTATGATCCAGTGTACCATCGTTCAGACCATTCCTATCATGGTATGACACCCCTTCATCCTCTGTTGCAGTCACCATCATCCATTCCAGCATCCAGGACAGAGACACGTCATTTTAGTGCACATCAGCCAACCCACTTCGCAGACCACACTGTCCAACCTGTATCATTTCGTAGCCATGATGCACAGCGGTCAGCTTCTCCTCAAGTTTACCACATCGATGGCTGTTCCATGGATAAGGATGACCTTACAGGTCAGGGAACCAACGACATCATAACCGTCGGCAAATGTCTTCGCACTGACTCACCGTGCGGCCTTTGGGTGAAAACCAACAAGGGTTCAATCAAGCGCCATGCGCAGAAATGGCATGGGGTTGCTCGTGGGGGTGACACCGACATAGTCTCGTGTACATGGGACAGGTGTAACACCAAGATGCAGAAGGGCGCTGTCCCACGACATACTCTGTGCAAACACTTTCGCGAAAAATTCCAGTGCAATGGGTGCTTGAGATATCTCCCTCGAGACGACTGTTGGAAATCTCACGCCACAAAGTGTACGTTGAGCGGTCGTGGATACATTGTGTCGTATAACCATAGCACCCGTGCCATCAACGTGAAAGACATGTCCCTGAGACAGGCCGGTTACTGATTCTGGATGGGTGAGTATGATTTTTCCTGGGTCTCGTTGATGGTGAACTAATCCATACATTAGAAGGGACCGATTGAGCCAAATGGTCCATTCAGACCAAGTTGTCGTGATTGTCATTCTACTCCTTCACGTAGTATTGCTCTCAGCACTCGCATATTCAAGCATACGCATTCCGTGTTTTTCCAGGCGCTACTACTAATAGCTAGCCTACGTGGCGCAAACTCTTGCAGAGGCAGGCAGACTGGTAGGCACTGCCATCGTAACAGAAGATTTTTCAATCCGCAAAGCTGGTTTACGTTTGATGTACATATGTCGCAGAGGCTTAGCACAGGCCGCATCATGTGGTGGCCCCGCCATTGGCACCATTAGAGTAATTGTCTGTCTAGCTCCAACTAGCACTCTTTACCGGTTACAAAGGAGGAATGTCACAGTATTGTCATGAGTCGTTCATGTTGAGCTGGATTTATGGGCATCCATGGGTATGTATGCACAACTCAATTATCCCACAGTATAAAAGATAATATTTAGTGACAGCAGAATTGTACCACGTTATACATCCCACGGCTAGCATATCAAGGACTCATCAGTTCGCTGATGTCGTACCGCCGTAGCACATATGTTACAATAATTAATGTATA
This sequence comes from Suillus bovinus, assembly GCF_016758785.1. Classification (NCBI taxonomy): domain Eukaryota; kingdom Fungi; phylum Basidiomycota; class Agaricomycetes; order Boletales; family Suillaceae; genus Suillus; species Suillus bovinus. The sequence continues at coordinate 570,947 of NW_024542062.1, read as the reverse complement.
CATTAACTGACTCGCATTCTCATACCTCAGCAATCAGATCTTACACGCGGCCTCTCGAAATGCGCACTCTACATAGTGGTATACGTCTGTCCATGGTTCAATGTCTAACTTGCCATGGCTATATCAAATGCTATGAAAATCACCAAGGTAGCCGAAATCAATCACCTTTTCCAGCACTTCCCCAGTCACGTTGCTCGCCGATTCTGAGTTGTCGACGAGAACAGGTGGTCACTGAGAGTCTGTATTTCGAGTCCGTGCTGATAGTGATCAGCAGCGTGTGCGAGGCCGACTATACTTTTCGCATTCAAAGATAGGTTTTCATGCAAGTCGGGGATATATTGTGTTTATTTACAGAAACGAACGAAGCACAAGACTAGTTGCTGATACCTGAGTTGCTACTGTAGATAAATTATATCGTCCAAGAGTCGACCGAAGGGGTGTCTTGTGACCATGACGAACCCTTCGACGATCAATTTGCCCTCCCTGCAGATCACTCTGCAAGTGCGTCTCTGCATAGTACCACTAGTCGATACATGTACACCGTGACGCCCCTGGAAGACAATCGAAGTCGTGCTAATTTCTACGTCAGAGTCGGCCACGAACTTAGCGTCATATTCTTGAACACCAAGGATGAGGCGTAGTCACAGCACAATGATCTGTACGTCTAAGAAAGCGTTGTCGAGTCCACCTTTTGGTATAACGGTTATGCACGGGCGGCAGTCTGATCAACCAAGTTATACCTAGTTGTTCATCGAACTCGTGCCTTTCGATAAGCAATCACAGCGGTATCATCAACTTTCTCTCGAATTTGAGCTTGTTAGATTAACTGATACTTTCGCTTGTTCGAATTCGCCATTTTTATCATGACCACAAGCATAATTTTGATACGGAAACTTTGAAATCCTGATGAATTTGTTATGATGCATCGCGCATACGGTAATTTATGCCTCGGCCTGTCATCGCAAGCTCTGAGGTACTAATATTTTATCTGACTTGTGGCACAAAGCATCGTGTCAAGTTATATCACACAGTGACAAGGTTGAAGTTTACAGGAAGATTTGATCTACCAGAGACAAATGGCCAATCCCAAACACATGTGCTGAGCAATATTAGGTCTGCGAGGGATACTGGCTATTCTGCATGCTGGTCCGATGCTATGAAGAAAATGCACCATTATCAAAGGCTCGCCTTATCATTGGACGAAGTTAGCTCACCTGCATCAACCGAAGGGCCTGGTCCATTTGCTCCTGTGTGAATTGACCACCGGGAAGCGTAGGAACCACCGGGAAATAATGAGCCTGCCGTGGAACAGTGTTTCCAGGCATCTGAGGAGGCTGCATGGATGGTTGCGGTTGCGCGGAGGGTGGTCGGGGAGAAGCAGCGTTGGATGGCGTGCCTATGTTACGCGGGGGAGTTGCTTGCGGTGCTACGCCAGGCGATGATGTTGCAGCCCGCGACTGATATGGAGGTGACAAGTGGGCACCAGCAGGAAGTCCATTAATGGCAGGAACAGGGCTAGCTTGTACTGGCGATTGAGCTTGGGATTGAGCTTGAGCTTGTGCCTGTGCGGCTGCGATGGCACGAGCTTGGGCGGCTTGAGCTTGAGCTTGCAACAAGTGCTGAGGAGATATACGAGCCCCCGCAACGGCCGCCGATGCCATTGGTGTTGGTATTCTCTGCTGCTGTGAAATATTGACCTGCGCCACGGGTTGAGTCCGTATTTGTGGGACAGCTTGTGCGGGCTGGGCTGCTGGTCTCGGTGTCCCATTTGGTTGCTGTTGCTGTTGCTGGGCTGCGGCTGCGGCTGCGGCTGCCGCCGCCTGCTGGGGTTGCTAGCAACTCGCCGTCAGAATAGCGCTTGAAAAAGATGACATCACATACACCAGCTGCGGCTGCGGCGGCTTGCAGCCTCGGGTCGCGCTGCATCATTGCCTGACGAGTGAGTTCCTCATGACGACGTCGCACAAGGAGTAGTTCTTGTTGCTCCCTCGACTCTTTCTCATACTTCATACGACTCAGTTCAGCTGGTGTCAGTTTAGGCATCTTCTGATACTGCCCATGTGTATCATGAACATTGGATGCCTTTCGCTGATTCACTGATGAATTGTCACGGACCTATAAGTGCTGGAGAACTGTAAACAACGAATATAGCTCACTGGACGCTTTTTGTGCTGCTTCGCGCTTCTTCGTGGCTTTGCGCATTGTCTCATACATAAATGTATGTCTCCGCCGTTTTTTGGTGTCGGATGTCAAGCCGGCTCCAGGACTTTGGTTCTGCGTAACTGACATACTAGCCAATCGCTTAACACCTCTCGTGGTCATCTGTCCTTGAGCTGACGTCGATGCTGGCGGCGGAGTGCGCTCTGTGTTAACAGGGGAATTGACATCAGGATGGACCCTGTGTCCGCTACCGAAGCGACTGCTCCAACGCTCGAAGCATTCCCACGGAGTTCGTTTATCGGTAGAAATAGTAACGCGTGAAGAGTTGTATGAATCCGCAACCAGCAACCAGTTATTGGGATATCTCTCCACGAGGGTTTTGAGAAGGGAGTCTTCATCTGAGCTCCAAAGATGATCCGAACGCTTCTTGCCGTCTTTCGATGGCAGTCCAACGGGACTGACTGCGGATGGTCTACTGCCCTCAAAAAGGTCTGCGGATAACATTGAGCACCACTGTCACTTTCTCACGGCGACTTACCTGAGGCAGTGTCATCTACAGTCTTCCCAATTGCGCCATCGAATTCCACAGTCACTGCTGCTTCTTCAGCGAACATCCACTCCCCGTTCACCCAATGCTTAGCAGGTTGCAAAGGCCCAAGGAGCGTCGGTTTGGAGTGCATAAAGCGACCCAACGGTGCCATCTTCGTGAACCCGGCATCCTCAACACGCCTATTGTCCTCTCCGGACTTCTTCTCCTTCTTCTTCCCATCGTTCGAGCCAGAAACAACATCTGGCATGCCAAGCGGTTGAAGATCGGGGAAAATGTCCGACAGATCAGCGATGGGCAGCGATGGCTCAATACCAGAGTCGTCTGTGGTCAGATCAGATAGTGCTTTGGTGAGGATAAGGTCGTCCCCGTCGAGGAAAAGCTTTCGCTCGTCCGAGTATGCTATCTGTTCTCTGAGCGGTGCATACAGACTCGCCTTGAACGCTTTGGATGATGATCCCATAGGAGCAGCATCTTGCTGCGTGTTTTGCTGCGAGGCAAGATTGGGGTCTGTTGAATGCGCCTTGAGACCAGTCTGATCATCGCTTTCGACCTTGGCCTGGTTCTCCTGTTGCGCGTCCACATTCATCACACTTGAGTCCTGCAGAGCTGACGGATCTTCAAAATCCTCAACTTTGGGTTGAACATGGTCAGGGCCTGGAGTCTGGTGCTGACTACTGTCTGTGGACTCGTTAGATCCTGTACCATCCAGTGCTTCTTCTAAAGCGTTGCGCGACTCTAGAGCGTCTGCGATATCTCTTTGCTCCGCCTCTCCCTCCTCTTCATCGCCATCAGACTCGTCTGCCATAGGGGTATACCCATTGTGCTCTGCAGGCCGCGAGTCCATGTCTACATCTTCCGCAGAAGAATTTTGAGAAGACCTGGGTCGCTTCCATAAAACACATATGCCAAGCCTAACCCTCTCCTGGCGACTTCCCGCATCATGCCACTCCAGTACAGCAGTCGACAGATTAAATGCGAGAACGTATTTCCAGCGTCGCTCTTCCCGAAAGTCAACACGCATCCATTTCTGACTAGAACGTGAGCCAGATGCACCACAGGAATCATAGAGATCATGCCATTTCGTCCATAAGATAATCCCAGTGGGTCTTGGTCATACCTCCAAGGTTCTTTTGCCTTTTGGGTTGCCTATAACTCCACTTTGCAACATTCTCGAGGCTTTCGACGCGTTCGAGGGTGCGCGTGAGCCTCGCCTCGGCAATGGCGACCTACATACTCATGAGTACTTCATCTAGAACAAATTTATGTCACATACACCCCAATCACGCGTGCTTAAGCACTTGGTGGCACGAGAGACCTTCTTCCAGACAGGGTTTGCACGGATGGTCGCACCCCACTTGGTCAGGCCCATGGGTATCCATTCATCCTTGATTTTTCCGTCTGCTTTGTCCCGTTCCTTGTCTCGCTTTTTCTGTTTGGCAGACTTACCCTTGCGAGAATATTCAGGAGGCAATGATTTGATCGGAGGTAGACTGTAGGCGGGATTGAAATGATGATGATGATGATGTTGTTGTTGTTGTTGATTTTGAAGTCGTGGCGCCTCTACAGGTGTTGAGGCAGCAGACGGTGTCTCCTCAGGCGCCTCGCTCTCCGCCTCATCGAAGCTGAACGCCGGATCAGTCACCGGAGACGTGGGGGTGGGAATGAGGAGGGAAGGCTGAATAGATGAGACGTCCACAGTGGTATGGACTATGGTGCGTGGGGTAATTTTTTGAACAGGAGAAGACGATGGAAGGACGAGATCAGGTGAAGGTTCTCTGGCTTCCTCCATGGATATGTCCATCCTTTCCTCCAAGTCGATGAGTACTTCCTGGACTTCACTCACCTCATCGAGGGCGGCATTTGCAGGTTGAGGGGAACGTGGCGAGAATGTACGAGACTTGGAGCGAGACGTACGATGGGTCAGGGATTGACTGCGACGACTGACTGATCGCTGAGACGGCGACTGCGAAAGGGCTACGAGATTCAGTTCATCTGGCTCATCGTCTGGTATTGGGCGTTTGTATGACATCGGAGTGGCGCGGGGGGGTGACCCTTCTGGTATCGATGTGGCCAAGGGATCATCGGATTCTGGAACTTGAAGTAATAAAGATGATTCGGAGCGAGGTGAAGCAGGAGGCTCTGACATGGGAGAATCTACATCGATGACATCAGGTAGGTCTATTAGTTTGAATTCATCGGCATTTGGAGATGATGAAGTGGCAGATAGTTCGCTCGGTAGAATATTTGACACCATGCCCGAATCGGGACTGGCGGGGATGAGCACGTTAACGAAAAAATTTGGTGAATGACACTACGAACTTTTTGTCAAGATCGTATTTATCTAACCAATCCTGAAGTCCATCTTCGTCCTCATTGTCGAACATGGATATGGAGCCTGCGTTTTGTCGTCTCCTCATCATGCGATACATTTCGCGAAGGAGTTCATTTCTGCGCTGTGAAATTACTCTGCACATATACTAGCGTGAACATTGTATGTGGATATTAAGTATAGTGCACTCACTCGAGCTGTGCCACACGTTCCTCCACAAGAGCTTCAATTGGCAGTGATGGCATACCACAGAGAGCACTGTCTACCACTCTAGTTTCCAAACACAGTTTACGTAAATTGCGGGCAGAAATTGTTTCAGATATGAAAGCCCTAATGTTACTGGTGGTGTTTTCTGGGATGTTGAACGTGTCTCAAGAGTGTGATTTCTTTAGTGAATTCTCCGGCGTCAATATGATGATCTTGGGAGGAGAGAATGATTCAATCAAGATCAACGAGACTGAGGAAAGCTTGGGGGTCAAGAACTCCCACGAACTGAATACCGTGTCATCAAGAGATTAATTATTAAATCGGCTCACAGTTTGCTCACCGTCGTACGTTTCGTCGACCATCCTCACGATGCGGCCTGCTCGTCAAGCATTGATCCTTGCTCGCTCTTTGTCGCGAGCTCAGCGTAGAAGTTTGTCTGCTTCACTTCTGGCAAAACTAATAAATAACTGTTCTTCTTAGCTCTGCACCAGACGAAGGTCCGGCATGCTATCACCAACCTGGAAATGCCAGCCATGTCGCCGACTATGACAGAAGGTGGCATTTCCTCATGGAAGAAGAGGGAAGGCGAGTCCTTCTCTGCGGGAGACGTCCTACTGGAAATTGTATGAACTTCACGTGTTTCCATTTGCACACGAACTTGATAGACTCAACAGGAAACGGACAAGGCAACTATTGACGTCGAGGCGCAGGATGATGGTATCTTGGGTAAAATTATCGTCTGTCTCATCACTCCACAGAGATAACAAGTACTGAATGCAATACAGGCGCAAGACGGTAGCAAGAACGTTCAAGTTGGCAAAATCATTGCCCTCCTTGCTGAGGAAGGAGATGACATTTCGAACCTCGAGGCACCCAAGGAGGAGTCCAAGCCAGCACCTTCTCCGCAACCCGAAACTCAGGCAACTCCGCCCCCACCTCCGGCACCAGCACCTCAACCTACAGCTTCCAAAGTGTCGCACCACCCGAAACACTCGAAGCACTTACTGCCATCTGTGATACGCCTTCTCATTGAAGGCAACGTTGTTGATGCAGAAGCTATCCCAGGCACGGGTGTTCGCGGCATGCTTACCAAGGGCGATGTACTTGCATACCTCGGGAGAGCGTCGAGTCCGATGGGAACATTCAAGGAAGCGAAGAAGGAAGTTTCAGAGCCGAAAAGGGTCGAGGAAGTTAAGGTATGCCGCATTGCACGAGCTTGATCTTACAATTGTTCATATCTTCACTTAGCCATTGGACGGCGCTGCCATCCGCCAACTTATTGTCTCTGGCCTAGCCGCCAAAATGAAACCTGCACCTGGTGAGTCATCCTTCTGTAAATCATGCTGTAAGGTATTTGACACTCTAGCTAGCACCTACAACACCAGCGACCTTCGACGCCATCATCGCCGACTACCTCCCTCCTTCATTCTCCTCACCTAAGGCTGCACCAATACCCATATCATCAACGAAGGTACAAGACAGCTCTGCCAAGTACTTCGATGGGTTACTTTAAATGTTATATTGTCGCACTTGTTGCGTAGACGTTATTTAGATTTCTGGGTATCGATACTCATTTCATAACACCGATGTGAAATCTGCCATAGGTCATGTTATTTGTCTATGAAATTTTTGAAGCACCGGTCCAGCCGAGATACAGATCACACCACCTTACTTCCTTCTGTGTTGGGAATCCAATAGCTCGTTACAATCTCCAGTAACACCAGCCGGGCACACATTTTACTGAGCAACATCATCATCCAAAGCAAGACACTGATCTGATCAGCCTCGGCCTTCGCAACTAAAAAAAAATCTCACTCGAAACTCGATGAACGAATCTGACATCCCACCCCGCGGCCTCGGCACGGGTACCAAGAACTGTAAACTCAACAAACCCTCCTGTTCAAGGCGAAGAGAGGTCTTTGTTGAGTTCTGCAAAGCTCGCAGCGTGCGTGATATATGTGCATATCGATAGCTAATATCGAGTATCTCAGTCATTTCTGAGTACCTGCACCATAACGAATAACAATACCTGAAGCAGACACTACGCGAACACTCGAATGTTTCTAGTACCTCTCTGTCGTTCGGATAGTCCATCTCCAGTAGATTGGAACCTGAATTTTGTACAAAGTTAGAAACTCACCTCAGTGCTGCCAAATGCTCCCGTTCCCTGTATTCGAAAGAGGGGTTTAGCGGGAACGCCTCTTTGCATGCTCTGGACATCTGCAACAGGGTTGGCAATCAACGTTATTTTATCGCAAGACGGATCAAGCTCTGAAAGAGCATCGCGGAGCCAGAATGATGACTTGTCACCGTGTGAGCTGCGTCACAAGCTCGATGTCCGTCAAACAGACCTTGAAAATGATCTTGAGGGCACTAATTAAGGTATGAGGCAGAATGAGAAAGAATTTGAGGAGGCACCCAACGTACGTCTGTTCAGCATCGAATGGGAGCTCCAGGTTCGGCTCAGAATCGAAAGTCGATATCTCACACGTCGTCGTGGGTCCTGATGAGTCTTCCGCACTGCAACATATCTGTATAATCGAAGGTGCCAAGAAATCTAAGGCTTACAGAACAAGCGTCAAGGGGTATCCTGGCCCCGCGTATGTGAGACGCATGCTCGTCCTCTTCTCGTTACCGCCGAAGTGCTGATCGATACGATTTACATTAGGACGGCGCCCATCGTCGCCCCTCTCGTCGTCTGAGGCATCATCGGCTCGCCGCCACTGCTTGTGCTTTGAGCCTGTGCTGCTTGAAGAAGACATGTTCGCGGTTCCAAAAATGTTCAGGCATTCAAGTAAGGTATTCAAAGGGATTTCAAATGATGTAGCATGCCGATCGAAATCAGGTGCAGACAACTGGGATGGAGCAGCCTGTGGATTGTCGACATCGAACGCCCACTCGTCAAAATGGTCCGCATAGATGTATGACGTTGCTGTGGACCGTTGTACAGATGTTTGCGGATATAGACTGATACGTACCGAGCAATGTTCGCGCTTCCTCGACAGTGACAGTTATCCCACTGCCGGCTGTAAATCTCATAGATGCTTGCTTGAACCATATTTTTCAGCGATCAATGACAGTTCAAAGTAGTGCGCTCACGTTTGAAAATCCAATTCCGCGTAGGAGGGAGGCGAAATATCGAACATCGTGTACAGATGCTGTTAGAAGCTGGAGCTCTTCTTAGCTGGGAGTACGCTCCAGGAGATAGATGAATGTCGTACAGGTTTGGCCTTATCTGATTGACTTGGCTCAGGCTGGGACATCAATTGTGACATTCTTTAGAGGCTCCTTAGACAAAGGAACTCCAAGAGTGTCGTTTACGGCGTTTCCCGCGGTACAGGTAGTAGTGGTTGTGTGCTATTAAATACATAATAATTCGTATATGAGCTGGTGCTCGAAAGTTGTTTGAAAGCCTTGCTACGTGTCGATCACTGCGAGGGTGTTGTCAGCCTCGTGTCGGACTTTGGGTAAGGTTTTATGTTGGTACGAGCGACGCATCATGTCAAGCTGAGATGCCAACTCTAAGTCCGTTCCGTCCACAAAATGCTATTCAGTCACAGTCTTTCTGGTCCACTGCTGAGGCTGATCTTCACCAGGTTCAGTGCTTTGTTTGTACTGTCTATTGCATATACGATTACGAAGCGAAAGCCAAGGACGACACCATTCTCCACGTTAAAATGTATCCGAAACTGCCAATAATATAAGTTTAAGTGTGGTGCCACATTCAAGCGAGCATCAGTGAAGTCTCTGAAGGCAGACCATGATGTGAAGGAGATACCCTTTCAACACGTGGATGGTAAATCGCTCGATCCAGATCGGTGTGGTGAACTGACGAATGACACGCAGCTATATGTTACCTTGCACAAAGTGACAAATTCCCAGCATGCAAGCACTTGCAGTCCTTACACTAGCGTTCCACTGGGAGTAATTATATGCATAATGAGTATAGACCTAAGCTTTGAGCTGAGCGCGCAAGTTCTGCTCCAAGGGGCCTCTAGCACGAATAAACTGAACATAAGCTCCATCCCTGCACAACAGAGTGTCAATCTGAAAATTCGCCAAGCAGCCCGAAATGATACGCACTGCAACACTCTCTTCTCCTCCTTCAACTTCATGTAGTCTTCACGAGCCACATTTGTGAAGCCCCACTTCTTCGAGACAATGATTTTCTGACGGCCGGGGAATTTGTACCGTGCACGGCGGAGAGCCTCTTGGATGACAGCAGCATTTGATTCCTTGCAACGGATAGAGAGGATGATCTGGCCGATGTTGACACGGGCGACAGTGCCGTAGGGTTTACCCCAAGCACCACGCATACCGGTTTGTAGCCTGCACGAAAAAATCTAGGACTCACACCACGAATTCAAAGCAAAGTCACTGACCGATCAGCGCCGGCACAACTCAACATCTTGTTGATGCGAATGACGTGAAATGGGTGCACACGGACGCGCATGTGGAACGAATCCTTGCCAGATGTCTTGGTGACGTACTTGTTGGCGCAAATACGAGCTGCCTCGAGCGCCTCAGAGCTCAACTGCTCATATTCATCAGAGACAAGATGACAGCAGAAGGGGAACTCGTCGACAGAGGCACGTTTACGGCCGAGGTCAAAGATCCTGATCTGCGGAGAGGTGAGGATTTGAGCGACGAGTCGTGAGCGAACAAACTTTAGGATCAGGGACACCACGGTTGTACCGTGATTTTGGGTAGGGCTTGTTCTTGCAGTAACGGTAGCAGCGGGCGGGACGACGACCCATTGTTGTGATCTGGAGTTGAAATCAGTGCCCGTATTACAGAATCACATCCAAAGTAATCGGATAGCATCCACCCCGACCACTCAAATTCCACCAATCCTTCCAGTTTGAATCACATCCAACCAGTCGTGCTAAGACGAATATGCGGAACAGCAACACTTACATGCTACACGGGTGTCTTGACGGTGAGTGGGAAGGTGCTGTAGTGCCAGAGGAGCCCGTTCCGCAATATCTTAGATAATCAAGCTGACTTTGAACTATCTAACTTAGTTACTAAGGAAATATTTATAATACAAATTTGGTAAACAGAAGTTTGTCATTGGTTTGTCACCCACATGCAACCTAATTTTATACGTGTAGTGAGTGTTTTACTCTTAAGTCAACGATGGATCATCATACTGCTATATACGTCGAATCTGCGGCATGCGGTACGGACATGGTAAAATCCAAAAGAAACTTAGTCAGTGATGTAAACTGGCGGGCAGGGTGACATGATTCACATGAAGCCCGTTGGAATGCTCCGACTGTTTGCCAACGAGCGCTGAACTTTCTTAAAGGCCTAGTTGGATACTCAGAACCGTGTTCAAACTCGAGCTTTTCGTCTCTGACATGAACACGTACAGAGAGGCATCGTGTACAAACTTGGTCGTTGGGACAGCATCTCACGAGAAAATTCCTCATCTCTGATATGAGGGAATTGAACTCGGGCCCCGAGGACGAGCCCGCAAGCTCAAGCTCGAACCACGCGTGTTGGGGCTGTAAAAAATATCAGCGCTGTGCGCCACTGCCGCTCCGGGTATATGCAGAACCGCCATACTCACATCATGTCATTAGGTACAGTGGTCAGGCTGATGCATATTCCGTTCCGAGCCTGTCAATATATGGATCAGGCCCTAATCAGTGAACGTTTTTATCTAATCTTCATGCTGTTCAAGTGAGTGCCGTGATGCTTATAAGACAATTTGGGCCACGACTACGGGTGAGTGCTGGGTACTCAATTTGTTTGAAGCGCCTCGAGTTTACCCGTTCCCATCAGTTTGTATACACGCTCTTATCACCTTCTGACTTGACGAGAATGGGTATATATACAGTCGCTATTGTCAATTGCCCTAGCCCATATGTCGTCTGAATCTGAGCCTCGAATGCTTCATGTGTCCCCCCAACAGGACAAGGAGGGCTCAGAGACATTGGAAGAATCCCAATCTGCCAAAGATTCCAACCTTTTCTCACACCCGCATGAATTTCCAGAAGGTGGTCTGGCTGCTTGGGCGACAACCTTTGGAGCGTAAGAAGCTCACATCTGGGCGGTAAAAACTGGACCTTACTTGATCTGCTTAGGTTTCTTATGCAGTTATGCGGGATTGGGTGAGTCTAGTGCCACCTGTTGTTGACAAAGAATGGCTCTTGACTGAAGGTTAAAGTTATTCCACTTCATTTGGTGTCTACCAAGGTATTGCTGTATGTGAAAGTGAGAATGCAATATCATGCTTATTACCCTCCAGACTTCTATACCCAGCATTACCTCACAAACCAGACGTCGTCTGCCATATCGTGAGTTTTCATTTGTATCTTCATGACGGATATGCTCAAGGCCTCCTAAAGATGGATCGGGAGCCTGAACACATTTTTAGTCACCGCTGTGGGCCTGATATCAGGTCCACTATATGACCGAGGATATTTGTAGGTAAACCTTTACAGGAGGTTTTTGAGGATACTCAGCAAACTTATCTAGCTACCATCTTGTAATTGCTGGATCGCTTCTGCAGAGTTTCTCTCTTTTCATGTTGTCTTTGTCAAAACCCGATCAGTACTATCAGGTAACGTCTCCTAAATTTACGACCTCTTTCTGATTTGGTGCAGATATTCCTTGCTCAAGGTGTAGGCATGGGTATCGGGTCGGGGCTCGTGTATGTCCCAAGTATAGCTGTTGTTTCGCATTATTTTCGACGGAGACGTACCCTAGCTATGACGTTCGTCGCATCGGGCTCGTCGCTGGGTGCTGTCGTCCATCCGATTATGCTCAATAACATCCTGAATGGTCATCTTAGTTTTGGAAATAGCGTCCGTGCAAGTGCAGGGCTTGTCAGCATACTACTCCTGATTGCATGTCTATGCATGCGAACTCGTCTTGATCCGCCGACGACACCAACAAACTATATTGTGGCAGCCAAAAAATCCATTCGTGATGCACCATTTATTTTCATGATAGCAGGGTGAGACCTCAACACAACTTCTCTCAAAATCCTTAAAATGACGATTCTACAGGGGCTTTTTTTTTCAGACTGGCTTCTACTACCCGTTATTCTTCATTCAACTCGACTCTATCAAGCACGGTCTCAGTGTCACTTTCTCATTTTACTCTGTGGGATACAGCGCTATGCAAATTTAATTGCCTGCTGACAGCATACTAGTTGGTGATTTTGAACGTGTCCAATTGTGTGGCACGGGTCACGTCAGGCTTCATCGCCGCGTTCACGGGAGTCCCAAACTTGGTCATAGTTGCGACAATCTCTGGAGGTGTGCTTATTTTGAGCATGATCGGATTGAGTAGCCTTGCCAGCGTCGTTGTACTTGGTATGATGTATGGCTATTTTGCAGGGTTGTGTAAGTAACTTTCTTTTCCACTAGGTGTGATGTGTTGATCGATAATGCAGACATTGCAATGATGGCTCCGCTTGTGGCTACTTTAACGCCCGACTTCTCTGAGCTTGGGTAAGGGACAGTTTGAGATCGGATGCACATACGAACCATCTAATTTAGATCATAGCGCACGCATGGGCATCGCTTTCTTCATTAGCGGTGGGTAGTATCAGCTACACTTTTATCTCGTTTAAATCTCCCATGTAATCACTACAGGATTTGGAGCCTTGATCGGTAGGCGCCTTTGTGCCATTTCTTGCCTCTAATTCTCACTCTGTAATAGGAACACCCATATCTGGCGCTCTGCTGACATCGAATTATACTTGGTGGATACCGGCCGTGTTCTCCGGGGTGAGTTGACCATAACTACCATTTTCTCCGGTATTCACGTCAACTCGACAACAGGTTGCTTCAGTGATTGGTGGTATAATGTATACGATTATGCGGTTTATATTTGTCAGAAGGCAGATGAACGATAAAACATAACCCTCAACCTGAGATAATAGACATTGTAAGCTTTCCCTGAGAGGAACTGTGATTTTGTTCGTTTGCCTATGTCTGACTGCATTTTTCGGCACCGAGTTGTTCCATGGTTTTTACGTGGATGCAGGTGCTGTGTGATGAGCTCGGTTTGACCGATGACCGTGTTTGCACAAGCTCTGCGACCGCTCGATCGCCATGTTTGACTGAGGGGGCCTTGTGAATATTGTTGAGACTCCGAGATGTTTTGAATTACACGGCGCATGCTACCAATTCCGAAAGATTAGCCTCCAGACCTTCATCGCATCTACGCCAGTGTTGTTATATCGCATCTACTAAAACTTTGTTCTGGTGTCGAAAACGAGAAGCATGGGCCAATTGAGTCAAATGCCATGTTGTTTGTATTTGTATATGTGCGCAAAGCAGTGCCGTTGTTTTGCAAGAGCCCTGGAAATAAACAACGCCTGTACCTCCGACGCGTTACTTGCATCACCACCGATTTGACGACCCGAATAATCACGCCAATCTGCGCGAAAATTTTATCCAATATCTCATCACCAGTGGTGCCGCGTCCCGCTTCAACGCCACGTCGATGCAAGTAATATGAGTCGTGAGTGCATGAGTACTCATTTTCATGATACTAATTCCATCAGCTCTAATTAGCACTTACTATTCAGTTTATGTCTCTCTTGGTCATTTGTTGAATGAGTAATTGTGGTATACAAAGCCATTTTCGTTTTGTGAGTTCTTGTATCCGCCAACGTAGGTATTTCCAACATCATGGCTTGATCATGGCTAATTATCCCACACGCAAAATTGACACCAACGATGTCTCTGCCATTGGCTTTGGTGCTATGGGCATATCAGCCTATCATGGTTAGACTGGTTCAGATGAGGAATGCTTCAAGGTGAAGCATGAGCACCCTGCAGCCTGTGCGTCACATTAATTCATGACTGCCCCTTTCAATGGGTTCTGAATAAACTGTATGAGCATAGTTGCACTTTCTGGAATATTTCTAACATCTATAGAGACAGCAAAGAGCTCATTGGCAAATGGTGAGTCTTACTCGAGGAGAACTTCGGGGCTGCCATGATTTGCGCGTCTAAAAACGGCGGACTGGTGGCGCACGTCCCACACTAGGGCATTCGCGATTTCAAAGATGCGATCAGGACATTGGTGGGTCCTTAGACTAGAACGCACTGTCCTACATATAGTACCGCTCTGCAAAGGATATAAATTAGAAATAAATAAGATAAAAATGAAATAAAAATTTTGCTGCTATCAGTGTGTTGTTGAGTCCTGAATCAGTCAAGAAAGTGCATGTCGTTGCGGAGAAGGCTGATCGGGTGGCTGGGGATCGCTATCCTCCAGCGGATTTGAAGGTACTGTATGCAGAAACTCCACTTCCGAAAAGCACCTGAACTGTGCTACGAATCTGAGCCCCATTCTCAATGATTGCAACTGTACCTGTTGACGGCAAACTTTGTACATCAAGTAATTCCACCGATACTCGGTGCCGAATGTCTGACTAATGCAGATTGTACGACGCTGCATGCAGATTTTGTCCAGATACTATGCCATATACCGAATCTTCACAAGAGAACCATAAGTCAGAATGACATCTAGACTTCCTCCCGGGATCGAAGGAAACCTCATAGAATATGTTCAAGGGGGAGTGGGTGACTGGTTGTCATTCGACCACAAGCGGTTCTATACCAACGCGTTCATCATTCAGGGCGATAAGGTGTGTACTAGCGTTAAACAGTCCACCCATCCAAGGGGAACGCCCAGCTTCTCAGATTCTCCTCGGTTTGAAAAAACGTGGATTTGGCATCAACAAGTAAGCAAGCTTCCAAGTATCAGTCGCAATTGCGGAGTGTGATTTTGGAACCCACAATAACAGGTACAATGGGTTTGGTGGCAAGGTGGAACCAGGAGAAACGCTCACTGAAGCTGCGATACGCGAACTTAAAGTTTTTCAACTTCATTTCTATAAAACAAGTGCCAGATATTGATGTACGATTCAGGAAGAAGCCGACATCGATGCGCCCCTCGAGCACGCAGGATCACTGTTGTTCGTGACGAACGCCGTTGTATGGGCTTTCCAGATCGAGATATTTTCTGCTCGTTCGTACTCAGGAACACCTACAGAGTAGGTCTTTTTTGGTTGCGCAACGGCGGGTTTTGTTGAATTCAGGACTGGCCCCAGGTCAGACGAGATGCGACCGAAGTGGTTCTCATTTGCGTCACCCGCTACATGTGATGCAGACGCAATAGTACCACCTATCCCGTATGAAATGATGTGGGATGGTGATGCTCACTGGCTGCCCCTCCTAGCACAAGGGCGCAAATTTGTTGGCCGTATTGATTCTGTAACGCAAAACGATGGTGAATTTGCGATGACAAGGCACTGGTTTGGCACTGTTATTTAAGATAACTAAATGGATTTACACTACCAGTTGTAAGGGATGTCACTCTACTAGCCACGGACACCAGCTATATGGAATTCCCTTTGTACCGGTTCGAAGTACTACTTATGGAACTCCCTTTGTGCTCACTTATATATAAATAGTCGGTCCCTACTTTCTATAGCTCCAGTGAATAAACTCCCCCTCACTCATTCTCTCTTGGTCCGAATCATTCCCCGTCGAACTCAATCAACCAGCCTTACACAGTGTCTACAAAGAAATTACAGTACATCCAGTCACTTACCAATTCAAACTTGGGCATGCTAAAGAGCAGCTGATCACCGATCATCTTCTAGATAACCACATTTGAGCTATAATGCATTACTATTGGCAACAGGACACCGGGAAAACACACAAGTATTATAGTTGTTCAGAGACACGAGCGTAAGGTAACAGCAAAGTGTTGGACGTGAAATACAGTTAAACATTACAACTTAAGTCCGATGGATCTATATCTCGGCGTCGCCTGCATCGTCTAGTAAACATCTAAGTTTGATAAAGACATCGCTGCCTACAAAAATATCAGCAAGTCCGAAACGACGCATGAATACTTGGTCGAGCTCACCCCACCCGTCAAGCGAAAATAAATCCAATGAACCACCGAAATATCTAAACAGTCAATATGAGGCTAGACATGGATAAAAAACGAAGGCAAACACACTTTGCGTATAACCTACTCAGAGGGAGCCCATACCCTAGACCTGCAATTGTTCCAAGGCCCACTTGGACACCCTTCTCTGTGATCTCGCTAAAAAGGTTCCCGCATTCCCCTGCACTGCCACTCCCAATGGCTGCGCTCCCGCCAATATGCTGGGCGGCGTATGGTCCACCGTCTCCGTTTTGGTCATCGGCATACCCCGCGGTAGTGAAAGCATATGAGAATATACGAGCCATGTTGGACGCTGAGACGCCACCACCCTGGTCGCGAATTCGAATTGATAGGAATGGATGGGATGAAGTAGGGGGTGAGATGGTGATTTGTACGGGTGGTAGGGGGTGGGATGAAGCGAGGCCATGAAGCTTGTGGTGGTGCTCTACAGTAGCGCGAAACGCGTTCTTGAGCATTTCAGTGAGGATATATTCAAGATGCACAGGGACATAGCTAAGTGGAGGAAGATTATGCTGATAGGTTCTGTTGTACATATTTTGGACTTACGTGAATGTAGCTTCTGGACATCCGTCAATCGTAATGTTGGGGCTTGTGCCAAGGGTCGCCTCGCATAATTCGCTAACGAATGCGCCACATATGCGGACCATAACCGCGGGGGAGCACTTTGGATCAATGACACCATTGTGCATGAGCACGCTAGTCTCGGCGGCGCCGGGATCCGTAGCAAGTGCATGTGAGAGCGCGATATGTTGTTCAGCAATCAGGCGTACAGAGATACGAGATCTGATAGCACCATCGAGGAAGTTAGATATTTGAGTCGGAGACATGTATCGCGAGCACTCTTGGAATCTGAAAGTTGTTGAAGTCAGGTTAATTCAGAGTCAAGTACAAGGGTCAGCGCACCCCTTGGCCATGGTTGGTATATCGTTTCCATGTCTCTGCACGAGTATATCTAGTTCATCGACAAAGTGTTTATTGTCCTCGAGTGTGCGCACTTCAGGATAAGTGGCGAGTAATTTGAAGCTGTCTCTGTGACCGTTGAGAGTTCGTGCAATGTATGGATTAGTGCCGACAATGAATGGCAACCCCTCCAGGGCGCGGACACGCTGGGCCATACGTCTTGGTATCTCCGAGAGTACGTACGTGACTGAACGCAGCACAGATACAGGTGTTAAAGGGTTACCGAAGGACATGAGGGTCGAGAGCGTTAGAGGAAGTGGCGGATGTGCCGCGAATGAGTCGAGAAGTCGAGCAGATTCAGCAGACGGTGGCAACGGTGCACGACGAACATGGTACCGCCGCCGTTGGACGGTACGCGCTGTGAGGGCGCGCACGGGAAGACTTATCATCATCATGGATTGTACGGAACTAGTTCAAACTCTCAAGTCTCCCCTGAGTAGTAGCAGTTCCTTGATACTGATGGTTGGTGCAGGCTAACAAGCATGGCATTACCGGACACCCGGATTATGGCATCCTGAATCTAGCTCCCCCCTGAACCAACCACCAACCATCAGCAAGGCATCATATCTAATGCACACAAGGGATCCTCTGCACAAGATGGGTCCCTTTGGAGAGAGTATAGGCATGAGGCGGGCTCAAAATCAGTAAAAGATCACTGGGAAATAGCTATAGTATGAGTTAATATGAAAGTGAGACTTAGTTAAGTGTGCTCAGTGCTGCAAAGTCCTTGTCCACAACAGAATACTCAAGCGGTCCATGAAAATGCGTGATTTGGAAGAATAATACATGCAAACTTAAAGTCAAATAGTCTAGTTGTACACTTGATACAGTGGTCTGCGGTGGAAAATGCGGTGAGATTTCTTCCGAAAAATATGAATAATGAATGGCTTACGTTGACGAGAACTTCGTCCCTTGCCGCACGACCTTCTCTACTGCGTCGAGGAAGTCGCGCTCCGTGGCGACTTTCCGCCGGGCACGAATAGCAAACATGCCAGCCTGGACAGGATACAATCACAATATGTTTAGTGCCAAAGATAGGCAATTCTCACCTCAGTTGCAACTGACCGAAGCTCAGCACCCGTCGTATTGGGACATAACCGAGCAATAAGATCGAATCGAATGTCACGCTCAACACTCATACTGAAGAGAGTCATCAGCTAGGCCGATAAGTGTAGACATTTAGGTTCTAACCTCCGAGCATGAATCTTGAGAATATGAGCCCTGCCCTCATTATCAGGCAGTGAGAACTCAACCCGCCGATCAAGTCGACCGGGACGCAACAATGCAGGGTCAAGAGTATCTGGTCGATTTGTGGCCATGAGCACCTTGATATTACCTCGAGGGTCAAATCCATCCAGCTGGTTAATCAGTTCCAACATCGTGCGCTGCACTTCATTGTCACCACCAGCGCCATCGTCAAATCGCGCCCCACCGATAGCGTCGACTTCGTCAAAGAAAATAATGCAAGCCTTCTTTGAACGTGCCATCTCAAACAACTCGCGCACCATTCGTGCACCTTCGCCGACATACTTTTGCACAAGCTCAGAGCCAATGACGCGGATGAAGGTGGCATCTGTACGATTGGCGACTGCACGTGCACAGAGAGTTTTGCCGGTTCCGGGTGGCCCAAAGAGAAGGACGCCCTTTGGGGGATCAATACCGAGCTTGACAAAGCGCTCAGGCTTGGACAATGTCAGTAATTTAGCATCTTCGATCACAAGAATGACTCACTGATAGTAGCGGCGTCTCAACGACTTCACGCAGCTTCTCTATTTGTTCTTTGCATCCACCAACGTCCGAGTACGTGACGTCGGGCTTCTCTTCAACCTGCATCATCGTCACCGAAGCATCGATCTTAGGTGGCAGTGGGATCTGGATCTGATATTTATTCCGGTCCACACTGTTGAAATGTTAATGCACCAGAGTTTTATGCAAGTAATTCTACACACCCCACGCGCATACCCTCTTCGATATCTGTCGGTGCGACCCGATCACCGAGACCAACGACAAATTTAGCAATCTGTTTGATGTTAATGACGTATTTGTCCTGCTCGTCGGCCCCCTTCTGGCCTTGAGCAGCACCGACGGGGTTGACGGCGCGTGCAACCTCAGCTTTCTTGGGATCAACAGGAATAATTTTAGTACACCGCGCAACCTGTAGTGGATGGGCTCCCATGCGTTGTCGGTCAACTGGAAGATCCCAGAGATTTGGCGGAGCGAGGCCTGTGTCAGACTCCTTCACGCCTGCATTGAGATAAGTTTATGAACAGCACAAACAGTGTTGTGCGCACCAAGCTTTTCATCTATCCGTTTCTGAACTTCCTTGATGTCGTGTTCTGTCTTCTTCAACTTTGCGGCGTATGCGCCTTGGCCCTGTAGGGAATGTATTGTTGAGCGGACGGAGCGTATAGATATTGTACTTACATAGGTTTTGAGGATTTGGATATCACTAGTTGTAAGAGCTAAAAGGTGTTGGAGCAGAATAAATGCAAGGGATACGATTTACACACCTTGAATCTTCTCCTCCTTGTCGTCGCCCTTCTTCTCGTCTGCAGGAAATCAATGACAGCACAAGGGGTCAAGCTGTACATACATTTCTCCCAATCACTGCATAAATATCGTCAGCATAGATAGAAAAGGCGTGCTGAACAGACTTGCGCTTTTGGAGGCATCGTGTGGGATGGTGAAAGAAGTGTTGTGGACGGAGAGAATGGCGAGCAAGTACAGACTGCTTATGCTATGGGACGCGTCACTGCACTGGTGAACGCGCCCCGGCAACTACCGGTGATATTCACACTCCGCTTTGGGCATGCTGCCGGTAAGCTCGACTCAACACTTGTAGTTGTGTACGATGGCAGGTGCTCTCCAGAACGCAAAGCGCGACCTCCCAAAAATCCAAGATGAAGACCGCGAATCTCGCTTTGGTCACGTGTACGGCGTTTCAGGGCCTGTTGTCATCGCAGAGAACATGACTGGAGCTGCAATGTACGAGCTTGTTCGCGTCGGCCACGACGAGCTCGTCGGAGGTGCGCAGCCTTCGTACTGGAACGAAGCGAGACTCATTAGGTGTAGAGGTCATTCGAATAGAGGCAGATAAAGTAACGATTCAGGTGTACGAGGAGACGTCTGGTGTGACTGTCGGCGATCCTGTATTAAGGACAGGCAAACCCCTTAGTGTTGAGTTGGGCCCAGGTGTGTTCCTCGAATGATGTGCCATAAATTGTACTTCCTCAGCTTTCCCTAGGTCTGATGGGTAACATTGTCGATGGTATTCAGAGGCCACTTCGAGTAAGTGTTCATTCCAGCCGCGGAGATAATCTTATTTAATGGAACAGTCCATCCAAGAACTGTCCAAATCAATCTACATCCCTCGCGGCATCAACACAGAGGCACTGGATCGCTCGATATCCTGGGACTTTACCCCTGCCACATATAAGGTGATTCGACACTGATTCGGCACTAGTAATGTACTGATTGATCTGCATAAGGTCGGCGACCACATATCAGGCGGTGATATCTTTGGCGGTGTCTACGAGAACTCGCTCGTTGACAACCACAAGATCATGCTTCCTCCTCGTGCTCTCGGTACCATCACCCGCATCGCGGAAAGGGGCAGCTATACAGTCGATGTGCGTCCGCAGCACAATTACATTCATAAGCTCTGTACCTGATTTTCTTCATTAGGACATCGTGTTAGAAACCGAGTTTGAGGGTCGGACAACAAAGCACACCATGATGCAGTTGTGGCCAGTTCGTGCACCTCGACCCGTTGCCGAGAAACAAACCGCCGATTTCCCCTTGTTGACTGGTCAGCGCATCCTGGACGCACTTTTTCCGTGTGTATGTTTCACCATCAATGATTTACCGCTGACCAGCACATAGATGCGTGCAAGGTGGCACTACTGCCATCCCCGGTGCTTTCGGTTGCGGAAAGACTGTCATCTCGCAAGCGCTCTCCAAGTTCTCAAATAGCGACATCATCATCTATGTCGGATGTGGTGAGCGAGGAAATGAGGTGCGTTAACTGAGATGTCTCAAATTACTTCATTCCTCATATACCATTTTTAGATGGCTGAAGTGTTGATGGAGGTGATATCACTGCCTATCCGTACAACATAAGCACACGCTGACGTCTTTTAGTTCCCTGAACTTACAATGGAGATTGGCTCTCGCCAAGAACCCATTATGAAGCGTACCACGCTCGTTGCTAACACTTCCAATATGCCAGTTGCAGCTCGCGAGGCCTCGATTTACACCGGCATCACACTCTCGGAATACTTCCGGGATCAGGGTTCGAATGTCGCGATGATGGCAGATTCAACATCGCGTTGGGCTGAGGCGCTACGTGAGATTTCGGGTCGTCTGGCAGAGATGCCGGCTGATTCAGGATATCCTGCATATCTGGGGACCAAGCTGGCGAGCTTTTACGAGCGCGCCGGGAAAGTGAAGTGTTTGGGTAGTCCAGTGAGGCAAGGAACAGTGTCGATTGTGGGGGCGTAGGTAGGAATTACTTTTGTGTGGACATTATTCTCACCACATTCCAGTGTGTCACCTCCGGGCGGTGACTTCTCGGATCCTGTCACATCCGCTACACTTGGTATCGTGCAGGTCTTCTGGGGCCTCGACAAGAAGCTCGCACAGCGCAAGCATTTCCCGTCCGTTAACTGGAACTTGTCGTACTCCAAGTACACGAAAGTGCTTGAGCCTTACTATGAGTCCAACTCACCAGGCTTTGTCTCTTTACGCATGAAAACGAAGGAGATCCTGCAGAAGGAGGAGGATCTCGCTGAGATCGTGCAACTTGTAGGGAAAAGCGCGCTTGGAGAATCGGACAAAATTACGCTGGAGGTTGCACGGATGCTCAAGGACGACTTCCTGCAACAGAACGGCATGAGCGAGTACGACCGCTACTGTCCATTCTACAAGACTGCGGGGATGTTGAAGAATTTTGTGGCGTTCCACGATTCGGCGCTGAGAGCTGTAGCGCAAGGCGATCTGACGTTTGCGAGAATCAAGGATACTGCGAGTGATCTCATGTTTAAACTCTCTCAGATGAAATTCGAGGTACGTGTCTGTCATTCTCCTGTGATTTCTTTTCTTCATCGAGTTTGTCTGTCAGTCACCCTCGCAAGGACAGGAGCACATCATGCTGAAGCTGGACGCGCTGCACACGGAAATCCAGGACAAATTCCGCCAAATGGTAGAGTAGATCGAATATGCTCGCGGTCTCACGTTGTCGTAACACTTTGTAGCTTATAGCATAATACCAGTTATCACTTTGCACTCTGCACTGCAGCGCGTACACGTAGAAAGTTCTGCGGGCGGGCGCACTGTCTCCTCGTTTTCAGGGTCGTTGTATTGTGTAATGCGCAGTTGATGCCGCGCTCATGCTGCGGAGAGCATTTAGGGGTAATATAAGACTCTTAGCCCCACTTATTGCACCTCTACCATTGATCCTACTGATACATCAGAAGTAGGCGCAAGTCATTATGAGAATTCATAATCTTGTCCCGATACTCTGCGTTGGAGGCGCGTATGCTCTTCCTACGCTTTCTTGGCTTCCGCAATTTCCTTCCGAGGGATTGGTTCGCTGCTGGGGCATATTTGCGCCCCTTTCAGAGGATAGGACGATTTACCAGGTTTTGAAAGACGACGAAAGGTCACTCATCATTGCATCGGGTCTGACATATTCTAATGGCTTAGCAGGTACTCGCGTTTAGTCAAAGCCATCAATTTAAGCGACAGGATCATCGACCTTTTGGACGACCCTGCAGCCAGGTAAGTGCCCCTATGCCAATGCTCCTCGCCTACTCGACGTTATTCCTCTTTAGCGTCACTTTTTTTGCGGTTCCAAATACAGGTATCCCACATCGTCAGCCCTCGCACGGGGACGACGACGACAATCATCAGCTCGGTTCTGCAACTTTCGTACCTAAGCTTGGGGATGAGCTTGATGTCGCTCATGACCTTGGCCACCTCGTCCTTCAGGTTGAAGAACTTGATGACATTCCTGAGTCTCGTTACAAGGACCACCGTAAGGAGGCACTTGGCCGCATCATTCGCGGTATCCTCGCGTATCACATCTTGCCTGAAAAATTGGATTCTACTGCGCTCGTTCAAAACTCCACCTATGCAACGAACCTGACATTGAAGGATGGGAGCATGAACTATCAGCCATTACGCTTGAGCGTCCAGAGCACGATTGTTCCCCCTCGACTCAGGATCAATACTGTGGTAGATGTCATAAGTCGAGATACTGAGGCTAGTAACGGTGAACTGGATTTGATACTAAATTATGGATACATGCTTACTCCGAATTAGGTGTCATCCACAGTATTAACATTCCACTCCTGCCTCCCCCTTCCTTGTTTAGTGAGATGTTTGTTGTCCCTGAAGTCTTTTCATACGTGGTAAGCTTTTTATCCAGTTCCTTTTTATTCCCTCTTATATTTTACATTGTCTAGACGTCTGCTATTCAACGGGTGGATTTAACTGGCGCAATTGATCGCTGGTGGACTCCCGGTAAAGATGGTGGTCATGGATCATTCGTCGGCGCAGAAATCACCACTTTCTTTGCCCCCACATCAACAGCATTCCAGCGTCTTCCAAAAAAATTAAGGCTTTTCTTATTTTCGTCCCTTTGGCGCTAAAGCGCTCAAGAAACTTTTGGAGTATCATATCGTACCTCAAGTCGTGCTGCACACAGGTGAATACACTCAGACAGTCGTGTTATCCTGGATCTAACCGCAATTGTCGATAGACTACGTGCACGATGCTGCATCTTGTACTGCCTTCATTGGTGACCAGGATGCTGGTGTCTTCACAGAGCCTCCCGGCAACCCTTTATACGCTTACAATCTCACTCTTCCCACCCTGCTGGAGAATCATTCTTTGAATGTTCAGGTTGCGCGCTACAAAGCCAAGATTCCCCTTCCTGGTCCTGCCGGTTACTTTACCAGGTTCGTGGTCAACGGTCGCCATGTTGGACCATATGATATTCCCGCTCGGAATGGCGCTTTGCATGTCATTACGAACTTGCTCGATCCTCGTGGCCACCACAAAGAAGATCATAAACACCATGGGCATGAATCGGTTGACGTCGACTGGGAGGATTGGGAGGAGTGGCTGCCACAATGGGCCATGCAAGATTAAGCCCACAGGTATTTCGCAACCCATCTATCATAGATGTGATGATGTGAAGTAACTGATTTTTGACTTGAACGTATATATTCGTGTTCTACAAAGTTTTGCACGCGGTATTATCTATCTAATGTACAATCAGAAAGCATGAATGACCAGGCTGTATTTCTGCAGTTGTATACATGCATTTGATCTTTGTAGGGTGACACGCCGCGATGGCTGCTGCCAAATGTGCATGGACGGTATCCCCGACGTTATCCGAAACCGTCAAGCTGTATAAGATTACTGAAATCAACCAACGAAAGACCTGCTGGGTGCTGGAATCGCTTGTATATGTAAAAACAAAGCTAGAGTCACCTATTTTCATCAAATTTCAGTTGTAAACTCTCTGAGGGATGCCGATATGAGGTTCAGACGTGCAAATCACAGGAAGGTAGAAAACTATATTGAGTGAAGTGATGCGAGCATTACGATGATATGCAGAAAACCTATGGGATAACATGCAAATGACAAGTAGGGGGTAAAATACAGCAGACCGGGTATGAAGAAGGAAGGCCAACTTGTTGTAGGTAGGACTTTAGCAACTAGCAAAATTCCCCAAGGAGTAAGTACTAGAAAGCACAACGAAAGTGTTTGCGTCAATTGTGCACCGTTGCTCATTTCAAAGAGGCTGTCGTCTGCAGCCAGCTCATAAGCTCTTGTTCGAACGGCATTTCCGATGAGGATTGACGACTCACTGCGAACCCACCGAGTGTCCGGCTGGAATATTGGGAGGAAAGGCCGTGGGACTGGCCGGACCGGTACGTCCGAGATGATGATCCTACAGTAGTCGTGCTTGGAGTAGAGGGTACTCCGTTCGTGGTCGTTCGTGAAGTCCTGGCGGTCAACAGAGTGGGAGCACTAATCTGTGACTTCTTGGGTGTCTCAGCGACTTTGGTTCTAGATGAAGAAAGCAAAGTCTTCGTAGTAGCTGGTGAAGGGCTAGTGATCTTGCCTCGACGTCCTGCACGGAGGAAATTATGTTGCAGTGCTGCTTGAGGTTTCATCCTTCGCTCGGGATCCCATACAAGACAGCGCGCAATGAAGTCAACAAAGTCATCATCTTGACACCGTAAGACTTGAGCAAGTGTTTTTGTACCTGGTCGTCTACGACGACCTTTGGAGTTCACCACAGGTCTGGGTGCACCATTGTTGTCTGGAAAGGGTCAGGAAAGTGATCCAAGGTCATCAATATGTCATCTTACCGAAGAAGAGTCGCTTTCGGGAGCTACGATTAATGAAGTCCTTATCTGGGGGCCCCAAGACCTCCATGATACAAGACAATTGCTCCTGCTCGTTTTCACCAGGGAAGATAGGGAATCCTGTATAGAGCTCGGCGAGAATGCAACCCAAACTCCACATGTCGATAGCCATGTGATAGTTCATGCCCAGGATAACTTCAGGCGACCGATAGAAACGACTCTGAATATAAGTATAGACTACGCACGGCTCAGTAAAATCTTAGAAACCATAGCAAAAATTAACTAACTCTTCTCGTGCTCTAAGCAGCTACTGCCGAAGTCTATGACCTTGATAGCACTCTTTGCAGGGTGTCGTAACAAGACATTCTAAACGGAGCCGTAAGACAATGTGCATGCAATGGAAGAATAACGAACCTCTGGCTTGAGATCGCAATGCACTATGCGATGATGCCGCATCAAGCACAGAGACAATATCATCTGGCTCGTGAAGCGTCTTATCAGCGCGGTTGTGAATCCCACAAAACCGTTCGCTTTGATCAGTTCGTACAAATTGATGCTAAGTAGTTCCATGGCAATGCAAAGGTGATTGCGGAAGTAGAAATGCTCAGTCATCTTGATGACATGGTGCTTCTCTTCGTGGTCCTAAAAGACGCGTTAATTTTTTGAGAGCGATGTAAGTATGGATGCATACCCATTTACGAAGATTGTCTAGGATCTTGATCTCCACTAGTGCTTGGTGATGGAAACGCTTTTTGTTGCGGATGATCTTAATCGCAACGGATTCACCTGTCTGGTGATCTCTGCAGCTCAACACTTGACCGAACGAGCCCTTGCCTAAGGTATCCATGATTTCGTAGCGGAAAGCAAGATGATCACCGTTGACCACTTGATAATCACCACGTTCATCATCATAACCGAAATTATTGACAACAATCTCAGGATGAGCCTTCTTCTTCGGGCTCCCAGAACCTATACAGTAGACCTGAGGATAGTTGAGAATCTCTTCTTTCTCATAATCGGACAGGAACTGAGCCTGGGAAGAGTTTAACACCTCTGCGTGCAAGATCAATAATTGAACTTCTCCGGGTAGAAAGCAACTGACCCTGAGGCGTCAATCCGGGACTTGGTGTTATCGGTTCTGGAAACTTAAGCAGATCGTCCAATTCAGCCTGCGACGCCCCGTGTGCCATCTTCTTAGTCTGCTGCCGTCTGATGTATTGCATCATCTCTTCATCGCCAAGGAGTTCCTCTTCATCAATGGTGCTGGGGACCGGAGAAGGAGTTGATAGCGATTGACGACTGGAGGCAGGAGTCCCT
The DNA here is from genome assembly GCF_016758785.1 of Suillus bovinus. NCBI lineage: Eukaryota > Fungi > Basidiomycota > Agaricomycetes > Boletales > Suillaceae > Suillus > Suillus bovinus. The sequence continues at coordinate 544,090 of NW_024542062.1, read as the reverse complement.
GCTTGAGCCCGGTGTACGCTCGTCGTTGAACCATTGTTATTTGAAGAACGTGTGGAGAGAGAAATCTTCGGGCTGAGCAGTTTCAAACCTTTTGACGGAGACAAAGCAGAAAACCTATGCGAGTGCGTTATTTCATTGGGAGGAGCTACCGAGGTAGTGGAAGCCACAGAGCCCGTAGACGCTTTACGTAGAGTACTGAAGGAGACCGAATCACGATTGGACTTTCGAGGGATGCCGCCAGCAGATGGGGGCCCAGAGACCTGCCTTGGAACTCGGGAATTGGTCGAGGGAGAAGCTCGGACGGAGACCCGCCTCGTCGTTGTCGTTTCGCCTGATGCCTTCGCAACTTGTGCGTCACCATTCTCCAGAACACCAAACTCGTTCATCGTGGGATCGGCAGGCGTGGGCGAAGGGTCCGTCGAAGGGGCAGTGACATTGAGGCTGATGCGACGGTTGGATGCAGTTGCACCTCCAAGTCCGGGAGATCCTGCAGCTGAGGTACGGCTCGAAATGCGAGGAATCTTGGTTGGTGTTTCCTTTGACATGCTACCTATGGAGTTCAATAGCACTGAAGGTGGGTAATCCTTCGCTTCCTTCGTCACACAGTACCCAGTGGTTCCAACTGATGGCGACCCCGCGATTGTGGGCAACGGTTGGTTTCGACTCCGCAGCGAAGCATCTGACTGCTTTTGCATTGAGCTTACAGTCTGCGAGGTCACACGTGATATAGATGGCGTTCGAGTGACGGTAGATGCAGGGGTAGACGCTGAGGAACTGTTCTTTAAATTCGCAACACGCTGAGCAGTGGTGGCAGGTAATGCGGACATCTGCATGGGTGGTAAAGCAATGGCAGAAGCTCCTTTTTTTGGATCTGTGGACGATAGAGTCTGGTGGGTCCACAGTATTGTCAGATTCATTCTGGATACAAACAGCGGGAAGGCACACACCTTGCCTCTCTTACGTCCCATCAACAAAGATATCCTGCTTTCACTACGGTCCTTCTGGTCTTGCTTCGACTTCTCCTTCTCTGGATCCTTGGACCTTGCGCTGTCCTTGAAAGTGCCACTATCACTCTTATCCCCATGCAGACTTCTCCGCGAACTAGATTTCAACAATGAAGGCAGGCCAAGGCTAAGCACAGACGATTTCTTCTGTGAAGAGGCGGGAGTAGCCGGAATGGAACGATTTGATTCTTTATTTGGAGAGCGGCTTGCCTTTACGTGATGGGCTGCAGAACCACCCATACCTGATGATGATAGCGTCGGTGATACTGACGTGATGACTGAGTTTGAAGGAGGCATTTGCATGCTCTGAGAGGACGAGCGACGGAAGAATGGTATGGATGATGGCGTGAGACGTTTAGATTGATGACGCCGCATCGACGAAGGGCTGAGCGGGGCATTATGAGCAGCGGACAAGGCAGACGTCGTGTGATGGCTGGCGCTGGAAGCTGTTCCAGCACGGCTAGGAGCCTTGCCAGATAAGACAGCGGGGGACTTCGGAGTGCGGGTAGATCCAACAGACGACATGGATGCGAGGGATGCAGCAGATGCCATCGCATCCGGGTGACCAGGAGACCAAGAAGTACCAGGAGCAACGGGAGGAGAAAGCGCTTGCTCCCTAGATCCTGACTTCCGCAACTGCTGCCCGAACATCTGCGTCGATCGGGGACTGAGAGGGAAACTTGAAGACTTGGTTGACGGCGAATCTTTCCCCTTCATCGACGACATTGATGGTGTGAGTTTGATATTGAGTGCATTCGAGAAACTCCACTTCTTCGAGGGCGTCTTGGTGATTGAAGGAGCAGACTCGGGAGCGGAGTGGCTTCCGTGATTCGCAGATGATTGCAAGTATTGGGCGTGCGAATGTGACAGTGGCTTCGAAGAACCAGGGGGAACCTCTAATGACATAGTGCGGTCAATGTCGCTCTCATCGGCGCCAGAAGGGGGGAATGCAATCCCATGCGAGGACTGGGGAGGGGAACGATAAGTAGATAAGTCCTTGGGTAACGGTGGGACGGGAGGCACCCGATCTTCTTCCAGAGCTTCACCGCTGGCGGCGAAGGAAGGTTGACGGTCCTTAAACGCTGCCACATCACCACCTGAGTATGCACTAGAGATATCGCTACCCGCGCTGTTCCGCCTTCCCTTCCCTGCACTAGTCGAATGACGCCCAGATGCCGAAGGGCCGGATACTGAAGTCATGCTGGTAGCTGTTGACATAGATGCGGAATCACGCGAACTCGTCGGGGTGGTTGTGTATGTAGTGGACGATGCAGACCCACGCTTTGGAGTGAAACTCAACCGTGTACTCATAGAACCAGGCTTTTTTGGAGTTTTCTCAAGGCCAGATGAGCTATACGCATGTTCGTCACTGCCAATAATTCCACCACTTCGAACTTCAGAATGCTCCTGCGAAGTATCCCCGGAAAGAGAAATACCAAGGCCAATAGGCTGACGCTGAGAGATTTCCTCCTTTCTCTCCCTGTCCTTAGTGCTGGCTCGGCGAGAAATTTTGCCTCCACCGTCAGAGCTGACGCCCTCCCAGTGCACCCCAGATCTGCTAGCAGTGCCGGCGGGTGTTCCAGGGCGACTCATACTCGAAGGCCTTCCAAAACTTCCAACGCTTGCACGTGCGCGTGCAGTCTTCATCGACAGTCCGTCGAGCTTACGCAAAGCATCAGCGTGGGCATCGTCATCTAAACCCGACCACCCTTCCTGCGTCCCGCGGAGAAGCGAGTGTGCAACACTAGGGGAGGAATGAGCTGGTGGTTGACCTTGAGACTGTGCCATATCCTTGTGGGATGATGATGGACGCAGAGGTGGATTGGTAGTACTGGTGGCACTGCCAGCGTGCCGAAGAATATGTTGAATAGAAGTTGTCGAAGGAGAGGGAGGAAGGTGGGAAAAATCTGTGGTATGCACACGCCGAGAGTGTGCGTGAAGGGCAGCCTCATGACTCGACGACGAAGATCCAGCAGAAAGTTGACGCGTATGTTTCTCTCTTTCCAAATGTACAGGAGTAGCATCGATCGGAGGGGGTACACCGGAAGGTTTGCCTGGTGTACTAACAGCAAGACTTTCCCGACGCCGGACACGATCGCGAGAGGTGCTTCCAGAAACACTGGACCCAATGCTACGATGCTTGCGCGTCGATGCAGATTTCTCATCCTTGTCTCTGGTTGTTGAGCTGGTGCGGTCTTTTGGAACACCCGACAACTTAGAGACAAGAGCACCGGTATTGTCCATCTCAAATTCGTCCGACGTGCGCTTCTTAGCCTTACGCTGGGAAGTAAAAGCGCTAGGAGGAGACGCAACCACTGGACCACCGAGCAAGGGTTGCTCAGTAGGGAGAGGTGGTAAAAGTGGCGAGGGTGGCTCTTCTGGAGATGCAGGGTGATGTTTAGGTAAATGAGTGGGATGTAACAACTCAGAGCCGAAAGGCTTGCGGGGATACAAAATTTCCTCTCCTCCACTTTCATCCGCCATAGATCTACGTGAGCGGAGAGTACGGGTAACAGATTTTGCGTCCACTGGCTACAAACCACTTGTTAGTTTATATAACGTCAGTCTGACAAAATCATACCTCATCTTTGCCGTCTGACTCGCCGTCGACTGCCTCGATGGTCCATGGACTATCGGGGCCATCCTTGTCAACTTCGGCTATGACTAATTCGGTGGCATCCTCCTCGAGGACATCATCTCCGTGAATCTGCTCATCGTGGCCATCTGTATCTTCGTCATGTGTATGCCTCTGTATTTTACCCCATCTTGGGGTAGTTAGCTCGCCTACGCCTACGAGGCCCATCCTATCAATGTTGGCCGGATCGCGCCCTGGCGTAACTGGTTCATTGGGGTTGCGCGTTTCAGGTGTCATGGGAGGAAATCCTGGTTCGGGTAACTGCGATGCAGGCGAGTCTGCTGGAGTCTGAATGCCAAAATAGTACGGGTCGAGGGAGGACGAAACCGATCCCGAACGCGATGGGATTTCAGCGTCTGTGTCCATCGGTAACAATTCGTCGTCAGGTGGCGCTGCTGAGATATGAAGTCTGGGCTGATTAAACCTTCAGTGTGAATCTGACACGGATTTGAGGTGATATTACCTGTGTGTTATGGACTTGGTGGATATCTAGGCCATCGTTCTCGTCCACGATTTTCTTGTCGCCTCCTTGGGTGGTAAACGGAAGGTGAAGTTCGTGCTCACGTTGGCTCTCTAAAAGCGCAGACGTGGCCGACATTCCAGAGGAAGATCAAGAACGAGTGAGAGAAACACGTAAACGACACCGTGGAACTCGAAAAAAAAGCAACACGCGGTGGGTAAAGAAGAAAGAAAAGAGAAAGGTGAACGAGATCTTGATACTTATCTGCCGTTGTTGGGTAGTATGATAGCGATGCTGGTCGCCGTTGTTGACGACGACTAGCAAGAGCTCGAGCAGAGAACACTCAGAGTCTCATAGTACGTACTGACTCTGGCCTGCGCCCGTTATTTTGCTTTGTTTGCACTTGCAGTGGCTCATTCTTGGGGAAAAGGTTTACATTTGCCGAAAAAAATACAACTGACGACTAGCACTATTGATCGATCGCTAGCCACCTTAAGACAGTTGAATCCAGTCGTGAGCAAGGTGATTGATGAGAAATAGCCATGAGTTTGCGGAGATATGAAGATTTGTGAAGAGTTCATATAAAGCTATGTAAACCGCTTAATTCTGGTTGCAGAAGATAATCCTGGCACGTAAGGATTCCATGCTGCAGGTATGGTCACCCGTCGCTTCGATATGACATGACTCACAAGCCTGGCGAAAACCTAAGCGATTAGTATGTATGTTCATTTAGCATTATGTAACTGGGCGCTGAGTAGATGGGTACAACGCGGATTCCTGGAGCGTCATGAATGTCATCTCCGTCGAAAACGGTAGAATCGCGGAATATGATGGTATCTTGGGTAAAGATTCTGGGCAGAATAAGGATCCGGCCGCAAGGAGAAACTTGACACCATCAATCTCGGTTCGCTACCTGCAGTGGAATGTAATACGTCCTTACCTGGCCGTAACTCGTGTTTGCGGCTGGACAAAGCCGACCTTGAGAAATGTGACGAACAACGAGAGTCGCGGTCTCAAATCCAAGTATAAGCGCGGAGCCAGGCTGATTTCGGGTACCCGTTGGCATCACACGCTGAATCGTCAATTCAAGGTGAAAATAGCCGATGGAACGACGTACCGGACGGAATCTATTCACTACATAATAATCAGTAGTTTTAGACAAAGGTTTTTGGCCATGTCTTTGTGTGAAATGAAAACAAATATGACACAGGGTCGTCCTCCGGGTATTTAAGTCTACAGAGGATAAAAAGGGTTTTGTTGGAACTCAGCGCAACTTCCGACCCCTCTTACTTTCTAACTCCATCACTGACAGTCCGCCAGCTCAGCGAAAGTCTCATTGTTCAGGTGGGTTCTCACAATCGAAACTGACATATTGCTGTCAATTGACAATCGGCCATCATGTGCTTATCATCTTCTAGTATATCTGTGTGCTTGTTCAACAACATTTCGTCTTTGAGCTCACAATCCTCTATTCGGTGTCAACTTCTCAGCATTCACGAGTTATACGACTTCGGTTCCCACCACGTGAAGGACCAAGGGCCGGAAGTGCGTCGAACTCGTGTAGCAAAGAGCCCTGAGCTAATCTGGAATCCGAATCGTACTAATTCTTCCGCTCCTCCACCGTCTTTCCTACTTACCTCGTGCCTTTACCCACAGCAATATTCTTCCAATTTCCTATACATCCATAAAAGTCAACAATCTTGAACCATCAGCACTCAGGGCCGCCACATACAGTCTCTTCTTCTCTCGCCCTCAGCAGCATGTCTTCTGTGGAGCGCAATCAAACGCCAGACGGCGACGACCTCGCTGAGGCGCAGTCTACAGACCTTCAGCCTCAAATGACAGTTCATCCCGTCAATGGCTATTCTAGCATGCCCATGCATATGTATCCTTTCCCACCTGGCCTAGTTGCCACACAACCTCTTCGCTCCAAGCGCAGGCAAGTCAAGAACGCTTGCACAAACTGCCAGAAAGCATGCAAGAAGTGTGACGACGCCCGTCCTTGCCTCCGTTGCGTCAAATATGGCATTGCTGAAGAGTGTGTCGATTCCCAACGCAAGGAGAGGAAAAAAGGCGTGAAAAGGGGACCCTACAAGAAGCGCGATGGCAAAGGTAAGATCATGCTCCCTCCATTTGTGCACTACTCTGAGACGCCACTCGTCCATTCACCCATGCTCTTATCTGATTGGTTCCTTCCTCTTCGTTCTGACTGTCGTTGAGATCGCGTAGGCACCAATGCCGATATTGGCGATGTGCCCGAGCAACCCAGCATTCCCGTCACGACGGAAGTGCCAACCCAGTCGGCGTCGCCGCCTTTACAGGCAGCGTATATGGCGCCCATTGGGTATTCCATGTTCCCGGGCCAGTTTCCGGGGTCACCTACTCCCAAGCCTGGTGAGGCTTCCCCAGCATACTATCCCCAGTTCTATGCAATTACGCCAGTGCCTCATCCTGGACAAAATGGGCATCCAGGTCAAGACCCAGACCAAGGTTACCCGTCCATGGCCCAGTACATTCCGGCCGCATTCCTTCCGTATGCCCCACAGTCGTATGGGTACATGTATCCGCACCGCCCTGACGGCCAGATGCAGATGATGAATCCCCATTATGCTCCGTATCCACAGATGTACGGCAAGCCGCCTTCGGCTGGAGGGTCAAGCGACTCTGGACATCTCAATGGGCGGAACCACGGTGAAGACTAAGTGAGGTGTATAGCATCTCGAAGGATTCCTTTTGCCCCTTTATTTTCTTGATTTAGTGTGATGTGCCCCTGTGATGTCGTTTTGTGCATTAAACTAAGGGCTTGTGTTCAACTTACATGCATCCCATTTCGCCTTGCCTGCGTTGTCTTCTGTACTGTTATATAGCACTGTCCATACTTCGTAGTCCGTTGTGCTTAGGTCTATTTGCTTGATGCATTGTAGCCTTTGCCATCTTTGACTGATCTTCATTTACTTCAACATGAGTTACTTGACATAGCGTACTCTTTGAGTTCAATTAAATTCACGCCTGTGTCAAATTCTATGACTTATATTGGAACGTGGATACTAGAACATCCTCCGCACGAAGGCCACGAGGAGAACGAACGTAACAAGCAAATGAATCTGATAACATGCCCATTCGCCTTGTGCAGCATTCGGGCCTCTGAAGAGGCCCCCACAGATATTCTGCGGTTCGATCCCGTCAATCAATACCCCGCTATTCCCTAAATCATATGCCCTTACAGAATCTCGATCCACAGGCACCCATAACTCGCGGGAATGCAGTGGAGCGTCGCTGTGTTCTGCGCTCCGCGGCGCTGGGTTTCCATGGTCCTGCATCGAAACGTCCTGCTTACGGATATCGATAGTTGGAATTTATTTGGGGTGTGCCAAGATGCTTGGTTCGGGTTGAAGCCTGAGCCTGGGAGCGAGAAGGGATCTGCGCAGGGAGAATTTGGTATGAAAGTTAGCGCTCAAATGCGCCTGAGGTAATAACGCTTGACTAGTGACTGTGATGAACAGGACTGAATTCGGCTCCTCTGAGGGCAACTGCCGAGCCCAGTGGTCGGCCATCATTCGAACCAAGAAGTTCAACATGCGCGAGCGGTATCCGTTCATGTGCAACGACCAGGTCCTGTGGCAGCCAAATTGCAAGATTGCGACTATACGGCCAACTGCAACCTCCCAGCTCCGAATCGACGGCGCGATTTAGCCCTTCTTTCCCAGCGGCAATCTAACGATGGAACCAACATCTAGGCATTTACGGCGAGGAATGGAAGCAACGGTGGCGAAGAATGACTCGAAGAATGACCTGAGGAACCATCACTTCATTGCGCACGTCCTATTGCCACGTTGGCACCCCAGAACTTTACTATTCCATCGAAATGGAAGCGAGCGAAGAGTGTAGTCGAAAGGGTTCCTAAGTGATAGGCACGGCGAATTCATTGGATGTCTCGCCAAACAATATCCATACTTGCGCAACGTGCATCATCGAGGAATGGGATTCGGACAATGCAAAGTTGATATCCGCAATAAACGCGCAACAACCGAGCTAGAGCACGCGAGAAGGTCAACATTCATCTCCAACTGGACGCTATGTTGCAGGAACATACATAGGACTGAGGTACGTATCACGCACCGTATGTGCTTCGGTAGTCACTGAGATTGTTCATCGTGACTACGCTTGGAACACCGCCAGAACGTCGGAGGTCTGCCGGTTCCAGGACCGTATGCTTCTGCCGCAATCATCGTGCGACGTCTCGTTAGTCGTAGTCCCAATAACCTCCTCAGAAGTAATCAATTATTGAGGCCTGAGGGTGTGGTCTGTCACGAAACGGACTCCGAAAATAGGGGGTTAACGGCAAGTCCAATGTGCTCAAGTGTGGGGACAGCTAGTAAGTAGCAACCGTGAACCCAGACTTGCTTGTGATGGATTCCTGAACATAGAATTCTGTGTCAAAGCCGTCCGAATACCCACAGATTAAATTCACTTACTGCGATCTTATCTATAGCGGAAACTGACTGGAGCCGTTTCTTGCACAACATGAGGCCTACAGAGATAAGTATCCGGTCTATCCTATATTGCGACGGGGGACAAGTTGAAAGCTTGCCTTTGTGACGCGACTGTTGCTCTATTGATTCGCCATCGTTGGTCCAATTCCGACCTCATGTTCAGAGATGCAGGGGTGGCTTTCCAAAAGCATACTTCGGATACCTCTAGGTGTGGTTTGATTCTTCTGCAAGGACTTGGTTTTTGCGTTCCAATGGCTTTCAGGGGGAAGATCTGAGATGATCTATATGTTCTGGAAGACGTGAGTTAAAGAACGCGATTGTCGACTAGAGCTAAATTAATAGGCCCTTACCTGGATTGAAAGGATTTCCTTTGTTTCAAGGCTGTCCATCATTGACCAGACAGGCTCCTTCATATCAAGGTTGTCCACCATCGAAGGGCAGATGCACTTTCTGTCTTCTTGCAAAATTTGTGGGCTTGGTGAAGCTTGGCCCAGCGCCTGCCCGGAGTGGCACATCGGTTCATCGATTCTTCATGACAAATTCAGATTCGAAATCCCGTGATTAAGGTGATGAGCACGTTGACAGTTACTGTCGGGCATGCCAGTGTTGTGTTATTCCTGCTGAGTCCTGCAGCTGCAGCGCTCTCAGTGTTGACAGCGCAACACGATGCATGATAATGTGACTGTTGTGGCACAGTTACAGCGGGTCTAGAAGACTAATATACTGCGTAAAAAATCAGGAGCTTTTTTCATACCCAGTGAGTACAAACAAGCCTGGCACATGTTATGTCACATTCCTACTTGGCGGCACCGAACTGCAATTTCCTCCCCTTGCTTCCTCGCAGTTCTGCACTATACTCAATATATTTTCTTCACAGACCAAGATCATTCACCAGTTCTTGGTTTGTATGTGACGGCTTCAGCAGAGTGGTTCCACAAACCCAAGGTGTTCCTGCAGAAATACAAAGTCGTTTCCATAGGATCTGATTCTTTGACTGTGAAATGGCCGCCAATTTACGCGCACAGCATGAACGTAAAAGCTGGAACTTCGAACAGGAAATGAATGATCTTTGCCACAAGTGTTATGGTCCCAGACTGAGGCCCACATCAGGCGCCACATGCCCTAGGCTACAGAGAGTTCAGTATGTTCGGGGTCAAGTATGGAAAACTACGTGAGGACCCTTAAAGTGGCAGTTGGTGGTGTAGGATATCGTTGTGAGCCATGGGTTCCCCGTTTGAGTCTCACTCAAATATCTTTACAGTAGTACTACTCAGTCACTGCAGAGCCGTGTCCCCTGGGATTATTTTCCTATGAGATTTACATCAACAAATTTGACGAGCGAGCCCCAGTTACATATTTCGGTTTGGCCTCTTTCTACATAACCTAGGAAAAAACGCAGTGCCTCTTCGAAGAAGCGTTTTTCAATGCTGACGCGCTGACGTCCTATGCACGATAATTATCTCCCAGCGTTATAAAGTAAGTACCCTTGCATATTACGTAACAAGGCTGTACAACTTTTGTTTATAACATGACCAAATACACATAATTCGAATCGCAGGTTGCTGCTACTTGATCAAAAGCCCACCCATGAACCAACAACCATCCTCAAGTCGTTCAAAAGACAAAGATGGCGGGTTGTTGAAACGTTCACTTAACTCTTTATTCTCTCTCATGGGTCTCCAACTTGTTTCTCGTCTATTGACTTTTGTTCTGAATCAGGCACTGGTTCGATTAGCTTCCCCGCAAGCATATGGGACTGCCGCAATCCAATTTGAATTTATCTTAAGCACCATACTGTTTCTCAGCCGGGAAGGTGTCAGGAATGCGCTGCTCAGAGCATGGCCGCGGAATACCACCATCCATACCCAAGGGTCAACTTTAAACAAGGATGACCACGCACCTGCTTTGACAAATCTATCTACATTGCCGATCATCCTAGGACTTCCAGTGTCTCTAGCTATGGCACTTGCATATGCTACTCTTGCCAGCGATGATGCTCGTCGTCAACCGCATTTTCACGTGGCGTTGTCGACATATGTGTTTGCCGCGCTAAGCGAGCTCTTCAGCGAACCCATGCATAATCGGTGTGTAGATAATCTCAGTGACATACATCTTTCTCTCAACTTCCCAGGGCCATGGGCGAAGTTCGCACTGGAGCTAGAGTAAGAGCTGAAGGTCTCGGGATAACGTGCAAGACTATTGTCACTTATCTTATCCTCCTTTATGACTCGACTAGACCAGATTCCGGGGAATTCGCGCTCGTGGCTTTTGCCCTGGGCCAACTTACATACAGTAATGTGGTGTTTTTCAGTTACGCATATCAGATGGGGTATCCTACCTTCTGGCCCATTCGTCTTGCTACACGACAATCATCCAAAGCGAGTGTTTCCAGGTAAGTCCATCCTCCTGTTCAATAGTTAACTCTCTGATCACAGCCGTCAGATCAACATTCTATCGTATTGCCTCACAATACTTTGACGTTAGTAGTCTGCATATGTCTCTGACCATGACTATGCAATCCATCGTCAAACATATTTTGACAGAAGGAGATAAGATCATATTGTCTTGGTGGAGCCCTTTGGATGATCAAGGAGGGTACGCGATTGCCGTGAACTATGGTGCGCATTGTTCCAGACTGGGTTGTTTCAGGTATAGTTATAATCCTATCTTTGTACAGGTTCTCTAGTTGCGCGAATAGTTTTTCAACCTCTGGAAGAAATATGTAGAGTTTACTTCTCAAGAATCCTGTGCTCCCCGGCTGAGACAAAGTCGACCTCGACTGGTGCACAATTTGACAGACGTTCACTAGCTCAAGCCTCAGAGATCTTGCTATCACTGGTCTCCATCCAACTAGCTTGTTCCGTCCTCGTCCTCGTATTTGCCACCGTCTATCTTCCGATCGTTCTGCACCTATTGCTCCCATCTCAGTACTTATCAACGTGCGCCCCAAAAGTTCTTGCAGCTTGGATATGGTACATTCCTGTCCTGGCCATCAATGGTGTACTTGAAGCTTTCTTTTCGAGCATCGCAACTTCTCAAGATCTTCGAAGACAAAGCCGGTGCGCACTCCATTCACCATCGTTTATATTGACTTGACTTAAATGATCAGATGGCTCATTGGCTTTTCCATTGTATTCATTGTTTCTGCGGTCGGATTTTACGCCTCGGGCTTCGGTGATGTCTCTCTGGTATACGCAAACATAATCAACCTAGCAGCCCGGATAATCTATGCCGCACAATACGCTTCGACTTTCTTTAAGAGAAATAAAATTACTCACGGATGGCACGCCTCGACGCCAACATGGCAATTTCTTCTAGTTGCCATGTTATCTTACCTGGCGATCTCCATGACCAACATACACCATCAGGCTGACATTCTACTTCAAACAAAAGGCCGCGGAGCAATACTTTCCGTAATCGTCGTGTCTCATTTAGCGCAGGGGGCCGGGATGGGATTATGTTGTATCGCAACGTGGTGGTTAACGTCTGGCAGATACCTGGTGAGACGGGCACCCGTGAAAACTGATTGATCTGGCCCATTAAATATTTTTTCCAACCGTATCGCATTTTTCACAAACTGCATCTTGTATGTGAATAATTGAATCGATAACATTTTACATGTTCTGTGCGCTTGATCAAACGTCATGCTGCACACATTGTACGAGTATAGCATCTTGTAGCAATGCTCAAATGATTCGTTCTAAATTTGTATGACACGCTGTACTGCCACAATAAGGCATCATTACTAGATTCACTACAGTAGCATCAGCCGCGAATCGTAGTCCATCGCTTCCTCGCGCCTCAAGCTCCAGTGCTGCAGCTGAAAGTCGTTCAATTCAATCTTTGTTACGGATTATGGCATTCAAGGGGGAAATCGAAGAGTTAGATGAGGTATGTCATGCATTAATCCGCAGTAGACGTGAAAGGTTGCTCACAACAGCCAGAATCAATTGACAACCGACAGTAGCGAGCTTTACTTATTTCAGTGGCTGTCGAATCTGGAGAGAAATATAAGACATGCGAGCACCGTATGTGAATTCATAATGACTGTATTTCCCTACAAATTGACATTTTGCAGGAAACGCTCAAGGAGACGCAAGCTTCTGTAGAAACCACGCTACTGAAAGTGCTTATACCTTCGGAGCCATACCCTTTTCCTGGTCGTCCGCTTCGCAATCTAGCTGCAAGATGCCTTCTAGTCCTGTATCATCGTGGAGAATCCAGGTCATTATTTGACACGCTAAGGGTGTTGCTCAAGCCGGCATCTGACATCAAAGCCACGGATAAGGATTCGACTCGAATGTCAGCACGAAATGCACGCTTTATTAGTACTTTGAATGATATTTTACTCACAGCGCGGCACTCTGGACGATTGGAGAGTTGATGGAGACCTTCGGCTCCCAGGTTCGATATATCACTCTTTTCCAGTAGCAATCTGATCGCCCGAGACAGTTCATGTCCTTCATGGCTGAAACAGCCACAATCGCCATAAAAACATTGAGGTCATCTGCGGTGCGTAGAACATTTGCTGGTTGTTCACTTTTTTTTGATTTCTTATCACTATCAAAGTCGCCACACGTCCGATATCATGCGCTTACTATGCTCCGGAAAACCCTGTTTTCAGCCAAGAAGGTTTTGAGCGACTCCCTTGCGAAGGACATAATCAAGCAAATGAAGAACGGTTTAACTGATAAAGCTCTCCCCGTCCAGCGAGCTGCTGCTGCAGTGAGATTCTTGCCTATGAACTGCATTTTACGAACTGAAACATGCGCAGGTTTTAACGATTGTCTATACCCCCGAAGACTCCGTCACGCTTGCAGATGTGGAGTCAATCATGAACATTTGCGTTAAAAGTCTTGAACACAGTGACCAGGTGACAACACAATCGTTGGCGCAGTTAGTGGGACATATGCTCGCGGCCACCCAAATGGAACGTGCCGTGGCAGTCGCAGAGCAGTCACAAAAAGGCAAGAAGGAACAAGAAGACTCCGATATTTCTACTCCTGCACATATCGCAGCCGAAAATACCAAAGTCCTTTTGACGCCAGGAGATATGCTATCACAAATCTCCACCCAGTTTAACAAAGCTCACAGCCGCAAAACCCGTGCGGGAATCTTCATGTTTTACGTCACACTGCTGGGAAAACTTGGGCCAGTATTTGTGGAAGCCAATTATTCTCTGCTTGTTGGTCATCTCATGACCGAGATCGTCTCATATCCCAAGAATGGAGCCACGAGATATGACAAACTCTTCATCCGGAAGCTAGTCGGCGCTCTTTTACGAGAGCTAATAGCAGTACGAATGCTAACCGAGCAGGGACAAATAGCTGCAATTCAGGATCTTTCCTCATCATATTTGAAAAGATGGCCAGCATTGATGCCGGGGCAGGTAGCTCCATCTTCATCTATCCTGACGATAGCACTGGAGGAGGTTGCAGGTCTGTTGCAACAGCTAGGCAATGCACCCCCGCCAGTTCAGGCAAGTCCTGCGAAGTTGCAACTTTGGAATATTTTTAAACTTGGCATAGGACGCTGTCTCTGTACCATTGATGACGCTGCTCACGCATCCAAGTCACTCAGTCCGTGTCAATGCGAGTTGGACCCTCCGTTGCTTCTGCTATTCTACCCCCCTCCGTCTACCGAAGGCAATGTTGGCGATCGCAGAGTCTTTACAACGCGACATCGAATCCCTTCAATCGCCTGCAGCTCCTTCGGATATTGATCGCCGGACACTTGGTCATTCCTATGGTTTGGCAGCTCTTGTCGCCATTGTGCCACATCGCCCCCTATACGTGTCTTTTGACGTGTCAGCCAGCGTTCTTGACACTGCCACTCAACTCCTTAAGCGCGCTAGTGATCATGATGTCCATATTGCAGCAGTAGAAGTTGAAGTTGCCTGGACGTTGATTGCATCGCTGATGCTGCTTGGACCAAACTTCGTCCGCTCACATCTACCTCAGCTACTAGTACTTTGGCGTAATGCATTACCGAAACCTACCGCGAAAGACAACGTTTCAGGCCGGTCAGCTGCCGAATGGAAGTTTCTCCTGCATGTCCGCGAAAGTGCGCTTGGGGCAATCCTTTGTTTTTTGCTTCACAATACCCAGCTCACCACTCTCGATGTTGCTCGGAGAATCTCATCTCTACTTGGAAATGCCCTATCATTTTCAAATGTGTTCTTGTCACAGGTTATTGAAGAAGTTTCTGTACCCTCAGTAACTGAAGATACTGGACCATCCATTCGGACTCGCGAGGCTTCTCTTCGACGTAGAGCATACCAATGCTTCTCCGCTCTTGGAGCTTCCACTTTGACGGATTCTGTGCAATCAAGCTTATTGCAGTCCGTCCTCACTGTTTTTGCGGGTCCTGAGATCGATAACATATCTGCAATGCAAGCCTCAATTGCGTCTACCTCCGGTAGTTTTACTTCAATCTGGCAGATGACGGATGGTTATGCATATGGACTCACTACACTCGAAATATCTGAAGATGGGGTCGACCAAAGCACAACGTCTGAAAGTCCTCGCCGAGGTCACAGCAACAGTGATAGCATAGAACACTCAATAACTGCCTTGGTAAGACATTGTCATATCTGAATTTTCCTGCCAGTGTTGATGTACGCATCTAGCTACGCAGGCCGATACTAGGAGCTTGCGAGCACGACACACTTTCTCTGTCTATAATAAACCCGTCAGAAGAGGAAAGTCGGTCTTTCAATGCTCCGCCACCTGTTTCGTCAGTCTGTGACGCTGCTATCGAACTATTCTCTCAGTTGCTGCCAGCCCAGGACTTAAGTACTACTCTGCGCACAATCAGTCACTTGATAGAGTCCAATCGGTCTCCGAAGCTTGACAAGAACGCTGGGAGGAGGGCCGCTGTGATGTTGAATAGCGTTGTGGCCATCGTGCGAACGTTGCGTGTCGCCATGATTTTGCATCATCGTCAATCTAAGGATACCCTTGGGAACTCTCAAGTCACTTCAGCTCTTGGAGCATTCTTGAAAGTAAGCTTACCGTTTAAAATGTGGTTCGGCCATGCGTTCTTAATTTCACTTACAGGATGCTCTTGTGGATGGTGACCCCGCCCTAAGATCTGCTAGCAGCGAGGCCATTGGGCGTCTTGCCAACATATCTGGAAGCTCCTTTTTGACAAGTCAGACCAAGGTATTGGTTGATCACATTGTAAGCAACCGCGATCCCCAAGGTCGAGCTGGCTGTGCGCTTGCGTTTGGCTCTCTATACAGTCATGTTGGTGGACTTGCGGCAGCCCCTATCTTGAAAACAACAGTGAACCTTCTCATGTCATTGAGCAATGATTCTCATCCGTTGGTCCACTTCTGGTCCCTCCGCGCACTGGGACATGTCATTAACGCTGCTAGTTTGGCCTTCGCTCCATTCGTGTCAAGCACCCTTGGAATGCTACTCAAAATATACTTGTCGGACGCTCACGAAGCCGAGGGAGGGACACTGAACAACGCCAATATTGGTGGTGACTTGCAATCTTACCCCCTTGTTTGCTATATCCTGGACGCGATCATCACTATTCTTGGCCCTGACGTTCACGACTCTCCACGGACGAGAACAATTGTACTTGACCTTGTCCACGAATTTTCGGTGGAAGATGATGAGCCCATCCTAGTGGAAGCTATAAGGTGCATCCAGCATCTTCTCATGTTTGCTCCCGAGCATGTGGACGTCCCCGAGATCGTGAATCGTTTTAGAAGACACCTTAGTTCGCCTAGAAGATGTCTGAAACTCGCAACAATCGATGCCCTTTATCAATTGGTTCAGAAAGACGCTCTAGCAATGTCCCGATTAGGTGGAGATCGCCTTGTGGAGGATTTGTTTGGAATGCTAGACGGTGACCCATCCATCGATGGTGTCAGAAATGTAATTTCAAGCTGGCTACTTCAGACAGCGATTCACAATCCATCCGCTTGGATTGACCTCTGCCAGAGAATTATGTTGCGCATAAATGCCTCCCAGAAAGTGGTCAATACAGCTAACAGTCTCATGGATGACGAAGGTCAATCATTGAGTGCATCTATGTCAAACGATGATACACGGCAAAGCAACGTAGCCATAGTTGCTACGTCACGCTGGAGGACACAGCTATTTGCACTGCGATGTTTACACGAAATCTGCACACTGGTTGCACGCTTTGGACGCAGAGAGCACATCGACATACCTTTCGCTCGTAGCCACGGCATTCCAGTGAACGGCCTCCTTGTGTCTCGCGTCCCAGATTTGATCAAAATGGCCTTCACAGCATCAGCGGCATATGTCACAGAGATACGACTGGAAGGATTGGTTGTATTACGCGATGTCATCCAGGTGGGTGCACTATGATTCGCGTCACTTTTCTTTTTATGTATCTTCAATAGGTGTTTTGCCAGGCCCCCGACCCTGACTATCCAGATGCTCTCCTGCTTGAGCAACATCAAGCACCTATCACAGCTGCACTTACTCCCGCCTTCTCCCCAGATTCTACTCCTGAAATTTTGTCTTCTGCCATCGATGCCTGTGCAGTATTTGTTGGCTGTGGCGTTGTCAAAGATGTAAGTCGGATGGGGAGAATTCTCAAACAACTTACAACAGCACTTGAAGAGGTTGACGGTAGGCATATCCAAATATCTCATCTATAAAAATATTCATGCTTTTCAAGAGTCTGGCAACTTAACTATGGGCAATTTTGTGGACTTGAGCCCAAATGCATCAGGCATGTTGAGGGTTTCTATCCTCTCCGCATGGGCTCGTCTGGAAATTGCTAGTTCTGAACAGACGTACCTTCTGGATGTCATCAAACCATACAGATCGATCTTGGCACCGCAATGGATTGCGAGCCTTCGCGATTATGCTGTCATCCGGGCGGATTATGAATTCATACACGAGGCATCAGCGGTGGCTTTAGACCCGTCGTACGCAAGCCTCGGTAAAGTAGTTCTACTCCCAGTAAGTTTGAATCTTGATCGATTGTTATCAACGAATCTCACCTTTTCAGTACTACACTTCTTCCTGGGCAACGATCCTACAAGCTGTCGCGAACGCCATGAACCGCTCCGATCAATATATTTCAGCTGCCATCCTTGGGAAGGAGGTGGTGCCATTTGCTAATGGTGTCGATTCCACGACAGAAGGGCCAGCGCCGCTTTTCTTCCCCCTCTTTGGCCTTATATATGAAGCACTTGCAACGTCTTCGCCAGACACCAGCTCACGAGTTGACACAGTGATTGCCTGCCTGGGGGCACTGAAATGCATTCTCGATCCTCGCTATTCAGGGAAAGCCCTTTTGGAACCTACAATCTTTCAAGAACTCATAAGTCTCACTTACCGAATCGCTATGACAGAATCTGCAGAGGTACTCATTCACCTGATCACTGTCCTGACCGCTTTTGTAAAACATTTTGGGCAATATGTACCCGGAGGTGATCTCAGGCGAGTCTTCCAGAAATTGTCCTTCACGAGAATTTTACACGCAGTCCAGCAGCAAGGGGAGTCAGAGCGGCGCAGCCATTCTTCCCGATTCAGTTTCCACTCATTGTCTCAAGATATTTGCCTACACCCTTCGACACTCCCGTCACAATCCAGGAAAGTCGTCGATCAGTAAGTATCTTAACCTTTCGCCGTTGCATAACACGATGCATGTTCTTGCAGAAGGCGATCTGTCTGATATTACAAAGATGATTTCTGGCTCCCTGGGTGCCTTCCATCTCATTGCTTCGACATCAGAGTCTGTTCTTCGTGAGGATGTACGGGGAATAGGCTGCGTGCTATATGGTGGTACGAAAATACAATGAACGATTTCTTTTGCATAACCTGTTTTCAGAACTGCTGAAAGACGAAACATCGGAAGCGGATCTAGTGACTCCCACTCTTCCGGCTTTCAAATCCTTGTTGGCCGTTTCATGCCATCCTAGTGTCCGCGAACGTTACAGGAAGCTTATCCACGGCTTATTGTCTTCATGTCTTTTGAACGTGGACGAAATGAGGTTCGCTCTTGAAATACTTATATGTTTGTGGGAGGCTAAAGCAACACAGGGGACGCGAAGGTTTGATTTCGTCAAGAAAAGTCAAAACCAACCTTCTCGCGGCAGTGCTCATCTTGACCGTCATTCCTTCACAAGTGGCGGTTGCTCGTGATGTGGTAGAGCACCTGTTCTTCCTTATATCACAGAAGCTTGAAGAAGGCGACCAGGTATCCTTTTGCTTTAATATATCTCATGCGTGTTGCTGAGTGTCTTTATGTTTCAGCAGATGGCTATTGTAGCTGTTCACTGCGCCAAAACCCTCGTCATCGCTGCGTCTGGAAGCGAACTTCTTCGAGCCTGCGTTCGACTGTTTCTACCCGCACTAATCCAATATGTTGCCAAAATGGTACCTCGAGTGGATGACGGAATCGTGTCAGAGCAGCAGGCCATCTCGATAGATGAGGTTTGGAAAACATTTGCGACACTCGTCTCGCTTACTAAAGACGAACAACGTCAGCACCAGTACCTGCGGATTTGGTTCAAATAGCTGACTTCAATTGTGCAGGTTCCCGTCTCTTGAGTGTACTGTTACCAACAATCACGTTACTTCTACGCCCATCTCAGATGCCTCCATCAACGATACACTCCAGTGGCATAGCACATTTGCTTTCCCTAGCAGCTAGCTCGCCCGCATCTTTCAAGGAGGCCACTACTCAGCTAGACCCTTCTGTGCGGGAAGTACTTGAGGTGTCAATTCGGAAAGCCGTCGAAGGCGCGGCGGGCACAGTGCAGCAGAATATGAAGCCGCAGATCTCTCTGAGATCATTTTGATAAAGTAATTACCATATGTACATGCATAGATGGTTTTCTGCTTCGAGCCGAGGCACGAGGCGAGCGCAGAAGTTAGTCTACGTGCGAATTAAGCGAGGTGGCGCAGCGCTTCTTGCTTCCTCCCACCTCGCAGCATCCTCTAATTCTAAGCTTGTCAGTCTATTACGTAACGAGGCAGGATATGGAAAGCCGGACGCGCGCGCTCCGTTACACGACGTGACATGCACCAAATCTGGCAGTCACATGGTTGGGACACCGGACACTTCGAACACAAGAAAATTGTATAATACCATGTATCAGTACCATGTATCAGTCCGAGCATCAATCTAATTTTCTACAACTACTTCATTGTCATTCACTTCCTTCACAAATGTTTCCAGCCCAAACCATTTACAGTACTCATTGCAGGCATGCTGGTCTTCAAATTTGCTGACCGATGCCTCAATATTTCCCTCGCCAAAAATATCACATCCATTGCTGACTGACCTATCCTGGCATCAGTATCGAGTATCTGAATGGATGAAAAAGACATATGGATGAGTCAGGATCTGAGGATCTGTGAGTAGTACTGTACTACCTGGATACATTGTGTCATTCCAGCTGCAGCACTATTGAATGTATAGAATCAGACATACCCTGATAGTCGGATATGAAAGCTAGCTTGCCGGTCTTGATGTACTGGACATGCTGCATGAAAACAAAAAACTCTGCTATGTCATAGCCATAGTCCAATTCATCAAGCAATGGATTGGCATCCATATTGTGGATGAATTTGACAAACACATCATCATCACCCTCAATGAGCTCTTCGAGGAGAAAGACAGCCCGTGTTGACCCTGTCTTCGCTCTGGGCTTGCTACCACCCTAGTTGTGGCACAATGCAAGGCTGGCTTCTACAAATCGAACACGTGGGACCATGAATGGTGGGGATTCAGGTGAGGATGCGATGGAACAATCGATAAAGTTGTATGTGAGCTTTAGTAAGGATTTAGACCAGTATAAGACATTGGCCTCTCTAAATAGCTTCCATAGCTCGTCAATGAGCGAATATCGACCAACTTTATATGGTCCAGCCTTCACAGTAGTTGAAAATACTTTTTTGAATGGACGTTTGACCATGACCTTATGACGAGTGACCGATCCAAGACCAGTCCTGGGAGGAGCTGTGAGTGTCAGCCATCCAGCATTCACAGTCTTGAAGCCATCAATTCCAATGAAGCCTTCCACCGATGTATCAATAGTCAGCTGTCCAATGGAAGATTCAGCTGTGTCCACTGAAAATGAATGATGCTGTTTGTGTAGCAAGAGGTCAGTGATATTGTGGGTAGGAATTTGGTGGAATTGCACACTTTTGCTATGTAGTCCAAAGACTGTAGAATACTAGTAAGCACTGATGCAATATGAGAAATTGATAAACATGCGTACCTTGCTTTACATCTAAGTTGGCACCTCCGCCAATCTTTAAGACTTCTTTGAGTAGATCACGATCGGGTGAACAAAAAGCTGTGGGAGGTGGATTCTTCTTTCAAGGTGGAGATGAAGTACCACTGAGACCACTGGAGCTTTCAGCACGCTGGTGGGTTCTCTTGGTAGAGACCATCACAGAATTGTCAGTGGTCTCAGATGGTAAGAAAAGCTCATTCTCAGCGAGTGAAGTCGTCACTGATGAGGAGGGCACATTGCAACTGACAGCTGTGTGAGCAGTGGTATGTTTGCTAGACTGAGTGCGACTCGTTCAGATAGCTTCAGCTTCCTGGACCACAAAATCATAGTTAGGGCACTAGTGGCAGATAGACTCAAAAATATGTACCATTTCTGCACAAAGTTCCAGCCAATTCTCATATTCATTCCACTGAACCTCCAGGACAACAACCATCAGCGCAGATTGTTTGGACTTGAAAGTCGATTTGGTGCCTTTGTGAGATGGCTGCAGGCATTGATCATAGAAATATGGAACCGATGGTGGGTGATTGGACAGGTCCACCCATGCAGCATCTCAGATCACAAATTCCTCAACACGCCAGATAAACTCTCCACCAAATTTGCGTAACTTTGGGACGACAGTCTCCAAAGCTAGCTTGATGAGCCCAGACACGTCAATTTGAGCATTGATGTCCTTCTTACCCTCACATATGTTCTAGTAAGCTGAAGTGTAAGTAAGTCACAGCACATTTTAAGATGTAAACGTGCTCCGATAGTGATACCTCATTTTTTGCAAGCTCCGGCACCTTCATGAACCACAGTAACTTCAAGCAAAATAGTCTCTGCTAGAGATGAAGCATATGTGATTTTCCCCCAGTGGTCACGCTCAGCAGCGTAAAGTGCATGTTACAACAAATACCCCATGGCACCTGCTGTAAACGGAGTTGTCGATGAACCTTGCCATGATGTAGGAATTCTAACATCTGGCCCTCTAGCATGAGAGCTGCCAGGTACAGTGACCACAGGAGGCGGATTAGGTGTCAACCTTCGTTGTGCTGCATTCACTGATTGTTGTATGGTACGTGGATCAGGAGGGGCACGGCCTTGCAATTGTAAGGTTTGACAACCTGAGTTTGTAGTCTGTAAGCCAGCGACTCGTCAATTGGATGGTGATCACATACTAGTAGGTCTCACTGAAGTAGCTCGTTTATTCTTGTAATGCAAGTGGCAGGAGTCACACACATAGTGCCCACATTGACCTGGCTCAATTGTTGCAACATAAAAACATGGCTCTCCAGTCTTAATATTAGCCATTGTCATATCCCATATATCCATGCTTCTCATCCGGACCTTGGACCCTAGATCTGATCTGATCTGATATACAGATCTGCTTCCGATCCGAGATACGATAAGCTTCCTATTCATTTCCTGTTTATATAATGTTAATCACAGCCTATTCCTTTATTTGGTATTCCTTGTTCCCGGTATCTCGGTTATCCTGACTTCTGGCTATGCTTTATGATCCGTTAACCTGTGCTAAATTCCGACTCATGTTTAACTTGTGATAAACTTCACTTATACTTTGTGCATAGCCTCGGATAGTCTTCTAGTATATAAACCCTTGTATATGCCCTGTAATACCTCAGTTCAAATATCATCTTAGTTTGTTCTCTTTCTGTCCTCCAGACTTGAGCCTAGTTAAGCTCTTGTCACATTCCAAGACTTAAGGATTGTATCCTATAAGTCTACATCTCCGACTCTATCTTTGGATAGTCTATACTCTGTTGTTTTCTAGTCCAGACCTGTCTGGATTAGTCTTACGCGTGCTTCCATTATCTGGACGACCTTCGGATATCATTACGGTACTCGTCCGATCCTCCGGACGTGTTATATCTCCCTCTCTGAAATAAGGGGCAATACTTGGGAAAGGGGCACAGCGTACGAGCTGAGGCTGAAGCCCTATCAGATCCATTAATACGAGAGTACGACCTTAACAGCCATGCAAGATGGACAATCGCAAATTTGGTCTTCTTTGGCATAGGCATCCTCGGTGTACTGGGTGAGAAGTTTGTAGTCTGACATGGTGCTCTGAAGATAGCCTGCTAAGTGCATGCTAGACAACTTAAATATACCATGACCCAGTGTAGAGCCTCGCGTCTCCACAGGCACTTCCCTTGAATTCTCCCACATTCCCTACACACTCCAGCTCTAATCCCAAGGGTACATCTTGTGCAGTAGCGCTTCATATATTTTACTTTGCAGATTCCACATGCAGCCACTCACACTATGCACGCATTGTGTGCCCTCCTAAGCATCATCCGTATACCTGTCCGTCCATCCTCCCCATGTCCTTAGATGTTCATTGGTGCATTTTCTCACTATATGTTACAAGAACATCTAGACGCTTGGGCCCCTACCATTTTTCTCCTCATCCTTCTGGTATCAGCCCTCACATCATATCCTTACCCCGACCTCACCCTTGTTATCCTCGTCATCCTTGCATTTCCCTTCGCCCTCTACCTGTCGCTTCAGCAGAGCCAGTACATCTGGCCGGACCCTTTTGCTGATGAAGCATATCCATGCTCCGTTCCACCACCTGACTGATCCTGTGGACAGTCCCCTTGCCCTTACCGTCTGGACGGTAACCTATGATCTGATGCACGACGCATCCCCGTTGCCCTTTTTCCTTTCTTAAATCTCTGACTCGGTGCGCAGTCGCACATGCGACTTATACTTAGATCCGCAGCTGCACGATCGTGCCCCTGCGCGTTTCACTTCTTATTTCGATCTTTGACTCACTTTCTTATCTAGCACGTTCTACCTCGACCGAACGTGCCTTCCTGTTATGGTTATACCCTTTACTGATTACCTCTCCCGGTAGTACGAGTTATCACCCACTAATATGTCTCCTGCCCTCTATATAAACTCGCTACCATGTACTATATTCCTTAACTTGAATCTACTTGGTTCTTGACCTCCTACTCTCACCAGAGTGATCCTTTCTGCCTCGCCAGCAGTCTATATTCTATCTTCTTATCTGCTCTTCGCGGATAAGCCTATAGTCTCGATCTTTACTCGTCGACTTCATCGACAAGTAAAGCCCCTGTTAACTAGTCGGACTTCTGTCCTTCTAATTAACGACGATCTTACGATTAACCTTCGGGTGTCGTAAGCCTAGGCTGATATAGCTTATTGTCTCGCACCCGCTTGACATAAGCTACCCGATTTGGACGTAGGCGTCAAATCTTACTTGCCGAAGCCTCGCCAAGTAAGACCCCTAACCTTGGGCTAGCCCAAGGACGTCCTCGACCGTTGACGACACACGCTCTGTTTGAGCGTCGCCAACAGATACTATCCAAGTCGTAACACTATATTCCCATTTCAACTAATTATTTCCATCGCTAATCCTCAGCCTACTGCTACATGCGCAGCCGAGACCCTATTACCTACCTCGCATACTATATTTAGCTTACTTGGCTCACTATATCGGACCTGCGCGCCTAGCGGCACTTAGCCATCTTTACATATACTATCTCTTTACTCTATTTTCTGGGTTGATTTTCCACCCACTTTCTCTGTCACTGCAGGCATTAACTCATTTTCCTTCACCAAACATCCAAAAAGAATTGAATTGAAAGATAGAAATCTACTTATATTTTTACCCGTCAAAACATTGAAAAATTTTAATCAATGTATCAAATATTTTCTGTATGTGGGACATGATCCAAAAATTAGTCATGTTCCTTCGAGAAAGACACTACATTTTCCATTCATTGTATTTCAAATAACAACTTACAATCACGTTAATTATTTTGTCTGTGTTTTTCAAATGTTTTGTGTGTCAATAGTCAAAATTATTTCATTCCGTTCACTTCATGTTTGAGCCAATAACATTAATAAAAAACAGAACAGATCATATCATGTATTTAACAAATGTTTTGTCTTAGAAAAATGAAGAAAGCTTTAAAAGTTTCTTTGCATATTTGTTGATAGGACATTTGTGAGACATTTTTCATGTTTTGTTAAATTAAATAAATGATGGTTCCAGGATATTCCTCCTGAGCAACATCCAATTAACATTTACAATTTTCTGTGCACAAAAAAATAAAATGTATGCTGTATGTTCCTCCTCAGAACATGCACATCTGTAGCAGGTATTTGGTTCATCAGGAAAACCCCAACTTGTTTAAATTCAACTTGAACAAGGGAGTGTAATTAAAACACACTAAGCTCAAGGTTCTCGAGCTGCTGCATGGCTAGTGCTTCAAGTTGTCTTAAACACTACTACAAAATCAACTAAAAATCACAACTAAGCCTTGAATCAAAAGGACTAAGATGGCAGCCTCAAATCTTCTTGAGCCCTGACCAGTGGACAAGAGAGCTGAGACCTCCTTGAAGCCTCAAATCTTCTTAAGCCCCGGCTGGTGGACGAGGGGACTGAGACAGCCTTGAAGCCTCAAATCTTCTTGAGCCCTGGCTGGTGGACGAGGGCAAGAAACAAAGGACTGAGATGGTGACCTTGAATTTTCTCAAGCCCTGGCCGGTGGACGAGAGGACTGAGACAGCCTTGAAGCCTCGAATCTTCTTAAGCCCCAGCCAGGCACAACTAAACAACATTGATATGTTTTAGCAGTGCGAACACAGAGGACAACAAAGAGGATGATCTGTAGTAGATATTTGATAGCCACAGGAATGTATCAAACCCAGTACCTCTGTCAATGATGAGAATAGCTTGTACACATCAGTAATCACGTCCTTGGAGAAACCACAGTGCCCTGTACTTGGGGGCCTCAAACTTCCACAGAGTATCAATGCTAGCGAGTGATACGAAGCCGAGGAAGCTAAGGACTCATCATCAGTGACTTTAGAGGGAACAAGCAAGGAAGTCAGTATGGGTGATGGAGTGTAACCAGCACCAATCTCACCAGGGTGATTGAGGATGCTGACCTGAGCATACAGCTACTTGGAAAGTCGTCAGACAGTAACCATGTACTTGGGGGTCTCGGACTTCCAGAGAGTATCAATGCTAGTGAGTGATATGAAGCCGAGGAAGCGAAGGACTCATTGTCAGTGACTTTAGAGGGAACAAGCAAGCAAGTCAGTATGGGCGGTTGCATTCACTCACCATATTTAAAACCCTTGCCAAGCTCAGCAGGTCCCTTCCCAAACATTTCGATAATACACTTGTCGATGCCACTGCACAGGTCAACTTCAAGTGACTGGTGGTGGTAGATTTACCAGAATCGACATGACCAATAACTATGATAGACCAGATGAGTTAAAGAGCTAACCACAGATTATGAGATACACACCGAGAACATTTAAAAAGGCAACTGATAACAAGGAGTAGATGGATGCCACGTCACATGCACAAACGTCAATCACTGCTGAAGCGCTGACTTGTCCGTTAACAGCTTCAACACTCTACTCTTAGCATGCCATGAGTGGATGACAAGACGGAGTAGACAAAGCAAGTTGCACCATCAAGAGGTTTGCAATTCCAGATCTTTGTATCCTCAGGAAACCTGTTCTCGTCAACAGAGCCCTTGTTTGTATTTATTAAAAATGAAATGACTGAACTTACATCAGCTTCATTGAGGCAAAGCATCCCTGGGCCTCTCTTCCTTCAAGTTCCCTGTTCTTACAAACATGACAAGACAGAGTGGACAAAGAAAGTCGTGCCATCAAGAGGGCATAGAAGACATAAACTATATATAAGAGTATTAGTTAAGTAAATAGTCAATGGACAAATGTATCTCACCTATACAAGCAACTAGGAGGTATCAAGTCACGGTAGTACGAAGAACAGAAAACAAAATGAGTGTGATTATGTAAGTAAGCTGTCACGTGTGACATTAACAATTATCGTTGTTTGTACCAACTTCCAACACTCCCTCTCAAATGACGACTCGCAAATGTATGCAAATTTTTTTGCTAGGAACTGTATACAAATTTGGCACACAAGAGTATGAATCTCTTATTTCTCCTGAGACTCCAAAACCTGGCTCTCGTGCAGCTATCGTCATTGATGTGTATCAGTGTCAAACAGTAAACTGTTTTTCATCTACTCCGGTTTCTTTTGATCTAACAATTCTGCTTAGTCCTATGGATATGCTATGACTTCATTTCACATTGCACCCAACTCCTCCAAATGTCCGATATGTTTGAGTCACGCAAGCGTGCTTCAGAGTAAATTTCTTTGTTCTGTCTCACTGTGCTCACTCATCTCTGATGCATCTCTCTAGATAACGAATTGGCAGTTGCATTCCCGTCAAGAGACTGAAAGCACTACTGATATCAATGACTGCCAGCAAAGATTACATGTATCTACTCAATGTTAGTTTAGTCTCCTTCTTTAAGTTAATTGATAGTATCTACGCAGTGTTCTATCAATGCGGCCAGCGCATGGAGCCGTCCTCAACACAAAAACGGATGTCACCATCAGCGTCAGTGTATCCAACCAATCCAGTGCCCCTGGTCCCATAGGTGAGTCCCAACTTCCTGTATTGCTCTCGACTATCATTGTAATCTTATTGTTACATTTTGCGGACAGTTTTTTATGCCTCACTTGCATACCCTACGACTATTGACCCTATGCTCAAGTCAGCGCAATTCTCCCATTGCCATTATATATGCACCTCTCATTGTGCTAAACTCATGTAAGACCCGCTGTAATGATGGTCACAGTGCTGGGCTCGGAACCAGGCAATCCAACACCTATGTTCATACCATTCCCTGACCTCCCTTGACCTTCCGAAGGCTGCACACACTTGTCCGAACCTTCTGCAGGCAGTTCTCATGTTCTGAGGCCCGTCCAAACCTCGCAAGTTACCATACCATGTCCTATCCTCGTCCTTTTGACTTCGCTGGTGCGTTTTCCCTTATTCTAACTATATGTTGACTACGTCTTAGTGCTACACAGATAAAATTTTATCGGCATCCTGTCAGGAGCCTCGGAATACGTATAAGCAGTATGCATCACGGCTTATTACATGTATACTTGCATTCCTGCACACCTCGCGGCTTATTACATAGGTTCGGACTTGCTTATCTTGCTACTAGTTTCGCCTATGGATTCTGGTCTCTCATGGAAGTAGGATATAATCTCGCTGGCTGGCTACTGATACTTCACTTCACTTCCCATACTTTGAGTAGTAATTAGTAGAGTCACCTCGGTATAATCGTAACTGCGCAATCAATCTTTGTTCATTCGGAACGATTGTTTGGCTAGACTGCTGCCAATTTTGCACTTCGTTTATTCTTGAGTTCCGATAGATTAGCATCATTCCAGACTTCAGATGTTTCACAAAGTCTTATACTGTTATTCGACACATCGACATACCGACATATATTGACCTTTGGACAGCTTTCGCAAGCCTCAGAAGGCATCGCGCTGCTTTGGACAACACTTTCGCAGCTTCGGACGACCTTCGGTCACATTGGACAAGTTTCTTGGTACTTCGGAAGTAGTCTCGGAACTACGGACGAACATTAAAGAGGTTTACTTCCAATATCTTGTCTACTCTCTGACTGTATAAGACTTCCCTTGCATTATCAAGGTAGTTCTTAGGTTGTCTCTTGGGACGAAGCATACTCGCATCTCTCAGGACTAGGGACTCACATTCAGTAGAGCCCAGCCCAGATCTACTCTTTACACCGCTGTACCAATTCTAACTCCAGCCCTTCAACTTCAGGCGAGATATCCAGTAGATCGAGAAGCAGGAAGAGGATGCATGACTGTGTTGGGTCAATGGCAGCTAACCTGAGAGCTCATTGAGCATCATTGACCAAGCATGATAGGATACTCAACCGCAGAGGCTGGCTGAGGTGAAGGTGACTGTTACAAGAACATCTAGATGCTTGGGCCCCTACCATTTTTCTCCTAATCCTCCTCATATCAGCCCTTGCATCATACCCTTACCCCGACCTTACCCTTGTCATCCTCGTCATCCTTGCATTCCCATTTGCTCTCTACCTGTCACTTCAGCAGAGCCAGTACATCTGACCAGACCCTTTCGCTGACGAAGCATACCCATGCTCCGTTCCATCACCTGACTGATCCTGTGGACAGTCCCCTTGCCCTTACCGTCCGGACGGTAACCTATGATACGATGCACGACGCATCCCCTTTACCCTGTTTCCTTTCTTGATCTCTGACTCAGTGCGCAGTCGCACATGCAACTTATACTTAGCTCCGCAGTTGCACGATCGTGCCCCTGTGCGTTTCACTTCTTATTTTGATCTTTGACTCACTTTCTTATCCGCATGTTCAGGATTCACCCGTGTCTCACCTCAAACGTGCCTTCCTTTTATGGTCATACCCTTTACCGATTGCTTCTCTTGGTAGTACAAGTTATCACCCACTAATACGCTTCCTATCCTCTATATAAACTCGCTACCATGTAACATATTCCCTAACTTGAATCTACTTGGTTCTTGACCTCCTACTCTCACCAGAGTGATCCTTCTGCCTCACCAGCAGTCTATATTCTATCTTCTTATCTGCTCCTTGCGGATAAGCCTATAGTCTCGATCTTTACTCATCAACTTCGTCGACGAGCAAAGCCCCTGTTAACTAGTCGGACTTCTGTCCTTCTAATTAACGACAATCTTACGATCAACCTTCGGGTGTCGTAAGCCTAGGCTGATATAGCTTATTGTCTCGCACCCGCTTGACATAAGCTACCCGATTTGGACATAGGCGTTAAATCTTACTTGCCGAAGCCTCGCCAAGTAAGACCCCTAACCTTGGGCTAGCCCAAGGACATCCTCGACCGTTGACGACACACGCTCTGTTTGAGCATCGCCAACAGATACCATCCAAGTTGTAACAGTGACTGGCCGAGGAAAATGGAGATAATATGGCATGCCAGGATGCATCGTCGATATCAACTTGATATACTGGATCCACATGTAACCGCAGGCACTGTACTCAAGGGGAATTGATGTCTTTAGTAAAGGCAATGAGTCTGTGTAATATGACATTTCTAGTTTGAATCTGAGCGAAAGTGAAACCGATCATGATATGGGCCTGCAAGTCCTCACAATTGGACTCCGTGAAAGTCAATCCAATTAGATGGACACTGTCGAAGTCGCAGTGCAAGGACACAGCACGCACATCCATAGCCCTTGTCTTCACGTGGAGGGCTGAGTGAAATTTTATCATCTCTGCTGCCATTAAATTTTGACCAGTATCCTGGCAAACAAGGTCCAAGACCCTGAGTTCCTCTGTTGCAATAATGTCGAGAAAGATTGCACAATCCATGGTGGTGCAGTGAATGCATAAAAATTGGAGGCATGACAACTGCACTGGATTGGCATGTTGCTCGGGAGTGCTGCTGAGTTTCGACAAGACTTCTACCATAACAAGTGTTTGAATGGAGAGGAGGTTTGACAAGACCGTAAGGACGGTTGTAAGAGATGGTTTGGCTTTGTCAGGGAAGTCAACAATGCGTAATTCCACCAGGTTTGTGAAATTAAATCTGTCCCACGAAAAAGAGCATCTGTATAAGCAGAGTTTGTGTAGCAAAGGCGCATCAAGTATCATAAGGGTGTCAGGTAGTTGCAGGATGTGATCTACGTCGCCCATCATGCGCGATACTCACAAGTACAGAGTCTCCAGCACAGGAGTGTGTTGAGGAAATTGAGAAAGTACTGCAGATACGGCAGACAGTGATGCATGAAGATGGAAGTTGCTGATTTGGTGAAGAGAGGAGGCTACGAGGCTGAGATTTGTAGCGCAGTTGGGCAATTGTGAATCTTCAGGGTTCCACTGCGCAAAATTGATAAAGATACTGAGAGGAAGAGGCATAGAGTGTCATAATATTAGTGCCATTAATCTGGGAGAGGCCAACATGTCCATAGCATCCTTCCAGAGGGATGGACAGTCTAGGCATATTTGTCGCATCTGACGGCACACTTGACTGCAAAGTACGAGGCTTTGGACATCCGGCTCATCCCCTGCAACAAGTAAGGACAGAACCATAAAGCTGAGTTCTACTGGCAGCTTGACTAGAGGGATGAGGCTGTTCCATTTCTCCTTCAGCGCTTGGACTGTGTTGGTAAGTTTATGGATGCAAGCTTCAACAAGAGTAAGGTGTTCGGGTAGGTATGCAACAGATTCAATACGTGAGGTGATATGAAGATACTGTATAATGATTTGGCCTGAAAAGCTCATCAGTGGAGGCCTCGTCAAAGATTTTTGGGCTATATTACCTAACGAAAGCCCCATCATGAAACCCACAGACATCATGATTGTGGCGAACAAAAACATGATGAGAGAACTTGCTAAAGGGTGCTGAGCGAATGGTCTCAAGTCATATAGGTGGATGATAAATAAAAAGAACTTGCCTCAGTGGCTCAGTTATCCTGGCCGTCGGCACAAAGGGAAGGTCATAACTGATAAAGGAGACAAAGGATATCACCGACAAAGGACAAAAATGTGATATGATAATGATAATGAGCTATAAAATGTCATAAATGCAGAGGTCCCACACACCTAGGACAATCAATATTCAAGGATAACAATGGTTTGTGTTTATGGTGTTTTGTGTGCTGCGCGTTTGCACTTCATTTTGAGGTGTTTGGCATTTGGCATTGGCTTAGCCTTATCTTAAGAGTTAATTTCCGCAGCTTAACGTTAGAAGGTTCTAGATCTCAGACATACATTGAACATTGAGTACCGGTGATCCGGCAAATGCCATGTCTAAGGTGCCAATCAGTGCAAAGCACAGTAAAACTACTGAGTCACTCACAGATGTTTAGATTCACATACGGGATATTGGAGCAAAGTTCCAATCAACCGTGTCATACAAGGTCATCATGCCTATGACAGAACCATCTTCCAGCGTTGTGATAGATTAGTAAGGTATTGGACAATGTCCAGATCTCCTGTTCAATTGATAGAAGCTTAGTAACCAGTTGGTCGAGGTTGAGATTGGCAGCAAAGCACAGACCCAAACAAGTTCATGTGCCATTAAACATGCGAACACCAAACTGATAACCACTGGGTCAAGTGTATGATACCAGTCAGAGCATACTCACTATTCCGATGCGCTGATGAAATGGACAGCTTAGGGGATGGGTGCAATGCAGGTTGGAAAGCAGGCACCACCTCAGAAGCTAATAATGTTATGACTTGGATGGTATCTGTTGGTGACACTCAAACAGAGCACGTGTCGTCAATGGTCGAGGACGTCCTTGGGCTAGCCCAAGGTTAGGGGTCTTACTTGGCGAAGCTTCGGCAAGTAAGATTTAACGCCTATGTCCAAATCGGGTAGCTTATGTCAAGCGGGTGCGAGACAATAAGCTATATCAGCCTAGGCTTACGACACCCGAAGGTTGATCGTAAGATTGTCGTTAATTAGAAGGACAGAAGTCCGACTAGTTAACAGGGGCTTTGCTCGTCGACGAAGTTGATGAGTAAAGATCGAGACTATAGGCTTATCCGCAAGGAGCAGATAAGAAGATAGAATATAGACTGCTGGCTAGGCAGAAGGATCACCCTGGTGAGAGTAGGAGGTCAAGAACCAAGTAGATTCAAGCTAGGGAATATAGTACATGGTAGCGAGTTTATATAGAGGACAAGAGAAGTATTAGTGGGTGATAACTCGTACTACCAAGAGAAGTAATCGGTAAAGGGTGTAACCATAAAAGGAAAGCACATTCGCGTTGAGACACGGGCGAGGCAGAACGTGCTGGATAAGAAAGTGAGTCAAAAGTCGAAATAAGAAGTGAAACGCGCAGAGGCACGATCGTGCAGCTGCGGAGCTATCTATAGGTTGCATGTGCGACTGCGCACTGAGTCAGAGATCAGGAAAGGGAAGAGGGCAAAGGGGATGCATCATGCATCATCTCATAGGTTACCGTCCAGACGGTAAGGGCAAGAGGACTGTCCACAGGATCAGTCAGGTGGTGGAACAGAGCATGGATATGCTTCGTCAGTGAAAGGATCCGGCCAGATGTACTGGCTCTGCTGAAGCGACAGGTAGAGAGCAAATGGGAATGCAAGGATGACGAGGATGACAAGGGTAAGGTCGGGGTAAGGGTATGATGCGAGGGCTGATACGAGGAGGATTAGGAGAAAAATGGTAGGGGCCCAAGCGTCTAGATGTTCTTGTAACAAATAATGGCTGAGGGACTTCATAGACAATGCAAGGTCGCTGGTTTGCGCCCCATTTTGTCCTCCCAAGTTTAGGGCAAGATAGAGACCGAGTCTGCAGCTCTGCACAAGAAGGAAGGTGTCAACCCACATCCGTGTAGAGACTGTAGACTCTGTGAAGTATCCAGAATCACAAGCAGAGCCCACTGCGAGAAACAATACAACACGGTACTTTCGAAAGGAACATTGCACTCTGTTGGACGGCAAGGAAACGGGAAGAGAGATCTAGGGACCAATGACTTATGAGGAACTGAAAACAAAACAATGACAGAACGAGAAGTGTGAGAGCTGACTTGGATGGAGGTTCAAATATAATGAAGTGAGACATCAGGCTTTCAAGGACAGAACATTCAGAGCTTACCAGACAGATTCTTGCAATTATCAGCTAATCTCCACATAATCCCACTCTCACAAAGCTGCTTGCAATGACAGGGACCTTGCTTAAGCAGCCTGACCTAACAAATTGGTATTTTTACATCACAAGTTTGTTTAGGACCCAGGTTAGCCATCTGGAAGTTGCCCGGGCCAAATTCCAATGCCAACACATGAATACTTGGAACTGCCATTGTATGATGTGCCGACACATATTACAGTGACATATTTCCGTATTATACAGGTCACCCGACCTACATAATATCCCGTATAAGACGGGCCAGCGGATGATGGGCCGATGTGATGTATATCCTCGATGTTGATGGATGTGCTGGGAGGGATATTATTTTCGATGGAGGTGGGTGGGCCCATGTGTGGAATATGTAGAGTAGATGGGTGGGCCGATGGACATGAATATTCTATAGACGGATGGGCCGAGGTAGTTGGATATTATGTAGATGGGTGTACCAAGGTAGGTGGGTATCAGAGAGACGGGTATGCCGAGGGTACTTGTCATCACATACACGAGTGGGCCCAGATATATACTATATTAGATGGGTGGGCCGGCCGAGGGTACATTGTGTCACATACACGGGTGGGCCCAGATATATATTATCTTAGATGGGTGGGCCGAGTGTCAAGGAAGGTGGGTATCAGATAGACGGGTGGGCCGGTTGAGGGTACATTGTGTCACATACACGGGTGGGCCCAGATATATATTATCTTAGATGGGTGGGCCGAGTGTCAAGGAAGGTGGGTATCAGATAGACGGGTGGGCCGGTTGAGGGTACATTGTGTCACATACACGGGTGGGCCCAGATATATATTATCTTAGATGGGTGGGCCGAGTGTCAAGGAAGGTGGGTATCAGATAGACGGGTGGGCCCAGGGATATATTATATTAGATGGGTGGGCCGAGGGCGGTATATAATATAGACAGGTGGGCACAGGTGAATGATAATTGTAAAACAATGCAGTACCGATTGCTGAGTAGCTAATTTGGGTGAAGCGTAATGAGTTCCTGCAGCTGCATGTTCATTACTGTTGCATTGCTGTATGAGAAGCAAGGTTCCGACTACCAAAATTCGAGTGAAGTGTACCAAGTTCCGAGACCCGGGTGTCAATAAACAAATATCTGATATCCAGCACACTTCCAATGATCGGGTATTTCATTGAGCAATGGGTGGTAATATATCTTCGACAGCCAACATCATGGAAGGTTCTCTTATCAGAACCTCATGTTCACCACCTACCGAACGCCAAATGCCAAGTTCCGACTACCGAAATTTGAGTGAAGCGTGCCAAGATCCGAGCCCCGGGAGTCGACAAACGAATATCTGATATCCAGCACACTTCCAATGATCTGGTATTTTGGCTCCCTTATCTGATCCTGACTATCTCCACCCCCTTTAACACCAACCTCTGGGCGACCAGCATTCAGCTTCTGATTTCCCAAGATCGACTTCATCATGAATGGTTCTTCCACTTCTGCAATTGAAATAAGCCTCTGGCGCACTTGGGCCCTGACAGTGACTCACGAGGCATGTGAATATACTGCACAGAAATTCAATGCAGAGAAGACAGGAGGAGACCCAGTGATACCTTCTCCTAACCTAGACACTGATCTAGTAATGGCCTGCGATCGATTGGTAGATCGCCTCATAAAGGCATATAAAAATCTGAGTGGGTCTTCCTGCAGATTCGGAAAATTCATTTGATCATTCAAACTCCTTCATCACAGTTCAGATGAACATCAACATTGCAAGATATAGCAAATTGATCTCCATGTGTGATATACATTGTTACTCAATATATATTAAATACCAAATGGTAACCACAGAAGGAAATTTGGGCAGCCACCGACTTGCTGTCTCCGAGTCTGGAAAGAAGTGTGAAGGTTGATGGGAATTGGCGAACCAATCCGGAGTGGTTCAAACACCACTTGGAAGATGTTGGCCTACCTGCCGGGTGCATTAATTTATCTCCGGCATGGTTTCAACAGGGGCACGAGGTAAGATTTGATAGGATGATGATTTCGGTAGTTGAGCACACCAATCCCATAGAATCTAGCGGACCCGGAGGTATCTGCATCATTAAAGGGACCATTGTCCGAGGGAATCCTAAACGCCATTGCAAGGCCGGCAGCCATCGCATCAGCAGCGCTCAGGATCATGCATCCGGAGCAGTACTGGGCAGGGTTACAAACATTTTCAAGCCTCGGAGAAAAGGCAGAAAGCAAGGAACTGCCAAGAATGTCCAAGATCCTGGAGTACTGGGCATCTGTGTTTAACACGCTATCCATCATTTCCAATGTCAAACCCCATATCATCGAGACCATTTATCAATTCCTGAATGCTTCAATATTCTCACCACCGTGGGGAATTATTCTAATGCTCGGATGAGCATGCCAAGCCTTCAGCTGGAGTTCGGGTACAATCCCGGGTGTATGATTGGATTTTCCGGAAGGATTGTCAGACATGGGGTTCATGAGATGGAGGGGGATAGGGTTGGGTGGGCATGGTATATGAGGGACTCTGTTCATATTTATGCCGGGGTTCCCTCATGCGGATGGGCTAGGGTGTATTGACGAACCCTACCACCATGTGGAAGATGAAACAAGTAGAAAGTGTAATTACCCGCATCAGTACCTGCTTTCGACTACCAAGTACGAACCATCTCTCTTGATGACACTCAAGGTCCGAAATCCATAGCGGATGCATACAATAACTGTCCAGAGCCTTCCATGTCTCTTGATGACACTCGAGAACCAACACATTCAGCGTGAGGGAGTGGGGTTTCAGTTGTGGTGCGCAGTTACAAAAGGCCGGCCCTGGGTTGGAGTAGCACAGACAATATCATTGACCTTACGCTAGGCAATGCTAAGAAGAACGGTCTGTTGCAAAAGGAACCTACAAGTCAAAAGGGCACAGAGAAGCAAAGAAATGTAAGTATGAATGCTGCTGTACAAATTTGAAAATGGTACTGGGGCGATGGCTATCATTGTATTTAGACTCAGATCCTATCGACAGTCATCAAGGCCAGGAGCTCGGTAACCAGGTCTCAGCACTTGGGTCTTGATATTTGGACCTCGGTAGTTAAATGCCGGGAGTCGGGAATTGGTAATGGAGATCTGGAACTCAAAGTTCGATATTCGGCAGTCAACATTCAGTACTCGATGCTTGGACCTCAGAACTCGATATTTGGAGCTCAGTAATCGGGTCTCGGCACTCGGGTGTTGATACTCAGACCTTGGTAGTTATGTTCTGGGAGTCGGGAATTGGTAATGGGGAATCCGGAACTCGGAGTTCGATATTCGGCAGTAAACATTTGGTACTCGATGTTTCGGAACTGGGTAATCGGGACTCAATATCTGGAACTTGGAGTTCGATATTCGGCAGTCGGCATTCGGTACTCGACACTCGGTACTCAATGTTCAGAACTCGAAACTCAATATTCGGAGTTCGGTAATGGGGTCCTGGTAATCGGGACTTGATATCTGGACCTTGGTGGTCAGGACATGGTGATGCACATCTGCACCGTTTATTTTGGGACTCGCCATATAACATCATGTTAGATATTGCAATGTTTACATGCGATTTTCAGTACTCATAAAACACATATGCAACTTGCACTTTAACATTTCCAACTGAGTGACTAGAGCTACTCTCCTCTGCCTCTCTTCAATCTGTCCAGCATGGCAGTGTAGATTTGTATCTCTGCCATCTTGTCACGGATGCCCTCACGTTGCTCTTCAAGTAATGTCAGGAGGTGTTCTCTAATCCACCTCAGTCCCATCAGTGATGGAACTGAGGTATGATCCACCTGCTCCGGAATTGTCAGACCATCATTCTCAATGCCATCCTAGAGCAGATCAGTCATGAATCAAGGAAATGGAATAAGAATCTTACTAGCCAATGCTGGTAGTGAAAGATACAGCAAGTCATCACCCGATCCCATTGCCATGGTTCGTTCGGAATTGCAGTTTCTCCCATCCACCATGGGGTATCATAGCTGGATATGATCCAGGATGGATCTCCGGGATCTGCGACATCATGAAACAAACAGATGTGATAGGAAAAGATGTGATCTGGAACCATGTTCCAGGTGTGACCGGGAATCAAATAAAGAATATGAGCAATAGGGCTGGGAACGACCGAGATGATGTTCCTGGTAGCTGAGTACTGGAGGATGGGCATGACAAAAGTCTGTGGAAGATGTCAGCATTAACCGCCAGTGTCATCAGGGTCTTACAGTGATCTCCCATTGCAGCCTGGCTTTGAAGTGCCTGATCTAAGCCAAAGGGGGAAGATTGTTGTTTGCAGCCTCCACCTGATATTGGGAGATGGATGCACGGATGCGCGATGCAGACATCGACATAGTAGTTGAAATGTCTGCAGGAGTGAGAGTGAGGGGCTGGTACTCATTGAGGGAATTCTGATTGTCAGAAGTGGATGCAGGAGAAGGATGTAACTCAGGCATGGCTGATGCAGGAGTATCACACTGGCAATGACAATGACGGTTGGTTCAGATGTGAAGATATCATCCACTGATGGATGGATAAATTTTTCAAACTCTGACATGGGCTGACCCGGCCAATTCCCGGGACTAAATTTGTATATCGAAATGGTTGTTATATCCCATCGGCAATAAACCATTCATTCATCTCGGGAATCTATCAAAATGGTCTGCAGGTGTTGAAATGCTGCCTGGGCATCCTGCGCCAGCAATGAATACATTCGGGATTGCCTTCCGGAGTAGCATGCATGACCTGGAAGTCGTTTCGTGAATGATTCCTGCATCCGGTCGCCCCATTGGGTTGCTTTCCACAAGAAAAAGTTACATGTCCAATCCATCTCGAATTGGACCAACATCAGCTCTTCCTTCCATCGATCCCGTAGTGCCTTTGCCCGGAGCCAGTGAACTCGGTAAACTTCATATTCATCCAGTCAGCTCAACGTCGGATGTGTTGAGCATTAGGGAACTCACATTCCTCATTCCATGATTGATCCGGACCATGCATGTCAACCTCGATGGACCAGAACCAGGGATTCATTTTGTTGACCACGGGCATTCGGATCACCCACGGCAGTGTTGACTTTGAGCTGCTCACGAAGCAGGGGTTTGTACTTCTGAAGTTGGCCATGCCCCGTGTCAAGTTTCATCATTTGCGTCCTGGTCTTGGTATATATACTCACATGCAGGGAGACAGCCTGCTGCACTGACATCACCTGCGACCAGGCTCGAGTTTTCAGGGCTTGAGATTTGGCTTGCCTGACCGTCGTTCGGAATAGGACTGCCTTGTTGCACAAGTGAATGTGGAGATTGTGAAGTGCATCATTTGCCTGCCCTTTGCGAAGGGACATCTCCAGCGGAATGAGATCCTCTGCCATCAAGCATCTGCATCGATCTACCCCGAGGTTTGATGGCAATGGGATCACAATGAGCTTGGGCAAGTTCATCCATGTATCAGATGTCTCGGTAAAATCTTCCAGGTCATCATCGAGATCATCTAGGATGTCTACGTTCAAGTCGTCATGATTATCATCTCCATCGAATCCCTCTCCGAGATGCGTGACAGCAGAACGCGTGAATCCATCTATCTGGCCTTGGAGACGATCTTGTTGCCGGGTGAGGTCTAATCTCTGTGTCTCCATAGTTCATTTTCCGATTCTTCAGACCTCAACGAGCAATGCAATTTGAGCCTCCTCGATTGCCAACCCCATAGATATCCATGTCGCCACAGATCTCCGAGATGGTGCTGCATTACGGGCATTACCCTGCTCTAGCAGTCTAAGTTCGATCTCCTTTTTGCTCGGTGCTGAGTGCGAAATTAATTCGGACTTCTATGGAGACATGGTCAGCTTACCCTTCTTGATATTTATCTCGTAAACATCCATCGCCGCAGGATCATTTATTCTGCTGGATTGAGCGATCATCTCGTTGGCCAACCAATTCTGTCTTCAAATTGGCAGGTGCTGCTTCATCGAGTCTGTCGAAAGCCTTTTCACTTTCGGCAATGCAACTTTTTGCCTGCTTGTATTTACGGCAAAGGGTCCTTTTCATGCGGATCATCTTGCAGAAGTTGGAATTGTTCATCTGAAAATCGAGACATTCCTGTCGATGAGGGGACAACATTCCCCAAGCAGTGGGGGAAATTAGGTTCAGATGTGCCCAGAGAGTCTCCATGATCTCTCCATCTATCTGGCCAATGCCTTCAATGAAATTCGACACATATCAGACATAGCAGCTGTCTTGATATCCATGCATGTGCCACAAACCGATGCCAGGAATGATGGTCAATTCTGGTACCATTTCAAGAAATCGGCTTTGATCCACCCGAACCCAAAGGTGCTTGTTGTATTGACAGTTGATGTCATAAAAGGTGACAGCCCTGGTAATGCCTTCCATGTTGTGCTGGGCAGCCTTGCAAAGGGCGTAATCCATGTTCATTTGTCTGCAAACAATGCATGATCAACTCGTGAATGTAGAACTTCATGCTCGGCTTGCCTTTTGCCTTTCTGGAAATTGACCATTGCATGAGGCACAAAGCAGCCGTGGCAGGCACAAGCAACTCCCCCGATACCCGTCGACTTCAGCTTGTGCCGAGCCGCATTTGCTTGATTTACCACCCAGTGATTGTTGCAGCTAGATTTTTCCAAAGTGTCAGCAGCCTCCGCATGATGCGCTTTATACCTGTCCTTTCCCACCATGAACCCTAGCCCATCTGCAAGCCATACTTCATCAAATGGCTTGATGGGATGCAAGTGTTTGGCTTTGAAATTACCGTCCATCATAAATGACCGGGTATATTTCCAGCTTGGAGTTCTTATCATCACTTAGGTCACTTAAGTATAAAACTAGACTCACTCATCAAGTGTTTCATTCCCTGACAAGGATATGTTGATCCCAGGCTGAGGACATGTCGGGCAAAACAATGCGAGATCTCCAGCATTCGGGGTGTTGGAACGATGACCAAAGCCATGCCATTTCATGGTCTTCAACTGCACTGTCGAGCGACTCTCATGAGCTCTCTGTATCGGTCCTTGCCAAGTGCCTTGTCAATATAA
The DNA here is from genome assembly GCF_016758785.1 of Suillus bovinus. Classification (NCBI taxonomy): domain Eukaryota; kingdom Fungi; phylum Basidiomycota; class Agaricomycetes; order Boletales; family Suillaceae; genus Suillus; species Suillus bovinus. Next base: position 503,679 of record NW_024542062.1, on the reverse strand, counting down.
TGTCCTTTAGATGAAGGAGATATATAATTACCGGAACAAGGTGAGGAAACATGCTGGAGGTCATTCGCCAGAGCTTGCTGTAATATGGGGACAGCTTCATGAAGACAAATGACTGGGAGGACATCAAACCAGTGTGGCAGGAGTATGCCCAGGAACAGTTCGGTGAGTGTTTAAACTGTTGATACCAGGAGGGGTGTGTTGATGGTCTCTGTGATAGGTGCCGGAGCACGGGAAGGTGGCCAACAGATGAAGGGAGGTCGCAAGAGAATCCAAAAACCAGCCTTTGAGCTCGACACTGACGAGGATGGGATGCCGTTGCTTCTGGACATCACCAAAACAAAACTCGAGGAGAAGAAGGCCATAGTCAGGGCTTTCTCACATCGCACTATCATGAGTCAATCCTTGCTACATCCGGGACATTGTTGAATGCATCGACATAGGGATTTGTTCACGGCCTCGGTAGTCCTCGGATAGTGAATAAATCGGAAATGGGAGTTCCATACATCCATAATTAAGTAGTTTACATGACGTGAGTGGGTTCATAAACATTCAAAAGTTCACAGGTAATTTGTCTACTAACAGAAATTGTGTAATTTACATTTGAATTTGATCTTCAAACCTAAGAATGAGGGAATCTAATACCTTGAGCATTTTGGAAGTCAAACATTCAGCTCTTTGCAGCCTCTGGAGGTCTTCATCAGCTCTTCTGAGTTTGTCAGATGTTTCTGCCCAGGCAGTTTGGAATGGTCTCTCAGCCTCGAGTAGTTGTTGGATGGATGGGTCGGGAATATGTCTGTGTTGCTGTTTGTAATCCCAGACCCGATCTTGAATGGATTGAACTAAGAGACAAATTAGCAGAAAGATAAATGATTATATCAGATACTCACTGCCCGTGTTATTGTAAGACTCAAATGGCCGGAGATCCCGGACCATGGCAAGCAATTCTTCATAAGTGACATCCGGGTGTGGCAAATCACGTTCGGGAGATTTTGCAATCACTTGGGAGATGAATTAAGTAGGGAAGCCTGGATGGTAGGGAGAAACCTACATGCCCTGGATACTACCGGCGCACCTGAGACCCCACTATCCAAATCAGCATGCTCCAGCTTCACCTCACAGTCGATCAGATCATCTTCAGGGCCTAAGTACATGTCTGGGTGAATGGGGGAACCCGGTTGATCAGGTTGGGCCGGAAGAGATTTATCTGTAAGGGTTTAGTGAACAGGGATGGTAAGATGTTTTGATTGACAGACCGGGGAATTCTGGCATAAAATCTTCATCAGGCCCGAGGTACAGGTCAGGGTGGATGGGTACATCCGGGTGATAAGGTTGGGCCAAAGGTGATGGATCTGTCAGGCTTTAGTAACCAGGGATGGCCGGACTTTTCATTTCAATGGATGGACATACCCGGGATCTCAGTCATAATATCTTCATCAGGCCCGAGGTAGAGATCCGGGTGGATGGCTAGACCCGGCATATCAGGTTGGGCTGGATGTGACTGATCTGCAAGATTTTTGTGTCAACATGCATTGTTAGATGATTTAAATAATACTCACCATGCATCCCAGCCATCAGATCATCCTCAGGCCCGAGGTATAGGTCCGGGTAAACCGGGAGGCCTGGTTGATCACATTGAGCCGGAGGTGAATGATCTGTGAGATTTGAGTGACCATGGATGATTAGATTGTCATCATATCAATTGATAAACTCACCAGAAATTTGAGAAAAGAACTCCGGACCATTGGATGACACAGAACATGATTCTGGGTCATCAGCCAGCCCAAGATTTAATTGATCTGAGGATGTCCGGTAAATTGATAAGGTATGATGGATGTTGAACATACCTGTTGACATCCGGGACACGGTTGATTCACCCACATCCATTGAGTTATATTCAGTGACCGGAGGGTCATTGAATCTAACTGTAGCAGGGGAGTTCATGTTCTGTGATGAACTGATCAACTGATTCACTGATTATTGATAACTTCGAAGTTGAACACAAGGCGCCGGCGATTGCCGAAAGTTGAACCACAACCAAACAAGGACAAACAATCAATGAAATTTTACATTGTTAATCACTGATCTTGTTTTTACTGAAACATCATCCTTGTGATAACTGATTTCAACCTGAATACAACTTGATTTCTACCTGATCTCAACACTTTCAACACTTTCAATTGAAATACCATGTCTGCTCCAGTTGACACCTCTTTGACCAGCCTCAAGGAAATCACTGCCAAGATCATGGCCATCATCACCAGCGCTTGGCAGCTTCCTCTGGGCCACAGCCACTTTTCTCTGACAACCCAGGTCAGTACACTCATGGTATGTAGCATTGTCATATTTTCTCCACTTCATTTTTTTCATCATCCAGGTAGGCCGATGCGGTCCGGCAATATGGGAGTGGTCCCTACCTTCTGGGTCTTGTGTGTTTGTGCTCAAGGGAGTTAATTTGTGTTCGGGGCATGACTCCTCAGGTCTGGCCCAACTGGCACAGCATCGGGTACAACGATACCCATTTGTTGATGCACCCCTGGTGCAGCAAGGTTCTTGCCTGGGAGGAGTTAGGTGATCACACCTTTGATCTCCCGGTTGTGTCCGGTCCTTCAGTAGATCCAATTCCTGTGGATCTTCCACCCTCGCCTGTCATCGCCGGGCCTTCTACCAACCCTGCCTCCAAGTCCTGGGAGAAGGGAAAAGGTAAGGCAGTTGTCCCTGACCTGGAACCGGAAGTGGAAGGGAGTCGGAAGAGGAAGTCTCCAATGATTCCGGCACTTCCCTCCCAACCCCCGAAGTCCGCTATGAAGACTCAGAAGCGGGCGAAGACCACCGGCCTTGCCAAATTCAAGGTGTTTGTTGAGTCAGAAGATGAGGAGGACTTGGTCACTCAGGTATGTCCTCTGGTTCATCGTTTCATTGTCTTGCTCATTTTGTAGCCAATTTCGTGTGGGGTTCCACAGGTCATCCTCCCCCGGCTCTCCCCAGATGTTGCAAGGACGTCCGGATCACCTCGGTCACCCCGGAGCCCAAAGAAGAAACCCTTCGGGCCTGCTACGGTAAGTCGCACTTTTGCATCTGGCACTCAGGTGAGTCCTTACAATGTGCTAGGCAATTGCCGGCAAATGTCCGGAGGTCATCGAGCCCGCTCAGGCAACTCCCGAACCTCCGGTAGAGGCATCCCCAGTCATCGATACAGGTGATATACTCATTCCCAGACCCATAAGTACACCATTGAGACTTGGTGTGTCTATGAACTGATGTCTCACACAGAACAACCCTTGCCAGGCTTGCCACAAGATGGAATGGCCCTGTGCAACTCGGTTTGACAAGAGGACCGGCGCCCCATGCATGTCCTGCATCTACTGCACCACCAAGAAGATCAAGTGCATCTCCGTGAGTATGGGAACCCCGCTGAAACGTGTTTGAGGTCAATCCGTCACCTGGACCACCAGGAGGACCAGATTCAGGACCCCTTCCAAAGCTCCCTCCAAAGCTCCGGCCGCCTCACAAACCACCGGCCAGACGCAGAGTCAATCTCAGGTCTCTTCCATCACTCCTGTCTCATTGACCTGTCTATGGAAGGGATGGAGCCCAACCCCCCCAACCTCCAGGATGAGTCTGCCATCGACGGACTCATATTTGAGCTCAACCAAATTCATCCTGAGGTTTCACAGATGCCCGGCAAAATTGTGAAACCAGATGATCCGGGCAATCTTTTCCCAGAGTATGATTCAGTTGAAGAGATGGATGTTCAAGTGAAGGGTGAACCTTCTGGTGAGGATGTTGACATGACTACATAATTAAATAGTCATAAATGTATATGCAATGTTTTCAATCAATGTTACCTTTGTTATCATTGACTTATTGATTCACCAAGTGCCAAGTGCCAAGTGCCAATGCCCGAAACCCGAGGCTCGAAACACAACACTGGACACAATACACCATATGGTATTTCTTACAAATTTCATGGAGGTCCCATCGCAAAACCACGAAACTTATCAGTGACTTATTGATTCACTGAGTGCTGAGACCCGAGACCCAAATGCCGAGTGCCGAGGCTCGAAGTTCGAAACATGAAATGAGTGGAAACGCACATTTCGCAAAATTATTAACATGGAAATATTTGATTGTCTTCAACAGTTTGCCGGAAGTCCTTTGACAATCCCCGAGCCTGAGACCCAAAACCCGGAAAACCCATAGAACTCATTATGGGTTTTCCGGGTTTTGGGTTTTGGGCTCGGGGATTGTCAAAGGACTTCCGGCAAACTGTTGAAGACAATCAAATATTTCCATGTTAACAATTTTGCGAAATGTGCGTTTCCGCTCATTTCATGTTTCGAACTTCGAGCCTTGGCACTTGGCATTTGGGTCTTGGGTCTCGGCACTTGGTGAATCGATAAGTCACTGATAAGTTTCGTGGTTTTGCAATGGGACCTCCGTGAAATTTGTAAGAAATACCATATGGTGTATTGTATCCAGTGTTGTGTTTCGAGCCTCAGGTTTCGGGTTTCGGGCATTGGCACTTGGCACTTGGTACCCGGTACTCGGTACTCAGTGATTCAACCATTGAGTTTTGGATTTCAGTGTTCTGGGAGTAACACTTTCATGTCAACAATTTTGCAACATTTAGTCTTCCACTCATTTCAAGTTGCAGGTTTCAGGCCTTGGCACTCGGCACTCGGTGAATCAATAAGTCAATGATGAATTCCAGGGTTTTAGGATCGGCACGTGGTGAATTTTGTAAGAAATTCCATATTGTGTATCGCTTCCAGCCTCGGGTTTCGCAGCTCGGGTTTCAGGCTTCGGCACTTGGCACTAGGTGATTCAATCAGTCAGTAGTAACACTTTCAGTTTTGCGGTTCGGCTCACAGCACTCAGTGATATGTCTCAGGACATCGATATTTCACACATTCCTGCAAGTATCTAGTGTCCAGTCTGGAGCTTCCGGTCATCGGGCGTCCGGAATTCGAGACACTGATTTCTCGTTGAAAAATGGATGTTGTACCATGGGATTCAATTTTCGGGTGTTGGGACTCAGTGATCCATGCATGTCAGACAAGTGCTTTATATATCTATATAGTAAACCAATACCTTGGCCTATACGTCTACACAATATCTCCCTACCTTGGCCCACCCATCTATGTAATATATTACCTCGTCGGCCCACCAGTCTATATCATAAATAATTTCCTGCACTCTTGGCCCACCCGTCGATATAATAAATGTTTTACTGCTCGCTCGGCCCACCCGTCTGTACAATTCACAATGACCTCAGCCCACCTGGCTATACAATGTACCTTTACATCGGCCCACCCGTCTACAAAATGATTCCTATACATCGGCCCACCCGTCTATACAATGTACCTTTACATTGGCCCACACATCTATATAATAATGATTGCCTCTCATCTCCCTTCAGCCTAGCTGTCTATAATATACATGTCCATCCTACTGTACATATTCCCCAGATGGGCCCACCCATCTCTATCGGTAAAAATATTCATCCCAGCCCATCTGACATCATCGAGCATATATATAACATTGGCATAGATGGGCCCACCCGTCTCCATTGGAAATAATATTTCCCCCGGCCCATCCATTAACATCGGGGATATACATCACATCGGCCCATAGTCCGCTGACCCGTCTTATATGGGATATTATGTAGGTCGGGTGACCCATATAATACGGAATTTGTCACTGAAGGGGCTCTCATATCTGCATCACCTCCTGGATCGAGAAGCTCCTCCAGAAGATAGGAGATGCATCGTCTGTGATCAGGATGGGGTCTACAAATGTCAAGATTGTCTTGGGGAGCCACTCTATTGCACGGGATGTTGCAGGAGTCAACATCGTCGCAATCCTTTCCACTGGATCAGTCAATGGAATGGTCAGTTCTTCGAGCAAAGTTGTCTCGCTCATGTCGGACTCGTCATACACCTTGGTCATGATGGCAAAGGATGTCCTGCACTTGAAAATAGGTGGGATTTGTTCGAAGGAGATGAACCCAAGGACCAGCTTGAGCCTGAAGATCTACCATCCGTGTCGGGACCAGAGTTCCAGCCTAAGGAAAACACCATGGTCATTGTCGACAAGTCTGGAGTTCATCGCCTCGAGGTTCGATGCTGTGATTGTCCAAATGCCATGAGTCTGGACATTCAAATGTTTCGACATGGATTTTCCCTGCATCCATTCAACAAACCGAAGACTGTGTTCACCTTCAGAGTGCTCGACAATTTTGTATTGGACAACCTAGAATGCGGCACCTCCCCAATGAACTATTACAGCAAGCTCTGGCGAATGACCTCCAGCATGTTTCCTCACCTTGTTCCGGTAATTATATATCTCCTTCATCTAAAGGACATTATATTGACAAGGCACTTGGCAAGGACCGATACAGAGAGCTCATGAGAGTCGCTCGACAGTGCAGTTGAAGACCATGAAATGGCATGGCTTTGGTCATCGTTCCAACACCCCGAATGCTGGAGATCTCGCATTGTTTTGCCCGACATGTCCTCAGCCTGGGATCAACATATCCTTGTCAGGGAATGAAACACTTGATGAGTGAGTCTAGTTTTATACTTAAGTGACCTAAGTGATGATAAGAACTCCAAGCTGGAAATATACCCGGTCATTTATGATGGACGGTAATTTCAAAGCCAAACACTTGCATCCCATCAAGCCATTTGATGAAGTATGGCTTGCAGATGGGCTAGGGTTCATGGTGGGAAAGGACAGGTATAAAGCGCATCATGCGGAGGCTGCTGACACTTTGGAAAAATCTAGCTGCAACAATCACTGGGTGGTAAATCAAGCAAATGCGGCTCGGCACAAGCTGAAGTCGACGGGTATCGGGGGAGTTGCTTGTGCCTGCCACGGCTGCTTTGTGCCTCATGCAATGGTCAATTTCCAGAAAGGCAAAAGGCAAGCCGAGCATGAAGTTCTACATTCACGAGTTGATCATGCATTGTTTGCAGACAAATGAACATGGATTACGCCCTTTGCAAGGCTGCCCAGCACAACATGGAAGGCATTACCAGGGCTGTCACCTTTTATGACATCAACTGTCAATACAACAAGCACCTTTGGGTTCGGGTGGATCAAAGCCGATTTCTTGAAATGGTACCAGAATTGACCATCATTCCTGGCATCGGTTTGTGGCACATGCATGGATATCAAGACAGCTGCTATGTCTGATATGTGTCGAATTTCATTGAAGGCATTGGCCAGATAGATGGAGAGATCATAGAGACTCTCTGGGCACATCTGAACCTAATTTCCCCCACTGCTTGGGGAATGTTGTCCCCTCATCGACAGGAATGTCTCGATTTTCAGATGAACAATTCCAACTTCTGCAAGATGATCCGCATGAAAAGGACCCTTTGCCGTAAATACAAGCAGGCAAAAAGTTGCATTGCCGAAAGTGAAAAGGCTTTCGACAGACTCGATGAAGCAGCACCTGCCAATTTGAAGACAGAATGGTTGGCCAACGAGATGATCGCTCAATCCAGCAGAATAAATGATCCTGCGGCGATGGATGTTTACGAGATAAATATCAAGAAGGGTAAGCTGACCATGTCTCCATAGAAGTCCGAATTAATTTCGCACTCAGCACCGAGCAAAAAGGAGATCGAACTTAGACTGCTAGAGCAGGGTAATGCCCGTAATGCAGCACCATCTCGGAGATCTGTGGCGACATGGATATCTATGGGGTTGGCAATCGAGGAGGCTCAAATTGCATTGCTCGTTGAGGTCTGAAGAATCGGAAAATGAACTATGGAGACACAGAGATTAGACCTCACCCGGCAACAAGATCGTCTCCAAGGCCAGATAGATGGATTCACGCGTTCTGCTGTCACGCATCTCGGAGAGGGATTCGATGGAGATGATAATCATGACGACTTGAACGTAGACATCCTAGATGATCTCGATGATGACCTGGAAGATTTTACCGAGACATCTGATACATGGATGAACTTGCCCAAGCTCATTGTGATCCCATTGCCATCAAACCTCGGGGTAGATCGATGCAGATGCTTGATGGCAGAGGATCTCATTCCGCTGGAGATGTCCCTTCGCAAAGGGCAGGCAAATGATGCACTTCACAATCTCCACATTCACTTGTGCAACAAGGCAGTCCTATTCCGAACGACGGTCAGGCAAGCCAAATCTCAAGCCCTGAAAACTCGAGCCTGGTCGCAGGTGATGTCAGTGCAGCAGGCTGTCTCCCTGCATGTGAGTATATATACCAAGACCAGGACGCAAATGATGAAACTTGACACGGGGCATGGCCAACTTCAGAAGTACAAACCCCTGCTTCGTGAGCAGCTCAAAGTCAACACTGCCGTGGGTGATCCGAATGCCCGTGGTCAACAAAATGAATCCCTGGTTCTGGTCCATCGAGGTTGACATGCATGGTCCGGATCAATCATGGAATGAGGAATGTGAGTTCCCTAATGCTCAACACATCCGACGTTGAGCTGACTGGATGAATATGAAGTTTACCGAGTTCACTGGCTCCGGGCAAAGGCACTACGGGATCGATGGAAGGAAGAGCTGATGTTGGTCCAATTCGAGATGGATTGGACATGTAACTTTTTCTTGTGGAAAGCAACCCAATGGGGCGACCGGATGCAGGAATCATTCACGAAACGACTTCCGGGTCATGCATGCTACTCCGGAAGGCAATCCCGAATGTATTCATTGCTGGCGCAGGATGCCCAGGCAGCATTTCAACACCTGCAGACCATTTTGATAGATTCCCGAGATGAATGAATGGTTTATTGCCGATGGGATATAACAACCATTTCGATATACAAATTTAGTCCCGGGAATTGGCCGGGTCAGCCCATGTCAGAGTTTGAAAAATTTATCCATCCATCAGTGGATGATATCTTCACATCTGAACCAACCATCATTGTCATTGCCAGTGTGATACTCCTGCATCAGCCATGCCTGAGTTACATCCTTCTCCTGCATCCACTTCTGACAATCAGAATTCCCTCAATGAGTACCAGCCCCTCACTCTCACTCCTGCAGACATTTCAACTACTATGTCGATGTCTGCATCGCGCATCCGTGCATCCATCTCCCAATATCAGGTGGAGGCTGCAAACAACAATCTTCCCCCTTTGGCTTAGATCAGGCACTTCAAAGCCAGGCTGCAATGGGAGATCACTGTAAGACCCTGATGACACTGGCGGTTAATGCTGACATCTTCCACAGACTTTTGTCATGCCCATCCTCCAGTACTCAGCTACCAGGAACATCATCTCGGTCGTTCCCAGCCCTATTGCTCATATTCTTTATTTGATTCCCGGTCACACCTGGAACATGGTTCCAGATCACATCTTTTCCTATCACATCTGTTTGTTTCATGATGTCGCAGATCCCGGAGATCCATCCTGGATCATATCCAGCTATGATACCCCATGGTGGATGGGAGAAACTGCAATTCCGAACGAACCATGGCAATGGGATCGGGTGATGACTTGCTGTATCTTTCACTACCAGCATTGGCTAGTAAGATTCTTATTCCATTTCCTTGATTCATGACTGATCTGCTCTAGGATGGCATTGAGAATGATGGTCTGACAATTCCGGAGCAGGTGGATCATACCTCAGTTCCATCACTGATGGGACTGAGGTGGATTAGAGAACACCTCCTGACATTACTTGAAGAGCAACGTGAGGGCATCCGTGACAAGATGGCAGAGATACAAATCTACACTGCCATGCTGGACAGATTGAAGAGAGGCAGAGGAGAGTAGCTCTAGTCACTCAGTTGGAAATGTTAAAGTGCAAGTTGCATATGTGTTTTATGAGTACTGAAAATCGCATGTAAACATTGCAATATCTAACATGATGTTATATGGCGAGTCCCAAAATAAACGGTGCAGATGTGCATCACCATGTCCTGACCACCAAGGTCCAGATATCAAGTCCCGATTACCAGGACCCCATTACCGAACTCCGAATATTGAGTTTCGAGTTCTGAACATTGAGTACCGAGTGTCGAGTACCGAATGCCGACTGCCGAATATCGAACTCCAAGTTCCAGATATTGAGTCCCGATTACCCAGTTCCGAAACATCGAGTACCAAATGTTTACTGCCGAATATCGAACTCCGAGTTCCGGATTCCCCATTACCAATTCCCGACTCCCAGAACATAACTACCAAGGTCTGAGTATCAACACCCGAGTGCCGAGACCCGATTACTGAGCTCCAAATATCGAGTTCTGAGGTCCAAGCATCGAGTACTGAATGTTGACTGCCGAATATCGAACTTTGAGTTCCAGATCTCCATTACCAATTCCCGACTCCCGGCATTTAACTACCGAGGTCCAAATATCAAGACCCAAGTGCTGAGACCTGGTTACCGAGCTCCTGGCCTTGATGACTGTCGATAGGATCTGAGTCTAAATACAATGATAGCCATCGCCCCAGTACCATTTTCAAATTTGTACAGCAGCATTCATACTTACATTTCTTTGCTTCTCTGTGCCCTTTTGACTTGTAGGTTCCTTTTGCAACAGACCGTTCTTCTTAGCATTGCCTAGCGTAAGGTCAATGATATTGTCTGCGCTACTCCAACCCAGGGCCGGCCTTTTGTAACTGCGCACCACAACTGAAACCCCACTCCCTCACGCTGAATGTGTTGGTTCTCGAGTGTCATCAAGAGACATGGAAGGCTCTGGACAGTTATTGTATGCATCCGCTATGGATTTCGGACCTTGAGTGTCATCAAGAGAGATGGTTCGTACTTGGTAGTCGAAAGCAGGTACTGATGCGGGTAATTACACTTTCTACTTGTTTCATCTTCCACATGGTGGTAGGGTTCGTCAATACACCCTAGCCCATCCGCATGAGGGAACCCCGGCATAAATATGAACAGAGTCCCTCATATACCATGCCCACCCAACCCTATCCCCCTCCATCTCATGAACCCCATGTCTGACAATCCTTCCGGAAAATCCAATCATACACCCGGGATTGTACCCGAACTCCAGCTGAAGGCTTGGCATGCTCATCCGAGCATTAGAATAATTCCCCACGGTGGTGAGAATATTGAAGCATTCAGGAATTGATAAATGGTCTCGATGATATGGGGTTTGACATTGGAAATGATGGATAGCGTGTTAAACACAGATGCCCAGTACTCCAGGATCTTGGACATTCTTGGCAGTTCCTTGCTTTCTGCCTTTTCTCCGAGGCTTGAAAATGTTTGTAACCCTGCCCAGTACTGCTCCGGATGCATGATCCTGAGCGCTGCTGATGCGATGGCTGCCGGCCTTGCAATGGCGTTTAGGATTCCCTCGGACAATGGTCCCTTTAATGATGCAGATACCTCCGGGTCCGCTAGATTCTATGGGATTGGTGTGCTCAACTACCGAAATCATCATCCTATCAAATCTTACCTCGTGCCCCTGTTGAAACCATGCCGGAGATAAATTAATGCACCCGGCAGGTAGGCCAACATCTTCCAAGTGGTGTTTGAACCACTCCGGATTGGTTCGCCAATTCCCATCAACCTTCACACTTCTTTCCAGACTCGGAGACAGCAAGTCGGTGGCTGCCCAAATTTCCTTCTGTGGTTACCATTTGGTATTTAATATATATTGAGTAACAATGTATATCACACATGGAGATCAATTTGCTATATCTTGCAATGTCGATGTTCATCTGAACTGTGATGAAGGAGTTTGAATGATCAAATGAATTTTCCGAATCTGCAGGAAGACCCACTCAGATTTTTATATGCCTTTATGAGGCGATCTACCAATCGATCGCAGGCCATTACTAGATCAGTGTCTAGGTTAGGAGAAGGTATCACTGGGTCTCCTCCTGTCTTCTCTGCATTGAATTTCTGTGCAGTATATTCACATGCCTCGTGAGTCACTGTCAGGGCCCAAGTGCGCCAGAGGCTTATTTCAATTGCAGAAGTGGAAGAACCATTCATGATGAAGTCGATCTTGGGAAATCAGAAGCTGAATGCTGGTCGCCCAGAGGTTGGTGTTAAAGGGGGTGGAGATAGTCAGGATCAGATAAGGGAGCCAAAATACCAGATCATTGGAAGTGTGCTGGATATCAGATATTCGTTTGTCGACTCCCGGGGCTCGGATCTTGGCACGCTTCACTCAAATTTCGGTAGTCGGAACTTGGCATTTGGCGTTCGGTAGGTGGTGAACATGAGGTTCTGATAAGAGAACCTTCCATGATGTTGGCTGTCGAAGATATATTACCACCCATTGCTCAATGAAATACCCGATCATTGGAAGTGTGCTGGATATCAGATATTTGTTTATTGACACCCGGGTCTCGGAACTTGGTACACTTCACTCGAATTTTGGTAGTCGGAACCTTGCTTCTCATACAGCAATGCAACAGTAATGAACATGCAGCTGCAGGAACTCATTACGCTTCACCCAAATTAGCTACTCAGCAATCGGTACTGCATTGTTTTACAATTATCATTCACCTGTGCCCACCTGTCTATATTATATACCGCCCTCGGCCCACCCATCTAATATAATATATCCCTGGGCCCACCCGTCTATCTGATACCCACCTACCTTGACACTCGGCCCACCCATCTAAGATAATATATATCTGGGCCCACTCGTGTATGTGACACAATGTACCCTCAGCCGGCCCACCCATCTAATATAGTATATATCTGGGCCCACTCGTGTATGTGATGACAAGTACCCTCGGCATACCCGTCTCTCTGATACCCACCTACCTTGGTACACCCATCTACATAATATCCAACTACCTCGGCCCATCCGTCTATAGAATATTCATGTCCATTGGCCCACTCATATACTCTACATATTCCACACATGGGCCCACCCCCCTCCATCAGAAATAATATCCCTCCCGGCCCATCCATCAACATCGAGGATATACATCACATCGGCACCTTGTCAGCCCACCAGTCTATATCATAAATAATTTCCTGCACTCTCAGCCCACCCGTCGATATAATAAATGTTTTACTGCTCGCTCGGCCCACCCGTCTGTACAATTCACAATGACCTCGGCCCACCTGTCTATATAATAAATATTCCACCACTTTCTCAGCCCACCTGTCTACAACATGATTCCTATACATTGGCCCACCCGTCTATACAATGTACCTTTACATCGGCCTACCCATCTATATAATAATGATTGCCTCTCATCTCCCTTCAGCCTAGCTGTCTATAATATGTATGTCCATCCTACTGTACATATTCCCCGGATGGGCCCACCCATCTCCATTGGTAAAAATATTCATCCCGGCCCATCCGACATCATTGAGCATATATATAACATTGGCATAGATGGGCCTACCCATCTCCATCGGAAATAATATTCCCCCCAGCCCATCCATCAACATCAGGGATATACATCACATCGGCCCATAGTCCGCTGGCCCGTCTTATACAGGATATTATGTAGGTTGGGGGTGACCCGTATAATATGGAATTTGTCACTGAAGGGGCTCCATGATCAACACAGGTAAGCTTACTGATTGTTGTTTTAAAATCATTTTCTGATAAATGACCAGATATATATTTTTGTCAGTATGAAAGCCATCCTGCCATGTTAGCCAGCTACTTCTTGGTCTTGATACTTTCCCTGCTCTGCAGCTTATCACGTGAGAAGTGCAACTTCACACTCGTAACACTGCACTTCATTATTTGATGGCTTGTTGTTGATACCGATATATCACCATCCAAAGCTGTGCTCTTGGCTGACCTACCGCAGGACTCTTGCACGCTGCTGAAACAAGTTCACTTGGATCCAAAATGCATATCTTACATCACATGCCCATCCTGCTTTAAGCTATATGATAGCAACGGCAATGTGTGCCCTGAACATTACACTCACTTGTCGCTCCCTGGCGCCTCACAATGCTCTGCAAAACTGAAATGCACCTGCATAATATGGGGAACTGCTTTTGTATGCCCTATAAAGAAGTACTTGTATCAGGACATGAAGCAGTGGCTGGGGAGATTTTTATCTCGCTCGGATATCGAAAGCAAGCTAGAGCGGCGCTCAATGACGGACGTTAAGGTAGCAGATGAAGAGCACCACAACATTTGGGATGCAGGGGTTCTACAGAGTTTTCAAGGGCTGGATGGCAAACCTTTCACTGTGTGGACCATCTGGAGAGTTACACCTTGTGTTTTCTCTTGGGGTTGACGGATTTAATCCATCGGGTATGAAGATTGGGAAGGGGAGTGCTTCATCCACAGGAATATACATGGTGTGCTTGAATTTACCTGTCGACCTCCACTACCACCCTGAGAACATGTACTTGGTTGGCATACTACCTGGTCCAAACAAGCCTTCTCTCGAACAGATCAATGAAGGACTCGCGCCACTTATTGATGATCTCTTGCTAGCATGGGATCCAGGCTTCTTCTTCACACGCACTTCTCTGTACCCTTCTGGCCATTCTTGTTGATTGGTGGTGATTCCCTTGGTTTGTGATATCATAGGTGCTCGACAAGTTGGCAGCTTTTCCAGATCTACGAGCAACCTCTTCTGTTCGTACTGCCTTCTAATGAAGGATCACATTGAAGAACTGCCATTGAACAAATGGCCGATGCGATCCTGTGAAGAGCACAGGCAGGTTGCAGACATATGGTGTGATGCACAAACGGCGGAGGAATGAAAGGAAATAGTGGACCGCTACGGGGTGCGGTACTCGGAGCTACTTTGTCTGCCGTATTGGAACCCAGTTCTCTTCACCGTTCTCAATTCCATGCATGCAGACTTTCTCCTCAAGCTACACCACCACATCCACAATATCTGCACGCCATTACCTTGCCCTGCACGGCCTTCAAATTCGGCACTTGCATCTGGTCTATGCGTGCTGATCAAAGGAAACATGGATAAAACTCATGAACAAGCCTTATTGTGCTGCCAGAAGCCAGTATCATTCTACCTGTGTCAAGAACTGGGCTTGCAGCGAGCACAAACTGCACTATTGATGGCTAGGGCACTCATTCAATTTGTGCGTCACATGCTGTACCGTTATCATGATTAATTTCACTCTGGTTCAGCGTCAACAAAGCAATAACTTTGCCAAGATAAACCAACTTCATAAGTTTTTCTCTGAATTAAAGGTTTCTTAATGTCATCACTCAGCAGGATCTGCGCACTAATTATGTGTAGGCATCAGAGACAGCACCTCAGTTACTAAAGAGAAGAGCAAAGAACAACCCTCTGTCCAAACAGGAGATGACTAAAGCGTGCTTCAAGCTAGAGAATTCTCAGAGCACTGCAGCTATTAGACAAGGTGTCAGGGTGTTAGCACTTGTACAGCTTTGCACGAAGCTAGGTATCTCTACTAATAATCATCTCCGCCCTGGACACCCTCTACGTAAGGGTGGGTTGTTAGAACAACTAGCTGATTGGGTACGTCATGGGAGTTGTTGTTTCCATCAATGACCTTTTCATTTTGAACAGCGCTTTTCACATGGCTTAATGAATGAGGATGGCAGCCTGCTGCATGCCAAGAGGGGGATGCAAACTCATGAAGCCCTGCCGCCAAAAAATACTGTTGTACTTGGGCGGGAGGTGTTACAGGAAATATGGATGGATCAAGCGCGGACGCAGCTTCCATCATTCGTCACAGCAGCCCCTTTGGTTGCAGCTGAGAAAAGGACACCTACTGCTGATCACTGGCACTCAATAGGTTTGATACACCTTATCGTCACACTGATTTTCCTTTGGGGTCATGAGGAAGGCTGAATGCAAGAGGTACTGCACAACTACATGCACCTCGTCACCACTATCCATATCACAAACATGCGGAGCATGTCAAAGGATAAGATCAACCTATATTCCTTTCATTACAAGGAATGCTTTCGCAGTGTACTTAAGCTTTACAAGGAAGCACAGATCCGACCTGTCCATCATATGGCTTTCCACTATGAAATGCTGCTCAAAGCTTTTGGACCAGTCCACTCTTGGTGGGCATGGGCATTTGAGAGGTTTAATTACACCCTTCAGAATATAAAGACTAACTCAAGGTTTGGTGAGAAACACCCATTTGGTTTTCCATTCACAAGCCTTAATGCCTTGATGCTTACAGGTGAAATGGAAATGACATTCATAAATGACACTTGCAGGGCGGCAAACTTGCCCGCCCTTCTATCTAGTAACAGGCTCCCCAATACTATGATGTCACTGTGGCCGGAGTATCAGAAGACATTCTGTTCAGACATTTGCAGGACTCACCTCAATGATAGCCTTGCATTTGGCAGCTCAGGCCGACTGAAGGTGACTTATCTATCTTCCAAACCAAAGGGGAAGTTCACAGAATTGCAAAAGTATTTTGCCAAAGGCATAACGACCTTGACGGGCACACACCATTCAGGTATACTTCCTTCATCTTTAGTGGCTGCACTCTAAAATATGTTAGACATTGTGTTTGGCAGTAAACTTTGGAAAGGAGGAGCACTGTACCAACCATACTCTAGGTCACTGCAGGACTCCAATGTTGTTATTCAGAATCCTGACTTCAACCAGGTGCCTGCTCATCTTCTGGCTATCTTTAGCGAGAAATTGCAACCCAAGAAATCTTCATTGCTCATCGAGCGCATGGTGGAACTGGACTCGGTCAAGGTAAAACAGGACCCCTACCAACAGTTTGGATTCAGTGTTGCTGAAGGGCTTTTCCTTGATTATTACCACCCCCCCAAAATCATTGCATATGAAGCACTTGTCACTTTGTTTGCACGTACGACGTTTGAATACCACACCTTGGGCAAGGTGGTCCACATACTTCCCATTATGAAGGTCAGCTATGTTCATTTAAGCTAAGTATACATCATCGAGTCACCAACTTTCACTAGGACATGTATGTCACAAATGATAGTGGTGCGAACACAGAGGACAATGAAGAGGATGATCTGTAGTAGATATTTGATAGTCACAGGAATGTATCCAACCCAGTACCCCTGTCAATGATGAGAATAGCTCATACACATCACTAATCGCGTCCTTGGAGAAACCACAGTGCCCTGTACTTGGGGGCCTCAAACTTCCACAGAGTATCAATGCTAGTGAGTGATACGAAGCCGAGGAAGCTAAGGACTCGTCATCAGTGACTTTAGAGGGAACAAGCAAGGAAGTCAGTATGGGCGGTGGAGTGTAACCAGCACCAATCTCACCAGGGTGATTGAGGATGCTGACCTGAGCATACAGCTACTCGGAAAGTTGTCAGATGGTAACCATGTACTTGGGGGTCTCGAACTTCCAGAGAGTATCGATGCTAGTGAGTGATACAAAGCTGAGGAACCAAAGGACTCATTGTCAGTGACTTTAGAGGGAATAAGCAAGCAAGTCAGTATGGGCGGTTGCATTCACTCACCATATTTAAAACCCTTGCCAAGCTCAGCAGCTCCCTTCCCAAATGTTTTGATAATACACTTGTCGATGCCACTGCACAGGTCAACTTCAAGTGACTGGTGGTGGTAGATTTACCAGAATTGACATGACTGATGACTATGATAGACCAGATGAGTCAAAGAGCTAACCACAGATTATGAGATACACACCGAGAACATTTAAAAAGGCGACTGACAACAAGGAGTAGATGGATGCCGCGTCACATGCACAAACATCAATTGCTGCTGAAGCGCTGACTTGTCTGTTAACAGCTTCAATGCTCTACCCTTAGCGTGCCATGAGTGGATGACAAGACGGAGTAGACAAAGCAAGTTGTGCCATCAAGAAGTTTGCAATTCCAGATCTTTGTATCCTCAGGAAACCTGTTCTCATCAACAGAGCCCTTGTTTGTATTTATTAAAAATGAAATGATTGAACTCACATCAGCTTCATTGAGGCAAAGCATCCCTGGGACTCTCTTCCTTCAAGTTCCTCGTTCTTACAAACATGACAAGACAGAGTGGACAAAGAAAGTCGTGCCATCAAGAGGGCATAGAAGACATAAACTATATATAAGAGTATTAGTTAAGTAAATAGTCAATGGACAAATGTATCTCACCTATACAAGCAACTAGGAGGTATCAAGTCACGGTAGTACGAAGAACAGAAAATGAAATGAGCGTGATTATGTAAGTAAGCTGTCACGTGCGACATTAACGATTATCATTGTTTGTACCAACTTCCAACACTCCCTCTCAAATGACGACTCGCAAATGTATGCAAATTTTTTTGCTAGGAACTGTATATGAATTTGGCACACAAGAGTACGAATCTCTTATTTCTTCTGAGACTCCAAAACCTGGCTCTCGTGCAGCTATCGTCATTGATGTGTATCAGTGTCAAACAGTAAACTGTTTTTCATCTACTCCGGTTTCTTTTGATCTAACAATTCTGCTTAGTCCTATGGATATGCTATGACTTCATTTCACATTGCACCCAACTCCTCCAAATGTCCGATATGTTTGAGTCACGCAAGCGTGCTTCAGAGTAAATTTCTTTGTTCTGTCTCACTGCGCTCACTCATCTCTCTAGATAACGAATTGGCAGTTGCATTCCCGTCAAGAGACTGAAAGCACTACTGATATCAATGACTGCCAGCAAAGATTACATGTATCTACTCAATGTTAGTTTAGTCTCCTTCTTTAAGTTAATTGATAGTATCTACGCAGTGTTCTATCAATGCGGCCAGCGCATGGAGCCGTCCTCAACACAAAAACGGATGTCACCATCAGCGTCAGTGTATCCAACCAATCCAGTGCCACTGGTCCCATAGGTGAGTCCCAACTTCCTGTATTGCTCTCGACTATCATTGTAATCTTATTGTTACATTTTGCGGACAGTTTTTTATGCCTTGCTTGCATACCCTACAACTATCGACTCATGCTGTCGACCCTATGCTCAAGTCAACACAATTCTCCCATTGCCATTATATATGCGCCTCTCATTGTGCTAAACTCATGTAAGAGCCGCTGTACCAATTCTAACTCCAGCCCTGACTCATTTTTTCCACCAAGAAACATCACTTTCCCATAGCTCACAGCATCATCCTGTTCACTGTTTCTCACCCTCGTCCACTGGCTGGGGCTTAAGAAGATTTGAGGCTTGCTGTCTCAGTCCTCTCATCCACTGGCCAGGGCTTAAGTAGATTTGAGGCTTCAAGGCTGCCTCAGTCCTTTTGTTCACCAGTCGGGGCTTAAAAACATTTGAGGCTGCCATCTCAGTCCTTTGTTTCTCACCCTCGTCCACTGGCCGGGGCTTAAGAAGATTTGAGGCTTCAAGGCTGTCTCAGTTCTCTTGTCCACTGGTCAGGGCTCAAGAAGATTCGAGGCTGCCATCTTAGTCCTTTTGATTCAAGGCTTAATTGTGATTTTTAGTCGATTTTGTAGTAGTGTTTAAGACAACTTGAAGCGCTAGCCATGCAGTGGTTTGAGAACCTTGAGTTTAGCGTGTTTTAATTACACTCCCTCATTCAAGTTGAATTTGAACAAGTTGGGGTTTTCCTGATGAACCAAATACCTGCTACAGATGTGCATGTTCTTAGGAGGAACATACAGCATACATTTTATTTTTTTGTGCACAGAAAATTGTAAATGTTAATTGGATGTTGCTCAGGAGGAATATCCTGGAACCATCATTTATTTAATTTAACAAAACATGAAAAATGTCTCACAAATGTCCTATCAACAAATATGCAAAGAAACTTTTAAAGCTTTCTTCATTTTTCTAAGACAAAACATTTGTTAAATACATGATATGATCTGTTCTGTTTTTTATTAATGTTCTTGGCTCAAACATGAAGTGAATGGAATGAAATAATTTTGACTATTGACACACAAAACATTTGAAAAACACAGACAAAATAATTAACGTGATTGTAAGTTGTTATTTGAAAGACAATGAATGGAAAATGTAGTGTCTTTCTCGAAGGAACATGACTAATTTTTGGATCATGTCCCACATACAGAAAATATTTGATACATTGATTAAAATTTTTCAATGTTTTGACGGGTAAAATATAAGTAAATTTCTATCTTTCAATTCAATTTTTTTTGGATGTTTGGTGAAGGAAAATGAGTTAATGCCTGCAGTGTGTGTCTCTAGATACTAAGAATTTTACTCGTTGTTTGCAAGTGACTATCTAAAGTCACGCGCTTCAGTTCTCAATCTCCATCTTAGCATCAGCCAACCTTAGTTGGGGTGTTAACACTCGTCTCGCTTCATCTTTCCTTTGTTACTCTCTCTCGCTAGTCTCTCACCTTTGCTCGCGCATGCTACCTTTGCGTTGCACACCTCGTCCATTGCCTATCACACTTGCATGTTCGCCTTTTGCACATCACATCATTTCAGCCCGCTTCACGCATTACTTAGCCTTAGTACTTTATTAGTTGTTTGGTGTCCCTCTTTTTACAAAGAGAGGTTTCCCTTTACTCAGTTAGCTGCCCTTGGGATGACGATTTCACTTGCGCCCAGGTCTATCTGTGTTTGTTTAGCTTAGCACCAACTTTCCCCACAGTTTAGATTCCTCATCTTCAACTGGAGCCCACCGCGAGGGGCACTACTGCGACATCTGATAGAGTACTCAGACCCAACGCGCATCAGTTATTTCGCGTGCATATTATCACGCGCATCGATGAAGCCATAGAAGAACTACCCGACAGTTCACTTTTCGCTACCATACCACCCACAGAAGAATCCACTGTTGACGCACTGCATCCAGGACTTTCGTTTTTCGGCTGTGCAAACAAACGACAACCATTGCCTATCACATCTTCGCCCAAAGAATCAATCAAGGAAGAATCACTCGATGATTTCACATCCATAGACGTGCCTAGGGGTAACATCCCTGTAACCTTTCACAGTACACCTAAAGCAGAACAGAAAGCTAGATTTGCCGCACTAACACATATAGATATGCTCATGTCGCCGCGCGATGAAGAAGAAGAGTCAGATTCGCCCGTCGAGCCTGAAACAATTCAAGTCCTCAACCTGCCTGTCTCAATACTCAACAGATGCATAATTGGCGCCCTCTCAAGTGTTTACATGCTGCAAACTGCATACATTGCACCCGCACCCGCAATCGCCCCCATCGCCCCACAAGTCACGATGACTACACCCTATTTCATGCCTATTCGTGGCACTGACTGTGCACCAAAATTCAACAGCACCACCGCTAACCTCCTAGATTTTATAGACACATATGAAGAACATGCCAATCAGGCCAGTCTTGCCGGTCTTGATCGCATCAAGCAGATCATCTGCTATCTCATGCCTGCCAATAAAGAACTTTGGGCATGTCTGCCCGAAGCGAAGGTCAGCGACTATGACACATTCATATGCAAAGTAAAGGTAATGTACCCCAGCTGTGAAGGCAATTGTCGCTACACAGTCAATGACTTGAGTGCAGTCACGCAAAAGTACACCATAATGCCAATGCCATCCGTCAATGAGTTGAGCTTGTACTATCGCAATTTCTGCAAAATAATGCAGCCACTCTTAGACAAGGACAGAGTAGGCTCAGCAGAACGTGATCACATATTCTTAGAAGGATTGCCTAGCAATGTGCAGATGCAAATGCTCACTCGCCTACTAATCAAGTTCCCAGATCATCATCATGAAGACCCTTACCCATGGAAGAATGTCTACAATGTGGCGATATTCTTATTGCCAGCTACAGCACCCGCTTCACCCACACCTGTCACCAACATGCAAGTTGCAGAGCCATTAGTGAGTTTACTCCTGTTACAACTTGGATAGTATCTGTTGGCGATGCTCAAACAGAGCATGTGTCGTCAATGGTCGAGGATGTCCTTGGGCTAGCCCAAGGTTAGGTCGGGGTAAGGGTGTGATGCAAGGGCAGAGATGAGGAGGATAAGAAAAAAAATAGTAGGGGCCCAAGCATCTAGATGTTCTTGTAACAACTCCCCGCAGTCGTGTCAACACCAGCTCAACAGCCCGCACAAGGATTGGTGACCAAGTGCAAATATCAGTGTCCATGCACTACTCAAGTGTCGGATGGTTGCATGTTCTGCAGCAACCTTGACCATTTCATCGCGCATTGTCTGGAGCGCGAAAAATACCTCGATGCAGGAAAGTGTAAGTTAGATGAGAACTATAAGCTCATCATGCCTAATGGCAATCACGTCATCGGATGCGAACAGTTATTAAAGGATCGTGTAGATCGCATGATCGAAAGCGAGAAGAGCATGGACGCTAGCAGCGCTCACGTAGGTTTATGGTACTGTGTGCCAGCTGAGGTAGAATGTGTTTTGGATGTTGATCCATCCATGTTCATACACACGATCATTGAGTCCAAATCTAAGAAAGACAAGGACGAGCGCGCTACCCAAGCCCTAGCATACGTGAAGGCAAAGGTAGAGCAGAAATGCAGAGCGAAAGCTAACACAAAGGAAAAGAATGTTCGCTTTGACAGTGTTGCTGTTCCTAGCAAAACACAATCGCGACCAGGTCCGGCATCATGCCAGCCGACAGTCGAGGAGGAAATTGTCTCCCCAGCAATTCAAGCAACATCTAGTAAAGGCAAGGAGGTAGCCAAAATACCCATAGTAATACCACCCGTGCCGATCGTGAGCACGCAAACATCATCTTTGTCTTCTGCAAAAAAGACTGCTAATGTTTCGCCCCCCCCAGTAGTAGCAGCAGCAGCAGTGCCGGCAGCACCCACACCTTTGGGCACCTATTGTTTAACCTGTCCGCTCGAGGACAAAAGCACCGAAAAGCGCATAACTGACCAGATCCTAGATGTTGCGATCAGCATTCCTGTGCACAATGTCTTAGCCATATCGCCCAACATCTGGAAAAACCTCTGCAACATGTCGACCAATTGATGGGTCACTGTTGTGACAGTCTCAGTCAACGAGCTGTCGAGTCACCCCACTTCACATCATTGGATGCGTGAATATGAAGATGTGCGTTTGCATAGCAACAATGGACGCATCGTTGCGGATCACTTTGTGCCGCTGAGGTGTATTCGTACAACTACTGTAGGTGGCTGGACACTTACCTGTGTCCTTGATCAGGGCACGGAAGTTCGTCATAATGCCAAGGGAAGTTTGGCAATCTCTCGGAGTTGGTCTGTGCTCAGATCACCACATGCGCATGGAGTCAGTAAACACTTCGCATGATTTGACGCTCGGTGTCATCAAAAATATTCTGCTCAATTTCGGAGGAGGTCCCATGTACTTCCAAGTTCAGGTAATGGAGCACGCAAACTTTGAGGTTCTGCTCAGATGCCCGTTTTTCACTCTTACTTCTTGTCGCACGTTTGACCTCCCTAGCGGAGCGCAGGACATTTTATTAACGGATCTGAATACGCATAAAGAAATGCACATCCCGACCCTCCCTTGGGTCAGAAACTGCCAAGTCGCGGTACACAGCGCGCCCTGCAGCGAAGCTACACATACGCACTCGCATGTCAACGTTGCCAAGGTTGAGGGTCAGGATTTTTAAGTATCAATGATCTGCAGCATACATGGGGAAACACTATAGAGTGTTCATGCTCCTCGCTTCATCCATCACACTCATTTCCTTCTTCATATATTGCTAATGTTTCTTTGCTCACGTCGTGTGACAATAACCACTCTCATTCGCTCTCAAGGAGCAATATCGCTACATCACATTTGTTAATTTTGTCATCATCTCTCATTCCCGTCTCTTTTTTGCACTCTCATTTCTCTCTTCTGCAGTCCATGCTATATGCACATCTAACCTCTTCCAGCATGGCATTTCATGTCGCGAACATAGCTGCGTTCAACGCATGTTATGAATATGATCCCATTATCCATGCACTGGTATACAAACCAGTTGCGAAGAAAGTTCGCGGCATACTCGCGGCTACCCCACCTGAGTATCACATTGTTTGTGAACTACCGCCCGATCCTCTAGTAGGACTAATCCCGTTACCTACTCACCCCCCAGATTTTGTTCCAGGTATCCGCCTCATGCAAGTGCACATGGATAAGTTGAATTTTGATCCCACGAACTGGCTATGGCCAGAGGAAGCTAAGCTAGTACGCTGGCTGGTCCGTACGCACAAACTCGCATTTGCTTGGGAAGCATCCAAGCACGGCTGCCTTGATGAAAGGTACTTCCCACCATACAAGATTCCAATGGTCCCACATGCGCCATGGTTGCAGCACAATATTCCAGTTCCACCATTGACAATAGACAAAGTCACACGCATCATTAAAGAGAAAATTGTGTCAGGCGTATATGAGCCTTCAATGGCCAAATATTGCTCATGCTGGTTTTGCGTAGTCAAGAAAGATGGCAAATTGCTTCGCCTAGTCCACGACTTGCAGCTGCTCAATGTGGTGACAATTTGCGATGCATCAGTACCCCCCTTCATTGAACATCTTGCTGAATCCTTCACGGGTTACGCAATATATGGCATGATGGATTTGTACTCTGGATATGACCAGTGCATGCTTCACGAAGAGTCGTGTGACCTTACTACATTTGGCACACCTTTAGGCCCACATAGGCTGACCACCTTACTGCAAGGTCATACTAACACAGCGCAGATTTTCCAAGGCGACATAGCCTTTTTTCTACAGGATGAGATTCCAAAGCACACACTTCCATTCATAGATCATATCGCAGTCAAGTCCATTGAGACGTGATATGAATTTGCGGACAGTACTTATGAAACCATACCTGAAAACCCCGGCATGCATTGCTTCATCTGGGAGCACCTAATAGTCATGCATCGCATCTTACAGTGGCTCGAAAATGTCAGTGTTACAGTCAGTGCGATGGAATTTGTTCTTGCTGTGCCAAGCGCAGTCATCGTCGGGCATAAGTGTACTTTCGAGGGTCGCGTACCTGAAGACACTAAAGTTCAGAAGATATGAGATTGGCCAGAGCCTACCAACCAGTCGCAAGTCCGCAGTTTCTTGGGAACTTGCAGCGTTTTACGCATTTTCATCCGTGATTTTGTGCACAAAGTGCACCCGCTAACTAATCTCACCAGGAAAGATGTCCTGTTCGTCTTCGGACCTGAAGAGCACGAATTGTATCAGACACTCAAGGACTCAGTATTAGAGTTTCCCGCTCTTTGCTGCCTCAATTACGAGAGTGAGCATGAAGTCATCCTCGCCGTTGACACGTCCAACATCATGATCAGGTTCATTCTGTTGCAAGTAGGCGCAGATGGCAAGCGATATCCTAATTGTTTTGGCAGCATAGTGCTGAACGAGGTGGAAAGCCGATACTCGCAAGCAAAGCTAGAGCTCTACAGACTCTTTTGCACGCTCCGCACAGTTCATGTATTCATTTTTGGAATCAAGAATTTCACCGTCGAAGTAGATGCAAAGTACATCAAAGGTATGATCAATAATCTGGACTTGCAGCCTAACACAACCATCAATTGATGGATCACAGGCATTTTATTATTTTCATTCAAACTCGTTGTTTCCACGACCAAGCACAAAGGTGTCGATGGTCTCTCAAGGAAAGGAGGCTGCTCGCCGATGAGGATCCTCTTGAGGAGGACAATGACCATGAAGATTGGATCAATTGCGCATACTCATTCAGAGTCGCGATACTAAACAATAGAATGCAACACGTCGCAAGCAGTTGCGCGGAACTTGTCCACCATGCCCATCAAAATGTGCACACGTCCTTTGACTCGTGCGCACCAGTACACCGTGTCTTCCTAGATTTCGTGCAAGAAGAAGAACCAGAACTATCATCCCTTGCTCAGAGGCTGCGCAAGCGTTAGACGCATCACTTGTCTTAACCAAAGAGTTCCTTATTTCACGCGAATGACCCGCTGACCTTTCAGATCACGAATTCACAGCGTTCTTCAACTACACCGCGTGTTTCTTCATTCTCAAGGGCAATCTCTGGCAAAGAGAACCCTACAGAAAGCACCAGCTAGTAGTGCCACCACGCAAGCGATATTGCCTTCTTAAGGAAGTGCATGATGACCTCGGCCATAAAGGCGTCTACACCACGCACATGCGGTTGCTACTACACTTTTGGTGGCTGCACATCATCAAAGACATTAAGTGGTACACATGAACGTGCCACAATTGTCAGGTTTGCCAGATGCGAAAGTTGCATATCCTGCCAACGGTTCCAATACCAGGAGGTTTGTTTTGCAAAGCACGCATTGACACAATGAAGATGCCCAGAGTGGGTGGATTCAAATATCTCGTGCAAGCACACTGCATGCTAATGTCGTACCCCAAATGGTGCATGTTGCACAAAGAAAATACCAAAATGCTGACCGCCTTCATTTTCGAAGAACTCCTTTGCAGATGGGGTCCGATCACCGAGATTGTGACCGATAACAGCCCCACATATAGACTTGTGGTAGATGAACTTGTGCAAAAGTACGGGATTCACCCAATTCGCATTTCGCCGTACAATTCGCAGGCAAACAGTATAGTCGAAAGATGACACCGAGATGTCCAGGAGGCCATCATCAAAAGTTGTGACGGTGATGACTCGCGATGGTATCAAGTTGTTCATTCTGTCTTCTGAGCTGAGTGCATGACTATTCATCACGCGATGGGCCTATCACCCTATTTTATGGTTCATGGCGTTGAGCCTATCTTTCCGTTCAATTTAGCTGAAGCTACCTTTCTCGCTCCTTTGCCAAGCTGAGGCACATTTACTACTGCTGACCTTATAGCATGGTGGGCACACCAATTACAGAAACGCGAAGCCGATCTTAACGTGATCAAAGATCAGGTATTCAAAGTGTGATTTAAGTCTGTTCGCAATTTTGAGAAACACTTTTGCGCATCTATCAAGTCATATGACTTTGAACCCGGCACGCTAGTTCTAGTCCGCAACTCGAAAGTCAAGTACAAACTTAGCAAAGAGACAAAGCCATGCTATCTCAGACCAATGATGGTCGTGTGGCGCACAAAAGGAGGTTTGTATATGCTTGCCGAGCTAGACAGCGCAATATCAAAGCTTCGCTTTGCCGCGTTTTGCGTGATACCATATTATCCATGTCATGAAGATCATGTATTCGTCACAAAAATGATCAGAATAGACGACAAAAGTATAGACCATTTAGAGGCTAACGAAACTATAGAACCCAATGAAGACAAACCCGGGCATGCGCAAGACAAATAGCATGCAGAGGCTTGCTCATCGCGCTCTCTCATATTCACACCCCCACATTCCCCAATTCTTGACCACCACCCTCATACATATCATCCCACAATCACAAATAACAAAAACATCGCAAAAATAAAGAAAACACAAAAACACAGTCTTGCTAAAAGTATTTACTCTCAGTTTTACCCCAGGTTTTGTCCGGCGACCTCAGTTTCTCTCTCGCATCTTGCATATAACCCGCACATTCGCTGAACATAACACAAACACAGACTCTATTATATCGCGCGTAATACCCAAAACAGTATATACAGATAAGTTCTCCTAATTGATTCATGCGTGCATAACCATTCACATAGACCTTCTATTTTGAATGCGCGAAGCCGCACCACGCACATTTTACGTAGACTATACCCGATCACTATAATCACTCACAGCAGGAATAGATGCAGACAGTCACACAAAGAAGACAAGTCGAGTGTGAAGCTCATGCGATCACACGTATATTGCTAATTATTTTCCCTTTTTATTCTAATCATATCATGCTCGCTCATAGTTCTATTTCGTTTATATCCAGGCCCAATGACTCTTTGGACACGGACATGGACCTGGACTAGGACTTATGCAAAGATCATAGGAACTCATAGTTGGCACAATGTGAAACAACTATATTTGTACAGCACAGAAAGAAACAGTATAGTACAGTGTGCAAGTGTGCAAGGCAACACAGAGTATAGTACAGGCATGAAGGCAATGTGCAGAGAAGAAAAAGAAAAGGGTATAGTAGCGACTATCTACTTCTACGCCCGCTCCTGCCCCACAATGAAGTCATCCATCTCTTGCCCCATCATCCTCCATTCATCCGAAAACAAGTAAAGCTGGTTGCTCATTGCGATGAGCTCTTGTTGCTGCTTGCGTGCCTGATAGTTCAGGTTGCGCACAAATCAGTCGTAGTCATCCTGCAAACCACGCAACTTCTCGACCTCCTCCCGCAGATGTTTGTTGTCGGCACGAAGGCGCTCATTGTCCAAATCATCAGCGCGAACCCTTGAAGGCCCTGCAGCAGTGCACATGGGCAAAGGCTTCACCAGCCTGGGCACAGGGTGCACCTTCTTCGGCACTTCCTGGACCTCCACCTCAGACTCGCCAGAGTCATTGGCATCATCGGCTGTGGTTGGCTTGACCATTGGAATGTGCTCTTTAGCCACGCAAGGCACTTTGCATGGCGCCACCGCAGTTTCGGAGGCCTTGCACTTGGTAGCTATCACAAATGTTAGAGTATTCAAAAACTAAAATAATGAGACCACTCACTGAAGTTGCACGCTCAGTGTGAGTGTTCACAAGGCCCGCAGCGCGCATTCTTGCCCTGCAGACACTTGACCCCGCGCTGCATGCAGTTCTCGCAGGGAAGGTCAAGAGTCTTCAGTGCAGTCGACATACATGTGCCAGCCTTCTGTCAATGCGGATTGGAAGTTAGCCAAATGCAAGAAAAATAATGAAAAGGCACTTACAAGTTTGCCCATGTCTGGGTTCTCCTTTCTCTCCTTTCCCTTCCCCTTCTCCTTTGCTGCATGAGCCACACACGCCTCTGCCATGATCTTCTCTGCCACCTCCTTCCACCCGCTCACTGTTTTCCTCGCCACTCCGACCCACTCATTAAAATCCTGCAGTATCTCCTTCTCCTCATCACCGATCGGAAGGAGCACCTCGGCTTCCAGCGCATCGCGCATGCAGATGTGCACATTAGCCTATAAAGATGAGTATGGTCAATCAGTAAATAAGAATAAGACATGAAAAGACGTGTGCCACTCACCTCAAAGTGCACCCACTCGTGGAGCCACGACTCAATATCCTCCAGATGCTCTTGGAGGAGCTTTGGATGTGAGCCCAACAACACACCCACTGATGGAAGGAGCGTGTTCCAAATGTGGAGGACACGGTCGCCAGTGGACTCAACAACAGGTGCAGCCTCAGGAATTTCCTGAGCCGGCTCCTTGACAACCAGCGCAGCCTCGACAGGTGCCTCAGCCTCAGGCGAAGGCGAGCAAGGCGGGTCAAGCAAAGACAAGTCGAAGTTGGACATTTTAAAAGAAAGAATATCATGGTTAAGGTGAAAGATGAGAAGAACAACGCGTTGCCACATAGCGCTCTTTTAAATGCGCTAACCACAATTATGTCAGCATCCGCACTAATTCCCAAGCAAGGTCATGAGGCCGACCGCCAGCACTTTGTTTTCTGAATACGGACCGCAATCACATGACACCTCTTGTCACAATTTCTCTAAGTCCAATTGCACACACACTGACTGGGGACAGTCAGATTTTAAAGTCTCCCACTGTTGTAGAGCCTCACATCTCCACAGGCACTTCCCTCAAATTCTCCCACATTCCCTACACACTCCAGCTCTAATCCCAAGGATATGTCTTGCGCAGTAGCACTTCATATATTTTACTTTGCAGATTCCGTGCACAGCCACTCGCACTATGCACACATCACGCGCCCTCCTAAGCATCGTCCGTATACCCATCCATCTGTCCTCCCCATGTCCTTAGATGTTCATTGGTGCATTTTCTCACTATATTCCCATTTCGACAATTATTTCCATCGCTAATCCTCGGCCTACCGCTACGCGTGCAGCCGAGACCCTATTACCTACCTCACATACTATATTTAGCTTACTTGGCTCACTACATCAGACCTGCACGCCTAGTGGCGCTTAGCCATCTTTACATATACTATCTCTTTACTCTATTTTCTGGGTCGATTTTCCGCCCACTTTCTCTGTGTCTCTAGATACTAAGAATTTTACTTGTTGTTTGCAAGTGACTATCTAAAGTCACATGCTTTGGTTCTCGGTCTCCGTCTTAGCATCAGCCAACCTTAGTTGGGGTGTTAACACTCGTCTCACTTCATCTTTCCTCTGTTACTCTCTCTCTCGCTAGTCTCTCGCCTTTGCTTGCGTGCACTACCTTTGCGTTGCGCACCTCGTCCATCACCTATCGCACTCGCGCATTCGCCTTTCACACATTGCATCATTTCCACCTCATGCTTCGCACATTACTTAGCCTTAGTACTTTATTAGTTGTTTGGTGTCCCTCTTTTTACAAAGAGAGGTTTCCCTTTACTCAGTTAGCTGCCCTTGGGATGACGATTTCACTTGCGCCCAGGTCTATCTGTGTTTGCTTAGCTTAGCACCAACTTTCCCCACAGTTTAAATTCCTCATCTTCACCGGAGATTTCTGGTCCGGCACATTGGGTGGCGATGAGCACTTGAGGAAAGTCTGTATCTTCACCATCTCACATATCATGATGAGCACATCTGCATCCGAATAAGCATGGACTGGAAAACAGTAGTGATAGAGAATCATGAGGAACCGGCACCTCCAGAGACACTAAGGAGCAGTTTGAAAGAGTTAGATGGAGAATCATGAGGAACCGGCACCTCCAGAGACACTATGGGGCAATCTGAACCAAGAATGCTTTGGACTGCACACAACATTTCTGAATTCAATAAGTGGTAGTTGCAAACCCTAACTTACTGAGAATCAGAATGTCCAGCCCATACAAGTCCAGCATATCCAGCCCGAGAATGTCTTAAACTGTGGAAAAGGATTCTCTTAGTTCAATTAGAGGTAGTCGCAAAACTTAACTCACTAAGGATGAAGTCCAGCATATTCAGCCCGTGAGTGTCTTGGACTGCAGACAAGGATTCTCTTAGTTCAATTAGAGGTAGTTGCAAAACTTAACTCACTAAGGATGAAGTCCAGCATATCCAGCCCGTGAATGTCTTGGACTGTGGACAAGGATTCTCTTAGTTCAATTAGAGGGTAGTTGCGAACCTTAACTCACTAAGAACACTTGGACCGTGGACAAGAAAGTGAAGTCCGGAACACTTGGTAGGTAGTTACTGAACTTAACTTAGGAAGATGTGAGGCACAAGCAGGCCATTAGTGGGATGAGCAGGGCATGAGTGGCGCAAGTCCAGGCATGAATTCCATGAATTCCCATGTTGCCGCAGCATGAACTTCTCAGGGACCACTGAACTAGGTAAGTCCAATTAAAAGCAAGATATAAAGTGTGACACTACAAACCTCACTGGCAGCTGTCAGTGAGTGTGTTGCAATGCCCAACCAGAACAAACCCACATGTACGTACCTTTCAAGTCACTCCTGCTAGTACACATCTGAGCTCTAAGCAGCTCCATTGGACAAGATTGCACCTCATATCCTTTGCCTCTGGAAGGCCCGCCAGACTGATTGGCAAATTGTCCAGGAATTACAAAAACACATTGACACGACTCGCTATGGTATTGGGTGAGCAGTGTTTAAATCTAGTTATTTAGGTGTTAAATGATTATACACTAGGCTTACCATGCTTTTGAAAATTCAAAAGATGATGGGTCTTCAACATACCCGTCAACAGGGTCACACAGTCAAAACCATTTGTGATGCAATGCTTGACTTATGAGCTACATATCCAAATGCTGGTGCACATGAAATGGTGAGCTTACTATATCATGAACAGGAAATGAGTGTTGCCAGGTGATATGTTCATCTATGCATTGTAAGGACTGATTGCTAACCTACAAGTTTTGCATCCTAGGAGGGTTGTGACAGAGTACTTCGCTTTGTATGAACCCTCGTTTGTCAGTGTAAGGCTTGTCGCCTTCAAAGGAGATGCTTCTTGGCAGCAGGCATGAACAATTTATTTGCAGTCGATTGACATGATAAGTGGCTCAGATTTGGTCTTGGGCTGCATACCGGTATTGAACCTTTCTCTGGTTGCATAATGTGGATTCAGTTCTGACATTCCATCCAAAATCCACAGCTCATTCTGAGTTACTACCTTAACACAATTGAGGCTCTCGGTCATAAGTGTTTCATGTTTTAAAGCACAAACCTAGTTCGACTTAAATTTTAGATATGCCAATGGTCACTCAAAGTGACCCGGGGTCCGAAAATTATGGGACTGCAAATGCCCATACCATGCTGCAGCAGTGGCACAACCAAGCTTTGCAGGGTACACTCCAGCATCATTGGATGTGAGCCAAGAAGGACATCATGCTGGAGATTGCATGGTCTCAACTGCGCCGGTGGTTCACACCTGGATTCGAGAATCTCCTAGATCATGGTGTCAATTCTGGTTGGTATGATTCAAATAATACCCTTCAAGTGTGCATCATTTTTCTGCTGTTCGAGTGTTAGTTGTAATGTTCATTTGCAGGATGGTTTTCCATTGGGTTTTCATACCATGGCTTCAGCAGGAGCTGGATGCATATCAGGATCGTATTAACAATACTGCCAAGCGGTGCAACCATAACAAAGTACATGCCCATAGTTTTGCTCCCACAAGGATGGTTTTACATTGATGTGCTGTAAC
Organism: Suillus bovinus; assembly: GCF_016758785.1. Taxonomy (NCBI): domain Eukaryota; kingdom Fungi; phylum Basidiomycota; class Agaricomycetes; order Boletales; family Suillaceae; genus Suillus; species Suillus bovinus. The sequence continues at coordinate 471,259 of NW_024542062.1, read as the reverse complement.
GATGGTTGCGGCGCTGGGCTTGGAACCAGTCAATCTAACACTTACATCCCATACCATTCCTCGACCTCCCTTGACCTTTCGAAGGCCCCGCACACTTGTCCAAACCTTCTGCAGGCAGTTCTTGCATTCCGAGGCCCGTCCGAACCTCATGAGTTACCATACCATGTCCTATCCTTGTCCTTTTGACTTTGCTGGTGTGTTCTCCTTTATTCTATCTATATGTTGATTATGTCTTAGTGCTACATGGATAAATCCCATCAGCATCCTGTCGGGAGCCTCAGAATACGTATAAACAGTACATATCACAGCTTATTACATGTATACTTGCATTGCTGCTTGCCTCGCAGCTTATTACATAGGTTCGGACTTGCTTATCTCACTGGATTCCGGTCTCTCACAGAAGTAGGATATAATCTCGCTCGCTGGCTACTGACACTTCACTTCACTTCCTGTACTTTGAGTCGTAATTAGTAGAGTCACCTCAGTATATTTGTAACTGTGCAATTGATCTTTGTTCATTCGGAACAATTGTTTGGCTAGACTGCTGCCAATTCTGCACCTCGTTTATTCTTGAGTTCCGATAGATTAGCATCATTCCGGACTTCAGACCCCTCGCAAAGTCTTATATTATTCGACACATTGACATACCAACACCTCAACACACCGACATATATTGACCTTCAGACAGTTCTCACAAGCCTCGGAAGGCATCGTGCTACTTCGGACAACACTTTTGCAGCTTCAGACGACCTTCGGTTGCATTGGACAAGTATCTCGGTACTTCAGACGTAGTCTTGGAGCTTTGGACTGTCATATCCCATATTCCGGACCTACATCCGATAATATTCCCACGCCTTATCCGGACCTTTGGATGTCCTATCCATGTCTGCAGTCCTCTATGCATCCAGATCCCTTTACCTTCACAGCTAGCCTGCATCATTCATCCTTTGTCCTATCCCACATATCCATGCATCTCGTCCAGACCATATCCGGTCCGATCCAATATTGATAAGCTTCTTAATCCATTTCCTGTGCATATAACGTTAACACAGCCTATCCGGTATTCCTTGTTCCCGGTACCTCAGTTATACTTACTACCGGTATGCTTACTGATCCATTAACCTATGCTTCATTTCCAACTCGCATTTGTTAACTTTGCTTATGCTTCGTACATAGCCTCGGACCTTGCTTATTGATCTTTCCGATAGTCACTTAGTATATAAACTCTTGTATATGTCTTGTAGTCCCTCAGTCTGAATATCATATTAGTCCTCGCACTAGTCTTCACACTAAGTCCTTATACTAGTTCCTTCCTTGTGAAATCTTCCTTAGGCCTAGGGAGGAATTCCCTAGGCCAGAGCTCCACTCCTCTGATCCTATATTCCTCCAAGTTTCTGGAAGTTCGTCCGGATCTTTCCCATGGTCCTCCAGACCTATTCTGCTTCGGACATTGTCCTTGCAGCCTTACCTCTGTTTGCTTCTACTCAGGAAAGTCCTGAGTAGCCATTACACCTATCCATATCAGGATGAAACCTCATTGTACTTTCTGGAAGTTCCTCCAGAACTTTCCCGCACTCGTCCAGAACTTTCTCGCACTCGTCCGGAAGTTACTTGCACTCGTCCGGAAAGCCCTTCCGAAGTTTCCTGTGCCTTCAGATATCCTTCAGACTTCCTAGGATCTTCTCCAGACATCAATCTGGAATTAAGGGCACATACTTGGGTAAGGGGCGCAGCACACGAGCTGAAGCCAAGCCCCTCAGAATCAGTCCTACCCTTTGTGCATGGTCTTAACAGCTTTGGACGAACATTAGAAAAATTTACTTCCAATATCTTGTCTACTCTCTGACTGTATAAGACTTCTCTTGCATTATCAAGGTAGTTCTTTAGGTTGTCTCTTGGGACGAAGCATACTCGCATCTCTCAGGACTAGGGACTCACATTCTGTAGAGCCCAGCCCAGATCTACTCTTTACAGCACCATCCAGATTCTTCCTCATGGAGTACCCAATCTTATCTACCATTCAGCCGAAGACTTTGGGGCATTGGATTTCAAGGTATGTGCTACATCGACTTGGACATTGTCAATAGTACTCTGATCTTTGTACTATCATAGATTAAAATTGAACCAAGTCTCTAGATCTTGTCCAAAGTATCTACATCAAGCCCTCTCATTGCGTGTTTGACCTGGTCCCAGAGGCTTTTGGCAAATGCATTCAGCATTGCTACGATAATCTCGGTCACCCTGTGATCACACGACAATCAGTCTGGGACACATACAGGCTTTTGCTTGGTGCCCTCCAGCTGGCTGATGAGTTACCAGGCGAAATTCAGCTACAGGGTGACAAAGATGAAGATTTTTATCTGCTTTTAGATGACTATTAAGACTTACCTTCTTGTGAGGAGCCCAATGGTGCCTATTACATGGGTGGTGTGGGTGGAGGACTTGGCCTCGGTTTGTTGTCTCCGATCCTGACACTGTAAATGCTGATTAGTAGACATTTGCCAGATACTGAACACTGTCGTCAACTAGATATTCTTTCATGTGATGATGAGCTGGATATTGTTACAAGAACATCTAGACGCTTGGGCCCCTACCATTTTTCTCCTGATCCTCCTCGTATCAGCCCTTGCATCATACCCTTACCCCGACCTTACCCTGGTCATCCTTGTCATTCTCGCATTCCCTTTTGCTCTCTACCTGTTGCTTCAGCAAAGCCAGTACATCTGGCCGGATCCTTTCGCTGACGAAGCATACTCATGCTCTGTTCCACCACCTGACTGATCCTGCGGACAGTCCCCTCTGCCCTTACCGTCCGGACGGTAACCTATGATATGATGCACGATGCATCCCCTTCGCCCTATTTCTTTTCTTGATCTCTGACTCGATGCGCAGTCGCACATGCAACCTATACTTAGTTCCGCAGCTGCACGATCGTGCCACTGCGCGTTTCACTTCTTATTTCGATCTTTGACTCACTTTCTTATCCAGCACGTTCTACCTCGACCGAACGTGCTTTCCTGTTATGGTTATACCCTTTACCGATTGCCTCTCTTGGTAGTACGAGTTATCACCCACTAATATGTCCCCTGTCCTCTATATAAACTCACTACCATGTACTATATTCCCTAACTTGAATCTACTTGGTTCTTGACCTCCTACTCTCACCAGAGTGATCCTTTCTGCCTAGCCAGCAGTCTATATTCTATCTTCTTATCTGCTCATCGCGGATAAGCCTATAGTCTCGATCTTTGCTCATCGACTTCGTCGACAAGCAAAGCCCCTGTTAACTAGTCGGACTTCTGTCCTTCTAATTAACGACGATCCTTACAATTAACCTTCGGGTGTCATAAGCCTTGGCCGATTTAGCTTATCATCTCGCACCTGCTTGACATAAGCTACCCGATTTGGACATAGGCATCAAATCTTACTTGCCGAAGCCTCGCCAAGTAAGACCCCTAACCTTGGGCTAGCCCAAGGACGTCCTTGACCGTTGACGACACACGCTCTGTTTGAGCGTCGCCAACAGATACCATCCAAGTCATAACAGATATCACAACAGGGATTGACGAATGCTTGGTTGGTCTTGATCACGCTGGTTTGGTGGTTTGGGAGTTCTCAGATTGCGAAAGTGACGATGACATGGTAGATGGATGGTGATTTTTTTTCGTCGTGTATATATCTAGCATTCTTGGACAATTTAAACTAGCAGTACACGGAGTCCTACTGCCTGTTATGGATGTGTGACGCTTAATAATGAGCGTGCGTCCAGCTTTCCATAGCAGGATGCTATTTGCATCTCGCTTTACATGACCAAAATTCTCTTCATCACCATCAACTGTGAGCTCTTGCTGACAGCAGCTGGTAGTGGTGCTGATTCGAAGCTATTGCTGGCATGTCACAGGTCACACCCGTCTTCGAATCTTCGAAGCTAAGGTTCAGTTGGTCACACCCAGATAATGTCGAAGCTAAGTGTGTATCTCTACAGTACCATGACACAACAAAACACACTACTGCCGTAGCCTAAAAATACCATTTATAGACTTATGAGGCAGGGCTATGGACATGTGTTCTCGGGATGGTATCGAGAACTCGACCCGACACAACACACCACACGAGACGAAATGGATGATAATGCTTCGCCAATCGCTTCCATAGTTCGACTGTCTGTCATATTATGATATGATTTTGCCGACTACACTGGTGAGACGCACCATACTGGCTAAAAGTGACAGCAAGAGGCAGTGGGTGGCTCTGTAAAAGAGAACTACTAAGCATCGCAAATCACGAAAAATATGGCGCACCTTGACGAAAACATTTCCGCCATTTCCGCCCTTGGTTGGTTCCACTCTCATATAAAATCCGCCTAGGATACGTTCTTCAGCGCATGCACCGACTGGTCTCATGTTACTAACCAGGTGATCGCTGCGGATCTTTGACTCTAAGCATTAATGCAAAGAGTGGAAAATAATTCATAAATGCAAGCGCCGTCTCCAAACTCGCATAGACTAAAATAGTCGAGACACGCATCTTGTTGTATACAAGTCAGCTAACATACCTCGCCAACATCAATACTAAGACTCACAGCAGCGAACAAAATGTAGTACACCAGAACGGTAGGGAAAAGATAAGCGATTAGTGTGAAGAGAATAGTTCCCAAAAGTAGCTGGTCGACATCGTAGTCCCAAGGATCCGTCCGATTCCTTAGCACGTTATGTCGTCGTCCTGAGATTGTGTCAGTACTAGTTCTCATTATAGAACCGTGGAAGGCCACACCTCGAAAAAGATTCCAGAGTGATGCCGTCAAGCGTAACAAATGACCATACACAGTCACCGAGACCAAATAGCACAATTGTACATGTGCCATAAAGACGCAGACAAGATCACATACCATGGCAAACGCCATTGTCACCCCAAATGCACTCCCCAGCTCAAGCGCACTCAATAACATAGGAATGATAGGTATGACGGTTCGGAAGCCTCCTATGCATCAATAAAGATTGACAGAATATCGCGCAGGGACGGACGTCGATACCCACTGTTCCAAAGTGCAATCAGCCCCATAAAGCTGTGCGAGTAGAATCGGCTGAGTTCTGTATTCAGTTTGAGGCCTGCAGGCCAACAATCGAGCCATAAAAGGATCTGTTGTATTTTATGCACGGCCTTTTCCTGTCCATTTGCATCAGAAAGAGCATGGTGCAATGCTCAACAATTCGGACCTCAAAGACAAGCTTGAAAAGGTGCAGAAAAGCCTGACGGTCCTGCCGTAAAAATTGACGAAGCGCAATCCCAATGATAAGATCATTCAAGATGATCCAAAGGGTATTGTAAAACCTTTGAAAATTTTAAGCGTTGTCACACAAAAGGGATTGAAAAAGAGCCGGACTCGATATACTGAGAAGACTTGAGTCTCACGTCCCCGTTTGAAACAGGTTGCACGCCCCGGAGCAAGCGACGCAATTTCTTCGCCCTAGATTCGATCTGTTGGACTTAGCGCAAGCTGGATATCATATCCCGATACAAGACACAGTGCCTACCTACGATGCTAAATTCTCTTGAATAGACGAAGGCAAAGGACGCGACACGCCAGAAAAGATTTGTTGAATTTTCGATTCCGTCGATTGTACATTGGAATTTCTTATAGATAGCCGTAAAATTTGAGGTCCCTTGAAATCGAGTGCTGGGCCCTTGGACGGCGGTAGTCTGACCACGTTGCTCGTGCTCTATGAACTGCTCGAGAGACTTTGCAGAGTTCCACTGGGAAAGTCAAGCTCTGGCACAGGTAATTATTAGAACACACACTTGATTAACGAGAATCTGCCCTGTATTTGATGCGCTTCGCGACGATGTGGTATGCGGAAAACCATGCTTCAAGCTCGAACGCAAAACCTCATCCTGAAGATCGAAAAGGCGTGTTCCATTCGAGCCCATGCCATAAAACCGCAAAGAATTTGCATCGTGACGATGGTAGTATATGTATGTAGCGGAATATGCCCTAACATCAAAGTCAGTTGTATATTGGACATGCGAGAAGTATCAGACCCTGAGGGACCGCAGAACATGTCGACATCCGGTTGGGGGTATGATGACCTCGCGAAGGAACTGAATACACAACGTCCGAGAACCCGTGGAGCACCACAAATTTTAATCAGGGCTTGTGTCTCCGCTGAACGAACGACACGTTGGAGTAGAGCTTCTGCATAGAAGTCCTGTACGTGTCAGTGGCCCATCGATCAATCACGACAAATGGCAAACATTGTGTGACTATCCGACGTACCTCCTCAACCTCTAGTACACCTGCTACACACAATACAGGATGATCCCACCCATAGCAGAACCCGCTCCTTGAGACATCACATGGCCAGAAAATGGATGACATGACCTACCTTGTTCAAATGCAACCAGCTGTGTATGTACGTCGTCACCACGTGACTAGTGCATTCAACGCGTTTGGAATTGTCTTGTGAACGTCGAACGAGCAACGAGTTGCAGACTTTCTGAACATCTACTCTATCTGTTTCAGCTCGCTGTCTATCCCATCGTCCATCTCTTCATACATTGCTCACCCAAACCATAATTATAACTGCTACCGATGGACTCAAGAAGACCCGACATGAAGAAGAAGCTGGTAGTAGTTGGAGATGGTGCGCGGACCCTTGCCCTTGTCTCTTCAGTGTCCGTGCCCGCGCTCAATCCACTACACTCAAGGTGGATGCGGGAAGACTTGTCTCCTCATCGTATATGCAGAAAATAGATTCCCCGAGGTACGCACGAGTTACGCCTATCACCTATCCATATGTGCTCATTCACATTTAATTGACGCATGACTACAGTCTTACATACCAACTGTGTTCGAAAACTACGTCACGCAAATTCAATTCGACGGCAAACTGGTAGAGCTAGCACTTTGGGACACCGCAGGGCAGGAAGAATACGATCGACTACGACCATTATCCTATCCAGAATCTGATGTCATCCTGATCGTGTTCTCTATCGATTTTCCTGTCTCCTTAGGAAACGTGCAAGATAAGGTATGTTGCTGAGCAGCGTGCCAAACCCAGTTGCGTTGACCAACATCCTAGTGGTACCCCGAAGTTGCCCATTTTTGTGAAGGAACACCTCTCATCCTCGTTGGAACTAAGACTGACTTGCGGCGGGACGAACAAACGCGACGGATGCTTGGCGCGCAAGGTCAGGTACCAGTGACACCTGAGCAAGGTGGGATGGTGGCGCGGGAGATCGGTGCCAAGTATGTTGAATGCTCAGCAAAGACAGGAAGTGGTGTGCAAGATGTGTTCAACCTCGCATTGCGAGAGAGTATGAAGGGACGCTGGGGGAAGATGGTGAAACAGCGACGGTGTGTGATTGTGTAGGGAGCGGTCACCAGTCATGTTCACGCGTTTCATTCGATGGTATGGGTATGGGACTGATATTTTGCTTGCCTTTCTCTATACTCTGTGCTAAAAAGAGCTATTGCATCTTGAGGTGCACAGAATAGAGGGTTTTGGAGATTGTCCAACACTGCCGGATAATGTACACGAAAGCAAGGAGGGTCACAGTCACGGTACATAACTCGATATAGAGAGTGTGATTGATGTTGCCAACAGGAATGTCGAATGAGAAAGGCAATGAAGTTGCGTAACCGCGACGAAGGATTTCGAACTGAGCAGATGAATTAAGCAAGTGAAATTTGGGAGACTGAGATGGGAGCGCGTTGGGGAACGATTTGTCTTTAAAAAGAAATAATTAGGATCAAGGCAACAAAAGAGAGCTTCAAGCGCACTTGAGGAAGGACAAGCCCAGAAACAAGTTGGAGGAGGTAGCTGGATGATGTGACGAGGGCTATGGCCCTCGTGTGGCACACCGTACCTAACATGGAGAGGCACATCCACCATGACCAAGTCTGCCTCCGGCTTGACAGCGACCAGCAGCCAACCTGATTCATCTGCTACCCCCGACATTGGTAGCTCCAGATTCGTATTCCCCACAAACTGGAAGCAGAGTCCATGGTCATTGAGCTCAAACGGGTCAACGATAATATCGGCTGGAAGTTCATAGAGGACAAACAAGTCGCATGCCACATGTTCATGTCGTGTACGTAGAGGAATCTTAGTTGAGAGCGTTGAATGGAAACCTTTTGCTTGCATAGTCGTAGTAAAGATTCGCGTGGAGCACGTGCTTGAGATCATTATCGCCAGTAATCACTTGAGGGGGTTCTCACTTGAGCTTACTTTTCAGCAACCATCTGCATCATGAATCGTCCGAACGAAGACCACAACAGAGTTCATTTTCCTATTCTCTCCTCAGAGCTCACCGCAGCCCTCGGTGCTATCGAAGACATGGCAGACGATACAGATGCCGCCCTAGACAGCGTCGTTCGCGGCAGTCCGCCTGCCATATTCCGTGCTGGTGGGCCAATGTTAGTCCTCAGATCTCTCTCTATCTGTCATCTTTAAATCATAAATTGCCGATTGGACATCCCGCACAGGCTAAAGCAGTTTGACGAGTCCACCGCCTCTAGTCGGAAAGGCTCTCAGGCTCCGACTCCCCCACGTTCCGTCGTTGGTATCGGGAACAAAGGTTTGCCTCACCTCACCTCTATCGTTTTTCACTCAGTTATCATTCCACCATACAAGTCGCCAAACCAGACTACTCCGAAGCAAAAATCGTCCTTGCGATGGTGGGACTGCCTGCCCGTGGCAAATCCTACCTCAGCAACAAGCTCATGCGTTATCTCAAGGTTCGTCTTATCGCTGCCATCAAATTTCACTTACCCTCTTCAGTGGCTCGAGTATGACGTACAGGTATGCTGCCCTAGTTATCAGGTCAATCTGATCCTTATCATTGGTCAGGTCTTCAATGTTGGTCAGCTTCGCCGCTCACGCGCGCACCGCAAAGCCCAGCAGTACGTAGTGTTTATTCGTGCATTATATATAATACACCTCTTGCAGATCTGGAATTCTCGAAGATCACACTTCTAGCTACTTCAGCCACAACAACGTAGAAGCCACCAAGCTTCGCGAGCAACTCGCAGAAGACAGCCTCGAGATGCTCATTCGATGGCTGAAAAGGGGCGGCAACGTCGCCATACACGGTACATTTTTATTTTTCTACCCCAGTCATGCCCATTCACACCCCTTAGATGCAACCAACAGTACCCGTATGAGACGGTACGCTCACCATTCCATGTGATCATCTACCAGTGGTAGTTAATCCTACTTTACTCAGTGCCAAAATCTCCGCCCGCGTTGCCAAAGAAAAGGGCATGTCTGTCATATTTCTCGAGTCTGTATGCAACGATCCCGCTGTCATTGCTGCCAACGTTGCCCTTAAGGTCTCCTCCGGCGATCCGGACTATAAGGACCTTCCCCGTGAAGTGGCCGAACGCGACTTCCTTCGCCGCATCAAGGAGTATGAGGCCGTTTACGAGACCATCACTGAACCCCACCTTAGCTATCTGCGGATCACCGATATTGGCAATGAAGTCACGCTCAGCAGAATAAATGGTTACTTGCAAAGCCGCATTGCCTTTTATTTAATGAATTTGCATGTGAAGCCACGCAATATATTTCTTTCCAGAGTGCGTTTTTTTTTTTCGAAAATTTCGAAACCTGGACCCAAGTCTTGTTGTAGCACGGGGAGAGCCAGTATAACGTTGAAGGCAGGATTGGCGGGGACTCATTACTTTCAGAACGCGGCCTTGCATACGCTCACGCGCTCCCCGAGCTCGTGCGAAATAACATCGGGGATGCACCACTTATTGTACCTGTCTCCTTCTAGCCATGGTACGGAACCTTATCTCAAACGTACAGGTCTGGACTTCGACACTTCAACGCACCATCCAAACCGCTGCGGAACTTCCCTACCCCAAACTCACTTGGAAATCTCTCGATGAACTCGATGCTGGCGTCTGCGACGGTATGACATATGAGGAGATTGAGGTGCATACTGTTTTATGTTAATGCTCCTCACTTGAGATCCTTAATTTAAATTTCTCTCGCGTTTCAGCAAGCATACCCAGAAGATTTTGCCAACCGTGACGAAGACAAATTCAACTATCGTTACCGAGGCGGCGAGTCCTACCGAGATGTTGTCGTGCGCCTCGAGCCTGTCATCATGGAACTTGAGCGGCAGGAAAACATATTGATTTTTGGACATCAAGTACGTGTGTATTCTTGTACTCGAGCAGTCTGACTTTTTTGTGATCCATACCTTAATTTTGTTGTATCCACTTCATGGCAATAATTTATGCTGACCATCATGGCAGGCAATCCTCCGTTGCCTCTACGCGTACTTTCATGATCTTCCACAGGCTGATCTACCTTACATCAATGTACCTTTACATACTGTCATCAAGCTCACTCCGAAGGCGTATGGTTGTGATGAGGAGCGGTGAGTGTTTCTTCGTTGATTTTCCATTCACTTTTCCACTAAACTGCTTTCTCTTAACTCACAAACCGTAGGTATACTCTCCCTATCGGTGCTGTCGACACGCACCGCCCCAAACCAGGCTCCACTGTTTCGCTACCCGATGTAGTATCATTATCGATGTCAAAGAGGGAATATTTTGGGACCAATGTATAGCGTTTGGTAAGTAGCACTTCTAGTGCCGATCAATTGTCTGCATGTCGCGAGCGTTCACCAAGAGGCTAGAGACAACAGTTGATAGAAGAGTTCGAGTTTGAAAGATAACACGATTCTGATGTACTTTATAGAGCAAATAGATACTCAGCTATTAATTCGGGGTTAAACTTGTTGAAACGATTCGCGACGCCGCATCATCATGACTCAGCATCATCCTTGGAGGCCCCTTTGTCTAATTTGGAGGTAAGAGTCTGACTGACGTAGCTCCGAGTCGTTCCCGCACGTCGCTCACTCTGTCTGGCCGTGCGCGTTCTCTTTTTCGTCGCCCTCTCACCCTGTTTTATCGTGCCTCTGTCACTCATATCTTTCTTTCTTGCCTGTTAAAGTTTGTTTCTAGTTTCATTGCTCGTCCAAAGCACATATATTGGAGTCTCGCATCTACCTTGCCTTATCCTGCCGTCTCATGTACTCCATCTGTCCTCGAGTACATCCAAAGTTTTTACTCACTAGCTAATATTCACCTATCGTCGTTTAACTAGTAAAAGTTGTGATTACTGCATTCGGTTGGGATATAGCTTGCTTGTGTTGCCGTCTCCATCAATTTTGCACAATCATGATTCTGAAACAAAGGACTCATCGAGTTGTACATACATCACAACTCCTCCGCTTTTGTTTTTTATATCTTGTCGCCATGATGATCCTTCTTAAAAAATACACATTCATTGCTATTGTCACGCTTTATCACACTTTTTTTTTTTTTTTAAAAAAAAAAAAATTTATTGTCCTTCGGGGTCGAAGACCCTATGTAGGACATCTATGAGCCCTGTTCGCGGGGGGCTTACTCCCGCTTGTACTATCGTAAGTATGTGTAGGTGCTGGCGTGGTATCAATGGAAAACAAGTACTCCGCCAGCATATTGTCGGGCAAAGGCCGACGCTGAGTTCGTACGAAAGGAATGATGTGGTGTGAGAAGCAAATAGGTAGTGCCCCTCCATTCCTACATCAGTGTTTGATTAGTGTCTTGGCCGGCAAGACGTCTTCCTTTTATGTAGTCTCGGAGATGATTAAGTTTGTTTATCACGCTTATCACGTGACGTTTGCTAAAACACCGCAAGGTCTACTTCAAGTCTACCCTAACAGCTACCAGGCTTAACTCACGGACTGATTATCACGGCTGACATGGAATCAGCACCGAAACGACGTCGCATCTCACGCTCTCCGTCACCAACATACAAATTCGATGATGAGGACGATGACTATGTGCCCTACATTCCTGTTGCCCAACGACGAGAAGCTAAGCTGGCGAAACTTTCTTCATTAAGCACCGTTTCTGACAGGACGAAGGCAAAGAAGCAGCTAGAAGAATTATTGGAGCGCGAAGATGCAGAAAGGGAAGAGGAACGGCAACGCGAGAAGACACGGAAGGAGAGGCCTTTGCTCATGGAAGCACAGGAAGTACACGAGCGCAAAGCTGCAGAGAGTGCGTGTCTTACTGAGTTGCGAGCTATATATATATATGCTAATATTGTCATAGATGCAAAGAAGACTGAAGTAGAAAAAGAAGAAGAAGCGGATGCAGAGATACTTGCTGCCATAGCAAGTCGCAGGAAACTCGCATCTGATCTAGAACTTGCGAAAGGCATATTGTACACAGACTCCCTCACAACATCGTGAGCTTTGCGCTATGAATGGGAGATTGACTGTATTTTGACTTATACTACAGATGGCGGCCGCCGACATATATTCGAGAACGCACAGATGAGCAACATCGACGACTGCGAGAAAAATACCACATCATTGTGGATGGAGAAGACATACCTCCTCCTATTGAACATTTTTCGGTACTCATACAATGAATATCTCAATCAGCCCTAGATTGACTGTTTTGTAGGACATGAAGATACCAGAATCGATGCTGCAATTTCTAAAGTCCAAGAAAATCAATACTCCAACACCTATCCAATTACAAGGAATACCCACTGCGTATGACCTTTCGCACTCTTTCGTTGACTTCCCCTGACCAAGCTCATAGATTCGCTGGTCGAGATATGATTGGCATTGCTTTCACTGGTTCCGGCAAAACCCTTGCCTTCTGCCTTCCTTTGATCATGCTCGCACTGGAAGAAGAGACGAAGCTCCCGTTTGTTCGTGGAGAAGGCCCAGTAGGTGTTGTTCTTTGTCCCTCGCGCGAGCTGGCTGCACAAACATATGAAAATGTGCTTGCCTGGACAGCCGCGCTTGCAAAAGACGGAAAATATCCACAGCTGAATACCCTCCTCTGTATTGGCGGCATATCAATGGGCGAACAAAGTCACGTGCTCAATAAGGGTCTACACATTGTGGTAGCTACTCCTGGCCGTCTGATCGATATGCTAGAGAAGCGCAAGTTCACATTTAACAACAGCAAGTTTTTGTGTATGGATGAAGCTGATCGGATGATTGATTTGGGTTTCGAGGATGATGTACGCAACATTATGAGCTTTTTCAAGGTATGCCATTAGTAATTGTTAATTGGTTGATTAATTCATGATCCTTGATAGCGACAACGGCAAACTTTGCTTTTTTCTGCGACAATGCCTCGAAAGATCCAAGACTTTGCGCAGCAGTCGTTGATCAAACCTGTTCTTGTGAATGTTGGCCGCGCTGGCGCCGCAAATTTGGACGTTCTTCAGGTGGTGGAGTATGTTAAGCAGGAGGCAAAGATGGTTTATTTGCTGGAGTGCCTTCAGAAAACTGCTCCTCCAGTTATTATCTTTAGTGAGAACAAAAATGAAGTCGATGGTGGGATATTATCTTCTCTTTCAAACGTCGAAGTTCTCATCTTATATCAGATATACAAGAATATCTCTTGCTGAAAGGTGTCGAGGCTGTGGCAATTCATGGTTCAAAGAGTAATCATTTTTTCCTCGTTGCTAATTATAGAGAGGTCCTTACTTTTGCCTTTAGCGCAGGAGGAACGGCAATACGCAATTAAATCGTTCAAGTCCGGTGCGAAAGATGTTATGGTTGCTTCGGGCGTTGCCTCGAAGGGCCTCGACTTCAATGATATCCAACACGTCATCATCTTCAGCATGCCGAAAGAGATCGAGGACTACGTGCATCAAATTGGCCGTACGGGACGTAGCGGAAAGACTGGCATAGCTACAACGTTTGTAAATATGACAACACCAGAGCAGACACTTCTAGATTTGAAATATTTGTTGATGGAGGCTGGACAGAAGTTTGTTGTTTGTCTTGCTCTGATATGTTTTGCTGACATGTAACAGGGTTCCGCCCTTTTTGCGGACCATTGAAGATCCTCGAGCAGCACAGGGTGGCTCTCTCAAAGGTTGTCCTGTATGTGGGGGTACGTATGATATTTATTAGCAAGAATTACTTGTTGATTATAGCATCAGGTCTTGGACACGGAATATCGAATTGCCCGAAGTTGGAAGATGCTCAGAGACGACAGATGGCATCGCATAGAGCTGCTGATGATGGGGGCGGTTATTGAACTTATGTACAAGGTCCTGAGTTACACTATCACACTTCATTTTATCATTCTACAGTTATCTTCCCGCCTGCATCCAGGCTGCTAAGATATCCCCGGCTGTGTGTTTACTGGCCTCACACCATGAAGCTTGGTCTAAGGCTTACTTGCTGTGAAACCGTATGATGTTTGCGGTAAACTCTTTCACCCGGTTGTGAACCGTACTGTTGTTTTGAAAGCACCGCGCTCAAACGTTAACTGTGATGAATTCCACTCATGCTGACTTGGTCAAACTCGAGGTCCTTACGAACGGATTGTGTAAGACCTCTGTACAGATGTAACATGAACCCAACCGATTGCAGGTGATGTGCACCATGTAACTCAAGACTTCAAATTGAGCTCCTTGGACGATCTTGCGTACGGGGAAAGGTATGTGGATAAAGCACCCGAAATGCTAACAGGTAGTATACACACAACGGCTTGGAGCTGGTCTCGCGCTGTCTCACGAAATTCTAGTGTTCGTCGAGTATTCAGGTTGGTTGACTGGCGTGATCAAGATAAGCATCTAAGATGAACAAAAAAGCAAAATGAGTGGTCGCGAAAACAGTTCTTATTTTCGAAGTCGGGAGTGGGGTTAACGTAGAATCAACACTAGATTGCTTGTCTTGTAAGTTGGAGAATTGGCCTGTAAAATATACCATGCTGAACAACCTGCGGTATTGTATACGAGTGCTTACCAGTAGCATTCTTATTCCAAGCTGACGGACGAGGAAGGGTATATGTCATGACCACTACACCACGACCGACCGCTCAACGACGACACCACATAACTCAACTGCAGAGATATTGTCAGGAAAACGTTATACACGGCATCATACTGTAAATGCTAATAAGGCAGCTAAGAAAAAATGCAGGTGAGGATAGGTCATGAGTTACAATAAGTCAACAACGCCCCTGGTTTCAAAAAGCACAAGTCATACAGGTCATCGTCATCTGAGCCATAAGCCAAGTCAAATGGTATCCATACAAAACAGAATATAGCCCTGGATCATGAAGCAATTCCAACTGCCTCAGGATCCTCAGACGCGACGGGGGTAGACTCATTGGTGGACGAAAAGGTATCGGCAACTTGAGTGCCATTAGTTGGGCTGGCAAATCCAGCTACAGACGGTCCTCCGCGCCCGCGCCCGCGACCTCTCGATGGTCCTCCTCTGCCACTTCCACTCCTTCTCCCTCTATGTTCAGGTGGCGAGGAACTTGAAACCGCTGCAGGTTCCTCAGTTGGAGCAGGGTTCCTCGCCTGTTTCCAATCACCCGGGGACTTTCCAGAGTCCCATTCACGGTTCTGAATCTTGTCCAATTTTCTCCGAGCGTTCTGCTCGCGGGTGCGGTCAACGCCTTCCTGCACTTTGCGCTGATGGGCTTGGCGCACACGGTCGGCCTCCTGAGTCTTCTTGAACGCGTCTTCATCTGCTTGTACGTCCTGATCATACCATGTTGGTTAATTGACGTTGCGAATATGCGTGTCACTTACAATTCTGCGTTGTTTAATCTTCTCATTCTGCTCTTTGATACGCTGCATTCGTTCAGCAAGCGCTTCTTCACTGAGTTTCTCCTATGAACCAGTTAGCAAGACATATTATACCGTCCTAGTATTGCATACCCTCTGCGCTCCGCCCGTCTTGACGCGTTCGGGGTTCACATAAGGTTTCTTCTTCTCCTTCACGTCCCTTGACTCCACATCTGCTGGCTGATTTTCTAACACCTGTGACTCGTCCGCATTAGTCTGAGGAGGTTCAGCTGTCTCCTTGATGGAAAGATTATTGAAATCAAGGCCAAGGGAGTTTGTGGAGGACTCAGCCATTGTGGTCGATGGAAGGCGCGACCAAGGGAAACCATACTGCCGCGGAGAGAATTTGACCTTGAGAAGTCCATGGACAGTCCAGCGCTGATGTGGGAAATCAGAGCCTCATCTGCTCTGATAAGATAAAAGATATCCGTAAATTATTCGGTCATCGCCCCACTGATCCTAAAGTTGACGACCACCATGTCTCTCTCGAACAAGCTCTCCATCACAGATCTCAACCTAAAGGGCAAGCGTGTCCTCATCCGCGTTGACTTCAATGTTCCCATGCAGGATGGAAAAATTACTAACCCCGCTGTGAGCACTTCCTCGTCACACTTTTATCGTTGCTGAAAGGGCTGTAGCGTATTGTGGCAGCATTGCCCACTATTAAGTATGCTCTTGACAACGGTCAGTGTGCTATGTATGTATGTATGTGGAGTGCTGTCACGTTGAGAATTTTTCTATTTGCAGGCGCGAAGACCGTTGTCCTCATGTCCCATCTCGGCCGTCCAGATGGCAAGGTTGTTGAAAAGTACTCCCTCAAACCAGTCGCTGGCGAGCTCCAAAATCATCTCGAAAAACCCGTAATCTTTCTCCCCGATTGCGTGGGCCCTGAGGTCGAGAATGCTGTGAACACTGCCAAGACTGGCTCTGTCATTCTTCTCGAAAATCTTCGCTTCCATATCGAGGAGGAGGGTTCTGTCAAGAACAAAGATGGAACAAAAACTAAGGCTGACCCTGCCAAGGTTGCAGAGTTCAGGGATGCACTTACACGACTCGGTGATATTTATGTCAATGATGCCTTTGGCACTGCTCACCGTGCTCACTCGAGTATGGTCGGCGTCAAATTGCCCCAACGAGCCGCAGGCTTCCTTGTCAAAAAGGAGCTTGAGTACTTCGCAAAAGCTCTTGAGAATCCTGACCGACCTTTCCTCGCTATCCTTGGAGGTGCCAAGGTGTCAGACAAGATTCAGCTGATTGAGAATATGTTGGATAAGGTGGGTAGTTTCTCGGCCGCAAGTCGGTTGTTTATCGCTTGGATTTTTGCGCTTGCTTGAATAGGTTAACTCTCTTATCATCTGCGGTGGCATGGCTTTCACATTTTCAAAGACATTGAACAATGTATCCGTGAGTTCTACGGGTAATTTTTGATAATAAGTGATCACTCACGGCGTTATCCAAGATTGGAGACTCCCTTTTTGACCAAGCCGGTTCTGAAAAGGTTAAAGCCCTTGTGGAAAAGGCAAAGAAGAACAATGTAAAACTGGTCTTCCCCATCGACTTTATCACTGCTGACAAGTTCGACAAAAATGCAAATGTGTGTATTCCGCTGCATGTCTGTTCTTTGCGTTGATTGTTCTCGCAGACCGGGATTGCAACTGCTGCTGAGGGCATTCCTAGTGGGTGGATGGGCCTCGATGCCGGCCAGAAAAGCCGCGAGTTGTTTCGCCAGACAGTACTCGAGGCCAAGACCATATTATGGAATGGGTACGTGTAATATTCATGGAGCATTCTTTTATCTCAATTTCCATAGTCCTCCCGGTGTGTTTGAGTTCCCTGCTTTTGCAGAGGGCTCAAAAGCTCTCCTCGATGCAAACGTCGAGGCTGCGCAGAGAGGCGTGACCGTCATAATTGGTGGTGGTGATACTGCAACAGTTGCGGCACTCTATAACGCTGAGGACAAGATAAGTCACGTCAGTACAGGCGGAGGTGCTAGCTTGGAGCTGTTGGAGGGCAAGGTGAGGGCTATCAAGTTCAGTCACCCGAACCAAGTTAACTGATTAACATTCAAGATCCTGCCTGGTGTGGCTGAGCTTAGCGAGAAGTGACTCTACGAAGGAAGGAAGACGGCTTGTTTATAGAGGGGTTTGTACCTCAGTATTACAATGGAATTGTACTATATCAGTTTGTAAAACGCATATTTTAGTACGGATGTGAAAGCAGCATAGGCGATCAAGATGGTGGCCCAAGAGACCTCATTGCATGATCAGTCTTATCAAGGACTTGCTTAGTGACGTGACTTCTATATTAGCTAATTATTATCAAGATGTTTGAACGTTATTTTTCTTAAGCAAGCCTAAGCAGGAAATATTAGATAATTATTTCTCTTGATAATTCAAGCATCGGGTTGGGGCCGTTCAGTTAGATTTTTGTGGTAAAGACTTCCTGACATTATAAGCAACGGATGGCTCGGAGTCGACGTCGCATTACACGTTCAGCAACTCAAAAGTCACCAGAGCGCTCGCCAAGCTCATCACGTTCGTCGTTGACACCAATGGAGGATGAACCAGAGCCCACGCAGGCGGAATCCGCACCAACCAAGACGGATGAAGATATGTGCCCATCATGCAGAGAAGGCGTGCAGGGAGAGAAGAGCAGTTGGATACGCTGTGATGCCTGCAAAATTTGGTTCCACTGGGCATGCGTAGGGGACAGTAATGACCTCGAGTCCATTAACAAATGGTGCATATTATAGGCGAATCAACTACGTGTGGTTTATCTAATATTGGATGTCATGAAACAGGTTCTGCGGGCCATGCATGACAGAGAAGCCGTCGCGTGTGATGACGTTCAAGGTTCCTGCACGCAAGTCCTCACGGAAGCGTACACAATTAGACTATGCGAACCTCAATGCAGGAGTCGAATCCGACCCGAGCAGATGGTTACGAGTCATTCAAAGCAAGCCGATCAAGGACGACAATTTCAGGAGAATGAAGGGTGCAGAATTGGGCCTGGAATGGTTGGAGAACGACGAAACCGCGATGCGTGAACCAATTGTAGTGGAGAATCCTGAGGGACTGAGAATGAAGATGCCTCCACCCGAATTCTCGGTTCAAGATGTTGCGGATGAAGTTGGCCACGAAACACCTGTGGAGGTCATTGGTGAGTGTGTTCGTTACAGAGCATATGTGTTGCTGATGTATCGCTTAGATGTTGCCTCACAGTCAAACTCGCCTGGATGGACGTTAGGGCGTTGGGCTGAGTACTATAATACCGAACCTTCCAAACGAGATAAGATCCGTAACGTGATATCGTTGGAGATTTCAGGCACCAAACTTGCAGACCAGGTGTTACCCCCAAGACTTGTGAGAGAATTGGATTGGGTTGAGAAGTTCTGGCCAAGTACACGTAAAGGGAAGGGGCATGCGTACCCCAAAGTGCAGCTGTATTGTCTCATGGGAGTTGCTTCCGCATGGACAGTGAGTGATCATTATTTTTTGTGGGTGATAGTGCTCCAAAAATTGGTTATAGGATTGGCACGTAGATTTTGCTGGTTCGTCAGTGTATTACCATATACTTCGTGGATGCAAGGTCGGTATCTAAATTATAAGCTTCATCCTTCTAATAGATCGGGCGTTTACCCCAGGTATTCTACTTCATACGACCCACGCCAGCCAATTTACAAGCATACGAACGATGGTCCGGGACTGAGATGCAAAGCAATGTTTGGTTAGGTGACATGGTGGACGAGGTGGTGAAGGTCACTCTTCACGCAGGTAATACGATGATAATACCTACAGGGTGGATACATGCTGTGGTGAGCACCTCTGCCGCTGTTGTCTCTAAGATTATGAAAGATCGGCTGTTTCTTTAGCACACACCAGTAGATTCTCTAGTCTTCGGTGGAAATTTCCTACACTCATACAACATTGCAACACGTGAGTTAGCTTCTTGCTGCTCTTTTTTCATGCCATAGACCATCATGATACAGAGCTGAAAGTGATTGACATTGAGAAAGTAACGCATGTGCCAAAGAAATTCAGGTTTCCGTTGTTTGTCAAGTGAGATTGTTCTTCATTTCTGTTAGACTTTCTGAACAACTATTATCTAGGCTCTGCTGGTATGTAGGCGACAAATATTTGCGAGACTTGAAATCGAAAGAAGAGTTTCCTCCTCGTGTTCTGGAATCTCTTGAAGCTCTTGCCCGTTTTCTCGTGTCAGAGTCACAAGCCATGGAACGCGGGACAGAG
Source organism: Suillus bovinus (assembly GCF_016758785.1). Classification (NCBI taxonomy): domain Eukaryota; kingdom Fungi; phylum Basidiomycota; class Agaricomycetes; order Boletales; family Suillaceae; genus Suillus; species Suillus bovinus. The sequence continues at coordinate 451,392 of NW_024542062.1, read as the reverse complement.
ATTGCGAAACGGGAAGCCAAAGAAAATGTCCCAAGTGATCGTGTGAAGGACGCACCAGCGTTGGCTCGTGAGCTTAGGTGGCGTGTGCGGCTTGCAGCGGGATCGACGAGCGATGATGAGGACCTCAGGCGCCCGGTCAAGACTAATATGGTGAATGGCCACAAACGGAAGCGGTCGCCCGCCAGTGCAGCTGTGGGCGTACAGTTCAGGAACTTCCAACCCAAAGGATGGGATGTGGTCAATGAACTTCCCCGGGAATGGGACGAGCGGGTCGTGAATATTCACCCTCCAAAGACATTAGATATATGGGAACGAGAATGGACGGAGTGGAACAAAGAGTTTGAAGGTCAGGAACAAGAGGAACGGGCAACTGTGGAGAAAACGAGAGATGTGGTGATTAAAGTCAGGAAGACTGAAAATGGAGTGGAAAGGCAGCGGATAGAGCGAGTGATGGAAAAGTGGGCTTGGAAAGCTGAGTCTTCGAAGCCAGAAGGGGATCTCCAAGATGTCGAGATGAAGCCCATGGAAGACGCACCAGGATGCGAAGAAGTGACGAAGCAAGGGACTGAAGTTCATGTTACCTCGCCGCTGGAGACGACTCAAACAATGGAGGTGATAGATGCTCATGCATAATTGTTCAAGATATCTTGTCTATTAGGAGTTTGTCATTAAACATTAACTCTTAGTAGAACGTGTGGACGATAAATAGACCAGCTTAGTTTGATTCACTTTGCCCTGGGAAATCAACTCGGACAACCTCGGTAACGGTAACTTGTAGTCTTGCTGGCAATCGTCTGTCTTGTGCAAGTCTAGCATTAGCCTGCCTTTCCTGGTCGGCCTAGTCTCTGCATCGTCGTGGTTTATAGTTTATAAGGTTTGCTTTCAATTTAGCTCAGTGCTCGTTGGTTGCTGAAACATTTATTTCGACAGGTTTTTCTCTGTTGTCTGTCGGCTTATTATTCTGCTTTGTTAATCATGTCCGACCCCGACTCATCGTTGGCCTATGACCAGCCCGAACACGACTCGCAAGATCACCTACCAGTTGAGGGGGCGCATTGGGATCATAATGGAATACCTCTGAACAGTCAAGAAAACTGGGCGCTGGAACAGCACGCACCACAAGGCCCTGCTGCCAATTACCATGGTGCAAACAACCATCTTCTAAACCCTGGTTAGTGATGTTCTAACGTTCTGTTTCTTATCGTTGATTATCATTTTGTCATTTCAAGCCTTTACTCGCCACACTAATCTCTCCGTACCTTCCTTGCCCTCCCACCGTCAAAGATCGGAATACGATGACGTGCCACCACTGCCCAATTTTAATCCTTCAAATCTTGTAGACAGCATGAACGCAATGCATTTAAGCGACCCCGTACCCCGGGGGACAAGCGCAATGTCATACAGCTCTGATCCTGTTCCTCGTGCAGGGACTTCCATGTCAATGCAATCACTCTCTCCCGATCAGCGCGGTCCCTACCCTCCGCGATATGCGAGCACGTTACCATCAGCGCCTAACATGAATGTTACCCGCCCTCTACGACTGCGACATCCAGCTGAACGTTCCCACACAGTTGATGAAGCCTCGCTTTACTCCAGTGATCTCCATCGTGGCCTCTCCGTAGATACAGATCTTATGGACATGCGTAATTGCGACAATCAAGGGCAAAGTCCATACCCTTCTTCAGAAAGTTCCGTTACACCCTATTCTCAACCCCCACCTTATCCGCCGAGACAGTTTCAAGTTGGGCAGCAGGGTCCACAGGCAACTTTGCCTCCCGCGTACTACCCTCCTGGCCCAGGTCCTACACACCCAGGCCCCTCTCGTCAGGACGAATATGATTACCTATATGCTGCCGCATCTGACGTCCTCGGCATGGGCCATCCACCACCACAGCACCACATGCCACTTTATCCTGCAGGTCCCGCGTACGGAAGCCAAGTATCTCTTCCTGTAAGCCAATCTACACCTTATCTTGCTCCCCCTGGTCCAGGACCCTATGGTGGTAGTGCAGGGATGTTGCCCTACGGCGGCCCACCTAACCCGTCGGTACCTCAAGAACTAGATGATCCCGAGTTCGAACTCCGACCCTCATCGTTACAACGTTCTGCCTCCACATCAGTTGATCCACGCACCAAGAAAACGAAGGCAGTTGATCTTACAGCTCCTCCGTTCACGAAGGAATATATCGACCAATACCGACACCGTATCAAGGCCGATCCGGACCCTGAGGCTCATTTTTTATATGCAAAATATCTCATAGATGCTGCTAAAAAGATAAGAGCGGATGCCAAGGACCAGCGGGCTGTAAAGAAATATCGTGACTTGCTCCTCCAAGAATCTCTCAAGACCATACGTCGATTAGCGGAGCAGAAAGAAGCTTATGATGAGGCACAGTTCTTCCTAGCCAACTGTTTCGGGACAGGTTCTCTAGGTCTCCAAGTGGACCATGAACGCGCGTATCACTTGTACCTACAAGCCGCAAAACAGAATCACGCAGCAGCTTCATACCGCGTCGCTGTCTGTAATGAGATTGGAGCAGGCACGCGACGGGATCCGCAGCGGGCTTCTGCATTCTATCGGAAAGCAGCATCACTGGGTGACACTGCCGCAATGTACAAGTTGGGCATGATTCTTCTACTTGGGTCTTTGGGAGAGCAGAAGAATCCAAGAGAAGCTATTAACTGGTTGAAACGGGCTGCAGAGCAGGCTGACGAGGAAAATCCACATGCACTTCACGAACTCGCCATGCTTCACGAAATGCCAAACTCACAATTGGTTATTCATGACCCTGCGTATGCCAAGTCTTTATATGAACAAGCAGCACGCCTAGGTTATACGCAATCCCAGTACAAGCTCGGACAATGCTACGAGTATGGCACGCTGACTTGCCCTGTTGATCCTAGACGATCAATAGCGTGGTACACCAAGGCAGCAGAGAAAGGGGACGCCGAGGCTGAGCTGGCTCTTAGTGGATGGTATCTGACCGGGAGTGAGGGCGTGTTAAAGCAGAGCGATTCTGAAGCGTATTTGTGGGCACGTAAAGCTGCCAACAAAGGCTTGAGCAAAGCAGAGTATGCTGTGGGTTACTACGCCGAGGTGGGAATCGGAATCAAGCAGGATGTCGAGTTCGCCAAGAGATGGTATATGAGAGCAGCAGGTGTGTACAAGCACCCTATTATCTGCACATTGTTTTTGGCTCAAATTATGTATAGCGCAAGGGAACAAGCGGGCCATGAACCGACTGACGGAGATGAAGCGTATGGGTAATAAGCGCTCCAACGTTGGACGTCCAACGCGACAGCAAACCAAAGACGAATGTGTTATTTGTTAGTAATCCTGGAATGATCGCTATCAATTTTGCTGTCGAGTTTTTCCTTTTGTCTGATGGCTGCCCTTAATTATTATCAGTCTATTGCTTGAACGTTAACATTAGTACTCTGGATATTGGTCTTGTACCTGCTGTCGATGTTTTGCAGCCTGGCTGTGTTACTAAGTATGAAAGAATTCATGTTCTGTGCCACACTGGTGTTCTAGCATTCACTACAATCTCATCAATCATTTTCATCAAGTACTATCGGTATGATGGCATCTTCAAAAGTCGGCATGCAAGATGTTGAGAATAATCATTTGCACCCCAGTCTGTCGCTGACTCGCTGGATTCATAGGTTTCCCTTCTAGAGCACATTGCGAAAGCCCAATGCTTGAATGAGCAAGATGAACACACGTTGCAATCCATAATGTCTTCGAAAGCACGAAACATATCACCTGCATACCTCGACAGCGATGCAGATGCAGAGTTGCTATTAAACATCGAGGTATGCACTATTCGTATAACATTGCTCTAGTCAACGTTGATGCAGGTGGTCGCAGTTTAACCAGGCAGTTCGTGTACGATCATTGGTCATTCAGGCGCAGGATCGAGGACCAGCGAAACTCAGGCTTCGTATCAACTGCTCCGCCATCGATTTCACCAATTTTGAGGACTCAGAGGATACGCAGATCATCGAGTTAAAGGCGGATCAAGTTTCGAAAGACGCAACAACAAAGTTGATTGCACTTCATCCCACAAAGTTCAACCATGTGAACTCGCTTCATGTGAGTCCTGACACCATACGAGGACCTCAACATTACCTTACGGCATACTGAGCAGATTCTCGTCGAATCTGACCATGATAACACCAGAATCGATGCACTCGACATCTTGGGTACGCTTGTCCAGTAAGTTATTTACATCAGGGTGTTAACTTCATGTATAATAACGTTATTATCATCATGAAGCGCAACGAAGAATCTTAGTGGTCTTGCACAACAAGCGGACTAGAATAATCACGGGTTGAATTTTGCAACTTGAATATGGAGTCAGTGCGTATTGAGCACGGCACTACACCCTTCTGCAGCTATCATAGAATATGAATCTCAGGAGCTGTGCTCAAGTATTACTACTAATACGTGGGACTTTCATTTCCCGTCAATCTGAAGCCACATACTCCACCTCTTTCGTTCTTCTTCCGAACCTTCGAACACCCAATTGACCTTAATTATTTCTGAAAAGCCCTCTGTCAGTCGGGGCTCCTCATAGTGATTCTTAAAGCCTATAAAAGCAACGTATGGGATTATGTCGCGTCTCGACTAATCGTCGCCAAGATTAGATTTAGACTAGAGTTCGTGAAGCACCTAACATTTACCTCTATTGAAGGATGAACATATGCACGGTAGAGGTTATTGTGCCATGCCAGGTCCATCGACCCAACGAACTCGATACATCTAATGCAAAAATGACATGTTCCTGTAGACGTAAGTAAATGAAAATACTCACCGAACAGGAATGTGGAGTTTCCTTGCAAAATCCAAATAATGTTTTCTAGTTGGAATATCTCTATTGGTATTGTCTGCCGGACCGTCATGTATTTGGTCAGTTCATACAAGAATTACAAACACTCACCGACTACACAGCTTGTACCAGCTTCGAGTGCTACTTCAGCTGCTTTCATGCATTTGGAACGACTCCCCAATGTATCTTGATTAATGTGAGTGTACCCAGCAGGCGCAAAATGTCTCCGGAAAAAGGTCGATTTTCCAAGGCATGGGAAGCCCGAAAATAAGACAAGCTCTGTCCCTGCGGCATCAGGAATGATTCGTGCCGTAGGAGGGTCAAGTAATGATACTGCTTCAGGAGTCAACTTCATTGGTTCAATATCAAAAAAAGAAAACTCAGCGAACACTTTGGGAGACTAGAAACATGGAATCCAGGAAGGATATACGGCGCTGAGGGGAGTTGCAGAAAATATTCCTGAGGAGTTTCAACATGTCATGAACACTTTCGAGCGATCGAGTCTCACTTCTGGGGTATAAAACGGAATACCAATGTTAATGGCCCATTTCCTGTCAGTCGATGCAAAGTCATTCGTACGACCCGCAGCATCTCCAACAAAGAATGAAGCATTATTATCTGAAAGTGACACGCATAATATACTTGCGATGCATCCCACTATGCTTATGCTACTCACCTATCTGAATACCATCTTCTGCAAAAATACGTTCGAGCTCATCCCACATCCCTGGCATAGGCTTGCGAAAGCCATCTTTTGCAGACGCAGCTAATATTCGAAAAGGCACACTGGGAAGCTATTCTCGTTTATGAAGGAACGGATCAGGGAAGGAGACAGCAGGGCTTACAGCGGCAGAGATGAGAGGAATCTTCTTCTTCCAGCCCTCCAGATGTTGTTGCTTTAATGCTTGATTAGATATCAATATGATTGAGTATCTGCGAGAATTGAGCCGTGACCTGGCTCGACATACTTTGGACATACCCATTTTGATGTAATTCCTCCAACTTCACAGGCACACTGGCTCTCCACCACTCCCAGTGCAATAAAGCTTCCTTGCTTTGACCTTTGTGGTTTGACTTTATTACTGTTCCATCGAGGTCGAATGCAGCTACTTTCGGTGTGCTTTGTGGTATCAGATTGATTCCGTGTAGACACGCGCGCTTAGAGCCTAGAGCAGGTTTCAGCCATTGGAATGAGGACACCGTAGAGCTAACGCTAGGTTTGGTAAAGAATGGGTGTACTGGAATAGCGCATCAGATGTAATTTCACACACAGCGACTATGGCTCACTCTTGGCTACTTTTCGAGAACTTGTCATGGAGCCACTGCTCTCGGGTTCGCCACCCAGATCTGAAACAGTTCGCTTCTTCGATTCTGTGATAAGGCGAGTGAGCAAGCAAGGTACAGGAGTTACTGCTCGCATTTCGAGGGCCGAGGCTGGAATAAAGTAAAGCTGAATAGTTTAACACGAACCTGATTGCTGCATTTGCTCCGAATCTGACATACCCTTGGGAGTTGTTGCAATTCTACACGGCCTTCAGCTTATGACTATCTTCCTTTTATTGGTCTGACTGGAGATTATCTTCAGCGAGAATGATGGCGAGTGAGGTACCAGTGCCGCCAATTGGCCCAGTCACCAATTGTTGGTAGGAAGAGGTAAGTATCGTTGACGGATGGACTGGTCCAGACCGACAGCTTAATAATAACTTTTATCTCCATATATATCCAACTAGTCACATGCTCAGTTGTTGTGACCGGACGAGGTCCGTAGCGGTCCGCGAATTTGTGAAAGACTAGTATGTCTCGCAAGCGTCGACGTTCTCAGGCTGTTCCTGCTGAGGAGGAGCGCTGCGAAGAGCGTACGTCGGATGCTGATACTGTTGGAGAAGAACAAGACCCGGAAGAACGGAGGAAGGAACTCGAGATTTGGGATTCATTCAAGGAGGAACATCATGAAAGTACGTTAACCAATATCATTCTGATAGAACAATCCATTGAACTGGATATTGTAGTACTCGAGCAACTTCCATTGTCTCTTCACCGCCAGTACACGCTCATACGTGAACTAGATCACCAAAGCAACGGTACGTTCAACCAAGTTCTCCCCCGTGCATCATCAAGCTGGAGCTGTGCATTTTAAGCTTACCATGCAGACTTATTGGACCATGTGCGGAAGTATATTGCGCTGCGTATACAACTTACATCGAGGCTGGATATGATTGCCGATGCAAAGCGAAGCAAGATGACTATACCAGCTGCCCCAGATCCAGAGGCTATGCAGGCGGATTTGCCTCATCGAGACGAACAAGGCAACGTTGACTCGCCCGCTGAAGTACTGAATGACACACATAATGCTAGACCTACTTCTATCGCGCCAAGTCTGGGGTCATCTATCGAACTACCCTCTTCAGGAAAAGCAACTCGAATATTGCTGCAACATATTGCGCAGGTATCAGAAGAGGCCCTCCGTGCCTCAGAGGAGAAGGTGAATATTGCACAAACTGCTTACGAAACGGTACTCTCTCCTTTCTTCTGATTTTCTATCTCTAATCTGTCGCACAGGTTGACCGACATATCCGTCTTCTGGACCAAGCCATCAAAGAGCAAGAAACATCTATTTCTCTTGGAATTCGTCCAGGGACGCATCTCGCTCCGATACTTCTTCCTGACCTTGTCGTACCGCGCTGGGTACGCCCGGCCCGTGTAGAGCGTAGCCCCACACCCTCACTCTCTCCGGAACCTTCCGCCCTTCTTCCTCAAGAATCTACAGAAGAGCTATCTACAGAGTCTGCGAGACCCGGTAGGGGCAGAAAGGCGCGCAAGAAACCAGAGCTCGAATCTGAGACTCCGCCACCACTTCCTGAGGAAGTTTTGAAAATACCAGCCACTCGCACGACAAGGAGTGTGAAGCTAAAGATTCCAGCTCAAGCTCAAGCAGATCCGAACGAGCCGAGGTATTGTTATTGTAACCAGGTGTCGTACGAGACGGTCAGTACCGTGTACTCAACTTTATGTTTGGATGAAGTTCACCTAGCTTATATCATAGATGATCGCTTGTGACAGTGAATCTTGCAAGTTGGAATGGGTAAGCGGATGGATCGGTCAGGTGTTCCCTCACGATTGCTAACACTTATTCTCAGTTCCACCTGCCATGTACTGGCCTTAGTGCAATCCCCACTTCAACCAAGAAATGGTATTGCCAGAATTGCCTACTAAAGATGGCACAGAAAGGGAAGAAGCGATGATTTCGTCATTCCTCATTGCCACTGACCATGAAATTGGTAAAATACGACAAACCCAAGTCGATCTACATATCACGAGGCTTTCAAGGCCCGGTAGATACACTCATCAGTCTGAAGAAACATTCATGTTTAGTTTGTTCGCGAGTGTCTCCATGTATACCTCTGGATATCATTGAGTGATGAATGTAAACACTCAGTAAAACATTACCTGTCTCGTGGCGGAGCTTCCAATACTCTGTGAGTAGCTCGTTGAGTTCTGCTTCACTCTTCTTCAGATGCTCTGTCATCTGCGAAGGACTATGAGGATGCAAGAGTGAGGAGGCCAAGGACCAAGATCCACCTTTGTTTCTATGCCGCCCGCTTCCATCCGGAGTTCCTCCACCTGCTTGTCATTTTCTCGCCGTTCAACGTCCATCTTCTCGTAATCTCGTTGGAGGCGCTCAACCGTCTGTTGGCTGGCCTGTCGCTTCTCTTCTGCGTGTCTCTGCGCTCTTTCAAGCTTCTCCTGCGCGTTTCCAAGTTGCTTGTGTACTCGCTGAGGAGCACGCATTAGCAGGTGTAATTTAGAAAATATGACACGACCTACCTCAGTTTTCTTCTGCAGCTCGCCGCGTTCGACTTTCTTATACTCCAGGCTGTCTTTGAGTTCTGCGAGCTCCTTTTGTGATCCTTCGAGGAGCTGCACTTCCTTCTCTGTCGTTTGCAGCTGCTCAATACATGATCGTACATCCTGACTAGATGATTGAGACAAGACCACACTGAACACAACGAAGAAAGACCTTTTCGATATTGACGAGCGTCGAAATTTTGGCCTGTAGGTCTCGCGCCTTTGCTTCATGCAATGCAACCGTCTTTTTGTCTTCAATAGCCGTAGTCCCCATAGTCATGATATTGCGCCTGATACGCTCTGGAGATTGCACAATACGTGATCTGGTACGGGAATTGTTGTCCATTAGGAGAGTAGATTCCGAGTTGACAGTTTCGTTTCGAGCTTGGAGATGCGCCCTCTCAATCTTTAGACTCTCGATCTCCTTGGTGAGTCCTGTGTGAACCTCTTTTGCTGCAAGGAGTTGGGTGGTCATAGCCGCATTCTCTTCCTTGAGTTGTTCGCATTTTGGCTCGTCCTTTGCACGTTGTGCCCTACAAGTCGTGAACTAAGGGGATTCTAGAGTTAAATGAAGGATCTCACTTGAGCACTGCGAGATTGTGCTGAACTTCTGAGAGTTCCTGAATAGCTTGTTCGCGCTCTTCTATGACCTGTGCAGACTTTTCTCTGACGTTGCTAATAAATGTGGTACATTGCTCCGCGAACTTGACAAAGTTAATAAACGCTGAGAGAATGAAGCGTGTACGCTCCGGCTCTGGTGCGGACAGGTCTCGTGAGCTGAAGTCCATAATGCGTGCAGAAGTAGCGAATCGGGTTCTGTTCGCTTTTGCGTCAACAAAAATATGAAAGAGAGGGCAAATCATACAGGTGGTAGAGCATGATATTGTGTGAGATAGCGTTGTTGTAAAGATCCTGAGTACGCACAATCAGATACAGATAGTCACGCATATAATTGACGCACGCACAGGGTTAGCATCATCAAGGGAGGATAGAGCGCGTTGGGTTGGTTTGTGAAGCACGTTTGGAGATATGGACGTGACTTGCTCCAAGCAGGCGTTGTATACGCCAGTAACAAAATCAGAGGAGGGCCTGACGAGTTGCTCGTTGCTGACGTTCAAGCCCCATTCTGATAGGGCTGTCATAATCTCTGGTATTGGCATATTTGGAAACCAGTACTGTCCTGACATGATTGTTGGTGTCGTCGTCGTCGTCGTCGATGATGATGATGATGATGATGATGAACGCGACTCTAATATGTCGCGGTCACGTGTGACTGACGCGCTTCGGGGATCGGGATGAGCCGAACATCAGACTTTACATTAATGAATGGGACAAGAGCCGTTCTTAGTGCTACCAGACTATTCGAATTCGTGACCCGCGCGCGTTACAACTTGACCTCGAGGCAATCTTCCGTATCGCTATCGATTATCCGAATCAATCCAGTCCCACTGACTTTTTCAGCCACTCGTCTCACGCCGACAACTTAAAAGTTGGCCTGCCATCAAGTACTTCCTCCAGTCATTCTTATCTGCTCATCCCTGTTATCAAGATGGTGGGGACACAGAATAACTTAGACAGCGTTAGGAGGACCGTTCAGTCACAGAACAACGTAAACATGATCTCGAGCAGCGTATTGCCAAAGGTATGTCATTACAAATTCGAGCGGGCCATTACTTTGTCCATCATCCTGATCTTGTTGTCAGACTTCATCATCAAAGTTTAAGCCAGCCTTGGGCGCTTCTCACTCTCCATTAAATCCCAATGGTAAGTATACATTTCGTGACAAAGACAGCAGCTATTCATCTAAGTAACTCGCAGCTCGCCAAATGTCAGGCTCGAGTTCTTCACTTCCATCGTTCGCAACACCAAATTTTGGAAGGAAGATGATGAACGCTCGTCCAGCTCCATTGTCTGCTCCGCTTGACCGGGATCTCATCGATTTATGTCGTGAACCAACTATCGAGATCATGGAAGGCCCAGTATCTTCCAGAAAGCGTCAGCCCCTTGATGTCCCTGACGGAGCTCAACAATCGGCCTCTAAGCGTCTTAAGGAAAGTAATCGCGTTAATAAGGAAAACATCTTCAATACCCATCCTTTGTCATCAAAAGCAATATCTCGCGCCATTGTTCGACAATGGACGCCTGAAATCCCAAGCGATGTCGAAGCATCGAACACAGACCCTGCTTCAAATGTACCATCTCGTCTTGATCTGTTTGCTGCACTACCTGCCTCTTCAGAAACTGCACAATCTGATGTGGGCACTCAGCTTGTCAAGAATTCGGACCTAGACTCCGTTTGTTGTCCCTTATCTTACATCTTTATAACCCTGATATATATTTTGCAGCGATCGCGAGGGTTTTTGGAACTGATACTTGCCCGAAACCGTCAGGTCCGCGATTATTTTCTCCAGATGATAGCCGAACATGGCAACAAGCCGTTGGACATTTTCGAAATCTCATTTTTATTGTGAATATACTAGTACTGTATAAACTTTCTTGCTAATTCTACATAGGGCTCACATTGAAGGTCGCATCGAAGCTATCCAAGAACGCCTGGCCCGCTTTAACCCCATTAGCGAGCCAGCTCTAGCTCCACCCACATCTACTCTTGTGTCGTCTGCGCCCACTGATTTTAGGAGTGTCCTCGAACCAGAAGATATTGATGTCGACGACCCACTTGAGCCAGAAGATACTGACATATCGGCGGAGACCTTGATTGTGCCTGACAGCGATGATCTTTGGGAGGGCCTTGACGAGCCCTCGACATTGCAACTGGATACCTTAACCTCGACTACTCCGACACTCGATTCTGCAGATGTATCATGCACTCCCTCTGCGTCCACCGGTCGTCTTGATAACACATCGACCCCTTACTATCCCGAGGCGGTTTCGGTCTTAAAGAGCGTATTTGGGCTGACCTCCTTCAGGCAAAACCAACTTGAAGCTATCAACGCTACGCTGGATGGAAAGGACGTCTTCGTCCTAATGCCCACTGGTGGTGGGAAAAGTCTTTGTTATCAACTTCCCGCAGTCTGTAAGACTGGTAGGACACAGGGAGTCACATTTGTCATATCTCCACTCGTTGCGCTCATCGCCGATCAAGTGGCATCTTTGCGAGAGAAGCACGTCAATGTTGATTGCATGTCTTCCCTGAGAACTGTAGACGACTCGCGGGATGTCATGCGTCGCCTTCGAAGCCTGCAAAAACCCGACATTTGCTATATCACTCCCGAAAAGCTACGTGAGAGCAACGCTGTGCAGGATATTCTCGCACAACTGTATGAAGACAAGCAAATCGCGCGCTTTGTCATTGATGAGGCGCATGTCATTCAGAGCTGGGGGCGGGATTTTCGCGATGCTGTAAGTTTGCGCATCCTGGTCTATGAGCACATTAACAAGTTCCTGTTTGTATCCTTAGTATGCAGAACTCCATATGCTTCGCGAGCGGTACCGTGATGTGCCCATCATGGCACTCACCGCAACTGCAAACAAGACCGCGATCCAGGACATTCGTACTCGCTTAGGTTTACGTAACCCACTATGCCTGATGCAGTCTTTCAACCGCCCAAACCTGTATTATGCAGTACAGCCTAAACCGTCCACGAAAAAGAAGGTTGTCCAAGCCATTGCTGGTTTCATCAAGTCACAGCATGCCACTCATACTGGCATTGTGTACGGCTTCTCGAAGTTGGAGTGCGAGGAACTCGCTGAGCAACTGCGAAACGACTATGGCCTATCTGCCAAACATTACCATGCCGGTATGGACTCACAAGAGCGCAGCACCACTCAAGAAGAATGGCAAAGTGGCAGCTGCAAGATAATTGTAGCAACGGTATGGTGCTCGCAGTGTGGCGTCATTGAATTCTAACGTTATCTTAGATCGCGTTTGGGATGGGAATCGACAAACCGGATGGTAAAGTTGTGTTTGTTCACTCCGGCCTTTGTCTGACCGCGTCAAATAGTACGTTTCGTAATCCACTCAACATTACCGAAGTCGATGGATGGGTACGTCACCAGTCTGCAAGTGCGCTTAATTGGGAAGTTATTTACTGTCTCAGGTATTACCAGGAAACTGGACGTGCTGGACGTGACGGCGATCCGGCAGACTGCATTCTTTGTAAGCAACTTTGATGGCGATTTCCCTGCGCTGCCTGATGTGTTATGCTCTTCAAGATTATGCACACAGGGACGCCGTGTCACGACATCAGTTGATTAATAGCGACCGAAACGATAAAGGACCGGCTCGGACTCCAGAGGAGAAAAAGCGACAATTAGAAGATCTTTCAGCGGTGGCCCAGTACTGCCGGAACGAAGCTGACTGCCGACGATCATTAATCCTCGCGCATTTCAATGAGCGTTTTGACTCCCAGCTTTGTCCCAAAGGTTGCGACAACTGTTCGAGAGGTGGAACAGTCTTTCGCCAGCTCTACACCCTTGAGGCGCAACAGGCAATCCGACTATTCGGAGAGATGGCAGCATCCATGGATAGGATCGCCCTCGGTCATTTCAAAGATGTATACGCGGGTCGGAACCGAGCAAAGGTTCGTGAGAGTGGGCATGACCAATTGTCATTGTTTGGGGTGGGCAAGGGAGTAGACGGAGACCGCATCATAAGTGCGATGTTGGGTGCTGATATTTTTGCGATCGCACGAGAGGCCTCTGCGTCTGGCTGGACCAATGATTACTTAAAGGTAATTAACGCCCAATCTTCGTTTCGTCGGTGGCCTGATGTTATGGTTAATCTAAAGCTTGGTCCGCAAGCAGATGCGTGCCTCAGTGGCGACCTCCCCGTTGAACTGACATTTAGGGATAATGGCCCCGGTGTTGGACCATCACGTTCAGCTGCGAAGACTGTAGTTTCGTCCAAGGCTCCTGCGAGAGCCAAAGGGAAGATGAAGGCTGGTCCCAGTACATCGACCTATCTGCCGTTGTACAAAGACGACGAAGCTGAACCTGTGTCGGACTTCGAACCGATCAAAGATACTGCGGACACGGGGCTCACAAACACAGCTGAGCCACAGGACCACAATCAGGCGCGTCTCACAGCAATGCTGGCGGTAAGGGAAAAGGTGAGGGGGCTTCTGTGGAAACAAAGTCACTGGCGAATTTACATTCAAAGCTTGCGAAAGAACATGTCCTTCAAGGAAATGATGTGCTCGCCACCGAAACGATACATTTCCTCTCACTTATAGACATAGAAGGTGGGCGTCTGAAATGAGTAAAGCCCAAACGATAGACAATTAAACCTATTTCATAGATCGTGCGTCATTTGAAGAGCTCATCACAAACTCGGACGAACCAAAATCGCGCGAGAAAGCGGCAATTTTTGGCAAGTCTTTTTGGACTGCTTACTCAAATGCTATATCAACCACAGCTTCGAGGTGAGGTTGAGTGACAGTGCAACTTCCGCTGGCATCAAAGTGACAAATTAACAGTTCCAAAACTCAAGCTCGGATTTCCGATTTGCGTGATGCTTTTAGTTTCAATGGGGCATCGTAGTCTACTTTTTCGCTTTACTTACTATAATGTTGTACCATAACATATTGATCGCAAAGAATTAGGTTCTCTGCTCTATTACAGATGATGTAAGCTGCAAATATTCAAGCTCCTGTAAGTTACGAGCTCTCCTGGGAGATTGTCTATTATCCGAGTCACTGCTGTTCACTTGCAACATCTAACTATCTGTTGTAATGGGTGGTCGTGGCGTCCTTCTCACCTCAAATCTTCCTCAGCTGCAAAACCTCATCAAACGTGACCCAGCAGCGTACAAGGAAGAGTTCCTACAGCAATGGAACCACTACAACAGTATCAGACAGATATTTCAGATAAATCCTGATGAACAGGCTCAGCATTTCCGTGAACTAGTCTCGTTTATATCTCAAGTGCGTCTCAAAGATCTTATACAATTTACCTGCTTCACTGACGACGTCACGATCTCAGGTCGCACAATGTTATCCCAAGGAAACCAAAGATTTTCCATCCCACTTGTCTACCCTTCTCCTCGAAAACTATGGTACCCTCGCTCCCGATACCAGAAAAACTCTCGTCCAAAACCTTGTTATGTTGCGCAACAAAGATGTCATTACATCCATCGAGTAAGTGTCTTGATGGATTATGATGTCCTCTAAATAAACTTTCGATCCAGGCTCCTCAGGTCCCTCTTTCCCCTCCTCCCTCGTACAACCTCCTCCACTTTGCGAGCTTTCATCCGCAAAACCATTCTATCTGACATCCGTACTGCCAACCTCCGAGCCAAAAATCACAAACTGAATCGTGCTGTACAAGCCATGCTTTTCACCATGGTCGAACGAGGAATGGATGGTGAAGTTGTTGGGGACAAGGGAAAGCTCAGATCTGCAGGTCCCACAAGTGATAAAACAGCCAATAATGGGGAGGACGCTATGTGGGCGGTAATATTGACAAAGGAGTTGTGGCGAAAAGGAATATGGTACGCAATCCGTGACTGATTCAGCTAGATGAAACTGACTTCCATCCTCAACAGGACTGACGCCAAACCTGTGTCTATCGTTGCACTTGGATGCTTCCATCCTGTGATGAAAGTACAAAGTGCCTCCATTCACTTTTTTCTAGGAAGTGACGACGAAAAGGAGGACAGTGACAATGAGGAAGATGAGGTAGGTGACGTCTGCCTTGCCAGAATATCACTCATGCTTATTTCAGGGTCCCGATGTCAGAGCTCTTCACCACCGTCGCGAAGTCAACAAAAAGAGACGGGGCGACGATAAAAAACTTCAGAAACAGCTCAATGCTGCAAAGAAGGTACCCCGTTTATTTAGGAATGTTTTCTGGCATCGTCTCATTTGCTAATTTGTATAAACAGAGAAAGTATAACAAAAATGCCCCCATGACACCGAATTTTCCGGCGCTCCAACTTCTCAATGACCCACAGACGTTTGCTGAGAAGCTATATGACAACCTGAGTCGATATGACAAACGTTTTTCACTTGAACATAAAATTCTCGTTATGCAGCTCCTCTCACGGGTGATGGGGGCTCATACACTTTGCGTCCTAAGCTTCTACACTTACATTGTCAAATACCTCACCTACCACCAACTTCGCGTCCCGTCGATCCTCGTTGCGCTGGCACAGTCTGTTCACGATCTCACGCCGCCAGATGCCTTGACCCCGGTCGTGCAGAAGCTTGCAGCAGAATTTGTGCATCCTGGAGTAGGAAGCGAGGTAATTGCTGCAGGAATCAACTCAATTAGGGAGGTTTGTAGAAGACAACCATGGGCAATCGAGGAAGATCTGTTGGGTGATCTTGTAGAGTATAGGAAAAGTCGAGACAAGGCGGTTACATCTGCTGCAAGAGGATTGTTGCAGTTGTACCGCGAAGTGAACCCTGGAATGCTCAAACGTCGGGAGAGAGTAAGCGATTCCCTTTCAATTCGCCATCGCGGACATTGAGTGTCTTTGTAGGGAAAAGATGCCAGTATAGGTATGAAGAAAGGTAGTCAACCACTGCCGTTTGGACACAGCGCGGATGTTGCAGTCGACATTGAAGGATTGATGGTAATGCGGATTCTTTCAACTTCAAAGAATATGCCTGAATTACTCGACAGCTTCTGGAAGACCACCTGCAGAAACTTCGCGAAGAGGAGATGGGCAGTGCCAATAACGACGGCGAAGATGATGAAACAGCGGCTTGGGAGGGTTGGGATGTCGAAACCGATTCCGATTTGGAATCCGAGTCTGAAGGATGGATAGATGTCGACTCAGAAGGTGACAACATGGAAGTTAGTGATAGTGAAGACGAACGGGAGTCAGCTTCTATACCGTCTGGGGAGACAGAGCCGGAGGCCGATTCAAACCCTAATCGAATCTCAACCTTGGCAACTACTAAAGTGAACTTTTATCCTTCTGCCCATCGTGCGACACTCTGACATGTATTGTAGATCCTGACGCCGGCAGACTTCACATTATTGAATGACCTGCGCATACAGGCTGCCGCAAAAGCCATTGAATCAGGTGGTGGTTCCAGGGCGAAACGGAAGCTGGCAGCCCTTGAAGCTAATAAGAAGGCCATGCAACCTGGGCCATCTGATGGCATATTCATATCTGAGCACGATATCCTTGGTCCGCGTAAAAAGGCTAAAGCTGACTATGCGGAACGCATAGCGAGTATCGAAAAGGGTCGGGAAGGACGGGAAAAGTACGGCTCACTGAAGGGTAAGAAAAACAAAGAGTCTCCAAGCAGCTCCACGAATCGCGAGAAGGCAAGGAATAAGCCGATCATGATGATATTGAGTAGCGGTGCGGTGCGGGGAAAGAAGAAGGCGTCGTTGAGGGAGAAGCAGCAGAAGTTGAGGGCACACATCGAACGTGCAAAAAAATCATATCACTAGTACATACTAGCCAGTGTTGTACATGTCGCTAGTTTGAATGCTGGACGTGCGATAATCTACTTTTTCCTGTCCATCATGGGAGATTAAGTACTACTTGCCTCAGGGGAACGTGCCACTACTAATCCTTTTCGCCATCGCATAACCAGCTGCGAAGTGAGAGAGCCTAGCATCTACTACAAAGCCCTAGGTGTCAGGTCAGCAAAGGCCTGTACTTTTTCTATCAGTGTCACCTTTTTGTCGTATGCTTGAAAATTTCCAAGATTAGAAACTTGTTCCATAGAAGAGCGAGACGCACTTTTGAGTTCGATATCGAGTTGGTCCAGCTCTACGACGCGGGTGATGATATGTTCACCATCGTCAAGACATGGGGTAGGTGTTTCGAGTTTATCTTCCAGGAGGACACTTACAACCACAAGTTTCATATTTGAATTGGTCATTCCTACAAATGTATTGAATGTGCACTAATCATATTTGAGTAAATATACAGACCTGGGTCACTGACTAAGATCGGCGAGGACTCAGGTTCGGTAGTCATATCGGCTTCGTATCCTGTCTCCTCCTTCAGTTCCCGAATGGCTGCCGCCTCGGCCGTTTCGCCTGTATCGATGAGACCAGCAGGGAGCTCTGCGATGGAAACAAAAAAAAATAGTCAGCGAATGGATTGATAACAATAGGGAAGTGCTGAGCATGCCAAT
This sequence comes from Suillus bovinus, assembly GCF_016758785.1. NCBI lineage: Eukaryota > Fungi > Basidiomycota > Agaricomycetes > Boletales > Suillaceae > Suillus > Suillus bovinus. The sequence goes on along the minus strand of NW_024542062.1, from coordinate 433,652 downwards.
CACGATCTTATCGAGAGGAGGACGGTATTGCTCTATAATGACCGTCGAGAGGGGGAAAGCCTTGGTCTTGGAACGAAGAACAGCGAGGACAGCAACACCTGTAAAGGACGAGCATTTGTGCAGTCATCATATACTAACGAGGAAGCAAATCTTATTCACCATCTATTCCAGAATCCTTGCGAGTTGTGCGTTCAGCAGATTCCCAAAGCCTCTTACCAATGAATGAGCGAGATAGTAATCATGCCCCCAAAGTAATAAACATACGTGTTTTCCGTCTTGATCAGTGTAGTGGATCTTCTTGAGACGGATCCATCTATGCAACATGGATGAGATACTAGTACTTGACCTGCACGAACAACGTTCTCACTTTGCGTCTTTGTTGTCCAAAGGCTCTTCACTAATGACTTTGGCGGCAGGCATAGTAGTAAAAAGCTTCGGATTCCGTTTGATGATGGCAGGCCTGACGATAGATGTCGGTAGATATGACCGGGGACTCAACATACGGATATGATCCCCTCAGGCTGAAGTTAGTACAGCTAGTATTTTAGTATAGTTTCAGTTATGAACAAAAATTCAATAGTAATTCCCAGCTGGCTGTTTTCTAGGTAATTCTTTGCGCGACCTGGATCGCAACTCACTACAATAGCTAGGAAAGGCCACCTATCTATAGTGGATATACGTCTGCACAACAGCAACCAAGTCCATCATGGTCGTTTAATTATGTAATATGGTTATGATCGCGTTGTTCAAGCGCCCAAGTATTACATTAAATGTCTGCATCAAACAGTCATGACACGTCTACGTTGTTGCTGAAGATATCGTCTCTACAGGCCGAACTTTCACACCTACAACACCGGTATGATGCTTTACTTGCTGCTAAAGAGCGCGCCGCCGAGAGATACAAGACCGACTACAAAAAGTGGCGAATTGTCAAGCAGTGGCTTTGCGAGAGTTCCGATTGTGGCAAGGAGGTGCATCCATTATTGAAGGATAGCAACTATGATATCTATCGGAAAGTCTCTAACACCGACAAACGACGCATATTTGAAGAAATAGGTCCGGACCTGAGTGCGTTTGACGAGGAGGAGAAGCAGACGTTCAAGACGCGTACGTACACAGGCTTTTACGTGTCTGTATACTAAACTGGTGTTGCATTAGCTCCTGATACTCTGGGAAAGCAGCAGGAGATACCATCAACGCTCCACGCTTCGCGTAGAGAAACGACTGTTTCAACGAAAGTTGGGATGCACTCCACCAATCTATTCAAACCCCCGCTCGTGATACATGAGCACTCAATTGGAAAAGACGTCCGAAATGAAGAACTACCAGCTGGTGCGTTCCTGTCAATCCACATACTTCAGCAACCTTCATCAATCTTTATGCAGGCACATCTGTGTTGCAGAGTACCGCCTCACATCGAGATCCTCCCAAGAGACGCGGGAGATATGCACAAGCTATGTAAGTCTATGCAGGACCATGCTTGCTGACTCACCTTGATTCAAACCATCAGTGATGCGACCACTATCAATTCACGCTTCACTGTATGCAAAGAACGCAATCACGGCGTAGATTTCCAGTATGATGAGGTGGTCAAGAGCCGTGAAGGGCGAAAAAAGATGATTGGTGACGATTGTGAATGTTGTCGTGGTGTGCGTGTCCCATTTTTCGAAAAATCGTCGTCACTCAATCTCCATGCGTGTTAAATAGTACTACGAAGGTGTTGGACCGCTGCCCATGCCTCTCCAGCAGCCGCTTTGGCGCTCACCCTCCTCGACGCCTACTAAGAAGCGCCGGTTGTCATTTGACGGCCTCTCAGACTGCAAGGAAAATCGCGAAGACATCGAACACCACAAGACAGAGATATCACGACATCGGCACCATTGGTATCGTGCCAAGACACCACCTGGCTACTGGGACATTGGTTTTCCCGACACACAGGAGACAACTGACATCAACCGACGTGCCGCAGAAATGTATGCACAGAAATTGGTAGACATTGAAAACGAAGCACGGTATACTCACATTCATTTTATCTAAATTCTTTGGAACTGATGATTTCGCGTAGGAGTGGCAAGGGAAGATATGTCGAACGGATAGTATAAGTATGCGATAGCCCTGCAGGGCTATGATCAGGTTATAGATATTTGTCCTCGGGACGATGAGGAACTCGACCGACATCATATAATATACCACACAAGGCGGAATCGATCACAATGTCTTCCTCATAGTTCGACTGCCTTTCATGTTAGGATTTAATTCTGTCGACAACATCAAGGAAGCACACCAGTCAAGCGTTACGATCACAAGAAAGTATGGCTCACTCACAAACATCTATGCTACTGTGCTTCGCTCAAATGCTTTCGAGGTCCTACTTCGGACACTTCCGAGACGCAAGTTCAACTTGTGTTTCCGCATAATTTTGCAATCAGCTGTCAATTCGTTAATCATTCTATGCACCAAGTATTGCAACAAGTTAAGCAGCCTTGATAAATGCTAACAGGTTTAAACTATGTTACTTCAATTTTCCTACCCTCCCAGTCTTCCAGCAGCCTAGCCTCGACACGCTTGTCCAGATCTTTGACCAGAATGGATGTTACGTTAATTAATCGCAGGACTTCTTCTGGTGCTGTCGGAACCCCCCCTGCTTTGTGTAGGACACATATCTCGCGCTGAGCATTCATCGCTATGCTCATCAAACCTGAACTCAGCCTCTGCTCAAGCAACGATGGGTCCACTACGGGTCGCGTTAATGCATCCGGGAAGAATGCGAACGTCAGGCAGAACGGAGTGTGATGTATTGCAAGCGAGATAGGGTGCGCGTTCAGATGGTGAGTGCTGTTGGATGAAAGTCAACTATATAGACATTAAAGCCGTCTCAATACGTACGACAATGACTTCGTCTCCAATGACTTCTACTTCAGGCTTTCTGAAGTGCTTCAAAGCTACGATGCCAGCGAGACATGAACAATCAAGTATGTTACCAGCATCAGCGAGGACATGAACCGTCAATCGCAACTGCCAGACCTGAAATTGTTTCAGCACTTATCTTAAGTACTCATCGGAGGAAGACTCGACCTACTCGTTGACCTGCCAATACACACAAAGATTCCTTGTCAATGGCGTCACTTCTTCGGAGGACTTTGTCCAACATGCGCGTAAGGGTGACCTCTTCTTCTGAAGACCTGGTGGAATTTTTGATTATGGCAAAAATAAAATATACTTGAATAACACACCTACCGACCAGGTTCATAATCTGAAGACGCCATTGGGGAGATTTCAGAGTGTATTGTAATGATACCTTCAAAGGGTCGTTCTGGCAGCGGTTTGACCATTTTGGCGTCTAATTGTGCAATTACGCTGGCACCTGTCTTGTATTTGGCAGCACGCACGAATCCTCATGAATGCTCACCGTGTTTTGCCCATGGCGCATTCTACCCAACCCAATTCAGGGCCAAAAGTAAAGGTTGGCGTTCGGAAATCGAGCATATCACGACCGTCTAGTCGCAGAGACTGCTTCAGAGCATCATAGACAAACTTCTTCTCTGGAATTGATGGTGAGGGCGGACGCATGGAAGGACGAAGATGATTGAAGTGTATATGTATAAGCTGTTGATTTGGTTCGTGACACAGACTGAGATCGAAACTTTGAGAAAAAAATCTTGAAACGATTTTATATAAGTGTGTTACCCAGTTTCGTCGCTGTTCTTCACAGCGACCATGGTTCGGTTGATCACCCACAATTTACTCGCATGCCACGTCAAAGGATGTACTACAAATAATTTTCCACTCGTATTTCAGGATGTCGAAGTTGAACTAAAAGAAACAGAATTTAACCCTGACTTCATCCGGAATATTCTGTCTCGATTGGAGTGGACTGCGTTGGTAAATGCTGCGAAGCAGGTGCGTGCAAATGCATAACAGGCCCGGGCAAGTGGCTCACGGCCTGTTGAGGTTGGAAACACATCGCTTCCTCTAGAACAGCCAGACATGATGGACGACGAGCTACTTCAGAAGCTTCATCATGTTTTGATGGAGGTACCAAGTATCTTGATCACTTCCTCAAGTCTGTGCTAACTTTTCCCCTAGATCAATGTTACTGATGGTGCGATGGTCTGTCAAAATTGTAACCACATATACCCCATATCTAACGGGATCCCGAACATGGTGAGCTACTGCTTGTCTCGAGACTCTCGATTGCATAACCTAGATTCTCTGCAGTTATTGGCCGAGCACGAAATCGGCTGAACTATGAATAAAATTTTGTAATTTAATCTGAGTTCTTGCTGTTGGCTTCCTTCACCATCGATGGCATGGGGCACTATGTAGTATCGGCCTCAAAAATGACCTTCATGTGTTGGGCGCGTTCCGTCAATCTCATCATGCACTCAACGACAGTGTTCGCAATCGACAACCATGGGTATTCAACGGGTCTCCGATACATGTAAACGCTGTGACACAGTCCGCGTCTCTCTTATGTGCACCTGTATCGCCAGACCCATCGGTACAGTATGCGTTAGTCCACCGCGCCCTTTCTTCGCGACCCCATAGGCAAAGAGGATAGCCTCTCAGGAAGCAGAAAGAAGTGTGCCATTCAACTAGTTTTCCAAAGTCTTGCATTGATTTCGTAGAAGTACGTAGTCTGCTTGGCCATGGACACATTATATCATCAACTAGGCTCAATTTCCATCACTCGAGCAACTGTTAAGGATTTCATTGCACATATACAAGCGCCAAGCGACTCGTAGGTTATAACCGTCGATGGCAATATACCCATGGCTTCAGAAGCTTAGGTGCTAGTCATTGTATCTGTCACAGAAAACCAAGTATCTGTGGAGGAGACCATGGTTAGTGCGATCTGACATGGGAACAATCTCGTCTTGAAGCCGGATAACTATCTTTATCAGGTATAGCTTCGAGAGTTCATGCAGGTCAGATTCATCCATGATCCATGCCAGCGAGGGCACAATGATGGAGTGTCTACAATATAATGTATAGCTATAGTAGTATTCGTGAATCTGGCTTAAACTTTCAACTGAGTTGACTGCCTACATTTACATAAGCTACTATGTCACGCCGATCTGCTGAGTCTCCTTGAATCGCTGCCAGTCATCGTGGCTCGTCGTTTAAGTGTGCCTCCGAAGTTTGATGCTTCTTAAGCATCAGTATGGAGTCCTTTGATCCAACTACACATCCGCACAGACGCTGTAAGTCCTCTCGTTGATCGCCGTAAGACTCGGCGAAACAATCAACATTGATGCGGTTACAGATAACCCATTGACTAACATACACATCCTCGTCTCACCTCATCGCACCAAACGTCCTTGGCTAGGCCAGACTGAGCCCTCCCAGCCGTCAAATCTCCCCCAGTACGATCCTGCATGTTACTTGTGCCCTGGGAACACTCGGGCGAGCGGTAAGGTGAACGAAATATACACTTCCACCATGGTCTTCGAGAATGATTACGCTGCTGTTCTTCCACCCCCTGGACCTGTCACATCTCAGGCTGCACATCCACTACTAACGGTCGAGCCAATTCAGGGCGGATGCGATGTTGTATGTTTCCATCCCCGACACGATCTCAGTTTACCGACCTTATCTCTGTTGGACGTGGAGAATATCGTGGATGAATGGACTCGTGTTTACATGAGGAGAGGGACTGAGCCTGGCATCAAATATGTGCAGATCTTTGAAGTATTTGACTTTGGTCAGATCATCACACAAGTCCTCATTTCATATAACAGAACAAGGGAGCAATGATGGGGTGCTCCAACCCGCATCCCCACAGCCAAGTGTGGTCCCTATCCACTGTACCTACCCTCCCCGCTAAGGAACTCGCTTCTCTGCACAAATATGCCTCTACCACGCACGTGCGCTCTGGCATTCCAACTGGGCCTGACGGACATGCGTGCCTATTGTGTGAGTATGTGCATCACGAGCTGTCCGTTCCAAAAGACGACGGACGCATAGTCATTACAAATGAGCATTTCGTTGCGCTTGTGCCGTGGTGGGCGTATTGGCCCTTCGAAATCATGGGTATGTTACGAGTTACTTGTGGCAAATGCTAGTTCCGAACCCAATATAACAGTGCTCCCTCACAAACGGCATATTTCGTCCCTTGTGCATTTCACGGTTGATGAGAAGCACGCATTTGCAGACATTATGTCACGCGTGACGAAGCGCTACGACAACATATTCTCCTGCTCTTTTGCATATGCGATGGGCGTTCATCAACGACCACTTCCCCCACGTCGAGATAATGATGGGACGTATGTACAAGATGCAGACGATATTGCACATCTGCATGTGCACTTTGAGCCTCCACTTCTACGGAGTGCTAACGTGCGCAAATTTTTGGCAGGGTGAGTTCCATAACTGTTGGCTTGTCAACACAAGTTAATATAATTGATAGTTTTGAAGTTATGGCGGAACCGCAGAGAGACCTCACTGCAGAGCAAGCTGCCAAGAGACTGAGAAATTGTTCTGAACTTCACTACCTCCTTAATGCAGAGTAGTGCAGAGTAGTGACATGATAACACCCTGGACAGATGACATCATCACTTCTATCATAGACAGTCGCAAGTCGGCACATGATTTATGTTTTCTTCATGCATGTGCCAGCACTCTGTTTGCAGCATTTCTGGTGCAGGACACCGGAAACCGCAGAGACAGAGATAAAATAAAGTAATCTACTAGCACACACCCGTTGTACCTTCAGCACAGGAAGCAAAAAAGAGTGCTTTGCACTCTTTTTTAGCTTCCTGGCCTTTGGCTGCATCCTACCTTTGGGTGTTTAAATAATCATTATTATAGGTTTTGAAATAAATTATATTGTATTCATCAAGTTGAGCATGAATATTACTTGAGATTAGACATATTGAACCCTCCTGTCCTCCTGTTATTCTCTGTGCAGATAAGAAAAGTAAAAGTACAATTGAATGTGTTTGATTTCTCCCCTTCCCTCCCTGTCCTCCTGTCCTCCGCCTCCGTCCCTGTCCATCCTGTCCTCCTCCCGTCCTCCTGTCCTCCCCCTCCTCCTGTCCTCCTCCCGTCCTAACTGTCCTCTCCCGTCCTCCTGTCCTCCTCCTCCCGTCTCCTGTCCGCTCTCCTCCTCCCCGTCCTCCTGTCCTCCTCCCGTCCTCCTGTCCTCCTCCCGTCCTACCCTGTCCCTCCTCCCGTTCCTCCTGTCCTCCTCCCTCCTCCCACCGTTTTTTCCCCATCTTCCACCAATATTCTGTGTTTTTTTTTCTCCCTTTTCTTCCTTTATTTCTTCCATTTTCTGTTTTCTTACCGATTTTCCCCTGTTCTCTGTTCTCCAATTTTCTCCATTCTCCCATTCTCATTTCCCATTTCTCAATTGCCTTTTCTTCTTAAATATGTAGTTAAATTCATTGCTTCTATATGATTTGAATTTCATAAATAATAAATGTTTTTAAATGTGTGCTGTCCTAATGGGCACTGGACACTGGAGAGCAGATGACAGCCACGCGAGTTTCTAAATCAAGGTTTAAGCAAGGTAAGCAAAACCACATGGCATTTAGCATATATAAGTGTATCTATGTGGTGCAAGTGAAAACCATGCAAGCACCCGGTACTTCCCTCACTTTGCTTCCTGCGCCGAAGGCACAACGGGTGTGTGCTAGTCTATAAAGCAAGGGATAATGGTTGTGGGAGGGGACAGTCACTCACATGGTTTTTGCATAGGGCCATGTGGTCGCCATGTGTGAAGCACATGGTTTTGCTTACCTTGCTTAATCTTACTTTGGAAAATCTTGCATAGTTTTCTTGCTTGAGTTTGCTAACAATGGGAACAAAATATTGTAATTAAGAATTTCAAGAGGTAAAATTCCAGTGTCCAAAAATGCTACCAAACGTGATATAGAGGACAGTGTTCTGCACACCTACTGCATTACAGCCATAATATGGACAAACAACTCACTTTTCCTACTATAAGGGAGTGAGCATTGAGAATAGCAAAAGCATAACAGATTTTGGTTACACAATTTGGTGACATAAATCATTACACAATTGGCTGTTGCTTTTGTATAGAATTCTCGAATTAAATTGCCCTCCCCCACAGCCAAGTGTAACAAAGTGTGATACACTTTTTGTGGGTTTCAATTCTTATCAACAATGATAGAATTGACTTATTGATGGGCTCAGGCAACTCAAATTTTGCACTTGCTAAATAACTGTTTAACTATTAAACATGGATGGAAATATCCCCATTTCATGAGTTGTCAATCATATATGCTATGTGCAAAGTGCATGATGCTAATGTCTGCACATGAAATTTAGAAACTAAGAACATATAACATTAGAGTGTGATTGTCACTCCCAATGTGAATGTGATAGACTTGATTGACTCTAAATGATATCTGCTACCAGGCGCAATCGTTGCCATGCTGCCCATGATAGGCCTCCGCCTCCTGTACTGCAGCCAAATTTCATGCCAGCTAATGAACCAAAAGCAGGACCTATTCCATGACCTTTTACATGGCAGCCTCCTACTCACTTTCGATATGAACCACTACCAGTTGGACAATATCCTGGCTTGCCACAGAATGCCATCACGTACATACAGCATACCCATCGGCATCCTCCTGTTGATTATAATACACACCTGAATGAGCAAATGAATGCAGCTCATAATCATAGACACCATCAATGTAATTGTTGTCAATAACAGGACAAAGAAGAGATAAGAGAGCAGGCGCCAGCAGAGCTAATGGCAGCTGGAATACAACCCTAACAGGTACCTCATGTCCATAATAAACCTGTTCAATCTGCTCCTGCTCCTTCTGTCACCTGAGACACGGCAAAATAAGGGTCTGTGGCAGATTCCATTCAAATTGAGGGATAAATTCTTAATATGGAATACAATATAATCTCCTTCAAAATCCGTGATCAAAGCCTGAAAAGGTCCGTAATTAATTTTGACCTCAGATTCATGCTGAATTTGTTGGCGTGGATATGCCTTGTTGTTGATCCATAATCAGATCATGAAAATGACAGGTTTATGTGGGACAACAAGATTCATATATAAATGGTAAGTGTGCCATATGATCAAATATGTATTAAATTAAAACTCTGTTCTTGATCGGTTGAGGGGACAGAGTGTGGCTGAGTTTGGTGGGCAAAGGGTGGAAAAATTACGAATATGTACATACATATGTCTAAAGTTACATTCTGACAATGATTTTTAAAATGTGCATGAGTCATGTGAGTGCCCCGCTAGGTGTGTCACTCAGTGGGGCATTATTCAATTTGTGTATGTACCCCTACATAGTGAGAGGTTCACTCAATTCAATAGCATACAAAGGCTTTTCACCCCTATGTATTTAGCATTAGCGCTTTGAGATAACAAAAATTTGAACAAAAGAGACAACCTTGAACTGACTGATGAGCTGATGAGGACTGATGAGCAAGCATGTGTCGAATAGGCCTAGAGCGGTCCAGTCATGACATGACTGTTACAATAACATTTACTCCTATTACATTTTTCTTTTTCTTTTTCTTGTAACCATGCCGCCGACTCTAGACTCATCTAGACTCGGCTATTCTCTTATCAAGCGGGCTGTCCGCACTTCTCTTCTTTCTGATTGTAACATAGATACTATCTCGCGCCGCATGGCGGTTTCACCTATCTTGATAGGTTGTACTCTTTTCCTATCTCTGTTACCTTTCTTGTCGCGGCTACGCCGCTTCCTTTTACCTATATAAACCCTCTGTACCACCGATGTATTCCTTAACTTAATCTACTGGGTTTTCCCCTTGAAACCTGATCTACTAAGGTCTCCACCCTTAGTAGCCTTAACTCTGATTCTAAGGCAGTCACTCACTGTCTTAGCCTGAAACCTTTGATTGCGGTAGAAGTGCTAAAACCACTCACCGCCTAGGCAGAAGTGCTAAAACCACTCGCCGCTGATCCTGCATAGAAGCCGCGGCTCGTGCAGTAGGAACCACCAGAAACCTTCCTTGTATTAGGAAGGCCGACGAACTGTTCGCCCGACAGGTCTATCTTGACCGGCAACAGCAGAACTATCCCAGTCGTAACAATGACAAACTTGAATGGGGGTAAATGAGCTTACTGCCATGATCAATAAGGGATCATATATATTGTATATTTGAGTAGCAGTGTGCAACACTGATCAGGTGCACATTAATTGCTGGCAGGATGATGATGCATAATAATTAGTTTCAAATTGTCAGAGTAGTTGCATTTGGACTCACAATATTTGTCGTTGGGGGTGAATACAAATTTGTAATGACAGACTTGTTGTTTTCACTGAGCAGGGACTACAATAGCATTGAGATCAAGACTATGTATGTTATTATATTATATTAAAACTATACTAAAGACTACTTGACAAGATGATGGAAAAAGAAAGTCTATAAAGTAAGGCTTGGAGTTTCAAGTAGTGAATGGGAGAGTTGGACTCTGCCGGAGATACCCAAAATGGCTGAGTGGTTGAGTGGCTGTTGGCAAATTCCATTGGAGCTTTGACTGACTCAAATTCACTACTTAGGCAGTGAATCCCTGTTTCTTTGTTTTCTTTTCCCCTATCACAGTCCTACATGTATAGACTTATAGTGTGTAGTTTTGTATTACTGTATTAATATCTGTAAAAGCTGTAAGATTCTCTCACATTAAATTAGGCTGAATGAGGTGGTCTACCAAGTTTACTATTCATTGTCTGACAATAGTCCATGCCATTATGGTGTTTGTTATTATTCACTGAGAATGACCACAAAATGGGATTTACTACAAATAGCCTTGTCGAGTGCAAGGAGTGTTCTTTCTGATTTCTCCCTGGACTACATATTATATGTAGTTCGGACCACAATAGTGTTTGATAGCTTTTACAACCAAACTCACAATTAAGATACATTCCAATGCCAAAACACTCCAGAATCGCACATCAAGCACACCAAATATGTTGATGCAAGAAAGTACATTGATACAGAGGCAGACATTGATCCAGAGGGAGGGAAAAACAAAGATACATGGGATGAAGAAGATGGTAAGTCGTTGTACCTTGTCTCCATTTCCAGGAGAGTCTCATCTTCCTGTGTAGAGGACTGCTCCTTCATAAATGACCACGCTTCTGAGCATGGTTACACAGCAGTATCATCGGACCCTCTGCAAGACAAAGCAGCATGAGACATCCTAGAGGAGTACTTCACCTCGGAGATGAACTTTTCTCAAATTGAAGCCAAATTTGTTTCACACCTGCACTCCCGATATCATGAAGAGGACTGGGCAGAAGCGACACCTGCATTATTCTCAGCCGATGAAGACAATGTCCAGGCTTTGGCAAATCTTTGCGCCATCAAGGCTTGACACATCTCACCCACAAAAGTTGTGGCACCCTTGAGGGGGTCATTCCATTAATCTGCATGGCTCGACAAGGTAGCGGATATCAAGAGCAGGTTTACCTCAAGCTCTGGGCTGTCACAACCAGTTCCTTCTTCCAGTGAGATTGCACACCAGACTATCAACCAGTTCATTCAAGATGAAATCAACTCTATCCATGCATACCACCTCCTGGATGTAGAATTTACAGACAACCCGATATTGATGACTCACTGGGAGTCATTATTGGATGCAATTGTGGATGCTGTTACTCATGAGGCAAGACTCAAAATATTTGACTGTGCCCACATTCGATGTAGAGTAGGAGTATTTGAAAAGCCAGTGTCAAGTATGCAAAACGATGGGATGGTATTAGCGCATGACCTCTTGATGTGGCTTATCACCGTGCCTTGCAAGTAAATATCTCTTATCATTTTGTTAAATCTAACAATGATTTTTAGTGTCAAAAACATCTTTTTTAGCTGCGCAGTTGAAAAGCAAGGGCTTCAAGGTCTACATGCATTCAACACTCCCAGGCCATCTATGTGTCAATGCCGAAAACACTGTCATCATAAGGGAGGCTTGGCCATCCACTCACACAAACTACTTTTTTGACACTATTTTTGTTCCTTGGGAGGATCAAATCTTTAGCAAATGCGACTTGACAATCCCTGGCTGGTATCGCCCCATACATGGGCAATATCAGCATGATGTAGGATATGCACATTCATTGTTAGAAGAACTGAGAGTTCAAAGTCAATGCACTTGATATTATTGTGTAAATAAGTAAAGTACTGTACCTGAGAGTTCAAAGTCAATGCACGAAGCATGTAAGACTTGTGAACTCTGCACTATGGGCGAGTCTATGTAAACAAATATAAACAATTCCTAGTATGGTATGTGTCCCCAAAGTGTCTTAGAGGTCTGTCCTCAAAGTGTCCTCGAAGTCCTCGAAGTTATCTACTAATATAGTAATGTCCTTGAAGTGTCCTTCAAGTCTTCGAAGTCTTAGAAGTCTTCGACCTATCTAGTGTGAAGTCACCACACAACTAACACTCCCCCCTGACTGAACACATCTCTAATTTCTAACAACTCCCCCCTCATCTGTGTAGTCCCATCATTCTGCAAAATAGTTCCACCTTGGGTCGACTCAAAGACTTTGTCAAGATGTCAGCTGGCTGATCAGCTGTGGGCACAAAGATAGGCGCAATTATCTCTTTGTGAACAACGTCTCTGAGCCAATACCAACTAAGTGTTAGTTGTGTGGTGACTTCACACTAGATAGGTCGAAGACTTCTAAGACTTTGAAGACTTGAAGGACACTTCAAGGACATTACTATATCAGTAGATAACTTCAAGGACTTTGAGGACACTTCAAGGACATTACTATATTAGTAGATAACTTCGAGGACTTTGAGGACTTTGAGGACACTTCAAGGACAGACCTCTAAGACACTTCGGGGACACATACCATACTAGGAATTGTTTATATTTGTTTACATAGACTCGCCCATAGTGCAGAGTTCACAAGTCTTACATGCTTCGTGCATTGACTTTGAACTCTCAGGTACTAGTACTTTACTTATTTACACAATAATATCAAGTGCATTGACTTTGAACTCTCAGTTCTTCTAACAGGTTATGAGCCCTGCGCTTTAGCAGTCAAATCTGTCGCTGGAGTTCACTGTCTTTGGGCCAACTTAGTGCGCATTTTCCCTCCTCTCGCATCCAGCCACTGGTGCTCTCCCCACCCATTATCCCTTGCTCTCTTTGTTGAAAATCAGCAAAGACAGCCTTTCCTTCAAATTCTACCAAGCCCTTGCCCTTAATTCGTCCCACTGCTGCAAAACTGCGCCGTCTCCTTCGCCATGTCCTCAGAAGACTCGAAATCTATTTGCACTGTCACCAAACTCACTTCTACCAACTATGCTACCTGGAAGGGTGAGATGAAGGCCTATCTTCGAGTCAAGGGTCTCTGGTTGCTTGTCAATGGCATCGAGACTCGACCTACAGAGACAGAAGCTGCAGCAAAGTGGGACACCAAGGCAGACAAGGCAGCTGGGGAGCTGTATCTGGCGTGCTCTGTAGAGCAAAGGACCCATATCGACGCTGTCCAGGACGACCCTGTCAAGATTTGGACCACCCTGGCTTCCACGCACCTCCAGAAGCGTCCTGGCGCGCGCTTCAATGCCTGGGACGACTTCTTCTCCATTAGGAAGCAGCCTGACGAGTCCTTGAGCACCCTCATTGCCAGGATCGAAGATGGCATGTCCAAAGTCCAGGAGCTTCGACCTTCAGACCCATCCAAGCCTTACACCATCAAGGAACTCGATCAAGAGCTGGTCTGCATGACCATGGTTCGTTCCCTGGGCGAGGAGTCCTCCAATTTTGCGTCGTCTTGGATGCTACTCAAGTCCTTGGACAAGGAGGAACTGAAGGCAGCATTCCTGGCTGAGGAAACCCAAAGGAGGAGACGTCCTGAAGGTTCTGGGACCGATGCAGCGCTGTTTACTGCGTCTGGAGACTGTAGATGCGGCACTTCTGTCACTTGCTGGTAATGCAAGTCTTCGCACTTTTGACCCATCCCATCCACTTTGCCCCTTGCAACTCGATGCACATGCTGACTGGAATGCAGACACAGGTGCTACCTCTCACATGACCCCCCATCGTCACTGGCTGCGCAATTATGCGCCCAAACGCGTCTCCATCAAGCTCGCAGACAACAACATAGTCTATTCAGCTGGCGAGGGCACAGTGGTATTCAGTCCAGTCATTAATGGGAGGCGTGTCGAAGCTGTAGAATTCACTAGAGTCCTTCATGTACCAGATTTGCGAAATAATCTACTATCTGTCCTATATCTAACTCGCAACATGGGGTTCGCTGTGCTCATTAATGCATCTAAGATGTCCTTCGAACGCCCCACTGGTACCCCACTGTTTGTAGCCAGCATCAGCAACTCGAATGCTGCATTCCTGGATGGTTCTACTGTTGCAATAACTGAATATGCGTCTGCAGCTGCGACTCTGCCCCTAGACTTCGACCTATGGCACAGGAGGCTCGCTCACCATCACCTAGAAGGTATTAAGACGCTTATAAGGGAGAAGCTCGTCACTGGGATGACCATAGAGTCGAAATCTGCACCAAATCCTATCTGCGAACCATGCCTAGCTGGCAAGATGCACGCAAACCCCTTCCCTCCTTCTGAATGGCGCGCTTCCAGGCCTCTCGAGCTCGTCCACACCGACGTGCACCAAGTCCCTCACCCCAGCTTCTCAGGATTTCGCTATTGGGTGTCCTTCATAGACGACTACTCCAGATTCAGATTCGTCCTGCCCATCAAAGCAAAGTCTGATGTCTTTGAGGCCTTCAAGACATTCAAGGCTTATGCTGAGAACCAGTCAGAGCGAAAATCAAGATCCTGAGGGACGACAAGGGAGGGGAGTACATGAGCAATGCTTTCTTGCAGTTCACCAACTCCTGCGGCATAGAGCGCCAGCACACAGTCCAAGCACGACCTCAGCAGAATGGTGTTGCAGAGCGAGCCAACAGGCTGATCTCTGAGCGCATCACCACCATGCTGGATGAAACTGGCCTACCCTAAGGCATTCTGGGGCGAGGCTCTAGGTGCCCTAGTGCACGTGTGGAACAGATGCCCCACAAGCGCAGTGAAAAGCGCCACTCCCTACGAACTGTGGCATGGAAGGAAGCCAGATGTCTCCCATCTTCGAGTCTGGGGTTGCACTGCCTATGTGCACGTGCAGAAGGACAAGAGAGAAGGACTCGGATCTCACATGGAGAAATGCGTGTTCATTGGGTATCCTCAGGGCTACAAGGGCTGGAAGTTCTATAATACCTACTACTAAGAAGACAGTAATATCAGAACGAGCTGATTTCGATGAAAGATATTTCCCCCTCTCGAAGCGACCTACTGAGCCTTCCATACCAGTCCCTACTGCACCTACACTTGCAGCAACTCGCCCTACTGTCCCACCTATTCCACAGACACGAAGGACATTCCCAATACCTGACTGATTCAGATGCTGATGAATGAATCCAGCTCTGATGAGTATCAGGATCATGGGGGGAGCAATGGTCCTCCAGATGCGCCTCCTGCTGCCCCTGTAGTCCCTAATATTGATCCAGATCCTCCTAAAGTCCGAGCCTCACCTCCAACTCCATCCCCACCACCATCTCCACCTCCTAGACCGCCCTCGCCCATTGGCATTGGAGCCAGACTGCCCAGGCGCAATAGAACCAAGCCTAGAGAGTGGTGGAAGCTATCTCCAGCCCAACTACACTCTGATGTGGATGATGACATTGAGGACGCGGATCTTGGCCATGAGATTGTTCTCTCTGCAGCTTCACCAGCTGAACCCCTGTCCTACTCCGAAGCTCTGAAGCGCCCTGATGCGGAGCAGTGGAAACAAGCTGCCATGGAGGAGCTGAACGCCCACAGCATCAATGGCACTTGGCAGCTCGTCCCCAGACCTGCTGGAAAGAAGGTCATAGGCTGCAAGTGGGTGTTCAAGGTGAAGCGCAATGCAGACGGATCTGTGGAGCGCTACAAAGGCAGATTGGTGGCCAAAGGCTACAATCAAAGACCTGGCTTCGACTACCTCGAAATATTTGCGCCCACAGTCAGAATGTCCAGCATAAGAGTCGTCCTAGCCATGGCCGCCATTCACGACCTCCACCTGCGCTCTATAGACATATCTCATGCCTACCTCAATGGGGAGATGGACTGCGACGTCTACATGGAGCAGCCTGAGGGATTTGTTGAAGGAGATGCCAAAGAGATGGTTTGCTTGTTGAAGAAGAGCATATATGGCACCAAGCAAGGAGGCAACAGATGGAACCAGAAAATGCGCTCTGTGCTCGAGTCTTTGGGCTACACTCAGTCCTACTCAGACGCGTCCATCTACATCTATCTAAAGGACAATGTAAGGATCATTCTGCCAGTCTTCGTAGATGACATGACCTTTGCTTCGAAATCTGCTGCTGCCATCGACCGCACCATCAAGGAGCTCTCCCAGCACTTCAAGCTTCGCGATCTCGGTCCCACCACTCAGCTTCTGGGCATCAAGATAGACAGAGACTGGTCTAAACACTCCATCACCATATCTCAACAGCAGTACTGTCTAGACATCCTCGAGCGTTTTGGCATGGCTGATTGCAAGCCCATATCCACTCCCATGCAGCCCAACCTTCGACTCAGTCGCTCCCAGAGCCCCCAGACGCCTGAAGAGGTCCAGCTCATGAAGACCGTCCCATACCTGGCTGCAGTAGGCGCCCTGATGTACCTGGCAACAACAACTCGACCAGACATTGCCCACGCTGTTGGTTATCTTGCCAGATTCAACTCGAATCCAGGATTAGCTCACTGGCAAGCTGTCAAGCACCTGCTTCGCTATCTCAGAGGTACTGCCGACTACAAGATCACTTATGCGCCTGATCCATCAAGCACCGAACTGTTCTCAACCTATTCCGATGCTGATCATGGTGGATGCAAGGACACAGGGCGCTCCACTGGTGGATACTTGGTGAAGATTGGCTCTGGAGTCGTCTCGTGGTCTTCTAAGCTACAAAGCATTGTTGCGCTATCTACTACCGAAGCAGAGTACATCTCTGCAGTCTCAGCAGGCAAGGAGATCCGATGGATGCGAAACTTGCTGCAGGAGATGGGATTCTCCACCACTGCACCATCCATACTTAGAATAGACAACCAGAGCGCCATATCTGTTGCCAAACACCCAGAACACCACGGGAGGATGAAGCAACTGGATCTTAGTTGGTATTGGCTCAGAGACGTTGTTCACAAAGAGATAATTGCGCCTATCTTTGTGCCCACAGCTGATCAGCCAGCCGACATCTTGACAAAGTCTTTGAGTCGACCCAAGGTGGAACTATTTTGCAGAATGATGGGACTACACAGATGAGGGGGGAGTTGTTAGAGATTAGAGATGTGTTCAGTCAGGGGGGAGTGTTAGTTGTGTGGTGACTTCACACTAGATAGGTCAAAGACTTCTAAGACTTTGAGGACTTTGAGGACACTTCAAGGACATTACTATATTAGTAGATAACTTCGAGGACTTTGAGGACTTCGAGGACACTTTGAGGACAGACCTCTAAGACACTTCGGGGACACATACCATACTAGGAATTGTTTATATTTGTTTACATAGACTCGCCCATAGTGCAGAGTTCACAAGTCTTACATGCTTTGTGCATTGACTTTGAACTCTCAGGTACAGTACTTTACTTATTTACACAATAATATCAAGTGCATTGACTTTGAACTCTCAGTTCTTCTACACTCACATATTGTCGACGGTATTGACAACTTGCTTACCAATGCTCACAAGTGAGTTCACCCATGGCA
This sequence comes from Suillus bovinus, assembly GCF_016758785.1. Lineage (NCBI taxonomy): Eukaryota > Fungi > Basidiomycota > Agaricomycetes > Boletales > Suillaceae > Suillus > Suillus bovinus. Next base: position 415,919 of record NW_024542062.1, on the reverse strand, counting down.
GGCAAATTGGGCAAGCAAGAAGGACATTGTCACTAACATGCTCACATCCCTGAAGCATGACATCAATGTGCTCCAGCAACATCCCTTGACATACCGCAATATCATCATCTTTGTTGCCCAAGCACAACACTCATTCCTCGACATCATAGCTTTCATGGACTACATTGAGATAGTTCAACCTTGTCTCACCTTAGGCTGGTCCTCTTGGAGTCCACTTGATGGGAACTCAAGATGGATGGGCTGCTTTACTACTGATTCAAAGACTTGCGATATATTTCTCAATGCCGGTGTGTGTTAGTTGTGTGGTGACTTCACACTAGATAGATCGAAGACTTCTAAGACTTCGAAGACTTGAAGGACACTTCAAGGACATTACTATATTAGTAGATAACTTCGAGGACTTCGAGGACACATACCATACTAGGAATTGTTTTTTGTTTACATAGACTCGCCCATAGTGCAGAGTTCACAAGTATTACATGCTTCATGCATTGACTTTGAACTCTCAGGTATGGTACTTTACTTATTTACACAATAATACCAAGTGCATTGACTTTGAACTCTCAGTTCTTCTAACAGTGTGCCTGTGTGGCTTGTTCACGCAGAGGCTTATATTTCTCCCCAGATGAACATCATCAAACTGGTCGTCCACATTCCCAGACGATCTGACAAAGAGTGTCTATTGTGAAGGCAACATCACATGGCCATTCTCCCTCCTGTTGTTAGTTGTGTGGTAACTTCACACTAGATAGGTCGAAGACTTCTAAGACTTCGAAGACTTGAAGGACACTTCAAGGACATTACTATATTAGTAGATTGTAAGGAGTGAACTTAGTCAATGCAGTAGGCATAGTTATCGAATCAAATCTGTAAGACTGTATCAATTTGGTGTTTGAAAAGATTAAAGTGAACTCGCATCACAAAGACAAACTAACAATGGGCCTGAGTGATTTTAACACACATAGCATGGTGTTAGAAGAACTGAGAGTTCAAAGTCAATGCACTTGATATTATTGTGTAAATAAGTAAAGTACTGTACCTGAGAGTTCAAAGTCAATGCACGAAGCATGTAAGACTTGTGAACTCTGCACTATGGGCGGAAGCATGTTTGTTCATGCTGGGGCAACGAAGTGTTGAAAGCCACTGATCAGGCCAAGAACACCAATGAGGTCCGCCAGAAGATTGTCGGTAATTTCCTGTGAAACGGATCAATCACCACGTCATTTGAATGCAGTGGCAAAGGGAAAGTTACTTACTCACACTGTCAACATACATGTGTAGAAACAAGATACAAAGACAATCTCATCAAAGCCTTGGGAATCTGAAAGAACATCTGCCTTCAGGGCTGAACTGGTGCGCTGGGTATCCGAGAGCCTGTGTCCATTCGATATTGTCAAGGACCGCGCATTTCAGTCACTGATGAAGACAGGGAGACCCGAATACTACATACCTTCGCCATCCACCCTTTCGCGTGATGTTCGACAAGTCTTCGTGCGAACTCGGCAGCGCGTTGCTACAATGCTACAGGTAAGTGATTTTTCATTAATAAACAAACAAATAATCAATACATACCAGGAATACGATGGTAAAATAAATTTTACCACTGACGGTTGGTCGTCACCCAACCATCGCGCATTGGTCGCGTTTTCGGCCCACTTTGAGCACGAGGGAGAGCTGCTAAGCATACCATTAGATGTTGTGGAAGTCGGGAAGGTAAACACTTACCTATCTAGTAGCATGTGAGCTAAGGGGTTCATAGTCCCACACTGGCGAAGAGCTTGCAGAGACATTTGCCAAAATGCTAGAAGAATTCGGCATATCAGAAAAGGTAATGGTTCAAAAAAAATAATAAACCTACATGCAACTAAATCCACGGTGCACAGATCCTGAGCGTGACGTGTGATAATGCGTCCAATAACGACACCATGATTTGTGAACTGAGCGGCAAGGTGCTGGAGTTTGGTGGGCCAACCACTCATACCAGGTGTTTCCTCCATACCGTCAATCTGGTGGCGAAATCCTTGATCCGTGAATTTGATGTGAAGAAACAGGAAGCCGACCAAGCATTGGTGCATAGTACTGATAAGGAGCTAGAAGAACTTAGCACAGAGATGGAAGAGGATGCAGGGGCAATGGACGAGGTAGATAACAACAAAGGATTTGTCGATGAGGTTGAATTGTTGGATGAGCAAGAGCAGGTCGCACTAAACAAATCAATTCGCCCAGTCAAATTAGCGCTGGTCAAAGTAAGTGCATGCAACAAAAGAGAACTCACCGTTGACCTCAACTTATGCCCCAGCTGTGCAAGCTCGCATCCAAGATCATCCATTCGACTACTATCGTCCTTCCCGCATGGCAGGGCATCCTCAAGGATTTGTCGCAAGCCCAAACCCTCATGCCACGGGATGTCGCTACATGATGGAATTCCACGTTCGATATGTTGGACTATGCGCTTGCGCATCGAGAGGCCGTAGATGCTGTTACGCAACGGCGGGACTTAGGTTTACGAAAGTATGAGTTGGAGGACACCAAGTGGGTGATACTACAGCAATTGTGGGATGTACTTAAGGTTTGTGCGTTTTCCGACACCACACATGCTCATGTGACATTGTTTGCACTTGTTAGATTCTAAAGGACGCCACACTTTACTTCTCGCATGCAACACCCAACCTTGCGATGGTGATCCCAGCCATGGATCACGTCGACAAGATGCTCACCTCCTATTCCCAAAACAAGAAGTATCTGCCCTCAATTTGTTCGGCAGTTCAGCTGGCAACAAACACACTCAACCAGTACTATCAGCTTACCGACAAGTCTCGCACATATCGAATCTCGATGGGTAAGTTCTGTTCAATATTCACAGGTTTTTTTTCTAACATTATACTAGTGTTACATCCCCAACATAAGCTGGCATACTTTAAGGCGGCACATTGGGAAGACAGCTGGATCAAGACTCCGGAGCAACTCGTGTGTGAAGAGTTTGAATGATCATACTCATCAGCCAATGTCGACTCTGACCTAAGGTGTGAGGAGGATGTCTTGGAGTCAAATGGTGATATACAGATGGTATTTTTTCCATTTGCTTTTTACTTGGTGTTCGTACTGACTAAATCTTAGAGCGACAACATTTTTGACAACCTCCCAGCACTCGCAGCCCCCAAACCTACTGACTTGGGCTCAGAACTCAACTGTTATCTTAGTACAGACGTGGAACGTGTCACCAACCCTATCGGTTGGTGGAACAAACATCGCAAATTGTTCCCCTGGCTGTCACACATGGCAATTGACTATCTAACCATCCCTGGTATGTAGTGTTTTCCTTTAATACATCGTAAGCTCACATTGCCTATAGCAACATCTGTAGATGTTGAACGTCTCTTCAGTCGCGGGCGTCTCATCCTGTCACACATCAGAAATCGTTTATCGGCGCAGTCAACTCGTGCGCTGCTTTGTGTTGGTTTATGGAGCGAGTTGGGCCTGGTCAAAGATGAGGATATCATTCACGTTTCTAAGCTCCCAGATGTTGTTGGCGAAGAGGAAGCAATGGATGAGGGCTGGGACAGAATTAATATCCAGGTAGAATAATCACATTTGTTTTCGTTATCTCATGCTATTGATTATTTTGTGCGTGTTCATCATCTCTTTGTTTTGTGCGTGTTCTTTCTCGTGACCCGCAGGTATACCCCTTGAGGGCAATACCCCGGGTCCATTATGTTGATATCCGCACAAAAACCTGCACCTGCACGACGGGTATGGGTACGACTGCCCATACCCACGGGTTTACCCCTGCAGTTCCCTATACCTAGATTACATAAGCATGCTCTTTGCATTTTCCTCATCCACATATAGTTGAACTTCCTCAGTGACTTCTACTAAGTCCACTGAGGTCAGTACAATATTCATATTACTTACATCTAGCTAATGGTCTCTGCAGCTCGTGTACTCACTGCAGGTATATACATTTAATATAGTGACTTCTACTAAGTCCACTGAGCTTGTGTACTTGCTGCAGGTTATGAGCCCTGCACTCGTTAATTTTTAACCAGATTAAAGTACACAAAAGAAACCTGTCACCATGTCCAGCTTAAGCACCAAACTCAGAGATGACTTTCTTTGCGTCCCAAAACTTATTGTGAATGGAAAAAATTGGATGACCTACAAGGATAGGTTGTTGTGGTCCGTCAATGCTCGTGGGTTCCTTGGTCACCTAGAGGGTACCGAGAAGAAACTGTAGACCCCTCGACATTGTTGGGAAGAGGAGCATCGTGGACACCAACCACGTCAGACGAGGTTAGGGAGCTCGCAGCATACAGAATTGCTGTAAAGGAATGGAGGATGGGTGAGGCTATAATGAAGCAGCAAATAGCTGGCATGATCCCTGACTCTCTGTTTATACAAGTTAAAAACTTGGAAACGGCAGGAGAAATCTTCAAGTACCTATCCAATCTCTTCAAAAAGTGGTTTCGAGTTGTGTCCATTGAGCTATTGCGAAAACTGCAGGACCAGAAATGCCCTGAGAAGGGCAACATCCGAGAGCACTTTGACAAACTGCACATCATCAAAGAGCAGCTATCCTCACTTGGCCACGCCCCAACAGATGAGAGTTTTGCGGCCATAATCATGAGCTCACTGTTAGAAGAACTGAGAGTTCAAAGTCAATGCACTTGATATTATTGTGTAAATAAGTAAAGTACTATACCTGAGAGTTCAAAGTCAATGCACAAAGCATGTAAGACTTGTGAACTCTGCACTATGGGCGAGTCTATGTAAACAAATATAAACAATTCCTAGTATGGTATGTGTCCTCAAAGTGTCTTAGAGGTCTGTCCTGAAAGTGTCCTCGAAGTCCTCAAAGTTATCTACTAATATAGTAATGTCCTTGAAGTGTCCTTCAAGTCTTCGAAGTCTTAGAAGTCTTCGACCTATCTAGTGTGAAGTCACCACACAACTAACAACCAATACACTCACCTAGACTTGGACAGCAACTTGCATTTTTTTTTTATCTTTGCCTATATTGGCTAGCGAGTCCCGAGTCCAAAGTACTGACACTTGGTAGTCAATACAATCCCCAAGTTGTTTGAACCCTACATCAATGGATAATAAATACAAATACAGAATTCATGTCCATTTGTAGCACCAGGTATTGTGTTTCAGCACTCGACACTCAGTGATTTGTGCCATAAATGAAAATTGGACATGTTGCATACATGTTTTCAGGTTTCGGGCCTCAGCACTCGGCACTCAATGATTTGTTTAATGTAAATGAAAAATGGGCATGTTGCACACCAGGTTTTGAGTTTCAGGTTTCAGCATTTGACACTTGGTGTTTTATGCAATGAGTGAAAAATGGACATGTTGCACACCGGGTTTCGAGTTTTGGGTTTTGACACTCAACACTCAGTGATTTGTGCAATGAGTAAAAAATGGAAATATTGCATACATGTTTTTGGGTTTTGGGCTTCAGAATTTGGGCTTCAGATGTCGGGTTTCGGGCCTTGGCACTTGGCACTCTGCACTTGGTGATTTGTGTACTGGGTCTCAAGTTTCGGGTTTTGGTACTCGACACTCAGTGAGTTGTGCAATGAGGGAAAAATGGATATGTTGTATACATATTATCAGGTTTCAGGCTTTGGGTTTCAGGCTTCGGATGTCGAGTTTTGGGCCTCGGACATCAGAGCTCAGGCCTCAGCACTCAGCACTTGGTGATTTGTGTACCGGGTGTCGAGTTTCGGGTTTTGGTACTTGACACTCCATGATTTGTGCAATGAGGGAAATATGGATATGTTGTATACATATTTTCAGGTTTCAGGCTTTGGACATCGGGCTTCGGGCCTCAGCACTTGGCAGTTGGTGATTTGTGTACCAGGTGTCGAGTTTCAGGTTTTGGTGTTACGACTTGGATAGTATCTGTTGGTGACACTCAAACAGAGTGTGTGCCGTCAACGGTTGAGGACGTCCCTGGGCTAGCCCAAGGTTAGGGGTCTTACTTGGCAAAGCTTTGGCAAGTAAGATTTAATGTCTATGTCCAAATTGGGTAGCTTATGTCAAGCAGGGCTCGACAATAAGCGTATCTGCCAAGGCTTACAACACCCGATGGTTAATTGTAAGATCTGCATTAATAGAAGGACAGAAGTCCGACTAGTTAACAGGGGCTTTGCTCGTTGATGAAGTCGATGAGTAAAGATCGAGACTAGGGACTTATCCGCAATGAGCAGATAAGAAGATAGAATATAGACTGCTGGATAGGCAGAAGGAATCACTCTTGTTAGGAGTAGGAGGTCAAGAACCAAGTAGATTCAAGTTAAGGAACTAGATACATGGTAGTGAGTTTATATAGAGGAGAGGAAGCATATTAGTGGATGATAACTTGTACTACTGAAAGGAGAACTGGTCAAAGGATGATACTAGAAAAGGAAGGCACATTCAAGGTGAGTCATAGGCGAACCAGAACGTGCGGATAAGAAATGAGTCAAAGAACAGAACAGGAAGTGAAACAAGCAGGGGCACGATTGTGCAACTGCAGAGCTAAGTATAACTACAAATGTGCGACTGTGCACTGAGTCATAGGTCAAGAAAGGAAACAGGGCAAAGGGGATGCAACGTGCATCGTATCATAGGTTACCGTTCTGACGGTAAGGGTAAAGGGGACTGTCCACAGGATCAGTCAACGGGTGGAACGGAGCATGGGTATGCTTCATCAGAGAAAGGGTCCGGCCAAATGTACTGGCTTTGCTGGAGCGACAGGTAGAGGGCAAAAGGGAATGCGAGGATGACAAGGATAACAAGAGCAAGGTCGGGGTAAGGGTGTGATGCAAGGGCAGAGACAAGGAGGATAAGGAGAAAAATGGTAGGGGCCCAAGTGTCTAGATGTTCTTGTAACATTCGGTACTCGACACTCGGTGATTTGTGCAATGAGTGAAATATGGATATGTTGTACACATATTTTCGGGTTTCAGGCTTTGGGTTTTGGGCTTCAGACATCAGGCTTTGGGCCTCGGCACTCAGCACTCTGCACTTGGTGATTTGTGTACCAGGTGTCGAGTTTTGGGTTTCAGTACTTGACACTTGGTGATTGGTGCAGTGAGGGAAATATGGATATGTTGTATACGTATTTTTGGGTTTCAGGCTTCGGGTTTCAGGCTTCGGACATCGGGCTTTGGGCCTCGGCACTCAGCACTCGGCACTTGGTGATTTTTGTACTGTGCTTCGAGTTTTGGGTTTTGGCACTCAACACTCAGTGATTTGTGCAATGAGTGAAATATTGATATGTTGCATACATATTTTTGGGTTTCAGACTTTGGGTTTCGGTCTTCGGACATCAGGGCTCGGGGCTCGGCACTCGGCACTTGGTGATTTGTGTACCGGGTGTCGAGTTTTGGGTTTTGGTACTTGACACTCGGTGATTGGTGCAGTGAGGGAAATATGGATATGTTATATCCATATTTTTGGGTTTCGGGTTTCGGACATTGGGGTTTGGGCCTCGGCACTTGGCATTTGATGATTTGTTTAATGTAAATGAAAAATGGGCATGTTGCATACCAGGTTTCAAGTTTTGGGTTTTGGCACTCGACACTCGGTGATTTGTGCAATGACTGAAAAATGGATATGTTATATACATGTTTTCGGGTTTCGGACTTCAGGTTTTGGGCCTCGGACTTTGGGGTTCAGCCCTCGGCACTCGGTACTTGGTGATTTGTGTACTGGGTCTCAAGTTTCGGATTTTGGCACTTGACACTTAGTGATTTGTGCAATGAATGAAAAATGGACATTTTGCATACATGTTTTTGGGTTCCAGGCTTCAGATTTTGGGTCTCAGGCTTCGAGTTTATCAGCACTCAGCACTCGGTGATTTGATAAATGGACTTTCAAGCTTCAGGCTTTGGGTGTTCAGGTGTTCATGTGTTTGGTGTAAGGAAATAGAAATTTCACACATTTTCACAAGTTTCCAGTTTCCAGTCTCAAGCTTTGGGTGTTCGGGTGTCCAGAATGGATATTGCACAATGGGATTTGGTTTTTGGGCATCTGGGACTCAGTAATCCGTGAATGTCAGACAGATATCTCACTACCTTGGACCACCCATCTATATAACATCCCCCTCCATCGGCCCACCCATCTATATAATGAATATTCCACCACTCCCTCAGCCCATCCATCTACAAAATAATTCCAGTATGTCGGCCCACCCATCTATACAATAAACCCTTACATCGGCCCACATGACATCTTTGAGGATATATATAATATCAGCATAGATGGGCCCACCCGTCTCCATCGGAAATAATATCCCTCCTGGCCCATCTGTCAACATCGGGGATATACATAACATCAGCCCATAGTCCGCTGGCCCATCTTATATGGGATATTACGTAGGTTGGGTGACCCGTATAATATGGAAATATGTCACTGTAATATGTGTTTCATCAGTGTCTTACTCATGGGTCTGGGAAAAAACTGCAGTATACCACAAACACTGTTTATATCCACAAAATTGGCAGGTCAGTGCACACCCATATCATGGCAGGTACGGTGTTTGCAGGTACGGGTGTGGTGGATCATTTATTCAACAAGATCAGTGCAGGAGTGGTATCGTGCTGCATGCATAGAGAAGGATGAAGCTGAGGAAGACAGGTCATTGCAAGAGTTGAATGAGTTAATACTTATAAAGTTACATCCCAAAAGGCTAGAGGCATCTTGAATACCCAAGGGTGCAAATTTCAAAGGTCAGTCTGACATCAAAGTAAGTGATGTCGAAGTCAGAATTAACAACTGTTTGGAACTGTTCAGCAAGGTTCAAACCAAAACAGAACTATTTGAGAGGACCAAGAACTGAGAACCGAGAACTGATTTCCAGTCCAGTTCTGACTGACATGAGAACCATGGACCAAACTGCACAGAACCAGACCATGGCAGCACTAGCACTGGCACTGTCTTGAATGATTCAAGACACCTTAGTTAGAACAACACAGTTAACTTGAAAATGCACCTATAGTACTGAATATGTTAAAATACGAGACATGTGTGTGTTTAGGCTCTGTACAGACACAGTATTCAATATTCAATATTTGCTGTCATGTAACAGCACCTTGTTTGTCTAAATGATCCCAGATTCCTTGTCCTAGCAATACCTATCACTATTGATCAGCCTTAATGGGAGGAACACAGGGAAAATGTATGGGTAGATCAACTGAAAAGGCCATTATGTCAAATCGTACCACTGGCAGACTTACTACATTGAAACATACCACCATGTCTATCAGTGATGCCTCTGTATCGTCTACTCGTTCTCTCCGATTGCAGGGACCTGTCAATGAGAAAGATGTATTATCAAGATCAGAGAGAACTCATAAAGCCCCTGTGCATTGGATGCATGAAGAAGAAGCCAGATTCCTCCAGTACCTCCTCACCCATAAGGCTCAGGCTGGTGATACTATGAGCTTCAAAAAATCAACCTTTCAAGGAGCTGTTGACAATATCAACAAAGTGTTTTCCAATCAATGTGAAGGGACAAAGACTGCAAGTGTCTGCAAGACAAAGTAGACCAATATAAGCACTATCACACTCATCCATTGCTGGCTGTAGCTTACTAATGTCTTGATAGCTAAAGAGTTCTTACAATACTGTTATCAACATCAAGAAAACATCAGGCTTTTCATGGAGTGATGAGCTTAGAGCAGGAATTACAGATGCACATGGGGACATTTGGGAGAAATATGTCAAGGTAAGCACCAATTTTTAACTATAGAACTCCCATTAAAGTGCCTGCAATACCAGAACAGTCCCACTGCGAAACCATTCAAAACCAAAGAATTCTCGTACTTCAATATAATCAACCAGATCATGCACCATGGGCCAAGCATTGCAAGAGGAAAGTTTGTTAAGTGTCAGCCCCAGGCCAGCCTAATGGCTTCTGTTGTACCCTCCAAGCCATCTTCCAGCACTCTCATGATGTCCCCTCCGCTGAATCCTCCAAGTCACATTCCCACCATGAACAATACCATGATTTTAATGCAACTTGTTTCTGCTGCTGACATGATCAACATTCATCAAGCATCTCCACTGGCCCAGGCATCCATGACACCTCCATCCTCAGGTTCACACTCCCAGCCACCTGCCAGTAGGCAGACTGTCTCATTCATTTTTTCTTCTACTACGAGCGACTCAGGGCTGACAAGTGTCAGCCAGACTAAGCACAAATTTAGTGCACTGCCAAATGATGGAGAATGGCAGTTGCAGAAGTGGTCCCGCCCTCCCTCAGTGTCTGTAGCAGCCCAGCAGGAGGGTAGTGTAGTACTGATGTCAATCGCAGATGCCTTACCTCATATAATCAACAATTTTACTATACCCTCCGAGTCTAGCATCCACACTGCTGTACCAGACCATCCTCCCTCCACTGACCTTGGACGTGTAATCAATTTGATTACTGAGACCAAGGGCTTGAATATGGATGATGTGATGGAACTTACAGATTACTTATCATCAAACCCAACTGAGGCAGTTGTGTTCACTAATTTTAAAGGTGCAGAATACAGGGCCAATGGGCACAGAGGAAGCTCTCTGTCATTCATTGTGGTGATATGTAGGTAGTAAATAGTACTAGTCTTTTGTCATAATGCTGGTCGTACTACAAGTGTTTCTATGTTCAAGTTCAAGTCTCACTATTACTAACGCACTTTTTATCTATCCATAGTGTGTAATTCAATGAGTATTGATACTGCCTAGTTTTAATTTGGCACTGGTACTGCAAGTCCACGCCAAGCTTGTTCTTCTAAGTAATCTACCCACATGGCAGCCGCTATTTCATCATAATGCTGATCAGCTCTTCTCCTCTCTCTACCATCTGCTGGCCCATCAGCCAGATTCCCCTGCAATTCCTCAGGCAACCAGTGCACACCATCATTCATGTCATCATCACCAGTAATATCCAAGATCTCACCATCTAAGTCAAAATCTTGACCAAAATTGGGGTCATGGCGACAGATGAAATTGTGCAAGGCACACAGGGCCAATGGTAAACATGCCTGAATGTCCATGCTGTACTCTGGAGGGAGTTGTAAGATGTGCCACTGATGTTCCACCACCTCAAATATGTGTTCAATTACATTGCGCAGTGAAGCATGGTGAAGGTTGAAAAATTCTTTAGCATTCTGTGGGCTTGAATACATGTCAAATGCAAGATCAAAAATGAAAGAAAAAACTGATGTGAGAGATGCCTGATGCCATTCTTTGAGGTGATAGCACACACCACGATATGGAACCAATAATGTGTCACAAGTACCAAACCCTGCATCTGCAAGCAGGTATCTTCCTTCTGGTATCCATAGGTCATGTTGGCGTGCATCATTTCAAAGTGCTGCATCAGCAGACGAGCCATCACAACCACAAAGTGAATAAATGAACAAAGAATCAAAATCACATATGAACAAACAATTCTGAAATATAAAACCCTTCTAGTTATGCATGAAGACCTGGTCAGTAGATGTTGTAAATGCCTGGACGTGTGTACCATCAACTGCACTAATACATTCATCAAAAAAGTGAAAGCAGGGGTCATTTTGTATCAAAAAAGGGATGGGGGAATTGATCATCAGAAATTTAACTTGGGAGGAGTAGAAAGGGTCATCCAAGAAGAACATCAGCATGCACTTGAAGTATCTACATATATAATAAAAATTAGTATATACTGATGGAATCAGAGTCTTTGAGAGGAAGATTTTACCTTGAGATTGTGTCAGAGGACCATTGGAAATGCTCACCAACATGCTGGGTTGAGAGACCAGTCACACACATATATAAAAAAATGGCCAGTTGTTCCTCGACTGAAACACCATTGCGAGATTGAACAAATCCATTAGCCTGTAGAACTTGCAGTAGTCCTTCATATACTTCCAAGTTCACCCCTAGACTATGTCTGATCCTGTCTGGATGGCCTGTGAGGAGCTCGAGAACCCATGCATGACCTGTCAAGGCGGATGTATGGTATGGGACACTGGTGTGTGGAGTTAGGAAGAGTTGGTAGTACAGAGCTGATATCTGAGCAACAAGGCAAGTAATAAGCAAAAGAAAACAATGACAACGGAGATCCATCTGTTACTAGCCACAGTTTGAGAGTGTTGATGATGCTTGTTGGATTATGCACTATCTTGACAATGGTCCTTAGGCCAAAGATCCAGGATCATCTCTTGGATTTAGATTTCCTTATTGAGTTTCGACTCGGAATGAGCCAATTGTGGCTTAAACCTTATTTTGCCGTGATTACATACAGTAGTGATATTTTTGTATACCTTATGCGTTTGCAAAAAATTCACCATGCTACCAGCTGCCAAAAATTCTATATCATCCAGATGAATAAGGTGCTGTCACATGACAGCGAATGTTAAATATTGAATATTGAATACTGTGTGTGTTTGGTGTCTGTGAGTGAGTGAGTTTCATGTGTGTAATTTTTGAACTGATCCAGCACCATAGAATCCTGATTCAGGAAGTTACTCTGAAACATTCAGCATCAGCACATTTTGCTCTGATTTTCACTGGAACTACTATCTACAGTGTATACATAACAGATATATTCCAGAGTGGATGACTAGACTTTAAAGATGTATCAGACTTTTAGGATCATCAATATCTTTCTGCCAGGATCCTGTGGTACTATGTAGTATGTGCATGGACAGTGACAACTTTTGTGCTGCTTGTTATTCTCAAGCTGTATTATAATTATATATACAGCCATGCGATCAACACCTTTGAGCTACATCAAACAATCTCTCAGAAAATCCAAATAGCTTAAAACCATGTTTCAAAAAGTAAACAAGTAAGACTGTCGGTCTGTAATCATCAGGAAAGAACTTGGACCCGACCAAACCAACTCTCGCCCATGCATCAACCATGAAGTTAGCCCAGAAGATTATCCAAAGCCAAGTCCACAACAACCCCGAAAATGCATCAACACGTAAGCCTGTATGTCTCTTCCACATGCCTTCAAGAATTAGACCGATGGCTTGCATGATGAAGAATCCAAACACAACAACTGGGTAACCACCTTGTTCCATTGCTTTCAATCCAAGATAGTGCAGAGCGCCTGAGACAAGAAATGCGCCCATCACTCCTCCAGTGCGACCAAGCAGGTATGACAATGGTCGAGCACCGACTGATATGAAGCCCTCTCGAAACAATTGATGCCACTTGTGACCCCAAAAGCTGGTCAACGATGTTGAAAGCCACGGGGTATCAAACAAGGGTGGCCATTGAGACGGTGTTTGTCTGAATAACAAGACGAACTCGATGGTGTGTATCTGATACACCAATTCAATCACAAAATATGCTGTCCAACCAGAGAGGATTGTAATGATGGTAGATCGGGTATAGCGACTGAAGGGTGGCAGCGATGCGTCAAATATTGTGCCCCCCTTGGTTGATCCAAATGTTTCTGGAGAAAAATCGCGAGCAGCTCCAGAGGTAGCGTCAAATGCGAGTGCATAGAATAGTAGCTTCACGAAAGTGATGAGCAGGAATTCCAACTTTGACTTTGTTCCAAGACTGCTCTTTGGAATGCGTAAGCCTTCTGCCCAATCCCACCCAATCCCGCGAAGGTTAACTGATAGATCCCATGCGTTCCAGATAGCGGTAAACAGTGGAGTATCATCAACGCTAGTCAACTGGTTGCTTGGGCTGCTTGACATGGTATCATCGTTGAATTCTTTTTTCAGTTGCAAAGCGATTCGTTTATATGGTTTTTTTGCGAAAGCCCAAGCGGCCGATCGCATCGAAAGGGTAAATATGGCGAGCTGAGTTCCAATACTTGGATGAGACAAAGCTCTTCATGACGGGCAGCTTATTCAGTGCACTCACAACTAAGCCTTGATTGAGGAAACGGTAGTTCGGAATGCCGAGAGAAAGATCGAGCGACGAGCCAGCTCGATATGCGCATAGCAATGTAACTGGAAGCAGCGCAACGCGGATTATTGCAGTGCGTTTTCGTTGAACCAACACACCCATTGCAAAGTAGGAAGCAAAGGCCGGCAAGAAAAATGTTGAAAAAGTCGACACCGACAACGAAACTCTCTCCTGGGGTACAACTAGCTTAGTGAGGCTGACCATGCTGGGAGCTGTTGTCAATGTTAATGATGAACTGCTATGAACATGGAAAATGTGGTGTACCCTGTAATGTATGTCTAACAGGTGAACCGTGCGATCCGATGTGCTGACAGCAAGACAAGTTTCAACGTTCACTGGTAGTGAACGTCGCTACGGCATCATTAGAGTTTGAAACTATATTGGACGAATGGAGATAAGTACTATCTTAGTATATAGGCGGGCCTCAAAGTTGCGTCGATTGAAGTGAAGTGTCGAATCACAAAGAAGCAAACATGCGATTTGATTCGAAGGATAATCATGCTCAACGTCAATTTCTATGTGATGAAAACCGCTTTCCGCATTGTATCTCTCACATACCATGGTTTCTTCAGATCGCCCTCGTAACGAACACTCCAACTTCCTGGATAGCCCAATCCATAGCCCGCGCATTTTCCCCGTTGATTAGAATCTGGCCTCCAATAAGCAGGAAACGGGCGTTCGTAAGGCTTCTTCTTGACCGCTTTGGCGTGTGTCTTGTGGTATGATTGCAATTCCTCACTATAAGCAGTAGGGAAAATGATGCAGGTTGCCCGTAATGAATGTGGGGAATCGATAGCACCAGGTATTGGTGACCCCATTGCCTGCCTGCGCGCTGTTTTGTGTCGATGACTTTCGGTAACCATCACTGTGGGGTGAGGAACTGGTAAATTGCCTCTCATGCGGATGACTTTCTGGTCGGCTTGTACAAATGGCTGAATGGGAGGATTGTCTATGACGCCGAGATTTGTAGATGCTATTACACACATTGGAGTGCTTTTGCGACGGCGCGTCTAGCCGTGCAAAGTCCACAGCTACAGACTGGGCGCGTCTCATCCGTTCGTCAGCCTGGATAGGGTTGTCTTCGCATTCAGGTGGTCTTGTTCTTCAGACAAGGAAAATGATGAGTGGAAGAGAAATTCAATATAAAACAAAGTACATTGGCCTGGGTAGAGGTTTCGGAATAGTTGATATGATCCTTGGGCGTGTTGTACTGGAAAGCAAACGAAACACTGTATGGGTGAGCCGCGAGAAAGCGTTTCTTACAGGCTTGGATACATACATATTAGGCCATCCTGTACGTCCGGTGGCGTTGTCTTGTTCCCGTTGCATCGCTTTTTCTTGCTGGGAGAATGATTAGGAGCTGTTGATAGATACTGCCCAAACTCTGAGAAGAGGTGCTCATAGAGCTTGCGCTTTGAGGTTGTGATCTCAACGTCAGATGTACTGTGCGCATCCGCAAGGGGGTCCACGTCAGACACAAGCTGTGCTCGAGACACAAGCTCAAAGTCTTGACCTTGAAGGTGTGGATTGACGAACTTTGGGATCATGAAGCATCAAACGTTGTTGTGGTTTGTTGTCCAAAAGACTTCGCTACTATATCCACTAATAGTAATCATAGAGCTTGAACTATACACTCCAAAAATCATCGACATGGCCCCGAAATCGTCGCTGAAGGTGGCTCTACAAACGTCGATTTCAAATCCTGGAAAAAAAACATCGGTTTCTGCTGATTCGCCTTTCAGGTCGACGAAGCCGAAGCCGATACTGATAACTGTGAAGGAGCCTGAAGTTGTTTCAGAAAAAAGTGAAGATTCGGATGTCGAGGATGACGACCACCTGTATGGTTTCTCAACAGACGAGGATGATTCGTCCGACGATGATGCAGCCGCTGGCGAAGATATTGATGTTGGGAGACTACCTACTGTCGCCAAGGATGATGCAATAGTAAAGAGGAAACTTGAGAAAGCGAAACGGCATCCAGTGAGTGTATCAACCAGCTATTGATGTATTATATCTTACAGCGGAGTAGACTCAAGACCGAGGTGTGATATACATGGGCTGTCTACCACATGGGTTCTACGAAGATCAGCTGAAAGGATATCTCTCTCAATTTGGGGATGTAACAAGATTGCGGATCTCACGGAACAGAAAGGTACTTGAAATGTCGTGGTGGTTGGCATCATCTGACGGTGAATCAGACTGGCAGATCAAAACACCACGGTTTTGTCGAATTTGACTCGGCGTCCATCGCACAAATTGTCGCAGAGACGATGGATAACTACTTGTTGATGGGCCATATACTTAAGTGCAAGATGATTCCTAAGGAGAAGGTTCACCCCGAGCTGTGGGTAGGTGCAAATAAAAAATGGAAGGCCATCCCTCGAGATCAAATTGTGCGGAAAGAACATAACAAGGTTCGTCGAATGAAGGGTTACTAACGACATGACTCAATACTATTGTTGGTAGCCGCGAACTCAGGAAAGCATACGAAAGGCCGAGAAGCGTCTGATTCAAAGGGAAAACGAGAGGAAGCGAAAGCTAGCCGAAGTTGGCATCACATATAATTTTGATGCTGTCAGCTATGTAGGCCATTTTCTCGGCATGCAAATGGCTGTGGCTTACCTCCTGGTGTTATACAGAAAAAGAAATTGAAAACGGTGGCGTCATAATCTAAATTGACGTACATCTCGGTGTTTCATCTAGCGAGGAGATATCCTGTAGTATTCTATCATCTTATAGCTCCTGCCTAGTGCTTGAGCAAACTTCCCCATGTCAACTCGCGGATACTTTTTTTGATTGTCAACTAGTTCCTAGCGGCAAGCTCAGATAGTACGGGTTCTGCGAAGGCTGAATGTGATGTGCGCCCTTCTCCAGGCCAGCAGCTTTTTACTCTCCCATGCTAGCCCCCTCAGTACGTCGGTATCAAGGCCTGCGGGCACTTCCGGACATGGTAGCTGGCACGGCACATTTGCTGGTAGGTGCGATCACATTTCCTGAAAGCTTTTAGGAAGAAGAAATGTTGCCAACTAGTGCTTCCGTGAAGCTTGCAGTTTCCTCAATGCGTCCGGTTGCCAAAAAGGGCGAGTTTAGACTAACACTACACAGCTGATAAGATCTTTCATTGTCATTAAATGTACTATTTATTGGCTGTTGACACGAGTAGCGTGTACCAATACAAACTGAGGAGACATGGAAAGTGCTTATAAATACTGGACGTGGTCCATTGCAAAAAACCGTTTTCACGGTGTCCTGGACAGCGGTTCATGTCTAGGGTGTCGCTTCAGAAACACCTTGAATGTAGCCTTCCTGCTCCTCGTTCGAAATATCTTCAAGCGATCTTTGCTTTGTTTCGGGGATGAGAAGTGTCGAGAAAACACCAGTCAACATGAAAAAAGCAAAAATCTCCATACTAAAGCTCAAATTTAGATTCTGTGCATGAGTTAAAATTTGTGCTACTCACATATGTGGTATGAATGCGTTCTTGCCACCGATGTTGACTAGCTGAGAAAAGCCAACCTGGGCTATGACAGCTCCAAATTTGCCAGATGCAGCAGAGATACCGTGTGCAGTTGAACGGTAACGAGTTGGGAAAGCTTCTCCCGGAACAATGAAAGTGGTCGTGTTAGGACCAAAGTTTTGGAAGAAGTTGGTGAGGCAGTACAGGAAGACAAAAACTCTCTGGTTTGAGAGGGTGCCATTCAACTTATCATAAGCGAATCCTACCGAGAACTTGTTAGTTCCCATGGATCAAAATTTATAGTGATGAAGTGTACGGACCCATGATGATGAAAAGGATGGTGAGTACGATGAAGCCCATCAATTGAATGGGCTTGCGGCCCCAGGAGTCGATAAAAAAGAAAGATACCCAATATCCTGGAATCAACCCCGCGAGGGAGAGGATAAGATTTCCAACACAAATGTTGTACAAGTACTCATAAATATAGAGGGACGTTTTTGCGCTAGAGGGGTTTCCGAAGTTGATTGCCGCCAAAATGATTGAGCTGTTGAGGCCAAGGCCGTAGAAAGCGATCTGAACGCAAAAAAAAATGAATTTGGAACCTTTGAGGTAAGTAGGAACTTACATCGAGGGCAAACCACGAGTAGGCAGTGCCGATAAGAATTTTCAAGTTCTTCCACTGGCCGAAGTATGCTCGGAAATCTGCACGGGTTGCCTTCGGGGCTTGGACACGTTGGACCGGGGCATCTTCGTCATGGACAGACTTCCCGGTTGTCAACACGTTGTCAATATCTGTAGTGGCCTGTGCAATATTGCGCTCGATGTCCATGGTGAACCGAGGAGTCTCCGGGATGGTGAGACGGAAGTAGAGTGCAATAACACCAGGGACACATCCAAAACCAATCAAAAGACGCCAGATATGGTCAACAGGGACAATGCAAGGAAACGGAGCACTGAGGATAGAATCCTTATATGCTTCTACGACGATGATACCGACGAGAGCAGCAGCTACATTGGAGATTAATTAAGCATATCATTTTGGGAGATAATATGAACCAACCGAATTGACCCCATCCTTGTGCGGCGAACACGGCAGTCATGAGACGACCACGCGAACGTGTAGCAGCGAATTCTGAGGAAATGATGGCACTTAATGGGTAGTCACCGCCGATACCAATCCCCATCTATTCATAGGACGGTGAGGAGCACGTTTTGGATAATTGAATGGATGTGCCTACGATGAAACGCCAGACGATGATAACACCTAGAATGCTTACTGCTGGAGCCTGACCAGCGAGAGCCTGACCAAATGTGGCGATGATCATGATCATTAGCTCAACGCCATCTATGAGAGGGTGGGTAAATGCTGGCAGTAAGCTTGGATATGAAATTGAATTTACACATCCGCTTCCGGCCGACGACATCTGCGAGCCACCCGAAAAGAACTTGGCCAACCAAGTTCCCAACGGGAGTAGCTACCTTCACACCCAAAGATTGGTTGCTGCTGAGCTGATTTTCTAGTAGGAATGACATGTGATATTAATCGCAAGGGAAGGTTCGATATGCTCACTTGTGTGACCATAGACAAAGCCCAACATTACGGAAGCGATGTTAATGGCAAAGATATCGTAGCTGGCGACGGATGAGCGGATGTGAATCTAGGACATGAATATAAAACCTACGCATCGGTGAAGAAGCCCACACTAGCAACTAGGCAAACCTTGACATGGAACCAACTAGGGGCAAGATGGACTTGTAAGGATTAAAATCAAACAAAATTGTGAAACTCACGAGAAGGGCGCGTTATCGATTTCTGCTAGAGCCGCACGACGACGCTCATCAAGCACGGCAACGGTAGTCTGCCCCTTTTCATGGTATGATGCATGACTGGATTCATGATTCGAAGCCATCGCGAGTCACGGGGGATAAGTCCCTGAAAACAATGATAGGATAAGAAGAGGGGGGATATCCTGAAGCTGGCCGGTACGCACCTTGCACGTATTTATAAGGTCTAGTTTGGGGTGCACATCATCGATCTAGTGCCACCATGTTGAAGTGAAGCAATTAGGGTTCCTTACACGTTCAATACCATCCAATAGAAAGTACAGTATTGGTGACTAAGCTTTTCTTTTTTGTTCTGCACGTTCAATATTATGATCGATATTATTTATTCTTATCGAACGTTTTAAGGTATTTACTATTTCGAGTTCAGTTGGTGCCTCGCCAATGGCCATTGACAAGTGACATAAAGCTCAGACTGTCAACTTGAAGCCTTGGAGCAGTCTAACATCTTGGACAAAGGTTCATCATTCTGTGAGAAACTTAGCAGGGTCAGATATTTTGTCATGTGCGAGACACGTATGCGGTTTCCACACGTTTACCTTTTGAAGAATCCATACGGGTCTATGATTTCGCGTTCGGGGTTTCACATTAAACGGAATGCTTCGCTCCTACCTCAGTTCCTGTCCCTGTGGGCAGAACTATTTGGAGCATGTACGTACGTAGATTTGCCAGCGTGGCATAAACACTGAGAGGTAACTAGTAAGACAAGCTCGATGCCAGCACGCGCTTTCTGATGTTTTGTTCGATGGATGATCTTCAATCTCCGTCAAGCTCAAATCTAGACAGTGGCTGTGGCACTATAATACTACCGAACGCCTGACAGTCGCTTGCCAGTACCGCTGTTCAGAACGTTCAGATCCAGAGTCAAAGCACGTTGGAGTTGGTCAATTGGACCACGACGTTCTGACCAAAGATGGCCTCGAGGGCAAATCGACTCAGAGCCCTTGCACTTTATAAGGAACTCCACCGACTGGGCAGAGATTATGAACCTTCGTATGCCTTAATTTCACATCTACCAACCAAATCCACATTTGCACCTTAGATATAACTTCCATGGGAAGCTTAGACGTTTGTTTGAAAGTGGGCTGGCTTCGCATGATAACCTCATCGTACAACGTTATCAATGACTTTCATTTCGACAGAGAACCGGAATCTCGCTGATGACGAGGAAATAGAGAAGGCGCTCAGGTTTGGAGAATATATCAAGAATGGCAAGTCAGAGATGGTTTAAAATTCTTTGCTTCAACTCATCAAACGTGTCAGAAACCCTTGCCTTGTACTCGCTCCGCAAGTATCGACACCTGAAGCGCATGTATCCTTCAAATTCTACATCCGATACTTGACGGATCAGTCAAACACTCTTGGCGTCGGCCGAACTCATTCCTCTCTTTCATGACAACAGATGTTGAATAGATTGCCGGGCATAATCGTTGCTACATTGACAACTTTATGATTATGAATCATCGTTATCCTATCGCACGAGCAGCTGTACACGTATGGCTGATTGAACCATGCAAACTTGACTTATACTCATGGAAGAGGTTGCAAATGCCTCAATGTTGGGCAGCTTCACATATCACCGATCGACGATGTACGTTCGTTCAGCGAAAGAAGAGGTAGTACCTTTGGCCCAGAGTTGCAAATTACAATGTAGTACATTCGTTTTCCACTCATTTCCATCACCCAATGTTTCTAAATGATGATTAATGCAGTATATATTTTGTATTCAGCGAACTGCACAGACCATTTACTTCCCATCGGAGGGAAGCGCCAAAAAATTCAAGAATTTTACAATTAATTCACCATCGTCTTCTAACACTGCACTCAATTTTTCTGACATGAGAACTGAGTTGTATTGAGACGCATGAAATCGAGATACATGGTGTGACAACAGGGGTTTGGAGTCGCAAAGCACTTGTACGAATTCTTGATAGCGTTGGAGAGTTGAAACCACAGCGTGACATAGTGTAACCCCTGGAACACGTAAGAAAGTGGCAAGACCCAAGCGCATAGTCACAGCTGAGAACTTCTTCGGCTTAACGGTGGTTTCAGACAATGGTCCCCTCAGTGCAAATCTCGGAGGGTTCTAAATTACTACCCACGGGCGTCACACTCCAATTTGACATGTATTATCCGAGACCAGAGCTGGATTCCAAGAAATTGGCGATCATCTTGCATCCTTGGTCACGGCTTGGGGGCAACATGCATGAACCGTTAGTGTCATGCCAGTGGACAAGCCTTTGCAGATACTGATGAATCCAAAGGACTGTGGAGGTGCTCACTAGATTATTGCAAGACAAGAACTACTACGTGATACGGTATAATTCACGAGGGGTCGGCAAGTCCACTGGATGGCCTTCCCTTACAGGCAAAGCGGAGGGCGAGGATCTCAAGGCTCTCGTTCATGAGGTCTTGGCAGAGGAACCCAAAATTGATTCTTTGACAATTATTGTGAGCACAGCATCTGTAAAATGACAATGCACGTTTTGATGCAACAAGCCCGCAGGGATATTCCTATGGCTCTATGATAGCCTTACTCCATCCCGTTTTGAACCCCAAAGTGAAAACATCATACATACTACTATCCTACCCCATCAGCCTAAGAGGATTACTGACCATGTTCCACACTGGCATGTACAGTTCGGCGTTACGTGACATCTTGTGCAACCCTGATGCCAGACTACTTGTCATATACGGAGACAAGGACGAGCTCACGAGCAAGTCAAAATATGACAAGTGGGTTAATACACTCAGGCAAACAGATGGTTTGAAGGCTAAGTTTGATGTTGTTCCGGTGATGGATGCAAATCACTTCTGGCGAAGTGATGGCGCTAGAATTGCGTTACAGCAGGCTGTTGACAGCTGGATATCATGATTGGCTATGATCATGTCAATCGCTGCCTCTATATATTTTATCTTGTATTGTTACTGCTATAGTCATGTCTCGTCGTCGTCCTTGTTTCCAACGTTGTTTGCCCAGCAATTGTATATTTGGTGCTACCAAAATCGGATCAAGTCACTCATCAAGCTGAGAACAACTTCCATCACCTGTATTCTCTTGATCATCACCTTTTCCAACGCATCTGCCAGTCAGGTTTTTCGAGGATACCCTCGCTTTGTAATTTTCTTTCTTTTTTTCGTTCTTTTATTTTAGCCGTCATCAGGGCGCGCCATGTAAGTCGTTCGTGTTCTGTTCTAACCTACGGTTCTCTGAGGATGATGTCGTACAGGCCTCTGCCAGATGAAAGACCTCGCCAGAGCGTTGCAAATCTCATAGGACGCTTTGAGCAGCAGAACAAACGCCAGTCGTCCTCTGTCGCGCCTGCGATCCCCCGCAGCTCCAGTGTGTCGTCACAAATTGCTGGTGATTTCGCAAAAGAAGATACAAAGGAGAAGAGGGAGTGGCCACCTAAACATGTGACATCTGCGAGTGCAGATACAACCGCGCTTACACCGCCCTCTTCCTCTTCTGCCGCCCAGAACATGTCGCTGCCCACCAGCCATCAGCCCGCGACAGACAAGCCGGCAGAGACCACCACGACCGCATCCGCCCCCCAAGAACCCTCAAAGCCGCCCACAGTGAAGAAACAAGTCTCTGGGAAGGCTACGCCCACTGCTGGGTCTAGGACGAATCCAACTTCGCCCGCAAAACCACGCCCCTCTACCGCATCGGTCAAATCTCCAGTGAAGTCTCCACCTAAATCTTCGCTCTCTTCCTCTATCTCTCAGCCCATCAAGCCACAACATACAGGGCAATCGTCCACTTCCAATACTTCCACTGTCCGTAGTACCCCCAAATCGGTTCCCAAATCAACGCCTGCCACCCCCTCTCGACCGAAAACACCCGCCGTCCATGCGACCAATGCGTCTCGTCCAAAGACGCCTTCCTCTGGTTTGTTTGCGCCTACAGCAGCATCTCTTGCACGCTCTCGTAATGTCCCTCCACCCGCTCCTCTGCCAGTAAAGAAGGCGACACTCAGCAGCAGCGCGGCCGAACGATTGAGCAAGCCTACTGCTGCATCCATGTCGAAGGCGCGCGCTCCTCCTCATGTGGCTAGCCCTATTCGTGCCGTCAAATCGACCTCTGCAGGTCTTACTCCCCGCGGTCCATCAAAACTTAGGGTAGGATTAGCACCTGCAAGGATGAAGGAAGCGAAGGCGCAAGAGGATGCAGCCGAGGTTACTACCAACGATGCTGACCATGAGCTCGATCATCTGGAAAGTGGATATTCTGAGAATGGGCATGAACCAGAGGAAACCCTGGTTTCAGAAGGAACTACCAATATAGATGATGAAGTTCGTGATCACATCGACGAGGTCCCAGCCCTAGGGGTCCGAGGTGTTGTAGGGGAAGTTGTGGAGAGTATCGTGGAAGTCTTGCCGGATCACGAGGCAACACATACTGAGATTTATGTTGACGCGATGGTGGTGGTCGCTGTTCCCCAAATTTCTGAGCCTGAAGTGCACCCCGAAGCTCCGGTCGAAGAGTCGCTGTCCCATGGGGATGTCAACGCCGATGGTTCAGTTGAGTCTCAAGAGCTCGCACCTGCCACAGAAGAAATTGTGTATAGCGCAATGTCTGAGGGTCCTGCAGTTGACGACGACATCGAAGACATGGTGGTCATGCTGGAGAGTGTCATTTTATCGAAGCATAGACCCCAAAGCATCGTCAGCCTCCCGGATGAGCATGGAGAAATTCCTGATGAGGATCAGTCATAATGACTTAGGTCCGCCAGAAGCATTGTAAATGATTCCGTCGTCTATCGTGTGCATATGATTGGTGGTAGGTGATCAAGTTTGTTGCATAGACCTTGGAGCTAAAACAACATTGCTCAGAGGTCTTTCTCATTACGTTCATTTAGTGGTTCTTCATTGCCGATTCTGACCTTTCTTGTTATTTTGCTCTGACACTTTGCTTTGCTGCTTTTTCTCTGCCCTGAATTTTCTTACTGCACCGCCGCTGCAGCTGACGCGTGTTATGCATCATCACACCCATTCTGTTACTTCTCCCGAGCTCAACCACTTTTACATTACATCTGGCTCTGAGACACAGCATACCCCGACTTCCCGCATACACAATTTAGGAACAAATCGAAATTGCAATAGCACATTTCGTTGAGAGCAAATCTAATATATGCATGGTCCACACGTGGCATGCTCCAGGTAGAGAGGTTAATATTATACAATACAGTAAAACTACCAAAGCAGGCAGACATACTAGGATCCCTCACGGCTGAGTTAACCCCACAAGTCGTCACTGCGACCTAAATATCTCGCTCAATTCTCACTTCCACCCAACTTAAATCAGTTATTATGTCATGCACCTTTCATTGTGAGGTTGAATGACCAATTTTGTTAAAAAAAATGATTGGGTTCATTGAAAGCTGTCGTTTAAATCAGTGTTGTTACTAACCCAGTTATAACCGGTTAAGATGTTAATTAATTGGATCTGTAATTTTGGGAGGGTTAGTACTGTGACGACTTGGCAATTGGACATGTACATGCTTGTACATGGCGCAACGAAATAGCCGAGGCCCTCTCTGGCGGAGTTCCTAGAGCACGGTCGTTGATGATACGGTCAGCTGAGGAACGGGCCGGTGATGTTAGTCACTGGGAATACGAGAAAATAACCAAGCCGGATTAGTGTAGGGAGGATGCCAGAATCCCAAACTAGTGTTAGACTAGAGGGAGATCTCATTTTCAAGGTCTGTTGCGGGATCTGCCGCATAAAATACATATATATGGATTGCTTCAGGTAAACTGATAATAAATGTCTTAAAACTACAAATGCAAGCAGATGACTGTACATACTACACGGGTATGAGGAGATTATATTACATGACGATTGAAAAGCCAGGATATCATAACCATGATGGGCAGATTACCAGTATGAGTTTTCTTCATCATCTTTGCCAGTTTGCCACTGGTGAGGATGTGCCTTATTGGTATCGGCTTCTGGCCTTCCTCTTCAATTTGCTAGAGACAGAAATCAGTCACAACCATGGGCTTTTGTGGTGTTTCCTACTTTCAGCGTGAAGGTGCACATCTTAAAGCCTTTCTTTCCGTCCATCATCTTGGCCTGGCATGCATCAGTAATAGCTCATGACATAAAGAAAGGAACCAGCACCTCATCAACAACATACAACCCATCGTAACAAAAACTAAATGTGAATCAGTAAATCGGACTAGGAGCAAGCGCACTTCACCCTTTGCGTGGGGAATAAGCATTGTCATCATTCGCTCCATGTATGACTCGCACTAGATGCTTGGTTTCTTTAGAGATCTACTCAAGATTTTACTAGGGGGAACCATCACAAATGATATTACTTATGAACATGGCTTTGTTATCTCCAGAATCGGGGGATTGGTCTTTTATCTGCAATGACAACATGTTTATAGGATGAGGACTTGATATTGCATACTCCATCATCATCTTGTCCACCTGGATAATAATTAATGGTGAAACACAGGCACAATAATGCAATGATCAACCTGAACCAACATATGTACTGAACAAAATTGAAGTCATATCAGTATATGGAATGGATCATGGCTAAGCAGCAAACCGACTCAGACGTACATTGTATCCCATGTTGCCATTATCCTTGTACCCTTTGGACAGACATATGGAAAATGCGCCAAGCTCTTTATCCCCATGTATGCCATGTTTGGGTAGTTTATGTATGCCTGCGTCAGCTACCGCATTTCTATGAGTATTGACAGGGCAGTGTCACATGTGAATTTGCTGCGGTATGACAATCGTGCTTTATGCACTTACTTTGAGGGGAAATCACACCAACCTTCACACCACTAATGTGTAAAAATGTTCGCCCATCGCCCATCACTGCATTAAACACAATGATGTTTGCACAGTATTTTACAAACAAGTGGAATTCGAGCTTACCATCAGTGAATTGATTAGTCCTCGACATTGTAGCCGTGGGAACTATATAATAATATAATTTTGCTTCTCCCAAACATGACCATCTATACTGTCAGAAATGTTAGTTATTGATACATAGCCATTGATGGCCGCAAATCTAGAATAACATCAGCAGACCATGACAATTTTCTGACGTTACTCCACTGCAGCCACTAAGGGGTAGTATTATACTTGTAGCCATCTTTTTAAATATTGTCGTTTTGCTTTATTTTGGCTTAGGGTTATGATCTTATTTAAGACCTTCTCGTGGAAAGTGCCTTGAGTATTTGTCGACAGATGTAAAATGCCAGTAGACTTGGCAACAAAGTTGCAACATTCCTCCTTTGCAGCTGATAAGGAGTGGTAGCATTTTTATTCCAACTATTTCACACATTGTCATTTTGCCTTAATCATGTGTTGCATTACAATGCTATTTAAGACCATGTCGTGAGAAAGTACCCTGGGCACTGGTTAACAGTTGTTGAACATCAGTGAACACCACAACAAAGTCATGACATGCTGCCATCACCACCTGCAAGGAATGTCAATGCACTCCTCTCAGCCTTGTTAATCTTTAGGGTTTTGATCTAAGTTTTTCAAAGCTTCTAACAAAATCTAAATTTTTACTACATTAAATAGTCATACATATCAGCTCATCCCAGTTCAAGAATCCATGTCTGTGACTGATATATGCTACTTGCCTGACCTACATGCTAATACATTAGATACCGAGAACCCGAGAAATCTTTCATAGTCGCAGAATGACGATTAGTATGACAGATGACCATTGACAAAATGAAAAAGCATCCTTTCTAATAATGAAAGGGAACACGGCATAGACACGTAGTGTCTAGCACCACATGCAGAGTGAGATTATGATGGGGCAAGTCATCCGAGAAGCTACAGCAACAAAAGGACAGGACCTTCTGACACTTGTCTTTCAAGTTCCTTACTACACTGTCAACCATTACATAGCACACGCAAAATGAACAAAAATTTTAGAAGGGGAGATGATAGATGAATAGCTTAATGGATACTTGTGATAGGAAGAGTACGCCAGGTGGAAGCCAGCCAGCGGCCACTCAGTACTCCTCGACATCAGTAAAAGAAGCGTAATCAGACAATGTCCCATCTTCATACTCCAGCACAACTTCTTGCATTGCATAACACATGATCGGCATCAGAAGTATTAGTTTGGGGCCAATCACTTCCTCATGCTCATCTTCCTTATCAATCTGCCTGAGCTTCCGTGTAGACATATTGATGGGATTTATCGCCATCATATCACCATCTTCTGAGGACACACCAAGTGTGCTGCCACTCCCGATATTGATAGGGCTGGGTATGATACCCACTGGCGGGCTAACCGTGATGGTGATAGACATCATTGGTTCTGAGCGGGCTGGCAGTCTCCTTCATGCATCACTGGGTCTGTCCTATGCAGATTCAGCACCCGCCCCTTAATCATTCCATTCACTGCATGCACACCAAGCTCCTGACAAAGCAAAAAATATGGCAGGTAGGTCATCCCCACCTGGCTCAATTTGCTCATAACTTTGAGTAGTTGCATCACGCTGAAGTCGGCAGAATATTCCTCGCTGACACTGCCGGGGTCGCAGAAGGAGTTTCAAATAGGAGGATATGATTTGAAATCAGTGGGCCCGAGGTTGGCATGAAGAGCATGAGGCCCTAAGGAGTGCGGGCAGGCAGCAGGTGTGCTAGGTGTTGTGGGGTCTTGGCTGCTGCTGGTCACTGTGGTAGCTTGTGAGGAATGGATGACATGAAGGTTAAGGACCGCATGTACTTGAAGGAAGTGGGAGCTTTGCTTGATTGTGATGTGACGTTAACGGCTGTCAGTGTGTTATAGTGATGTGTACTTACTTTCAAAGTTTCCACCTGCCGCATTGACTGAGAAATATGATCCATCAGTATTCCACTTGAAGAGATAAGACAATAATAATAACATACTGTAATCATTGACATAATCATACCGGTGTGCTAGCTTGCCATCAAATGCATCATATAACAAGTCAAATGACAAGCGGCCTGCACGTAAATGTTCTGGAACATGAGGTAGCATCTTCTCGATAAAGAAGGCGGCACGGCGTGTCTCTGCCTTCGTGCAATCTCCAATGGTGACAATCTACATCAATAATAATAATCAAATTAACTCCTGAAAACCACACAAGGTGTCAAGATGTACTTTGCTGCAGTGTTGCATCACATTCAAATGCCAAGTAGTACTAGCCATGCCTGATAGAAAGGATCGCTGGTGGCATGAATTACATGACATAACCTGTCTTGCTTCATGAGTCTAGCTTTATGATGTATGAAGTCAAGGATTGAATCCATGTATCTTAACCTGTTGCCAGTGGACAACAGTGTACCGACTCATTGTTTGGCAAAGCCCTTAGATCCAAACAACCACTTTCTGAAGTTTAGCTGCAAACAAAATGATCAACCATTTTCACTAATGTCACAGTGACTTGTTGGTCTCGAAGTGAGGGTACTACCACCTAGTAGTAATAAAAGAATTGAAAAATCATACAAAGTGCAGCTGAAAGTTTTCCAGGCAGGATTAGAAAGATAAATCGTCAAAATCGTTGTCTGTGTCCCCCGCTTTGCTATCGTCATCCCCAATTTCACCATCATCTAGTAGTTCCCCGCTCTCATGATCTGATTCTTTAAAACTCTCTGAGTCATCGCCATCCTCCTGTTCATTGTCACATTCATCAAAACCCTCGCTGTCATTGTCGACTTCTTGGTCCACATCCTCACTCACAATGTCCATAGTATTGACCTATACCATCGACTCGGAGCTGAGACAGTCTCTGATAATCTTGCGTAGCATTGCTTGATGTCCAACTCCAAATTGAGTATAGCGCATGAACATGTCTCGACCGACAAAGCTGATTCAAATCTTAAGGGTCAATGTACCACAACAATGAAAATGAATATGTACATTCACATTCCGACGTAGTACTCTTCCCAGTCATCCAGCTCACCCCCAGGACGTGCCAACAAAGTTCCATGTTGAAGGGAACTTACACCATGTCCTGATGCAAACACAGGAATCAGGTGTGCTCCTCGGATTACCTGTCCTGGGTTGAGGAACCCGAACATGTCTGGATCTGACTCCTCCATGAATGCAATCTTTGGTAGACAGGTATGTTTCATGCCACATTTATAGCTCCGTAAGGCTGCAAGCCATCTAACAAAAAGAACTTTGAGATTCCGCTTCACAGGTTGGCTTCCATTGTTGAGCCAGACCTCCATGTGATATATGCCCAACACGCGCACATACCAGTATGGGTGGCTAGGCATCATCTCTCCTGACAATACCATAACGTCCCCGTGAGTTCTGGGGTTGATAATGTTGTATTTGTATCTCAAGTTGTAGGTCGTATAATGTACTTGCATGGTCTGGACCGAATATATCGTGTTGTTGGGAATAATGACAGAGTTGCGTTCCTCGTCCGTAAAAGTGTGGTTGCAGTAACTAATGTCCAGCTCCCGTGATCTATAGAGGATATGGTCCTTTAGCTTTGGTAAAAAATTCTGATAACCACTGTGAGTGAATCATACAGTGTGTCTAAATTGCAAAAAGCTCTACCTTAACAGCCGAATCACCTTTATGATCTTGGAGAAATGTGAAAAGCTTCACTGGATGGTTTCGAGTGGGTGCAATGTAGTGATGCTGTTTAGAGGTTGTCGATGGTGGGATGTCGGCTAGTGGCTGACTGCTAGAGGAGGATGTACCTCCAACTTCTGCCACCCGCTGTAGTACACAGCACCTACACTTGTGCTTGGCTAGTTGCACTGGGGTGTCGATTTTGCTTGTTAACAGATAGAACACTTTCAAAGCTCTGTGAGCAAGTTCTCCCTGGCTAACATTGAACTTTGGGCAAACAAAAATGTAGATGATATGTACAATTTGAGTCGTGAAAGAATCTGTTGTCCAAAAGAACTTGATCATTCTCATGTAGTCCCCCATCGCGTGAAACTTGTATGTACTCAAATTGAACTTTTTTATTCTTGCTCCATTTGATTCTGGAGGGAGGCCATTTGTTTCAGAGCATTGAACCGCCCTTTGTTGGCAAGCCGCTTTTTCTTTAGGTAATTCTAGAGTATCAAAGGCAGCACAGGTAAAGGTTTGAAATTTTTGCAACTTCTGAGACAGTTTATTGAATGTTTCTCCTAAAAAATTAAGTGTAGACTCCGAATGCATCCTAAGTTTGGAAAGTGCATGCCACTGCGCAAATTGATAAAGCAGAGACTGTACGACCGCATCATGTTTGGGGGGGAACAACCCCTCAAAAACCGGGATTGTGCACTAACAATGAAGAGTTGGCAGCACTGGAATGCAAGAAACGAATAACCCCAAACACCTGTAAGATGTCTTTGAAGTCGCGCGCCGCCAGTCTTTTCATCTCAGATGTATTGTTTGAAAACTTACGAATTACACCATTGCTGAAAGTAGGGACCTGTTGAAATCTACCGAAGATTAAGATTTTTCGACGTGTTAGTATGAAATAACACTCCGTAAGTACTCTCATACCTGCTGTCAAGGGCCTCGACAAATTCAGTACCCTGAGGAAGGACATAGAGGAGCCTAATTAAGTGCGTGAATAGTTCCTTCCAAGTACCCAATTCGCACTTGTGCATGAAGTCAATGATGAACATGGAGAATGGGTCAAGGCCGAGGGGCCCAAGCTTCTTAACAAATTGATTCTGCAAGTTTATGATGTGAGCCGAACATAAAATGGTAAAAGAACTATTTTACTTACCAGGGTAGGCACCCATGAACCCTCTCCAAGGGTATGGTCTACCTTCTCACTGTCTACTGTATTTCCGCGTCTGTAAATAAAATTGTGAGCCTGAACGACCTTTGCCATAGTGTACACTTGAAGATTGGCTATATGACTTTTCATGTCCCTTGCGAGGCCAAGAGTACTAAACAGGCTTTTTGGTGTGAGACAGCGAGGGCATGGACACAAGCCCATATCTTTTATAGTCGCGATTAAAACTCTGTAAACCAATCAGTAAATGTATTATTTTTAAAAAGGTCACTGGAAGAGTATCATACTTTTCAGGGTAATCGGCAGAATATGTGAATATTTGGGGAAAGATCCTCCGCATCACTCCATCAGCGCACGTCAAAATGATACCATGCCGATATGCAGAAATAAAATCATCATCCAACAATATTTCCCAGCAGGAATAAAAGAGCTCCCTGCGGCAGTGAGTATGAAGGGACGCCATGCCTGTTTTCGATATGCGGGATAGGCTACTCAAGGTATCCTTCACACTATCAGGAAGCTGACATTGTCAATGACGGATGAGTGTGTTGCATCAAACAGGACTTACAGAGGGTAAATGTGACATGCTCCTGATAAAGGCGACGATCATGTGTATTTCATCAGGTTTCTGAAATACAGATAAAGTGGCCAAGCTTTTGTGGTCCTGAAGTTTTGTTAGTTGTGTGGTGACTTCACACTAGATAGGTCGAAGACTTCTAAGACTTCGAAGACTTGAAGGACACTTCAAGGACATTACTATATTAGTAGATAACTTCGAGGACTTCGAGGACACTTTGAGGACAGACATCTAAGACACTTCGAGGACACATACCATACTAGGAATTGTTTATATTTGTTTACATAGACTCGCCCATAGTGCAGAGTTCACAAGTCTTACATGCTTCGTGCATTGACTTTGAACTCTCAGGTATAGTACTTTACTTATTCACACAATAATATTCAAGTGCATTGACTTTGAACTCTCAGTTCTTCTAACAGGTTATGAGCCCTGCGCTTTAGCAGTCAAATCTGTCGCTGGAGTTCACTGTCTTTGGGCCAACTTAGTGCGCATTTTCCCTCCTCTCGCATCCAGCCACTGGTACTCTCCCCACCCATTATCCCTTGCTCTCTTTGTTGAAAATCAGCAAAGACAGCCTTTCCTTCAAATTCTACCAAGCCCTTGCCCTTAATTCGTCCCACTGCTGCAAAACTGCGCCGTCTCCTTCGCCATGTCCTCAGAAGACTCCAAATCTATTCACACTGTCACCAAACTCACTTCTACCAACTATGCTACCTGGAAGGGTGAGATGAAGGCCTATCTTCGAGTCAAGGGTCTCTGGTTGCTTGTCAATGGCATGGAGACTCGACCTACAGAGACAGAAGCTGCAGCAAAGTGGGACACCAAGGCAGACAAGGCAGCTGGGGAGCTGTATCTGGCGTGCTCTGTAGAGCAAAGGACCCATATCGACGCTGTCCAGGACGACCCTGTCAAGATTTGGACCACCCTGGCTTCCACGCACCTCCAGAAGCGTCCTGGCGCGCGCTTCAATGCCTGGGACGACTTCTTCTCTATTAGGAAGCAGCCTGACGAGTCCTTGAGCACCCTCATTGCCAGGATCGAAGATGGCATGTCCAAAGTCCAGGAGCTTCGACCCTCAGACCCATCCAAGCCTTACACCATCAAGGAACTCGATCAAGAGCTGGTCTGCATGACCATGGTTCGTTCCCTGGGCGAGGAGTACTCCCATTTTGCGTCGTCTTTGATGCTACTCAAGTCCTTGGACAAGGAGGAACTGAAGGCAGCATTCCTGGCTGAGGAAACCCAAAGGAGGAGACGTCCTGAAGGTTCTGGGACCGATGCAGCGCTGTTTACTGCATCTGGAGACTGTAGATGCGGCACCTCTGTCACCTGCTGGTACTGCGAGAAGCCTGGTCACTGCACCCACAAGTGCAGGAGTCTTAAAGGTGATAAGGATCGTCGCAAGACCAAAAACAATGGTCGAAAAGGTGGAAGGAGCGCTAACAAGGCTTCTGAGGCATCCCAATCATCGTCTGCAGCATCTACACCCTCTCCCAACACCGCTGCACCTGCCTCCAACTCGACCACTGCCCAGAACACCTCCCAGAGCGCCCAACAGGTCACGGAATTTGCTGGTAATGCAAGTCTTCGCACTTTTGACCCATCTCATCCACTTTGCCCCTTGCAACTCGATGCACATGCTGACTGGAATGCAGACACAGGTGCTACCTCTCACATGACCCCCCATCGTCACTGGCTGCGCAATTATGCGCCCAAACGCGTCCCTATCAAGCTCGCAGACAACAACATAGTCTATTCAGCTGGCGAGGGCACAGTGGTATTCAGTCCAGTCATTAATGGGAGGTGTGTCGAAGCTGTAGAATTCACTAGAGTCCTTCATGTACCAGATTTGCGAAATAATCTACTATCTGTCCTATATCTAACTCGCAACATGGGGTTCACTGTGCTCATTAATGCATCTAAGATGTCCTTCGAACGCCCCACTGGTACCCCACTGTTTGTAGCCAGCATCAGCAACTCGAATGCTGCATTCCTGGATGGTTCTACTGTTGCAATAACTGAATATGCAGTCTGCAGCTGCGACTCTGCCCCTAGACTTCGACCTATGGCACAGGAGGCTCGCTCACCATCACCTAGAAGGTATTAAGACGCTTATAAGGGAGAAGCTCGTCACTGGGATGACCATAGAGTCGAAATCTGCACCAGATCCTATCTGCGAACCATGCCTAGCTGGCAAGATGCACGCAAACCCCTTCCCTCCTTCTGAATGGCGCGCTTCCAGGCCTCTCGAGCTCGTCCACACCGACGTGCACCAAGTCCCTCACCCCAGCTTCTCAGGATTTCGCTATTGGGTGTCCTTCATAGACGACTACTCCAGATTCAGATTCGTCTTGCCCATAAAAGCAAAGTCTGATGTCTTTGAGGCCTTCAAGACATTCAAGGCTTATGCTGAGAACCAGTCAGAGCGAAAAATCAAGATCCTGAGGGACGACAAGGGAGGGGAGTACATGAGCAATGCTTTCTTGCAGTTCACCAACTCCTGCGGCATAGAGCGCCAGCACACAGTCCGAGCACGTCCTCAGCAGAATGGTGTTGCAGAGCGAGCTAACAGGCTGCTCTCTGAGCGCATCACCACCATGCTGGATGAAACTGGCCTACCTAAAGCATTCTGGGGCGAGGCTCTAGGTGCCCTAGTGCACGTGTGGAACAGATGCCCCACAAGCGCAGTGAAAAGCGCCACTCCCTACGAACTGTGGCATGGAAGGAAGCCAGATGTCTCCCATCTTCGAGTCTGGGGTTGCACTGCCTATGTGCACGTGCAGAAGGACAAGAGAGAAGGACTTGGATCTCACATGGAGAAATGCGTGTTCATTGGGTATCCTCAGGGCTACAAGGGCTGGAAGTTCTATAATCCCACCACTAAGAAGACAGTAATATCAGAACGAGCTGATTTCGATGAAAGATATTTCCCCCTCTCGAAGCGACCCTACTGAGCCTTCCATACCAGTCCCTACTGCACCTACACTTGCACCAACTCGCCCTACTGTCCCACCTATTCCACAGACACGAAGGACATTCCCAATACCTGACGATTCAGATGCTGATGATGAATCCAGCTCTGATGAGTATCAGGATCATGGGGGGAGCAATGGTCCTCCAGATGCGCCTCCTGCTGCCCCTGTAGTGCCTAATATTGATCCAGATCCTCCTCAAGTCCGAGCCTCGTCTCCAACTCCATCCCCACCACCATCTCCACCTCCTAGACCGCCCTCGCCCATTGGCATTGGAGCCAGACTGCCCAGGCGCAATAGAACCAAGCCTAGAGAGTGGTGGAAGCTATCTCCAGCCCAACTACACTCTGATGTGGATGATGACATTGAGGACGCGGATCTTGGCCATGAGATTGTTCTCTCTGCAGCTTCACCAGCTGAACCCCTGTCCTACTCCGAAGCTCTGAAGCGCCCTGATGCGGAGCAGTGGAAACAAGCTGCCATGGAGGAGCTGAACGCCCACAGCATCAATGGCACTTGGCAGCTCGTCCCCAGACCTGCTGGAAAGAAGGTCATAGGCTGCAAGTGGGTGTTCAAGGTGAAACGCAATGCAGACGGATCTGTGGAGCGCTACAAAGGCAGATTGGTGGCAAAAGGCTACAATCAAAGACCTGGCTTCGACTACCTCGAAATATTTGCGCCCACAGTCAGAATGTCCAGCATAAGAGTCGTCCTAGCCATGGCCGCCATTCACGACCTCCACCTGCGCTCTATAGACATATCTCATGCCTACCTCAATGGGGAGATGGACTGCGACGTCTACATGGAGCAGCCTGAGGGATTTGTTGAAGGAGATGCCAAAGAGATGGTTTGCTTGTTGAAGAAGAGCATATATGGCACCAAGCAAGGAGGCAACAGATGGAACCAGAAAATGCGCTCTGTGCTCGAGTCTTTGGGCTACACTCAGTCCTACTCAGACGCGTCCATCTACATCTATCTAAAGGACAATGTAAGGATCATTCTGCCAGTCTTCGTAGATGACATGACCTTTGCTTCGAAATCTGCTGCTGCCATCGACCGCACCATCAAGGAGCTCTCCCAGCACTTCAAGCTTCGCGATCTCGGTCCCACCACTCAGCTTCTGGGCATCAAGATAGACAGAGACTGGTCTAAACACTCCATCACCATATCTCAACAGCAGTACTGTCTAGACATCCTCGAGCGTTTTGGCATGGCTGATTGCAAGCCCATATCCACTCCCATGCAGCCCAACCTTCGACTCAGTCGCTCCCAGAGCCCCCAGACGCCTGAAGAGGTCCAGCTCATGAAGACCGTCCCATACCTGGCTGCAGTAGGCGCCCTGATGTACCTGGCAACAACAACTCGACCAGACATTGCCCACGCTGTTGGTTATCTTGCCAGATTCAACTCAAATCCAGGATTAGCTCACTGGCAAGCTGTCAAGCACCTGCTTCGCTATCTCAGAGGTACTGCCGACTACAAGATCACTTATGCGCCTGATCCATCAAGCACCGAACTGTTCTCAACCTATTCCGATGCTGATCATGGTGGATGCAAGGACACAGGGCGCTCCACTGGTGGATACTTGGTGAAGATTGGCTCTGGAGTCGTCTCGTGGTCTTCTAAGCTACAAAGCATTGTTGCGCTATCTACTACCTGAAGCAGAGTACATCTCTGCAGTCTCAGCAGGCAAGGAGATCCGATGGATGCGAAACTTGCTGCAGGAGATGGGATTCTCCACCACTGCACCATCCATACTTAGAATAGACAACCAGAGCACCATATCTGTTGCCAAACACCCAGAACACCACGGGAGGATGAAGCAACTGGATCTTAGTTGGTATTGGCTCAGAGACGTTGTTCACAAAGAGATAATTGCGCCTATCTTTGTGCCCACAGCTGATCAGCCAGCCGACATCTTGACAAAGTCTTTGAGTCGACCCAAGGTGGAACTATTTTGCAGGATGATGGGACTACACAGATGAGGGGGGAGTTGTTAGAGATTAGAGATGTGTTCAGTCAGGGGGGAGTGTTAGTTGTGTGGTGACTTCACACTAGATAGGT
This sequence comes from Suillus bovinus, assembly GCF_016758785.1. Classification (NCBI taxonomy): domain Eukaryota; kingdom Fungi; phylum Basidiomycota; class Agaricomycetes; order Boletales; family Suillaceae; genus Suillus; species Suillus bovinus. The sequence continues at coordinate 379,393 of NW_024542062.1, read as the reverse complement.
CGAAGACTTCTAAGACTTCGAAGACTTGAAGGACACTTCAAGGACATTACTATATTAGTAGATAACTTCGAGGACTTCGAAAACACTTTGAGGACACTTTGAGGACACATACCATACTAGGAATTGTTTATATTTGTTTACATAGACTCGCCCATAGTGCAGAGTTCACAAGTCTTACATGCTTTGTGCATTGACTTTGAACTCTCAGGTATAGTACTTTACTTATTTACACAATAATATTAAGTGCATTGACTTTGAACTCTCAGTTCTTCTAAAAAGTTTGCCAAATGGGTTGTGTCGGAAATTAACATCAAACCTGCGATGACGCATTCCAATGAACACCCAGGCTCCTTTGGCAACTTCTGCAGGTGGTCTTGAGCCTCCAGCCAGGCATCAGAAGTGTAAAGCTCATCAAAAATCCACTCTTTGTGGCCATCCAGAGGGTCTTTCCACAACCATTGGAAAGGTGACAGATGAAATGCCCTGGCTTGGACATCTGCAAATGCCGCACGTATGACCTCGAGCAGAGGGCAATAGTGGAATCTGGGAGTAGTATATGGCTGAGGGTCTTCCTCCTTTGACTTTGTTGGAATGCTAATAGTGATGCTGGTCTCGATCCAGTCATCCAGAAAAGTAACTCTTCTCCCCTTGTTGTCCGTATCCAACTCCCGCAAGCTTTGCCTTATCAAAAAGTCCTCAAGGTCCTTGGGGTTAAAATCATATGCCATCATTATATCTCTGACGAGGTGCGAGACTTTGGTTTCAGATACCATATTACTACTGGTATGCATCCAGGACATCAGCCAATAGATCATCATGTTAGAAAAAGGGTGAGGCGGCGCAAAAACCTTCAGTGGACAATCAGCTCCTTGAGTAGCCACTGTGGGAGACGTTCTGCAAGTAACGAAGAGGGAATGAATCAATCTGGCTCAAAGGAAGGCCGGCAAGGGTACAGGCGACAAAGTCCAAATGAATTGAAGGTCGTCTGAAGCATGTCTCTTAGCATTAAGAGAACACGGTGTATTCTGGACTGGGCGTGTAGTGAAGCTATTTGGGTTGATCTGATGCCAGTGTTGTTGGAATGATTAAGGTCATCTGATGGAGGGTGGAGATCATTGAGAGGTCTCGGAATTCATCCCATTGGGAGTGCAGTTCTCTCTGAATGATTTGAGCGATTGACAAATACATTAGAAGATAGTTACTACACCGAGCAAAGAAACATGCACCTAAATGATAGTCCCACATGTTTCCAGAATCGCTCCCCATGCACCCCATCTCAAAATTAGTTTCACTGGTTTGCCAGTTCTCTGAGTCAATGGGGTGCTGCGAGTCTATGAGACCAGGCCCAGAAGCACTGCACAACCCAACAGCCATTGACACTGGCTTAGCAAGGCTACAAGGAGCAATTGGTTTCAGGCTCAGGTGGTCCCTCACATGTTGTACGGCTGTGAGTCTCTGAGGTTGACAATAATGATAATTGAATATTCTACAAATTAGAAACTCACTCACTGTGACAGAGCTGCTTGCAACTAGATTCGAAAGAGCTGCATCTTTTGCGTGATGTTGTCTTTTCTGGCTTGCAAGAGTGCTAACTCTTCTGCAGAAGTGACAATTCGCACGATGCCTATTAAGTGCTCAATTGTCTGTCGTTCTTTGCCAAGAGCATCCCAGAGCATTGCAGGACACCATGACCATTAGGAGAAACAAGAAAAAGCTGATCCAAAGTGTTTTGGAAAAGGGCATTGCAATTTCAAATGACCGTTTGCTATTGACTAGCACTGAGTGTATGCCCCTACTACAACCGTTGACATGAAGTTATTGAAGCAAACTGCTGTGACAATTGAACAACCATTATGCATTGACCATTTCAAACTCAATGTACAACATCAACCATGCGGACAGTGCACCTCCGAGTTGGCAGGCTTCAACGTTTCAACAATGCAGTCCATTTTGGTCCAAGCAGAGCCAGTAACATGAAGTGAATTGACATAATTGTGAGTGTAGAGTACAGTACATTCAAATGAATAGGAAAGAAAAAAAGGTTGAACATTGAAGTCCCGGTAGTGAGGCAGTAGATGACATCATGGCACTGGCAAATCTAAAAGGAAATCCAGTGAGAACTAGACTTCCTCCTAGTGTTGATTGATAGTATTGTCGGTGGCAAGTCACTCCCCTCAAGCTTGCAGGCAGCATCAACACTAACCGTGACTCAGAGTTCTAAGTGAGAGCACTTTGAATGCCTCCAACCAAACTGGCAGGATAGTTGCAGTAACTTCCTTCACTAGTATTTCAGGATGTTTATCTTCGACTGTGTAGAGTGCCGTCGCACATTGATGAAAAACAGTCATGGTTTGTGCACGAGCCAGATGTGTATGTTGCTATCATCGGAGTTTGAGTCACAAATTAAACCTCAAAACAAAAGCTGGACTGCACCGATAGTAAGCAAGATGATAAGAAGCTGTCACAATACAGGTAAAATTGCAACTTCAGTGAGATCCGATTCAGTAAATACCTGCATCGCACAATGCACAATGTCAGAAGAACTTGAAGAAATCAAGGCGGTTATAGTTCAGGGTATTCATCTGTCCAAATGCAGTTCCTGATGTATAACATTGTATAAGCCTTCACATAAAATTTGTAATCTAAGTGTGCCAATGCGCTGAAGTTGGGTTGGGACTCACACATACCGTAAAGACCAAATTTTTCAATTCAAATCTGATAAGCCTTGGAGGATAGCATGGCGTATTCAGGAATTGACTTGTGGGAGATCAATATGACGGACACGGATAATGTTGAGGAGACCACAAGTCGTCCCTTGGCATATTGAACAGCTTGCCGAGTGCTAGGTAATATTCGAGATAAAAAAGTGAACATTGCAACAAGATGAGGAAGAACTTATCTGCTGGAGCAAGATATCGTGGCATGTCCTGTGGTAAAATAAGCTGGGCTAGAGCTAGACCTTTCTCTGATAAACTGTTGTGTGCTAAACATCAGATTCAGATGTGCTACAGTCAATGGTTGCGATTATAAAAACCAGCCTTGATAGAGCAGAACCTCAGATTCAGAAAGCTTGCAATGAGTTCAGCAGTGATCCTAGTATTTGGATGTCCAAATATGCGTATCCATTGATGTTGTCAGTCAAGTAATTGCTCGAAGCATACTTAGACATGCACTAAATCACACACCATTTTATACGAACTCCTGCTTCCTCTTCTTCCAGTTCAATGGGCATGGGCACAAATGGTGGTGATGGCGGTGGTGACAGCGTAGTCTCCTCCTCTTCTAGTTCTGGTTCTGGTTCTGGCTTGGGAGGCGGAGGCGGCACAAATCATGGACTTGTTGAAGCAGGGAAAGCCAGTGGGGACTGCTGCTGTTGCAAAAGGTTAAAGGTGAGTGTTCTTGCCAATATCAACAAGTCTCACAGGAACCACAGATTCTGCCTGAAGTTCAGGCTCTGTAGGACTTGCTAATGCAGCCCCAGCTGCAACATGACTGCACCACCTGCAGTGCCAGAAGCAACTCTGGCGACAAATATCCTCTTGTGTTGAACTGCTGCGTGAAAATGTTAGACACGAGGCTCTGCCAAAAAGCCTGCTTACTTTGTTGCTCTTCTTCTTCTGCTTGCTTCTTCGCTTGATGTGGGTGTTCGCTCCAGGTGAGTTTCTTTGTTCCGCTGAGCTAGTGCCAAAAATGAGATGAGAGACCATTACTGCGAAGGGATGAGAACCTACGTGTAAGCTATGGAGATCTCTGAACACCTAGGTCTCTGGACCATTGTCTTGGGACCCCTGGTCCACCGCCAATAGCAGATACTCGGCGGGGCAGACTGGTGCTGCTCAAATTATGCAAGCAGATTTTTCAGCTTGCCTGGTGTCACATAGTTTGACTGGGGTCCATGCAGGGGAAAACAAAGAAGCGGGTGTGAAATGTTGACTTGGAGGTTCAGGACAAGCCAAGAGGGGAAAGAGGTATCCCCAAACTATGTTTGTCTTGGTCGGCCTTCAAGAACCAAGTGAAGGTCACAGATGAATGATTCCAACTGGTGTGTGGGCGCAGTACTGGCAGCTGATCATGATGCAAAACTGCTTCCTGCAGAACTTCAGTCAGAGAAATAAGATTGCAGCAGGCTGGGTTTTGATGAATATGAAAAGAGATGAAAATGCCTATATGTGGTATCATCGAGCCATGCATACAGCATGCATGCTGGCAGTATATGTGCCAAGACTGTCTTGTGACCATATGATTGATGGCAGGACCATGACAAATGCTGGATGTGACTCAAAATGGGGTTGGCAAGGCCCGGGGCAGCTGTGCACCAATCCTGTCAAAAAAGATGAGAAATGCAAATTAGCGACCTCTCCTAATATTTTTGCTACCTTAGTTTAAGGGTTAATACAGAAAATAAACCTGTTGACAATGAGAATGATATCAGACCAGGAAATAGGGCGATATCAAAGCTAGCACTCAGACAGTATCATACCTGTAGCAGAATGAGAAACAGTGGCCGCAAGTGCCGCATTGTCACATGTACAATCCTTACTCAGCAACCTGTCTGCCCTAGCCTTAAAGGGAGAAAAATATCATACTAAACTCGGAGAGGATGAGTATACCTACAAAAAGTGTGCCATTACAGAGTTTATGATGAGAAATGGAAATACTTGAGTGGTGGAGAGTTAACGAGTTCATTTTTGCAGTGAAGGAGGGCGAATATGTTTGATAGTCCTAATTTACAAGCACGTGATCGAGGGATGGCGTGTGGGTTGTTACAGACAAGTAACCAAAAAGCAAACAGATATAAAGAAACTACGAAAGATGATCATATCTCCTGCAACCTAGCCAAGGTCAAGTGTGTTAGAAGAACTGAGAGTTCAAAGTCAATGCACTTGATATTATTGTGTAAATAAGTAAAGTACTATACCTGAGAGTTCAAAGTCAATGCACGAAGCATGTAAGACTTGTGAACTCTGCACTATGGGCGAGTCTATGTAAACAAATATAAACAATTCCTAGTATGGTATGTGTCCTCGAAGTGTCTTAGAGGTCTGTCCTCAAAGTGTCCTCGAAGTCCTTGAAGTCCTCGAAGTTATCTACTAATATAGTAATGTCCTTGAAGTGTCCTTCAAGTCTTCGAAGTCTTAGAAGTCTTCGACCTATCTAGTGTGAAGTCACCACACAACTAACAAAGTGCTTGTAATCATTCCATCAAATGAGCAACACTGTGTCAGCGGAGATGTAGTCTGTGATTTGAGCCTTCAATGAATTGTAAGTAGCTTGGAAATCAGTGACCATGAAATCAATAGATGACGGTTCTCCATTCCTGGCTCGCTCCTTCAATGCACAATAAGTAGTGGCTGCAGCAGAACAGAAGATGTTGTCTAACATTGCTGCAGTGAGGTACTCTTGGCACTGAAGTTCCGAAATGGTGTCCAGAACCATGTCCCATATTACCTCGTGTTCAAAGGCATACAGGTGAATCCCCTCATTCTCATTCTCATCTTCATTCTCATCCTTCCCAAAGATATACTTTAGGGGGAACTCATTATTGTAAATGAGGTTCCGTACCGTGCTCACCTGATGATCGGGTTCAGAGAGATTTGACCATACTGAAGGTCGCAGTTTGTATCCCTGTTGTACTTTGGTGCGTGCAATCCATTTACAAGTGGGCATTATACTGTTGGACCGCTCTACTAAGTCCTTGTATAGATCTGATTCATTCTCACTGGCCCACTGTCTTGCGAAGGCATCATTACTAGCTGTCGACACACCTGGGTCGGTCAAAGTCGTTTTAAACAAGGTATAATGTAACTTACCTCGACAATACTGCAATACAGTGGCAACTAATGCATTTGTAACCATCATTTTTCTTGTGTCAGGGTCTACGAAGGAACAGACACTGATCGACTGAGTGAAGATGGATTTCTCTGTGGTTTTGAAGATTTTTTTGTGTGTTCAATTTTTCCCATCATACATAAGTGGTACTGGTGTGGGCATAGACTGCACATCTACGAGAGTGACGGGTTGTGAGACTGTAGATGGCAGTGCGGACGAAATTACAGTGCGTGGATTCTGCAATCACGTCAATGCAAATACCATTGAATGAAGGTGACTTACTCAATGGGCGCCCCTTCCAACTTGCAGCTGCTTGGCATCGTAAGGCCACCATCTGTCATCAGCAAGATGTTTCTTGATGGATTGACTCCCACCCAGGCCAGGATCCATACCTTGAGTACCAGTACTACTATCCTTCAGAGTATCCTGAAGGGGAGGTAATGGTGCTACTCCTAGTGGCAGTATGTCATCCTCTTCAACACCTGGTGGAAGTATCAAAACTCCGTCCATAGACAGAATCGGTTGAGGGTCATTTTGTAGAAATTGATTGAGATCGGGAAAATAGTGTTGTGGCCGTGCAGTGGCAGCAGGGTGATTTGTTACTTGGCCGATGTCAGGGAAATCCGAACCATAGTGCAGCGGCCACTGTGGCAGGATGGGATTATAGATTGAATTATATTGATGGGGGAGATGGTGAGGCTGGCTTGGCTGAGGGAGATGATGTTGCTGATCCAGTTGGGGGAGATGGTGTGGCTGGTTCAGATGGTAAGGAATGGGCAGATGCTAGCTAGGGCCAGGTAGATGCTCGTTCCGTGCCATGGTATACTGGGTGTGCAACAGTGGCACAGACCCTGGCATATGAGGATCAAAGGCAAACTCGAAATCAGAGTCGCTCAAGCCCTCAAACCACTCATGATCGACAACAGGCGGCTGTTTGCCAGCAGGCAGCATAGTCAGAGAGTGATCAGTGGCAAGGATCAGCAGAAGGAATCAGTAGGATTGACTTTATCTGACTCAGACTCAAACATTCAACAACTTCAAATATCCTTGATAGGCAGATCTGTATTGTTACAGGGAGGCAAAATAATCTGAAACAAGACAGCGCAATAAGGTACAGGTGCTATTCAATGAGTGTATGAGCTTCGTGACATGATGAATGTCTGTTTGGGGTCGTCATTGATTGGGAGATAAACAGAACTAATAGAAGCACTTACTGAAATATCATACCACTCCACTGGTATCAAATCTGTTACAACATTGGACCACAGCTACTTGTCCATAACAGTTTTCCTTAACACCTTGAGTTCCGCATCAGCTTGTGTAAGGGATTTCTTTTTGTCTTCACAGAGCACATTGAGGTGTTGTACATTTGGGTGGTCAGGAAGTATATTGAACAAAAACCAACATTCTTCTTCCGCCACAGCGAGATCGCACTCCAAATCCTCACATATGGTGTTATATAGGTTATCCAACCTCTTGATTTCTTCATGCTTCCAGAGTGTGGAGAAGAAGTGTATGTGTTTGCATTCATGAACTGCCTCCTTGTAGCTGACAACGATACACTTAGCCTTGGGGCTAAGTGCTTCCATATGTTTTAACAATGCAGTCTTGTCCTAGTAGAACTAAGATAAAAGGTTGCATTAATCTTAAAACAGAGCCCACCTTTTGACTCTCAATGATGTTAGGTTGACTTTTGTGGTCATTAATGGGTCTGTCGTGGTCGACAAGTCCGTCATCATTGACTTGGACAGGGCCACCTAACGATCTATTACCACCATGATCTTCGTCAACTGAGGGTGGCCTGTGATGAATTTCAAGTTCATTGGTATAATTCTCATCCAAAGTACTATGAGATGGAGTCGGTGATCCAACCCCCGCAGATGTGAGATGGTGAGAATGCTTGGAATTAGGTGTTACAGGAAATATATAGTCATCTACATCTGAGTCCATACTGTCCACTGTCATTGTTATATTTCAGTCTATCCACAACATACCGTGAAATGTAAATACCTGATAATGAGGCCAGGGGACTTGAAGGAGGACTCAAGCTTAGTGAATGGCAACTGGGCACACAGTTTGAAATATTATAAGGTCAAGTGCATGGAGGGGATGTACATGGAGAGGAAGCTGGATATTGAGCTTCAACATTGTATGAGGTAGCGGCTATCTTGATGTCACCTGAGTTCATTTTCAATAAGGTGGGTCTTCCTTCAAATGAACTTGAGAGGTGGACTTTGTGTAAGCAATTAGTAAAAAGGACAGTCGGAGTTTTAAAAAGCTCTTACCTAATAGTTTAGTTTTGATCATGATGACTCGACGAACCCCAAGATTAAGCAAGTTTGGAAACTAGGTGTTAGTTCCATATCTTCAAAACGAATGTGATTCATAATCATAATCACAATCTTGAAGTACAGTGGTGCAAGGACACTGACTCAGATGTGGTGCTCTGAATGCGAACAGTTCAGAGTCACGGTCTGACTGAAGAGTCCAAGTCTGACTCGGATACCTACTAGTAGCAGCTACTAGGCTTGAGCTCATTGGATCATGGGCCAGGTCACCTCCAGTGGTATAGCTGTTGGCACACTACCTTTGGGGGCCTTGTGTGATTAGGATGATATTGAATAACACATCAAGTCCGGGTTAGCCTGAATTATCCATAAGGCAGCCTGTGGTGTCAACTTGGACCGTCTTTGCCACTGGGTTCTGAGTCACGGTGAGTCGACTCAACTGCATGAATAAAATTATCCACGGAGAATAATTGTTGATTGTGTGACTGTTACTCGGGCCAGGGCTTGGCTTTGTCAGTGGTGCATGTGGCATTGACCAATCAGTGATGGCTTGATGGCATTGCCACTGAGCAATGGTGACACTGTCGCCCTTGGGATGTTCAACTTCCCACAGCAGAAGTTGACTGGCTGAAATATACATCAGAGCAACAGCCTCGTTCAGGCCAGCTGAGGGTATCATGGAGGGGGAAAAAGATCTCTTACTACAACACATCGCCTCGGACGATCAGAATGGGCCCACCTCGACTTGAAGTAATTCCCCCAAATTGAGATCTTTAGGTTAATATGATCAAGTTGGCCTCTGCGATCAAAGTTTGACCATCACTCGGACAAGCCCAACAAAGTCGGACACTTACTAGTAGCAGACTCCGTCCCTTCCTGTTGAATTTCAAGAAGCCGCAGATCCCAGCAGTGACACTAGCATGCTTGCCACTGCTAAGCAGAGTAATTCACAGTTATTGTCTATGGTGGTTGCAGCCAATAGGCCACATTGCTAACAAAATTTCGACTTCATATGAGGCTAGGTTTGGCTGCTTCGATCAACCGGTTCAAGGCCATGGTAGCCTGCAGATATTTTATTTGCAGTCAGTGGCTACATTCAAGTTTAGAGTGATAGGCTTGACGTGTCTGTAGTAGTAGTACTAGTACTACTGGTGCTAGATTCATTGTATGTGTCAGCTTCATCTGAAACACTGTTTAGGCCTCCCAGTTTTAAATATCACTCACTATTACATATGTACGATGGATGAGACTTCTAAGAAAGAGCTTTTTTCTTGTCAATTATACCTAGAAGGGCAAGACCCTTTTGAAAAAAACTCTGTGTGTCTTGGTGCGGTATTTTAATGTGTCTGAATACCATTCTGGGTATGTGTGGAGGTTTAAAGAATTCTCTACTCCCCTTTGAGGGAAGTTAAGCAGTTTTGAGTGTAGTACAGTTGTAGTAAAACAGTGATGAGTCTGAGTCAGCCTGTTCAAACTTCAGAGCTTGGGTCAGAATACTTTTTGATGCTGCCATAGTCACAGAAAACCAATAGTGCCATTGCCAGTGCTACATGTCTCATGGAGAGAAACCTATTGAAGACTACGAGAACCGGAGAGGCTGCAAATTGGCAAAAGATTGCCAGATTAAGAGCTCAATCAAAGAAGAGGGTCTGTCTTGAGCAGGCTGTTTGTTTGGCAAAAGCCTTCGATCCAAACAACCGAGAAAATTGGAGATGCGGAGGCTCTGACTGAAGCACTCACTACATAGTACCTTAGTTATCATGCAGCTTTTGTAACCAGTCTTCGAGCCTACCATCTGCTGCTACAAATGTCTATGGAGTTGCCATTCTAAGCTGACAAAGAACAGGGAACTGGAGATAATATTTGCGTGGCAGAGCATGAGAGAACACCAAGAAACGAGTCAAGTTCAAACACAAACTGCTATGCTATCCTACATCTGAAGATGGAAGTAATGTGTAAGTATATCCTTTCACATGAAATGCATCTTCTTCGACAAATTGGTGCATCTGTCCTTGAAATTCTTCCTCCAGTGTCCAAGGTTGAAAGTGTTGTCATTGCTGGAGATGGTAGCAGTGTCAAACCCCATGGCAGGATTAAAATGGAATGTGCCATGCTCACAGGCGATCTGTTGAATAGTTATAGTTAGTATGAACATCGAGCATGATAGGATGAGGTCAGATACTTACATCAGTGTCTTTGGGCGAGAAAAGTTAAAGTAGCATATTAGACACATGGACATAAGCATGGCACAAGTGTAAATGCGAACTCCTACTGCCAGTGCAGGCTAAAAAAAGGTGAGGGAGTAAATGTCAGGCTGCAAACTCACTCATCTATGATATTGTGCTTACATGCATCATCCCTGAGCATGATATAATGGCTCAGCCTGCTAACTGTACAAGCAATCAGTGGTCGAAATTGAGTGATGGTAATGAATGAACTTCTGATGAGACCACCATGACTCAGATGTGATTGCATATAAAAGTTGTGTACTGCCCGCTCCCAGGTCTGCAACAAAGCCTGCGGGACAGTTACCAGACTGGTCCCCATCACTCCTAGACATGCATTCATAAATCAAGTAGAAATGGAGACAAAATAGCCAAGCTACATACCTGTTATTTGGAAAGAATCAGACATGTTGTCATAGATTAATGATCGTATCAAGCTGGAAGTCACAGCGGGGATGAATGACATGGTGGAAAAATCTCAAAATCAGTAAATAAAAACACCAAAATGAGCTGCCAGTGGACAGCGGTGTGCTTTGCCATTTGGATGACCGTTCTCTTTCATTCATGATGAAGTCGGATGTCCCATTTTCTTTCACGCATTTTGGCTGTTGTGTGATTGGGCCGCAGGGCTCATGATCACGTCGTGATGGAACCATTTGTTTTGCACATTTACTTCTCTTGAAAACAACACCGCTGGGGAAGAGCTTTTTTCTCATCAATCGTACCTGGAAGAGCAAGACCCTTTTGAAAAAAAACTCTGCGTGTCTTGGTGCAGTATTTTTGAACTCTGAATACCATTCTGGGTATGTGCGGAGGTTTAAAGAATTCTCTACTCCCCTTTGAGGGAAGTTTCAACTTCTTGAGCCAGGCCAAGCCTATCAAGGGGCTTGGCTGATTAACGCTACAAATTGTCTCACTCATTCAGAAACAGTTTTGAGTGACGTCGGCCTGTTCAGAGCTTCAAGTTGGGTCAGGATATCACCTATGTCTCATTGTGTCCATGCAGCTCCTGCAACTACGAGTCAGTCTGAGTCATCCCCTTTGATGCTGCCGCAGTCACAGAAAACCGATAGTGCCATTGCTCGTGTGTTCAAGGTATGTGATGGGCTTATTTGCTGCAGTGATTCATTTTGGTGTGCTGATGCTATAGATGTCAGAAAGCCACAGAAACCGGTGCAACTACTAGTACTAGGACTCACAAAAGAAAGCTTGAGGACGTCAACAACCAGCATGAAAACAAGGAGAATGTACTAGTGTTGCGGCCATTGCCGAATCCTGTTCCAGCTGTAAAGTGTATGTGCTGGGAGAAAACAGGTACCGACTGGCAATCTGTCCTTGACATTGTCAAGTATGGTGAAGAACAACAAGGCCTGGCTGCTGTGGTGAAGAAGAGGGAAGTTGTAGTATTGAAGAAATTTGGAAAGCCAGGGCATGCTAAGAACTGGGAAGATTGGGCCAGGTGATGGCAGCACACACTTGTGGATTGAATTATTGAGGCAGGGGTTTGTAGATTGGTTATTCTAGTCAGGTCATAGGCTCACTGACACGAGAGAGGATCTTCATTACTGTGGCATACTACCTCCGACTCGCCGAGTCACTAGAATAATTTGATGGAAACCAGTACTACTAGCCACAAAGTTATCATTGAATCCCATCAATAACTTAATGACAAAGGATTGTGAATTGGCTGACTACACTACTGATCCAATTGACTGAACAATTTTTGATCTGACCTTACATAACCAAAGACATTGACTTGGTGTCGTGCTAATTTCACACGGTTGAACAACACTGTGACATGGCCTCACCTTTGTCCGGTTTAATGGTTGTACTTACTACTACTAGTATGTACATATACTACTAGCTACATACTATCAATTCTGCACCAACTTTGCCCATGGGTGCTTGCAAAATTTCAAATTGAGAAGGAGCAACGAGAACAAGTGAAACAAGAACAGTGCTGCAGCTTGCGGTATGGTCCAAATGCGGTCAGTGACACCCTGTTTCATTTCTACTTACATCTCATTGCTCCCAGCACTTTGGACACTACATTTGGATAAAGTTTCTGGCCACTGAACCAGCAGCCTATTGTCACAACAGTATCACTTTGGCAACTTGAATGCTGCTTGGTGTTCCATCACATTCTCAATTGCCAGGACGGACGACTTCGAAAAGAAGAACTACATGATCCATTCACAGATGATGCCAGCTTGGGAACTCCTGACCACCCCATTATGTGGACACGCAACACGTTTGAAGACTATCGAGCCTCCTTCAGCAGAGGTCTCCAAAGCACTACTATATCCTCCTGCAACACTTGAAGCCATGAGCAGACGAATATCCTTGCTTTACTAGGATATCATATTTGTGATGAAGAAACATTTGATCAGGAGCGCATTGGTCAGAGCGCATAGCCTGAGGGAAGCCAGCCTTTGATGAATGGTATGTCTTTTACATGGCTCCACGATTGTGAGCATCATCTCATACATGCAATAGAGCAAACGACAGTGATAACCTGGCTTCCAACACCTGTTGCAGATACCACTGGTGTACTTTCCTTCTTGTGCACATCGCAGTCACAGTCTCAGCTTGCCGCGATAAATCAAACACAGGACACCACTGTGTCTTCTATAGCCCACTTCCCACATTTTCAGATTAGCCTTCATAAGATCTCATCTCTAAGGGTTTCTTTGTCCTCATCATCTTCCTGATCTTCCCGGGATATAGAATCTAGTCTGAAACCCAAGTACTCTGATTCAAGCATCAAATCGACCGTTCTTGATATTACTGTGGCACCAGTGAGCCCAATTTGTGCTTCAGCACTTACATCCCCTGTATGTTTGTTTCTGTTTAATTTGATTGATTGATTCTGACTGTTCGACTCAGCCTCCACTCGGGAAAAAAATCATTGATCGGTTCTGGCCCAAAGAAGATCTCAAACAGGATGATTGAGATGAAATATCTGGAAATGGCAAGCTTTTGTCACCAATGATTGTGAATGTGTTGTCACCTCCTCCATATCACCAATGTGCTCTGGATGCCATCGTGCATCGGGACTACATATTATCTAGGTCTGTTGTTCAGTTCTGGCTTCTTGAAGTCTGAGAGGGTTGATCATGTAATTGCAGTGATAGTTATCCCTCATATTATACAAACCAGCACGACTCACGTCCCATGTGGTTCTCGTTCTGAGCACAACATTTGTGATTTAGATAAATGTCATCTTACCCTCGCGTTAATCAACCCTATTGTCTGCCTGTAGACTAATTTGCATCATGTCTCTTGCTATATTCTAATGTTTATCCTATCTCTCTAATTTGATTTCCCCTTCATTACTTCCTGGATGAAGCGTGCAAGTTGGGCTTCCACCGCGCAGGCCTGACTATATTAACTTGAACTGTTGCTTGACAGGGGCAGTTGCACCTCATCTAGCACTATCCAAGTAGCTTCAACAATGATCTCCCACTCTACCTTATGCAGTCTCTCCTCATAAGCCTCTATTGCTTCCTCCTTCACTACTTTTACCCTTCTCTGAATCAATGGCTCCCCATGATCAACTTCTTTTACCACACAATGCACCATGATGCCCAGCTCATCCACCTCCCCCTTCTGAAATGCCTCAAACCCTCACTCAACTGCATGCGCACCATCAAACTGCCCAAATAATGCTGGATGAATGTTAATCATGGGTACCTCCCTTGCAAGCACCTCCTTGCCCTCTAATATCCGCGTCCCCTTAAACACATCCAGGAACCCCTCGCTCACGATGTGCATAAACCCCGCACATACAACTGCATCTGGCTTGGCGTGTAGCACGATGTGTGCGACCTCCACATTGTAGTCCTCGAGCGTCTTTCCAAGGTTTGATTTAAGGAATGGCTGAAGGCTGAGGTATGCAGTAGGAATCAGGGGCAAGGTGGTGGAAGCGTGTATCAGGCCACGTGCATTTTTGCGATTGGAGAGAACAAGGACGATACATGTATTAGGCAGGGACAATGTATTTTGTGCATTGATCAGTGCTTGAAGGTTGGTTCCTGTAGTAGTCGCAATCTGATATAATAGGATGTACATTTGCAAGATCAAGATGAACACATACCCTCTCCAGAGATGAGGACAGCCAATCGTCGTGGCGGCAATGTTGCAGTGCTTGGATCATCCATGTCGCTGTCAGCATGCAAGTGTCTGGAGAAATTTGGTGTAAGTCAAAACCAAATAATAAGTGAATGATCTTGCATAACATTGCAAGCAATGTCTTCCTTCTCTCTTGGTCGGACTAGGAGAGACCATACCTCAGTGATAAATGCTGCTGCAGCCGCCTTGTGGTATACTATGTGCACGCCTGAAAAAATTTGGTATAAATAGAAGTCAAACAATGATAAGTAGAATGATCTCAGATACAATTGCAATCGAAGCATTACCAGCCGCTGAAGATGAGGAATCTAAACTGTGGGGAAAGTTGGTGCTAAGCTAAGCAAACACAGATAGACCCAGGCGCGAGTGAAATCAATGTCCCAAGGGCAGCTAACTGAGTAAAGGAAACCTCTCTTTGTAAAAAGAGGGACACCAAACAACTAATGAAGTACTAGGGCTAAGTAATGCGTGAAGCGGAAATGATGCAATGTATGGAAGGCAAACGTGCACAAGTGCAAAAAGGCAAAGGTAGCGCACGTGAGCGAAGGTGAGAGACAAGTGAGCAAGAGAAGCAAGAGAAAGACGAGGTGAGACAAGTGTTAACACCCCAACTAAGGTTGGCTGATGCTAAGATGGAGACCGAGAACCGAAGCACGCGACTTTAGATAGTCACTTGCAAACAACGAGTAAAATTCTTAGTATCTAGAGACACACAGAAAGTGGGTGGAAAATCAACCTCGAAAATAGAGTGAAGAGATAGTATATGTAAAGATGGCTAAGCACCACTAGGCACGCAGGTCCAATGTAGCGAGCCGAGTAAGCTAAATATAGTACACGAGATAGGTAATAGGGTCTCGGCTGCGTGTGTAGCGCTAGGCCGAGAATTAGTGATGGAAACAATTAGTCAAAATGGGAATATAGTGAGAAAACACACCAATGGACATCTAAGGACATGGGGAGGGATGGACAGGTATGCAGACAATGCTAATGCAGATGTGCGGTGCACACGGAATCTGCAAAGTAAAATATATGAAGCGCTACTGCGCAAGACGTATCCTTGGGATTAGTGCTGGAGTGTGTAGGGAATGTGTGAGAATTCAAGGGAAGTGCCTGTGGAGACATGAGGCTCTACACCGCGCCCAGAGTCCAGACTACATTCCTCAGGCCATCAATGCATCACTTCTGCTTCTCTTTCCATGACTGTATAAAACTGCTACTCCAGTGACGCAACTTGCACTTTGGACCCCAAACTTCAATTGCCTCTGGATCTCACTGGCAAATACTACTGTGACTAGCACTGTGACTACTAGTAGTAGTATCAGTGCTCCTTCTTGTTCAACAACATGTGTTTGCAGACTTTTCAAGTCATAATCGCCTATTGGTCAGTTGATTATACTATGGTGTTATTTGCCTCCTCGCTGACAAGCCCATGCCATAGTAGGTCATTTGATCTGGCCTCGTTCAAGTTGGGAGATTATTCCCTACAGCTGCAGCATCTTCTTAGTGAAGCACAGAAGATGGTCTTTATATCTATCAAGCACTTGCGGTGAGATTTGAAATGATCTTGAACTGCTTAAAGCTTATTGTATCTTGCCAGGTCCGGAATCTGTTCTTATTTGTGACCGTCGTCTGTACCAAACATTTTTCTTATCATGATGCTTTGAATAACACCTATCCCTGGGCTCCATCATGAAGCAAAGGACACATTATGATTGTTGGCGGTGTGGTTGACCAGACATAGTTGAAGTGAGTGTTTGATTTCGGCTTTCATCTCTAATGTTTCTTTCTAGCGAGCAGATTTAGAGACTGAACTGAGACATCTTGCAAAACAGACTAGCCTTCCAACGTCTGTACCACACGAACCGCTACGCAATGGCAATCCTTCATGTGCATGCCAAGATTGCGGATGCTCTATTTCTTCCGCTTTTACTACTAGGGTCCAATGTTTACTACGCAAGGAGTATGATCTTCACCATCCCATTAAGAATAATATTTTGGCATAGGTGAGCATCCCCGTCCCGCTCCTTAGTTTATACCGATTTTTCATGGCAGTGCGAGTCAGTTCTTTGTGTGCACAGGAGTATCACGGTGCACTGTTCACAAGCCAATCCATGTGAATGAAGAAGCTTATCTCTCTTTTTACCATGCTCATTCTCTCCTCAGAAATCTTCTGGATGCCCCACACTGACTTACTTAGCTGATCTCAATTGCAGCTACTCACTCAACAGCTGCTGATCAGTGCGTGCCTTACAACCACAAGATACAGCTGATCAGTGGCATATGATCATAAAGTAGGAGCTGACTGTATTCGAGTTGTCCCCGGCAATGACTACTTTTGACTTTGTCGCAGTGACAACTGTCACTGAACTGCACTGACCACCGCCGCATGGCCAATGCAATCCCGCAGGACTATGATATCTTTATGCTAAGGTGAGGTGAGTTCTTTCCTAAAAGGGCATTTGTTTAAGCGACTTCATGTAATGTTCTACCCAATAGGTGTATGCCTGTTAAGGCTATCACGCATCTCAACCCAACATATATAAATGCAAGCTGGTTAGTACTATCCCTTGTCTAGAGCCGTCCCTTCTTCCCTTCATGTTTGAGCAGTGCACTTCTGATCACCCCATTCTCTCATTGCTTCCTGTCTATGTTGGACATCCAGGGCAGTATGTCCAAGCCACACATCAAGAACCAGCAAGTTGAAGGCAGCATGTCATACACTGATGGCTTGCAGGACAACTCGCTCAGCACAGCAACAGCAGCAGACACACATGCTCACCAGAAGCGAAGAATTGCACAACTAGAAGAGAAGCTCAAGTCTCTCGAGGCTGGGTGTGCAGTCAAAGACAGGTTTGATCGTACAGTTACATATATGAGAATTTGGCTTCGCTCATAGCTATCAGGCAAACCAATTACTATATGGCTCAAGGATGAGCGCTCAGACGTGTCATTTCTCTGTTTGATAATATTGAGGAGCTTGTCACTGAAAACGACTACAGATACAAAATCAATGATGATGCAGAACATAATGTCGAGTATGTTTTCACCCTGGGTTTGTTAGGACTGCTCATGGATTTGTTCATGTAGTCAAGATCGGTTACAAGTCAGGTACATAACCCTCACAACTACATTGTGGTGGTTTCATAAGAAGGGTTTGGAGTTGGAGTATGACAAATACATACACATGTTGAAAATGGTTGGCTTCACCCATGTCAGCAATTGTAATGCTGAGCCTTTCTTTAGCTTCGGCAGGGTGCTGATAGTGCTTGAGGTGACAATACTTTGAAGCTCAAGGCTCTTGTTGCCAAATGGATCAATCGCAAATTTAAGCTGGATATTCCAGTCAACCCCAACAATAAACATTCTTGTGGATTTACAAATGATGCGTGCGGCAGGCTGCTCTGCCCGGCTGAACTTGATTGAAATAACCCAGTGTAAGCAGTCTGCTTGTAAATCCCAAAAACAACTCACTGTTCACCAGCATAAAGGCAGGTATTTGAAATCGCTCAGACGATCATATCATAATGGATCTTTCCTTTCCTGCCTATCTGTATGACAAGTACACCACCAATCCAGATGATCTCAAAGAGGGTCTTTTTAAGGGCAAGATCCTCATTCAGGTGTGTTATACTGGTGTAGTTGTATGGTGTTCTCACAAGTTTTTGCAGGGGTTCAAAGCCGTGTTCACATCACCTTTGTCTGCAAAGGTCATTGAAGGCGACGGCGACGGCGCAGATGTTATCGAGAACAACAGACATGCTAGTAAGGCTCACTCAGGAGTCAAGGTCAAGAAACATGTAGCCCAGATCATCCAGATGAAAAAAGTCACCCCTCGCTCTATCGCATACATCGCGTGCCAAGTAAGTCACAAGTTTTTTGTCTTTCAATGATAAATAATGACCACCCTGGCAGGCAGACCATTGTGGACTTCTTTGAGAAACCTCCTGGTCAAGAAGCGTCTCGCAGAGTCGACCGACTCCTCGAGTGGTGGACTAGGTGTGTTGTATACACTTCAACAAGCCTCACCTGACTTCTGCTTAGAAAAGTTTTTGGATGGAGTCATCGTGATGAGCTTAGTAGTACTGTGAAGGCCACCATGTCCGTCAATGCTCTCGTGAGGCAGAGGACAGCACGTGATGATGCTACTTTTGATTTGCCCTAGAACATCCCTTAGAATGATACATTACTTTTTCCTTATTTTGCAGTTGTACTAGTGTTGATAAGAATTATTTGAGCACACGAATGATGAATGATTTTGGGGAGCACAAATCATGCTTTAGTTTGTGGATCTGTCCGCTTATGTTTGATTGGCTGGATCCAAGAAACATGGTGTGGCCATCGTGATCTCCATATTTTCCTGTTGTTGTGCTAATCAGGAAACAGAAAGTATGAACCTGTGAGACGAATGCAGTTGCAAGACATATTGATGTCAAAGTCACACCAATGACTGCTGGGATAGACAATTTAAGCTCCTTGTTTTCAGGCTTCCCATAGTGTTTCTCTTCAGTTTGGAGGGCTTATTGCAAACACATAATACTGCCTAATAACAACATCGCCAGTTGAATCGAGAGCCTTGACCATGGAGGTCCAAAATACCTGCCTAAGAAGTCCTCATGTTGCGTACAAAGACACACAATTATCCCGATGGCATGGTACAATGCACAGTTCACTTGTTGATCAAGAAGTGAGGTAGCAGGGTGTCCCATGACTGACTGCTGTCAAGTTACGAGTGAAGACAATGTACTATAAAGATACAGCGGGGTGTGGAGAGCTTGTTGTGGATGCAAAATGTTGCCACAAGATGACATTGTCACCAGATCGAGAATCTACACCACGGAAGTCCAAAATCCCTGCATAAGAACTCTTCATGTTATGTGAAAACACATACAACTGTCCTGATGACATGGTGTATTACACAGTTCGCTCATCGAGTAGGAAGCTAGGTACCAGGGTGTTTCATAACTGATTGTTGTCACGTCTGCAGTGAAGGGAATGTACCCTAAGGATGACAAACTCCAGGGTATATCATAAAGATGCAGCGAGGTGTGAAGAGCTTGCTGCGAAGGCGTAATGTTGCCACATGTCAGAATTTTTGCTGCATGAGGAATCTACACCACAGAGGTCCAAATTCCTGTGTAAGAAATCTTCTTGTGATGCGCAAAGACTCATAACTAACCTGATGGCATGGCACATTACACAATTCACTTGTTGTTGACAAGTGTAGTACCAGTTCATCCTATGACTGACTGCTGACAAGTCCTGAGTGAAGTCAACATGTCATAAAGAAACAGCATCGGTGCATGGGTACAACCTCTTGAAACAGTACTCAAATTAGAATACAACTTCCACTCATTAGATATACACATAAAATCTCCAGAGCATTCGAAACAAGATGTGAATTAACTTTCGCTCACTTGGTGAACACATCGGGGCCACTGCGCAAGGCAACAGTGTTTTCGCACAGATTCCCAATTGATGTATAGCAGATAATCGTTAGATATTTACAACATACAGCGTTAAAATAATAATTAGTATATATATTCATTCTCGCTCGCTTTGCTGAACATGTTGCTGATTTTTAAAAAATGCTACATTTAATTCTTACTCAGACGGTAGTCTTATAATGGACAGGCATTGAAGATTTCAAGCAGAGGGCGTTAAAATTTTAATTAGTATATATATTTATTCTCGCTCGCTCGTTGAACACGTTGTCAATTTTAAAAAAATGCTGCATTTGACTCTTACTTGGATGGTAGTCTTATAATGGACGGGCATCGAAGATTTCAAACAGAGGGTGTTGAAATTTTAATTAGTACATATATCTATTCTCGCTCGCTCATTGAACATGTTGTCGATTTTTTTAAAATGCTGCATTTGACTCTTAGCTTCGAAGTTGTGAATGGTATTTCTTGATGTCGCGGTTATGATCCGTCCAGCTCAAACGTTAGCTTTGCCGGACATCAACGTAGTCTTGATTATTTAGTGGGAAGTCATTGTTTGCTGGAAGATCATGTCCTTTCCTCTTGGCTTCAAAGTCAAGAATGTGATTTCTTGGAGTTGCATTTATGATTCATCTAGCTCGACCATTAATTTTTCCAATATCTATTTAGTCTCGCTCACTTTGTGGACAGTTGAAGTTCGCGTCTTTTCTTCCTGGATGAGAAATCGCGAACCTTACTTTGACGTGGCGGCTGTTGATGCCTCTGGATTCATCATTAGCTGTTGCTCTACCTTGTTGCTAAGTTTGAGGTAGAGCAATGCAAGTGTCTTTCCGTCATCACAAAACTGTGTCAGAAAATCAGCAACTCTCCATTCCTATATATGTAAGGTCAAATATGACCATGTAATGATCGATAGCAGAATTTTGTTGATGCTTGTGATTGCGTACTATATATTGCTATCTATATCTTTCTAATCTGTTCACCAGTTCACTAATGACTGCGATGTCAATATCTGCCAGTGGCTTGTGGTTATGTAATCCAGATTTTGATGACTCATCAAGATTTATGTACATCTTACCGCGGGAATGACAGTTTAGAGCGAAGACTTGGAGTAATATTAACACTACACCGTGTATGTTACCTAGCAAGGTCGTAACTTATGGCCTTGCTGCCAGCAGAATGGCTGCCAAATTGCATAGGCCCGTGCACCGTCACTTTGGTACGCTGTTGACATCCTCTCAAGGCTCTGTCCGCCTACGGCAACGCCAAACTCCTGCCGCCTTGCGTAACCTCCACGTCCGCGCTATTTCATACTCTTCTATACCTCGGTTTGTTGCCCGAGCATTTCGTGTACCGATAGCTGGTGCAGCTCTTGGCGCTGGTGGGCTTGGTTACGCAAATTACAAGTTTGAAGGTAAGTTCTTCTACGTGATACGACTTCTGTACGTTCATCTCATTGCGACAGAACTACGGAACAAGTCGAATGCCTGGTTGTCATCTGTCCAAGATGCAGCCACGCATTTTATAGATTCGGCTTCGGACGGCATCAAGTCGGTCTCGTCTCGTGTCTCTGCGGTCCAATTACCAGATATCGAAACCCCTCAGTTTCTCAAAGATATCTTCGCATCTGTGGAGAACGATGAGAAGTCGCGAGAAGAGAAGTCGCAGGGGGAGTCCTCGAACCGACGATTGCCGGAAGAGAATGCCGCTATAGCAGCTCTCATTGCTGCGACTATGTCTTCTCCGTCAGACTCATCTAACAAGGCCGACGGAAATGCCAATTCAAGACAAAATCAACTAATGCACCTCACCAGGAAGCTCATTGAGATTAGAAGCATGTTACTCAGCATCGACCAGAGCGATGCGCTGAAGCTCCCAAGCATCGTCGTCATTGGCAGCCAAAGCTCAGGGAAGAGTTCAGTACTAGAAGCCATTGTGGGGCATGATTTTTTACCAAAGTAAGAAATCATATTCGTCGTCGGTTATGGTCGTACTGATGGTGAGCAGGGGCAACAACATGGTCACTCGCCGTCCCATAGAGCTCACTCTAGTCCACACACCCATCAAGGCTGATGATAAGACTCCCGAAGAATATGGCGAGTTCCCAGCTCTTGGACTGGGGAAGATCACCAACTTTGCCCAAATTCAGCAAACCTTGACTGACCTCAACCTTGCCGTCCCTTCCTCCGAAGCCGTTTCTATCGACGCCATTGACCTCCGCATCTACAGTCCTAATGTCCCTGATCTTAGCCTCATCGATCTTCCGGGCTACGTACAGATCTCATCCTTGGACCAGCCAGAAACACTCAAGGAAAAGATCGCAGCTTTATGTGAGCGCTATATCCGGGAGCCCAATATCATCCTCGCGGTCTGCGCAGCCGATGTAGATTTGGCCAATTCTCCCGCCTTACGAGCAAGTCGAAAGGTTGATCCCTTGGGCCTGCGGACAATTGGCGTTATCACGAAGATGGATTTGGTGCCACCTGAACAGGGTGCGGCGATCCTTGCTGGGAACCGCTACCCCTTGCACCTAGGATATGTAGGCGTCGTAGCCAAATCAGCAGGGCACAAATTCTCGTCACAGTCCACAGGCGCCGTTGCAAAACGGAGGGAGAATGATTACTTTGACAATCACCGCGATCACTTTGGCGCGTCATCTTCGCTAATGGTCGGCACTGATACTCTCCGCCGGCGTCTTATGGAAGTGCTCGAGTCTTCCATGGCATCTTCCCTGCACGGGATAACCAATGCAGTGCAACTCGAGCTGGAAGAGGCTACCTACCAGTTCAAAGTACAATATAACGACCGGCGCATCACCGCCGAGTCATACGTCGCCGAAACGGTGGACACGCTGAAATCTCGGTTCAAAGACTTCACTACGCAGTTCCGGAAGCCGCAAGTGCGTGAGAAGCTGAAGATGATGCTGGACGAGAAGGTGATGGATGTACTGGAACAGCTGTATTGGCTAGACAAACGGACGCTGGAGCTCGGTGCGCTTGCCGCAGACTCGAAGGTGAAGCCTCAGGATGTGGAGCCGTATTGGCGACATAAGCTTGAGGCGGCATCTTCCCTACTCACAAAGTCTGGCGTTGGCCGCGACTCCACTCTTCTTGTTGCTGACGGCCTACGTGCTCTTATTGATTCGATTGTGTCCGGAGACCCTTTCACGTATCACCCTCGAGCAGCGGAAAGATTAGTGCAGTTCTCGCATGCAATATTGCGGGAGCGCATTGGGGTGACGTCTGACCAGGTTGAGAACTGCATTAAGCCATTCAAGTACGAGGTAGATGTTGATGAGCGGGAGTGGGAGCAGGGACGTGGGCGCGCAGCGGAGCTATTTCAAACGGAGGTGGCGATGTGTGAGAGCAAGTTGAAGGAGATCAGGAAGAAGGTTGGCGGGGGTCGAAGGCTCCGTGGTCTCCTGGGTTATGTCCGGAGCTTGGAGGAGCAGGCAAAAGAGAGAAAAAACAGAGGATTAGCAGGAGAAGAGGACTTGCAAGAGGAGCCCGAGCCGTATCGGTATCCCCCAGGGCAAATTCTTGATGGTGAGGTTCTACTATAAAGATCGTTAGACCTTATGCTGATGATGCATTCATAGCTCGGCATGCTATGTTGTACAGCGATAGGTTGTCCATTCTTAAGCTTCGCCTGGCCGCGCTCAAGTCAAAGCGGTGTAAAGCAGGCCCCGAGAGCGATGTGCTATGTCCTGAAGTCTTCCTGAATGTGGTCGCCGACAAGCTTGCATATACCTCCACTATGTTCATTAACATCGAATTATTGGACCACTTTTTCGATCAGGTAACCTTGTCAGATTAACGGTGAAACATGTACTGACGGCGTATGTTCAGCTCCCCCGAGGGATTGATTCACGTTTGATATACGACCTCGACCGCAAGGAAATTGAGGAATTTGCTAGAGAGAACCCTGTTGTCAAGCGCCACCTTGACTTGCAAGAGCGTAAGGATAAACTCGAGGAAGTGAGTTAAACGATAGCATTTTCTACCCATCCAACTGATAACACTGTCAGGTTATGAAACAATTAAATAGCTTGTCGACTCTTCGGACAGATACTCAACCCGCGCCACGTCGACAACGTGGGCTTTTTGGTGGGATGTTCTGAGTTCGATATTCAGACCTTTCACTTTCCTAGCTTATATATATGTTCATACAAGCGCTCTGTTCACCTTCAGACGTTTTCGCTCGTGAATTATAATAGGGGATGTTTGTATACTACGTTTGCGGTCGTGTTTTCCTCTTCTCTTCTCTTGGAAATAGCGCTCAAATGTCTCTACGACACGGTACTCTTGAAAGTGCGGTGAACGGCTGCCCGTATTCGAACGGATCTGCGTGTAGGTCAAGCAAGGCTTTCTCGAGCATCAGCGCTCGAGTCTGCCACAGGTGCTACGCTCGCTGTGTGGCTTGGGGCTGTGTGCGGCACCATCTTGAGGAGATCGTTCGAGAGGCTGGCGGTTGTTGGGGAATACCTGAATGGTGGGATAAGGATGTGTGATCTGTCAAGGACAAACTCATGAGCGTGGAGCACAACTGACTCGCCAATGCCTGGCAAGCCTGTCTGTCCCAGAGGCTGTCCAGCTTTGTCTTGCTCCTGAATGAAATACCATAACTGTCGCATACAGGCCGGAGATCCGCTTTGCGCTTAATTTTCTCACCGAGTAAAGGTCAGCCGTGGAGGCTGCGAAGAATGGAAAGAAACATACAAGCATGCGCGAAACGCCGTCTCTGAGACGGGCAGGCTTATTGTTGGTGCTCTGTGCTCGCGTTCGCAGGTTGTGCACCACCAGAAAAGCTAGCAGATGAAGGTGGAGGGGCGGGTATTGGCAGCGTGCGCTCCGCGAGTGAGGACATGGGGACGCTGGGTGTTGCATTGTTTGTGATTCTTCCATAGCCAGGACCAGATATGACGAGACGCTGGCCTCCTGCAGCAGCGCGAGGTCGATGGGAGGCTCGGGAAGCGTCACCGAGTGTCCAGGAGACATGTCCTAGCAAGAGGGGTGTGTTGTGGCACGTGATTAAGTCGTGGTTATGATACAGAATAATAACAATGATGATAAGAAGCAACGATATTAGAGAGCGGTTGTGCACAGAACAAGAACTAATGTACAGAGGTCAGACAGTCACGAAGCGCCCGTGACTGTCCTTATCCCAGGACGGGCGCTGACGCTGTGACTCGGCCCTGTGCGGTCACGAGTGGTCTCCGTGTTCCCCAGGGTATTGGAGCTGCGCCATGGGATGCTTGGATAAGATAAACCAAAATGCGTGGATGAAGATTTTGACCGTCCAGTTTACTAGAACTAGATACAAAAGATAAAACGTATCATGCAGTCAGTATTGTATCGCACACTTTATTAACGTCATAGAAGGATGGTATTCATTGCCCAAAGTACAAGCATAAGCGGTAGTCACGACTCTACAGTTTTGCCTTGACTTTGGCCATCTAGGGAACAAGTCAGTCGTAGTTTTAGCTACTGCAATTCATAAAGTTATTCACCTGAAGGACGGCGGCGAGTTTCGTGGCCAACATGATATTACCCTTTGCCTTCAGCTTGCCAGTGAGGAAAGCTTTCTGACCATCCATCTATAATGTCACACGTTCAAGTTATAAGTGATGATTCACATTTGAATGGACTGCTATAATACAAACCTTGCCAGAAGCAAGCTGCGAGAACGTATCATCCGACATGATGAGTGTGACGTCCGCTTTGGGTGAGGCGAGCCCCTTCAGGATGACACCGTTCTTTTTCAAATCGATCGTCCATACGGCCTCCTTCTTGTCGTCGTTCGTTATACGGAGCTCGAAGATGCCCTTGGTCTGTGAATCATCGCGTTACACGAGTAATAAGGCATGTGATTCGAGGTACGCACTTTTCTTACTTGTGCTTGTCTCTCTGCATCGGTGAAACCACCGAATGCAGTGTGAAGGTCGACAATGATGTCTGAGGCCTGGAGGTGTTTTTCCAGCTAGTAAACAAAGACAGCATCAAGAATGGGCTTATTCAATGACCTTGAAACCGTCAACTTTGATGTCAGGCATGGGATGGGGGATATGAAAAATGACTGCTGTCTTATAAAAGAATAGCAATAATCATGTGAAACTTGCCGATGCATACGTAGACGTAAACAAGGATCAATTGCACACGAACTGATCCGCTCTCACAACGATCAGGCTCAACGGTCCAATGCTCACGAGTCTCGACCAAATTTGACAAAACATAACTAGCATGTTATTACAGTGATCAGACGACAAGATATGGAAAGTAAAAACAGGAACATATATGAGGACTTCATATTCACCGATCACTCAGATTCGTCATCATCTGCATCCTCAAGCCACTTCAAGAACGGCTCGCTGGCCTTCCTCACCTTCTTGCTCGTCTCCTTATCGACATACTTCTTGCTGACATGAGTACCCCACTGAGTCACCACTTCTTCTTCCAAGACGTCGATCTGGTACAACGCCATGAGAATTTTCGGTACGGAAGGGATGAGCTCAGGGTGGGTGAGCCCGACGAGGCGCTCGATTCCACCCAACAAAGCTTTCTGGTGCTTCTCGGAGGTGACCATCTGCACATCAGGTTAGCAAGACCCGCGTAAATCCAAGATAGAACTAGCCTTTGCCAATAGGGCCTTGTACACATTAATTTCTTGCACAACATCCTCGGTGAACAGCGCTTGGACAAGCACGAGGACAGTCTTGTGTTTCTTCTCGACGCCAAACTCTTGGGCCTTCTGGTAAATCTGCACGGCACCAACGCCTGTTTCGCCCTTATTCTCTTCAACCCAACGACCAAACTGAGCGTAAGGGCTGTTGATATCGTCATCACTGCCCTCGTCGTCTCCCAAGCCGCCAGCAGGCGCGAGTGATAGTCCGCCAACCTGACTTTCCAACGCCTTAACACGAGCCTTGACAGCCTCGGGGGAGGTATCAGCAGACCAATCTTGAGCTGCAAGTTTAGTTTCTGTGGTAAGCTCAGCGGCTTCGGCTTTGATCTTTTTGGTAAGCTCGTCATCGCTATCACCACCAGAACCGCCACCGTGTTCGTCGCCAGGAACAAATGGAGCTGTCGCATGGACTCCACCGCCATTTCCGTTTACCTCACCCTTTGCTCCCCCCTTCTTGCTCTTTTTGGGGTTCTTGGGCGGGTTTTTCAAAATGAAGGTGACGAGCTTGTGCTTCATGTCAACGTCCGTCCTCTCACCACAAGCTTTGCAGTCCCTGACAATATCCTCGTTACGACCGCTCTTGAGAATGACAAGATCCGTCTCAGGGTTTTTGCATGAACGACAAAGGACAAATTTGTCGATGAAGACGTCAAGCAGTTCCCTAAGGCGAGAGGCATCATGAGCACCGTTGACGATGTAGCGCTCATTCTTGTCATCAGAGGAGGTCTGTGCACCGAGCTCACAGCCAAAGAATTTGGTAGGGTAGGTGGGAGGGCGAGATAGGGCACGAGCGACATCTGCCATGTTAGGGACAACGGTTTTAATACCATTGCCTTTGCCTTCGATTTTTGTGAGAAGAAGTGGCATGCGGTAGCGGTAAAACTTGTCATCGACATCGCGACGAATATTCACAATTCCTGCGGAAGCCATGCTGGGCAGATATGTTTAACGCTGGAGCATGGCCTAGTCAGTTGACACCTGTTGCAGATGATGGAAACAACGTACAGTACTTATGGACTTTCTCCGAAACAAACACGTATTTGCCGATGAATTGAGTGGAGGTCGAAGCATGAAATAAAGTCTTCTGTTTTCTCCTCGAGTATGACAGAAGATGGAAAAAAATTGGGTTTGAGAAGCAATCGTGGGCTAAGGGAAGACCGCGAAATTTCTAGGTTATGGGTTTGGGGTTCAAGTAGACAAAGACTGTAAGAAGACTTTGTGGTTGGTGGTTATGGGCAGTTTGGTAAAAGGAAGCAAATTTATGGGTGCCTGTTTGTTCCGCTTCCGGCAGTTACCGGGTGACTAAGTACCACCGCAGCCACCAGCTTATACATACGCGGACAAATTCAACCTTCCTGGGACCTGAATAGATCTTCTAAGAGTAGGAACAGGCCCAGAAATGATTCTCCCCAACCTGCGTCAGTCATTCAGACTGTGGCATAGCAAGAATGCGAACACCACCTCAACGGAAGTAACGCGTCTCTCCTCTCACTGGTAGGCGCCAAGTGTCTGACCCAAGTCTAAACGTGTTCTACGCCATGAAAGCCTCAGTACTACATGAATTCCTAACACATCGGGGATTTCAACATTTTACCTCTTGCAAGATTTCCATCAAAAGCAGATCTGGACCTGGCTAGAGCATTCGAGACCTAGCCTAGAGCGTTCCACAGCACCTTTCGAATGTAATTTCACTAACAGCAAAAGGTAGTAAAATGTTGGTTTCCCCGCTGTATTAGTGAAGGTGCGTTTCGTTTCCTCCGGTTCACTGATTAACTCTGCATACATTGGTTGCAGATATGGTTATCGTAGGCGCCGCCCACGGCGGCAATGTCAATTGCACCCGTAGTCTTGAATGATCCAGTTCTTCCGCAAATAATGGTCACTCTACCATGGGTGATTCGTTCCGTGTCGCTGTATATCTCACGCCAACGTACATGCACGCTGTGCAAGCATTTCGGGGCGTCAATCGTGGAATCCTTATAGGTCATGCCGCACAAATGTTTTCGCATGATTGCTGGCAACAACCTAGTGGATCAAAACGCTATGCTTTAGCAACGTTTCGAAACGTGCGATCACCTTCATGTAGCAGTCGACCAAACCTGACGGATTGCGAGAGACAGCGAGTAAACTTGACATCATTCTGTTCACTTCTGTTCGAATCCTATAGTTGTATTTTATTGTCTTCCACTGCAGGATAAATGGTTATTGTTGCTTTTCGGTATAGCCCAGCTCGAAGGTGAAAGTTGGCAAATATAATTTACTGTTCCCCAGCTGCATGGTTAAGGCAGAATATTAATAGAATAGAAGCTGTGCCAATCCAGAATCGGAAATGGCAAAGCGTCCGTTTGTCAAGCCACTCGTCTCACTCCATTCCTTTCCTCCTCCCTGCGGCTGACAACGACCAATTACCGTTCGACATCATTCCTCACGACTATGAAATATATAGAATTCCCTGAGTTATCACGCCTCTCGCAAGCGCTCACTCATGAGGGCCCAGAGTGTTCCGTGCACACTCGTATTGAAGCATATAGCTGCAAGAATATCAAACGCGACAAGAAACTCTTCAAGTCTCTCGAACACGCCTACAATGACGAACTCTCCCATTCACCGCCACTTCCTTCATGGCTTGATCGCGAGCCTGAGCTCACCCCCTTTGGCCCTATGGACAAGCAAGCATCTCGCAAGACACTCTACCTTCTCATTGCCACCCTCAACATTGCATTCCCTGACCATGAATTCTCAGATGTCAGACCTGCACACTTTAACAAAGAGAAAAACGGCGCGAGCGTGCTTAATTCCCTTAGCACAACCCTTCTCTCTCCTCACCGTGCTGGCATGAGCGCACCACGCACATACTCGGCTTATCCTCCCACGTCGTCCACTTTTTTCCCCTCTTCTGTCCCAACTACTTCGTCATCACCGTTGCACCACATGGTGTCCAGTCCCCATGCACCTCCTCAAATAGTTTCTGGCACACACCCAGCCTTGTATCGTACATTGGATGATGTCATTGGTCTTGCAGATTGCCAAGTCTTCTCATACTCCCCAGATATCGATTCAGATCCCCACGCCAACGACTCTGACGACGACGACGACGTCGCGTCTGTTGCAGATGAGGATTCGTCTGATGACCCAGACGATGAAACCCCTTTCGAGTTTGATGACTATGACGTCGACGAGTTCTTCCCAGATCCTAGCAGCTCGAGACCCACTCCCGTGTCCCTGAAAAACCGCATACCCTTCCGGTATAATAGCAGCAGCACGAGTAGTGGCGAATCGCCCGAGCGCAATAACTTTGCGCATGTGCGGTTAAAGCGGCGTTGTGGTGCACTCTTGTGGTCCTCGCACTGGTTCTTCCTCAATACTAAGCTGAAGCGCATAGTCTTCATCTCCGTCCGGGCGCACACAAAGAATGCGCATATGAGATGGGATGACGAAGAGTGGTCCGAGATGGGAATGGACAATGAAAGCTACATTGGCGTGGGTTATGTACCAAAGCATGAACGGTTTCTCGGATGGGAAGGTAGTATCGGCGCAGGAGCCCGAGCGATGGGTCTCAGTGCATCTGCTTGATTGGTGAGGCGCCATCCTGGCGGGATTCCTGACGAGTGCTCATTTCTCGGTTAGCATCTCCATGCTTACTCAATTGACTCTTGGGACAAATTCCCAGTTTCTCTTGCGAACTTCTTGTGATTCGAGTTTTGGCCGTCAACTGGCCTCCGAGCCTCGGTAGCAGTCTTGGAGATGCCCTGTACGATATCGTTGTTTACGTTAGTTTATGCATGCACGGTTCGGAGGAGCCAGTGGATTTGCATACTATATATCTTACTATACGGTTTCATGCTGCCGTAGTGCTGGCGAGTGTGTAGTTTTTGTATCAGTATTTATGACCTGAATTCTTGAGGCCTTTCTTGTGGATGATGCGAATGATGTATTCAGAGACGTTGTGATGAGATATGAGAGTGGCGATACAGTTGTATGAGTTAAATAACATGTCGCATTGAACTTGTGCCCCACCAACAGCTCGCAATTCAGTGCTCAGTGCTCAGCACTCATCAAAAAGTACTGTTAGTAACCTGGAAAGCAGTGAGGCTAATCAGTCTACGACAGAATACAACGAGATCCATACATCGTAGGCCTGATTATGTCCGCAGGTCATCTTCAGTCTTCCAGATATCATAGATCTGTTAAACCCTGCCCCACCCCACTAGCGATCAGCCCTGCCACTACCCGCGTACATTCAAATCGCATTCATCAAACTGTGATTTAGGAACAACACGGATCATCACAACTATAGGGCTGGATACGATGGCCAAAATGTGGTGGATGGAAAGGTTCAAGAGAAAACAATCAATTGTGATTGAAGTGGTCGCAAAATTTCGGTAAAATCGATCAAAAAGCGCTTAATTCGGAAGGAGTCGAGGAGTTCGGAGGGTCAAGTAACCCCCCGTTATTTGCCATGCAATCATTTCACAAGTTTTGTTTAGTTCGAAGTCCGACGGTTATCTAAGACTACCGTTTTTAGAAAGGATGTTTTGTTGAAGGAGTAGTGTGCGGTGCGCACCTAACTTTGAGCGTCCCTACTTAAGTAGACTGTAACATGACCTCGACGCCCCCGCCAGCTGGTGCTTTCGTCGTCCCGCAAATACATCGTCTTCCATCAACAGCAAGTTCGCGTAATCGAGTTTCAATAGGATCATCCTTCTCGTTTGGCCCGCAACCGATCATTTCCTCATTCTCTGCGGCGGATATGAGTAGCTCAAGTCGACCCCTTGCGCTTGATCCAAATCGTTCCATGCTTCCAAGCTCGCCCAGATCATCGCTTCGGCGATACCGGCGAGCGAAAGAGAGCATAGGCCGTCATCCGCTTGCAAATGATTCCATGGATGTTTTTCAGGACACTGAAATAGAATATGACAATGACGATGGCGAGTGGGGGATGATTGACCGCATGAGGCTATGGCGGCACGATGCTTTGATGCAGCACTTGTATGAAACTGCCGCCTTCTGGGGAGACAAGATACTGTCATGGACCAGTAAGTCGCGCCGCCTCGATGATTGCTATTGCTCTGATTCCTTGTTATTGGTGTATATTCTATGATGTGAAGATGACCCAAATGACGCGTTTTGGCTAGCTCAGACTTACTTCATGACCCATCAGTACGCGCGTGCTGAGAGACTCTTGACTAGGCCCTTTCCTACTATGACACCACCAAAAGTGCAGAGCGCACCGTTGAATGGTCTTGAACATGGGCTAGTAGACGATCTTAAAATGGGCGGTTTGACCGCGGACACAAAAGGCAAAGGAAAGGAAGGGCACCCTGACACAAGTATAATGCCTCAATTGCCAATGGGTGACGCTGGCATGATACAAATTCCTGAAAAGCTACAGGATTCCGTATCGAGACTTGTGGACATGAGCGTAGCATGCAGGTATCTCGCTGCGCAGTGTCAAGTGCGACAAGGGAATTGGACAGACGCGACAGAGATGCTTGGCGAAGCGAATCCATTCCGTCATTCAGGTTGATATTAATTATGCACAGCTACTGCCACCCACTAATAGATAATTCAGCAAGGAGTGGGCCTGCCGTGCCGAATGTTGACGGTGGTATCAAAGTAAGCGGACGTATATTCCTGACCACAATGCTTGAACCTTGCTTGGTTGTGTAGGTCGAAGCTTCCATGTGCCATTTGCGTGGCATACTTATGCTTAAGCTGAATCGTGGAGACCAAGCAAAGCTGTGCTTTATGGAGGCATTAACTTTGGACGTCAAAT
Organism: Suillus bovinus; assembly: GCF_016758785.1. Lineage (NCBI taxonomy): Eukaryota > Fungi > Basidiomycota > Agaricomycetes > Boletales > Suillaceae > Suillus > Suillus bovinus. The sequence goes on along the minus strand of NW_024542062.1, from coordinate 347,022 downwards.
GTTATGATGCATTCGACCAACTAGTCAGTGGTGAAATGATGACTCCGGACGAAGGTCAGGCTACAAGTGTCATTGTTCATTTTCTAGTATTTGACTGCCATAGAATGGGAGTTCGTCCAGGGTCTCGCTTACAGGGAACAAACGCAAGACGATGCCGATTTTGTGCAGCTCATATACACTTCTCAGTTGCGGAAGTATAAACACGCGGAAGAGCATGCCCTTACCCGGAGACGTCTTGTCGAGGAGTTTGGACTCTCTGACAATCCTGATGTGTTATTCAGTTTTGCTGATGCACTCTATGCTCAATTCCGCTGGGCCGACTGTTATGCCATCACGAAAAGGTCAGAACGCTTGTCAAGAGGAGTTTAAATCCATCTCAGATGTCTCAAATATCTTCGCAGGATATTAGGGCTGGTTTCTATTCATGATACTACCATGCCGCTGCACATTGCTTGCATGTACCATCTTAATCATCTTCACTCAAAACTCTTTATTTTAGCACATGAACTTGTGGAAAGGGAACCTGAGAACCCCATTAGCTGGTATGCAGTTGGAGTTTGGTATCTTGCGTCTGGGAAATGGCCACAAGCCCGACAGTACTTCAGGTGAGTTTATCATATCTTCTTCCTTCACATGCCTGTCAACCAACCATCCCCAGTAAAACATCATTAATGGATCCACGATTTGGGCCTGCATGGATCGCGTTTGCCCACACGTTTGCGATGGAAGGCGAGCATGACCACGCTGTCACTGCATATTCGACCTGCGCTCGCATGTTTACAGGGTAAGGTTTCAATCAGCTGGATCGTGATAGACATGCTGAAGAAACCAAGATCCCATTTGCCTTTGCTGTTTGTGGGCATGGAGCAAATTATGCTGTCCAATCATTTGTTAGCAGATGAAGCATTGAACGCTGCTTACGCCGCATGTGATGGAGACCCTCTTCTTTTCAATGAATTGGGAGTTATGGCGTTCACGCACGGAGAGTAAGCCCAGCGCTGAGTCAATCTTCTGAGGCTTGTGCTGATTGAATCACCAGCTACCAGCGAGCAGCGGATCTTTTCAAACGTTCGCTCGAACTTGCCCAAGTGACCCAAAGCTCCCAGATGTCATGGACGACAACATACCTCAATCTCGGAACTTGCTATAGGAAATTGAGGTGAGTTTAGCTTAGGGTGCTCCAGAGCGTGCAAACCTGATGTGCTTATCCCAGGAATTATGAGATGGCCAAGACAAACTATCAACATGTGTTGGAAATTGAACCCCAACATCCTCAGGGTCTTGGTTATCTGGCCATGGTATATCATCATCTTGGGGAGATCGATAAGGCAATCATCAAATATCACGAGGTATACTGCAGCTCTTGGCATCATGGTTTATTCCTAACACCCGTCACAAAGGCACTGAGCATTGATCCCATCAATGGGCACTTAATTGAACTGCTGAACCTCGCTTTGGAGTCTGACCTTTGTTGCGGTTCGTTGGAGAAAGTTTACCCAGGTGGCGAGGAAGCTTTTCGGACTATGATGGTCTCTCTGAAGACCAAGGTCCTAGATGCTTCCAAAAAGACCAAAGCGGATAAACCAGGCGCAGATGTGGCAATGAGCGTTAGTTGATTTAATCAAAAGAATTTGATCCCTATGCATTTCTGCGATTTTATTCCAAAACTGTCCATCATCCGCGCAACAGACAAATGGATCGAAATATGCACAATTTTTCTCAGGATATGCATCACATTTGTTTACAAAACTTTTCCTGGTGTCAGACTCGCCCAACCAATAACATTTCTTCCTAATACTAATAGCCGCATATTGACGCACATAGACTAGACAGTACTGTCTTATATAGAGTACTACTCTCAAAGACAAAATTGGATTTAAAACATGTATAAGGCAAAGTTCAAGCTCCAACATTTCGATTCGATGCCAATAATTTTGGTATCAGCATTCAAGGGGGTAGCAAACATAAAGTTTTGAACACGGACTCGCAAAAGTTGAGTGACCAGGACCCCGAAAACGAGTCGAATACTATACCATACCTGTACCATACTCGACCAGCAAAAATTTCGCTAAGTCCACGCACTACATATTGAATTGTAAGTAAGTAATAGCTTCAGAACACAGCTTGATGGTAAAGCAGCTTGTGACATTAAATTGTGCATTGCGCAGTTACATATGACTATTATGATAGGTCTAGTACTAAGGTAATAGTAGGAGTAGCTTCGATGTACTGTATGTGTGTGAATCAAATTTGAAATTTAAACCTTCTTTGAGCGCTTGGAACCAGTGTTGCCTTGAAGTGTTTGACGCCTGCGCTTTGTTAACGAGTTTTGACTAGTACTAGCCACAGCAGTTGCGTTTGAGTCATCCTGAACACTGTTGTCAATCAAATCCAGTGGTATCCTGAGGCATTCCTTTTCAAGCTGCGAAATTTCAATTTCCTTTGTGAAGCCAGCCAGAAGGAAGTGTCATGAGAACTGGTGACGTCTTGGTGAACATTGTATTTCCAGCAGATGGTGCGATCACCTGATGACACTGGGCATAGTTGACACCGAATTTGTGCATTTGTGGATGGGGATGCCTTTGAGCTGTTTGTGGCTGCCCCAAGACTGAACGATATTGCCTGGGGACACAAGGATTGCGGCTGAAATGTTCTTTTTTGCTTGATGAGTTTCACCGGATGGCCTGACTGTCTGCAAAATCCACATGGGTCAATCATTCTTCCAACTCGAACACTGATTCAAATTGGCAGTCATCCTCTATTGTCATGTCATCCTCTATTGTCATATCCACCTCTGAGTCATAATCCAGGACATAAAGAATTTCGGCAGGTGCAGGCTCTGGATTGTAATGTGCGAGAGTGGTTCCACCCTCGGGGGTAGGCTCGGAATCAGAGCTAAGCTCAAAGTCAGAGTCGGAGAAGCCATCCAGTGGCCACTGGCAGGTGCTGTGTAACACCTTATTATGCAATGTATTGTAGTGAAAAGAGGGACTGGAGGGCCATGCAGTGTCAGACATAGGTCCGGGACGACACGTCAGACGGACGTGACAGACGCATTGTTTGCCAGACCGCGGGTGACCAAATGCAGTAATTCTCCCCCTAGATCTTTGGTGTAAAAATTGCATCACTTCCTGCAGCCACTTCTTCACGGACGAGTATTCCTCATGCTCGTCAAAATATGTTCATTTATACTATAGAAAGATATCCTCTTAATACATCATGTTCAAACATACGAAGAACAAAAAGATAGACAAAAAGTCAAATCTGAGACCCCGAAAGCGAACAAACAAGTGCAACTAGGTAGGTTGGTGTTCGAATTCCTTATCCTGCTACCCCCTTGTCAGCATTCACAATTAAATGTTGGCTGTAGGGAGTATCCGAACTAGCTTTTAGTAATATCCGACAAATTATGCAGTATTTTGCCGCAAATTTTCCGTTTCATGTCGCATTCCGCGGGTCAAGGCTAATAGAATGTTCTCGATGCGAGCCTGACGGTCCTGCAAAACGGTTCGTCATCTCATAGCATGATGGCGCTATGTTAACTCACTTGTAACTCTTTCATCTCGTCTTTTAGTTTACGGGCTGGTAATTCACGACAATCCTCTAACAGTGCTTCAATCCGCTTGACAGAGGAGTCCAACTTGTCCACGTTCGTGACATCAGGTAGCATTTCCACCGGTGGAGCAGACGACGGATGGTTGAAGCGTTGTAAGAACAGACTTGTGATTGGACTGGACGTATTCAGGTGAAGGATCTTTCCTGTGCCTGATGGTTCTGATAACGGGGGCAATGCGCTGACCTTTCGAGCCCTCGGGGGTTGTGATTGCGACTTCTTTGAAAGTGAGGCAGATCTCTTGTAACACCGCGGTTCCAAAATGGTTGATGACCCAGAGTCTTCATGTCTAGATGTAAGTGGTGATTGCAAGCTGAACTCCTCCTCCAAGTCACCAAAAAGATTAAATTCTCTGGAATCCTCGACCTCAAAAATGGCCTCGTACAAGTCCGCCGACTTTGAGCCGACAAAATAGTCGACAAATGGCATGTTCTTGATGTGCCTTGGAATGCTGTGATACAGACTGCGGGAAGCACCCTTGCCAGACTCACGCCGCCGCTGTTCAGAAGCCAGGATACGTTCGTACATGCCGATGGCGACCAAAACAGGGAATGACTATAGCGAACAAACACGGTGCAGTGCAGAGAACGGTCTGTAAGTGGTGGGTTATCAAAATGTTAAAATGCTTACTGTAAGCCTAATCAGAAACACGTTCGCAGAGTGCAAAGAGCGGGGCGAAAGGATGTAACTTGCAGGTTTGAGTATGACGAAGGCAAGAATGTTGAAAGGAGGTTGGTAGCTGAATAAAGCATCCGATTTTACGCTGGTGAAATTAGCTGCAGTGTGTCATGATTTGAAGTATCATCGAAGGCGCCTTACCCCTGAATGGTCGATATAGTGCATTGAAGCAGAAACTTGACACCGAGTCAGACAAGTGAACAACTGACTAATATTCTGATTTCCTTACCTCTTGGGTTGCATTCTGAAAATGCTGTTATTTCAGCACAGGATCAGTAATTTGCCGCTTATCACTTACTGCATCGATTCGGGCAGCGGTATTTGACAAAATGGAAATGAGAACTAACATGTCAACCTCAACAACGACCCCGTCATCATTAGTAGTGAATACGCACTAGTCAAGAGAAGGGTGCCTGACAATGCCGCGAAGAACGTCATTAAGATAGGACCGAACAGCGGATGGAAGCTTTTTGCTTGGGCAAAACTGAGGTACGTGCTGCCGAACCAGATCTGAACCATCAACCAAGCAATATTGCGTATCGTCCATGTACCTGACGCTTGGATAGAACAGTCAGTCTCAGTTTAGCGGTGTAAATGATTTAAAAAATTACCCAAGATGTACAAGGTCAGCAAAATACCAGAAAAACAAACCACCGCTATGCCAATGAAAAAAATAAATTCAGCTATCATTGCGCGCAACGCCCTTTCAGTAGAGAATTTAGCAGGAATACAAGAGAAGGATGAAACAATTTACAAAACGACAACGTTATTAGTTATTGCATAAAAAGCTAGCCTGTAAAAGAAATTAACAAGTCATGATGTGCAAGGGATCCAATTATACCGAGGAACAAGAACGCAACAGCCGCAAGCTAGTAGGTCAAAAGAAAGCTGAGACATCTCTCCTAATAGCAACTTCTGATTGAGTCTTAATCACATGCACGAACGACACAACTAACCGTCATCGTTCCACAGCCCTTTGACTCGCAAAACCAGATAGCCGAGAAATATTATGACAAATGATGTGTCAAAAACGTTCCATATCTAGAGAAGCAAACTTCAGCCAAGGGGGCTTGGACCCAGGGATGAAATTACGTTGGCAATGTAAACTGCACAAGTACATTAGAAATCAAAATGTGACAGCTGAACATGTACTGACTAGTCCACCCATACTCCTTAGAAGCCGTGTACTCTTGCAGTGTAAAGGCAATCGCAAAGACCAAGAACACAGACTCCCACAGAGTCACATGAGAGACATCTTGCGCTAAAAATCATTGGCCACTCTGACTTGCAGTCAAGCTGTAAACCCACTCCATATACATGCAAAGAAAACTACCAGAAGCACGGCTATGTTGACAAAATGCAAGATCGCAGAATATCGTGGAACTTTCAATCTGATAAAGTGTGAGCTCGACGTGTGAAAAGTACGAATGTCTGATGAACCTGTAGTGATCGAGCATCGGTGCCGTACGCGGGTTGTACACCATGATCGCCCTCTGCTTGTAATTGTCTGGCACCATCGACCTGTTGCCAGTGATGGAAACTATGATGCGCCCATTGTATATGTCAGTTACAACGCTCTGAACAATTGCGGAAGCTAGGAAGGTCTTTGCCTTCGTGGCGATTGCCATCTTATCAAGGGCCATTAATATTGACTGAAGAAAAAGATATGGCCTGAGCTGACCTCAATGGCGCACTGAGGGTCATCGACATACTCATCTTTCCCCCCAATAGCGTCTTTCACCTCCTCGATCACATCGTCTGGCGCTCCTGCTAACGGACACCAAAGGGTCGTCAAAACAGCTACCAACTGTATCTTGCTCGATGCGAAGTGGCTCAAAAGCTTCAATGCCATGATCTCACAAAGGGTGGCGCGCGAATACATCACCCCGGCGTGAGCCAAGTCCGAGCCTGACTGTGCTAAGAAGTATGAACGAACAACCATGCACGCGTACACTATAGCCATGTTGCTGAGCTTCGCGTACTTCGTCACCAGGGGGCGCACTATGGCAAAATTGATGTCCGAGGCTGTGAGTTGTCTGTGGATATGTCATGAATAGCCCAGCCCGAATTACCGCAAAACATAGCAACATCAACGTACTCCCAACTAAGCGGACTATCTGAGACGTTCGTCAACCACGTGGATCAATAATATAGGCATTTCAATAAAGTCTCTCACCGATAGTGTTCTACATTGATGGGCCCATAGCCAACCAAAGCGTCAATCATAGCATGTGCTCAAGTTCAAAGATGAAACTCACAATCACGTCTTTCTTCAAGTAAGGAATAAGCGGGAACACTTTCACAGATGCCAAAAAATCCTGTGAAGGAGCGAGCAACCCTTGACTTATTTGATCCTCCGCATCCATGTCAGCCAAATCAACTCGCAGGTGGCTTAGTTAGGGAGTAGCGTAATTCTCCTGAGAATCCTAGGTCTGATCACTCGCACGAGTGGTCAACGTTAACGTTAACTCGGAAGGGGTCAAGTAGGTCGTCGGGGTCAGAGAGGTACTGAGTGTTGCTGAGTGTTCAAGGGATTAAGTTTGTGTTGTTATTATTTTATGCCGTAAATAACATAATCTAACTTATCCGAGTCCAGCGGTTCGGAACGTTCCTTATTGAGATACAAAGTCTCCAGGCGAGTAATATCCTTTTGTTTTCTCTCCAATAAAGTCCCCTAAATTCTTCTCCCGCTCGTTAACCTTCGACGCCATCCTGTGATGAGCCATGGGATGCTGTTTTTCTGAACCTGTGGATTTTGATTCAGAAGTCAATCTCTTTCACTTCGACCTCCATAGAGCAGTGGGCAAAGGAGCTTTCGGCAAGGTCGGCCATCTTTGATTCTCTGTTCCTTTGTGTGGTCACCCATAATGCAGTGTCTGCTTAGGTCAGGGTAGTCGAACACAAGCGTTCTAAGAAGCTTTATGCCCTCAAATATATTGATAAAGCGCGATGTATCAAGCAAAAGGCTGTGGCGAACATCATACAAGAACGCAGACTACTTGAGGAGGCGCGTGTTACCTTTGTTGCTTGCGTTTTCAATTCTCAAACTCCTTTTTTATAGATAGACCACCCTTTCATTGTCAACTTGCGATATGCATTCCAGGATGACGAAAACTGTTTCTTTGTGCTTGACCTCATGCTAGGTGGAGACCTCCGATGTGAGTCAATCAAGGCCTTGTTCTACTGGCATTATTTTAAATTGTGTGCCACAACCAGTCCATTTGGAAAGCAGAGGATGCTTCAGCGAGAACGTGGTTCAATTTTGGGCTGCAGAGCTGGCCTCGGCTCTTGTTTATTTGCACAAGCAGCGCATTATTCATCGGTAAGATTTTTTTGCAGCGGAATACCTTGGTCATTAACTGGAGCTACAGTGACCTTAAACCAGATAATATCGTACTTGATGCAAAGGGTCATGCACATATCACCGATTTCAATGTTGCCATTCATTATTCGGAGCGTCGGTTGCATACTAGTGTCGCTGGTAGTATGGCATATATGGCTCCCGAAGTCGTTGGAAGGAAAGGATATACATGGTGTGTCGATTGGTGGAGTTTCGGTATTACAATCTACGAGTTGTTGTTCCGACGACGTCCGTTTGATGGACGCACATCAGAGAAGATGACCAACTCCATTCTCAAAGATCCTATGAGGTTTCCCGATGATGCCAATAAGAAATGCAGTTCAAACTGCGTGAAGTTTGTGCAAGCAGTGAGTGCCGACACTCGCTAGTATTCCTTTGTTTCTTAATCTGGTCGCAGTTGCTCGAACGTAATGTTAGCCAACGTCTTGGATGTCGACCACACGGTCAAGGCTTCCGAGATATTCAAAACCATGCATGGCTGCAGGGTATAGATTGGCAAAGAATGGATATGAAAGATACTCAGTCTCCTTTCGTTCCAGACGTGAGTATTGTAAATTGTTGATCGATTCTATAATCATTCCCCATGCAGATGAAGAAAGCTAATTTTGACGTAACTCATGAACTCGATGAGTTCCTGATGGTTGAAAAACCACTGACCCACACAAAACGCAAGGCAAATCTGGATTTAGCCAAAATGAAGCCGGAAGTGAGGCAGTTGGAAGAGCAGTAGGTTCGCCATACAAGTTCCATGATAGTTCTAACTCGGTTTCGTCACTAGGTTCACCGTTTATGACTTCATGTCCACCAAGCGCAGGTCGTATTATCCTCATAACGAGCCCATTACCACTGTCGTACGGAGCTTAGAATCTGACCAAATCCCGGTTGTTCAGTCAATTTCAAACACTCTTGTTCCAACCACGACGATGGGAGACAGATCTCAAGCCGGTTCTCCAGCTTTGGATACCACTTGGCACCAGAATATGTCCATACCTCTTTAGCATATTGCTGTTTCTATTACCTTAATATTAACGGTCCGTCCTTAGCTCCCACTACCTGGACTGCATCTCATTTGTATTCGACTTTTCAGATGCCCAATGTGCACTTAATGTTGTATTTTCTAACTGAAGCATTCATATCATCTACATTTCCTGAAGCCTTTTGCATTAGTCAATTTATGCACATTTTCGTACTTCCTAGCTCGCGTCGTGGCATTTATGTAGATACTACCATTGGTAGCAGTGTTCTAGCTGGTGTATCTACCGTCGTAAACGATAAGCTTGCATCCGTTTGATCAACTGTGACTCCATTACTACAGGTGCCAGTGCTAGCTCCATTCTTTTTATACTCGACTCGAGCGAGAAACTATAAGAAAAGCGATCTTGCGATACTTTAGCTCCTACTAGGTTCCTTGTCTTGCAGTGCCACGCTAGTCAGTTGATCGAGCCTGATAGTGCACGCGTGGGTGACGTTGCAACCATTCATTTGGCAAGGCAAATTTGGGGAATGTACAAGCTTTTGACGAATCCAATAATGGTCCTAGAGATTGCCTGAACGTGTGTTTGATTTGCCCGGACATTTGTAACATTTGCAGTCTCATGATAGTATATTCAATTCGAAGAACTGATGAGGCACTTGTCGCACTTCTATATGGCATCAGTCACCTCAGTATAGCCGCCGCTTAGTCAGCCAATTAACTTGAATAAACACCGTTTATCGTTTACTGTGACTCAAACTTCCCAAATGTCCAATCATCGAATTCAGCCGCAAAGTATTCCTACTGTGGGCGAACTATTCGCGAATGCTACTATTCAGAACGTCGAAACGCCCATTTATCTACCCAAGCGATCACTTCTGAGTCGTGTGCACCTCTAGTTAGCCAGTGGTCACTGCACTCCTGAATTCCTCTCTTCTAACTCTCGTATAAGTCAAGGTGACATTACTGAAATCGAGGTGGATGCAATCGTCAACGCTGCCAATTCAACATTGCAGGGTGAGTCGTATCATGGTCCATAGTATACAATGAGTCAGTGCTCAGCTGCTGACATGTGTGAACCATCCATAGGCGGGGGCGGAGGTCTGTCGAGCTCTCATGTGTGCCCGTCATATGATACTCACAAGGTTTAGTGGACGGGGCTATCCACATGGCTGCTGGCCCAGCACTCGCCAAAGCGTGTACGATCTGCTCCCCTTCACGGCGCTAGTCTCAATCTTACTTTACCCCATTCACTTGATATAGGCAGGGAATTGTATCCTGGGCGTCACCCTTGTCCAACGGGAAACGCTAAAATTACTCCAGGCTTTCAGCTCCCTTCGTAAGTGCACTGTTTTTGGCAATCGCTCTGCTGTCCTCACTCCAATATCCTACCCGTCAGGAAACACGTTATCCATGCTGTAGGACCAAGATGGAGTGTTTCTTCAGACACAAATACAATGGCTGGTCAGCTTGCGTCCTGCTATAGAATAAGTCTTCAGTTAGCGGTAGATAACAACTGCAAGAGCATAGTAAGCCATCAACAATTCTCTAGTCTGGCAGGCAATGCCATCATGCCACTCTAAATGACGCGCAGGCCTTTCCCTTGATTTCAACCGGTATCTATGGATACCCCATCGACGAGGCAGCTCACGTTGCGCTCAAAGAGACACGCATTTTCTTAGAAGGAAATAACCAGGTAACTGGGAGCTTTTTCGTGACTTTTGGATGACCATAACTATAAAATTTCAGTTGGACCACGTGGTATTTGTTATTTTTACTGGCAGGAACGGAGATCAGAAGGTATACGAGTACGTGGCATTAATGTCCTCGCACATGTCTTCGTTCATAAGGCGTCAATCAGAAAATTCATTCCGTATTATTTTCCCCTTGGACCAGAAGATATCAAAAGCATCGATCCTCTGTCGAGCGCGAAAGGTTCTGTAGATGAATGATGTCTACGCTGCATAATTTCTCTCTACTTCCAGATCCCAATAAAACAGTCCGAGTGATCATATCAAATACTTAGATACACAGCTGATAAGCTATCTGAGACAGTCTGACAGATGATGGGAAGACGCAACAATTCGGTTCATGGCTCCCCCTGCAAGTTCAAATTGACCTGTTCGCCGGTCGCAGGGCAATGATGTTTCGTTTGCTTATTACGGATCGCCATCATAGTAGGACTGGTGGGTCGCAGATACTGTCAATGTAACGCACTTTTGGAAGACTTGCAGGTTCTCCGATGCAACAAATATTCACGCAACCGTGACATTCGTCGTTTTTTCGGAGATCATGGCAACTGCACAAAGGGACAGTGACTCCCATCTTATGTCACGGACTCACGGTAGTTTTTGTGCAACCTGCCTTCACCTTTTTTGCCATGTCCATTGCTTCAACCTTTTCTTGTCTCTCCAATCGACTAGTTCTTGGACATTATCCTTTGAGTCTTGATTAGTATTTAATAACATGGCATGTATCATCTCGAGCAGTAGCAGAATTCACCATTTGACATAATCGTTATTCCCACGGTAAGACTTAAAGCTTGATGAGTCATCAAAAACTTGTTCAATCCTACTCTGCGGAACATCAGATGTCATCGCGGTAAGCTCGAAAAACTCAACTTGTTTGCAGAACATTGAGCAAAAATTGCGTTTGATACAGCGACGGACGAACGTTTGGACATATAAGCGGCGTGGAGGTTGGCACAAATTTCAACTCAAAGTGAGTGCATAGAGTACGATTATAATATCGCAACGAACTCACACTGCTTTTTCTATACTTGTAGAGCTATGTTAGCTGAGGCAGGCGTACATAAACTACCCCAATCTGGCATACACGGGGATAAAGAGCTCGGCGCATTTTCCATATGTTTGTCCAAAGGGTACGAGGATAATGTCGACAGGGGAAATACCATGTACGCCCGTTTGTTGCTTGGCCATTCCACATACTGATATTAATTCGATTTTGTTCAGTACATATGTTGGCTCAGGTTAGTAATCGCGTTATAGTGCCCGTGTTTCGCTGTTAACCCTTATTCAGGTGGACAAGATGAAGATGGAGTAAGCATAATCAAGTCCTCATCCTATAAACATGTTGTCATTGCGTTTCAGAAACAAATAGCCGACCAGTCCCCTGATTCTGGAAGTAATAGAGCCATGTTTGTAAGTAATCTCATTTGTGACAGTTCTCCCTAGTAATATCCTGAGTAGATCTCGGAAGAAACCAAACGTCCAGTGCGAGTCGTACGCGGAGCGAATGACGACAATGCTTATTCCCCACGCAAAGGGTGAAGGAAGTGCGCTTGCTCCTAGTCCGATTTACTGATTCACATTTAGTTTTCGTTACGACGGGTTGTATGTCGTTGATGAGGTGCTGGTTCCTTTCTTCATGTCATGAGCTATTACTGATGCGTGCCAGGCCAAGATGATGGACGGAAAGAAAGGCTTTAAGATGTGCACCTTCACGCTGAAAGTAGGAAACACCGCAAAAGCCCATGATTGTGACTGATTTCTGTCTCTAGCGAATTGAAGAGGAAGGCCAGAAGCCGATACCAATAAGGCGCACCCTCACCAAAGGCAAACTGGCAAAGATGCTGAAGAAAACTCGTACTGGGTAATCTGCCCGTCATGGTTCTGATATCTTGGCTTTTCAATTGTCATGTACTATAATATCCTCATACCCATGTAGTGTGTACAGTCATCTGCTTGCATTTGTAGTTTTAAGACGTTTATTATCAGTTTACCTGAAGCAATCCATATATATGTATTTTATGCGGCAGATCCCGTGACAGACCTACCTTTGTATCTGTTTAAACTTGAAAATGAGACCTCTCTCTAGTCTAATACTAGTTCGGGATTCCGACATCCCGCATGTGGATTCTATTCCTACACTAATCCGACCTGGCTATTTTCTCGTATCTGACATCACCGGTCCGTTCCCCAGCTGACCGTATCACCAACCAATGACCTTGCTCTCGGAACTCCGCCAGAAGATGATATGCTTGCGAGAGCAATGTCATATAATTGCTAGAGCGGCCGTTGTTTCCTTTCGCCAACCCAATCGATTGGTTTCTGCAACATGCCAGCTGCGGTACCCCCTTCCGGAATTTACGTGCCTGCTGTCTTGTTCTTCAAAGAGAACGAGGACTTTGATGTCCCTGCTATAAAGTCTCATGTTTTGCGGCTCGCTCAGGTGTGAACAACCTTATAATTACCTGATGTCAGTCGATAACATTTCAATCTGCTCAGGGAGGTGTTACAGGTATCGTCGTGCAGGGAAGCAATGGAGAGGCTCAACATTTGTCACACGACGAGCGCAAAGAGGCGATCAGCCTTACTCGAAAGACGTTGGATGAAAACGGCTTCCAGAACGTCGTTATCATTGCAGGCTGCGGCGCCCAATCTGCACGAGAGACAAAGAAGCTCTGCGCAGATGCAAAAAATGCTGGTGCTGCCTTTGTACTCGTGTTGACACCTTCTGTCTGGCCTGGAGAGATGACGAAAGAGAACATAATCCGTTACCACCTTGAAGTAAGCCTTCCATAAAATTGACTGGACTGAGTCGCTGACTTCCTCGAATTCGTAGGTTGCAGATTATTCACCTTTGCCATACATGGTGTATAACTTCCCAACTGTCACTGCTGGCATCAACCTGGATTCCGATATCATCCTCGCACTCTCAGAACACCCCAACATTGTGGGCACTAAGTTGTCTTGCGGAAATGTTGGAAAGCTCCACCGAATCACTTCTGTCAAGCCGCCTTCTGAATTTTGCACTCTTGCTGGTGTATCAGAGGTCCTCTTACAAGGACTCCTCTCCGGAAGTGCTGGGGCAATTGCCGCGCTGCCGAACCTCGTGCCCAAGCTACACATGAAGATGTACGCACTTTACCAGGCAGGAAAGATCGAGGAGGCTATGAAAATTCAAGCTCAGCTAGGTCAGGGAGATTGGGCAACAAGCAAGGCTGGAGGAGTCGGTGCTATGAAGGCCTTGATATCGAAGCATTTCGGATATGGTGAAACTCACGTTCGACGGCCGCTCATGGCTGTTGGACAACTCAGCGGTACGTATGTCGATAAACTGGAAGAACTGATTGCCAGTGAGAAGATGCTGTAGGGTATGACATGCTTTTGTATTACGATTGTCGCATGCACGATAATACAGTCCAAATCTCCAACTTATCAACATGAAAACATACAGTCATCCATAAATTTCAATAATGTCATTGATCCCTCAAGAGTCGATACCAGGCGCTCCTGGGCACCAACCTTTGTCTTTCTTCAACGCTAGCCTCCTTCGCCATGCAATCAATTACCTGGTCATTGCGCGGTAACATTGTATATAATGCTGCACCCTCACCATTGCAGGATCCGAATATCAATCCGATGAGGCTATAGCTCAACTATAGCTAACAAGTAACTCCGAATCTCTGTCCTAGGACTCAATGTCATCAAACGCAAGCGGGCTGTGTGAACGTGTAAGCGTCGGCGGTTGCGTCACTACCGCAGTGCCCGTCATGATCGGCTTCGCTATTTTATAACGACCAACTTCTCTATAATTCGAACTAACTAATATCCTCCTGCCAGTGTAGGCGTCATATATCATGAATTTTGTTCATCCTCCTGTACTAATCGTAAGTGACCCCCTATGACACATGTTTGCACCTCAGCTGAATTCCTTGTTAGGTTGGCGCTGGGCCAGTGGGTCTGGTAGCAGCGTTGACGCTCCTCCAAAATGGCATCTCCGTTCGCATCGTCGATAAAGACCCCCACCCTCGCATCGGACAGCGCGGTACTGGAATATGGGTTTGTCACGCATCCACTTCAAGTCACACCGTCCCGTGGTCTCACCTGAATGCATACTCTATGTAGCCGCGTACCCGCGAAGTCTACAACTTCTTGAACATTTCAGAAGTCAACAGTCTGGCAAAACCAGCCCCTCCCATCCGTTTATACAAGCCCGGGACGTTAGAACCTCTGAGAGACTCATTGCTGTCCCCGCATGTGGAACCTACTCCAGCAATACCATTTGTGCACAAACCGTCGCCTGATCAAATCTTGATGCTGATTAATTTTTAGAACGGCCACAGATCGATGGGTCAGCAGCTCCTAGATGTGATTCTGCGACGCCACCTAGAAAAGTTTTCTTGTTCTGTCGAGATGGGCACCGAACTGCGCTCGTTTGAGCAGTCCGATGAGGGCGTCACTACTATCCTGGCAAAGAATGGCATGCCAGAGTCAGAGACTTTTAATACCAAATGGATCATCGGCGCCGATGGTGCTAAAGGTGACTCGGAGATGCAATTAAATTCATCGACATGCACAAGACTAAAAGTGGCTTTGCAAGCATCGTGCGCAAGTGACTTGGGCTCACATTTTTGGGCGAGACCAGAGACGATACCCGGATTGTGACCGGAGATATCTGTTTGACGGTCGTTGACCTAGATAGACTGGTACGCTCGTTTTCTACATATTTGACAACAAGCTGTCCTAACACAGTCTTGAAGCATTGGCACCAATTTGGTAACTTTAGTGAACGAGGGTATGTTCAGTCAAGGCTTTGAGATGTATATATTGACGATATCAGGCTCTCATTGCGTCCAACAGACGAAATCGGCGAGGACGGCTGGCAATTTTTCCTCTTCGGCCGCGAACTAGATCTGACGAAGATCGCTGAGAGTGAAGAGCTTATCTTCGAGACCATCGCGTCGTTGATGCCAACGGAGATTACATTCAACAAGGTGGTTTGGACGAGCTACTTCCGGTGAGTTTTGTGTTTCTGTGTTAATATACATTAATCTGTTTGTTCCAGAGTCAATATTCGGATGGTGAATAAGTTTAGCGAGGGTCGAGTATTCGTTGCAGGCGGTATGTGATTCTGCTTGAGATGTGGATGGCTGTGCTCAGCATATTGTCGTAGATGCTGCTCAGTAGGTCCTCTTTGAACGCCTTTTTGCAAACTGCTACTAACACATCCAAGCGTCCACAGCCCAACGGGTGGTCAGGTATGGTTGATTTGATTTTTGCTAGTACTTGGTCATTTATTTGTGAACAGGGACTCAATTCAGGCGTACAAGATGCAGTGAGTCGGGTAGACGTAGTATGTATGTCACGACTGACCGCGCCCCACACCAGTTCAATCTAGGATGGAAACTTGCGCTCGTCCAGAAAGGGCTCGCCGACAAATCTCTTCTTGAGACATACAGCGCTGAGCGTCTACCTGTGATCTCAGAGATGCTCGAGATGACCACCTCCATTCTCAACAAAACAATAACATCTAGAGACGCGCCGGTCGAACGAAGTCCCATACTCTTCATGCTTGGCATCAACTGCCGATTCAGCACTATCGTTCTCGATGAATTTGTGACTTTAGTCGAGGGGAAGCGCATCAACGCATACGGAGCGCTTGATGAGGGGAATCTGGAGGCTGGTGACAGGGCACCTGACGCGCCCGATCTGTTGCAGGTGGGGTGCGTAGAGCCTGACGCGACTACACTTTTTGGTTTGTACAGACCCTGGTATCACACAATGCTTGTATTTGTGCCGAGTCTCACTGATGCTATCCCGATTTTGGGTGCACTGGCGGCATACGACAAAAGTGTCTTACGATCGGCAGTCGTTCTGCCATCATTGGCATCGGTGACGTCTGTCGCATCTCCTGCTGATCTCATTCTTGTTGATCAGGAGGGTCATGCTTATTCTGCTTACCTTGTGGAAGCTGGCCAGACGAAGGTGTTTGTGATACGGCCGGACGGCGTGATTGGGGCGATAGTTCACGGAACAGAGGGCGTAAAGAAGTATTTCTCAAAGATATTTTTGGACGCGTGGCGGTCCGAATATTCATTCTTTACTTATGACTTTCTTATTCTTGTATATATACCTCATGCAACGGTTTGTAAATGAGAAAATGAATGCGATGCGACAGAGAACCACACTAATTGACACATAGTAATCGAGGTCAGTGCATGGAATAGAGAAGGTTGTTGTACCGTGAAGAACTCCTCAAAAGTTGTGATACTCGCTTAATGGCTCGCTGGGTCCAAAGATTGAGTGCATTCATTCCATGATCGGGCTTTTTCAAAAATCTGCCATGACAGATAAACAACTGAATGCGTGGGCACGTGGTGTAGGATTCCAATAGACATGTGTTTTGGAGGAAACTGGAAATGAAGACGTGACAATCATGTCGGAGTAACTAGTACATGGATACGCCCGGGCAAATTACACGGTGATGTGCTGCCAGGCTAAAGATCTGAGAAACTGCCCGACACGAGCAACAACAGTATTCATGCGGCCATCTGGGAAGGATAGTTTTCAGCCAGACTCGAACGCCGGGAAGTACTACCTGCACCACAATAATTCGATGCGATGGGATACATTCTGCAAGATGTGGAGACCGGAGTCGGGCCTATGGACACAGTGCATAGGCACAGGGAGGGTATAATAACTCTCCGGGGGCAAAATGTGAGCTTTGGATCGGAAATTTCCCTCAGGATTATGGGAAAGACGGGTGAATTCGACGATATTGAGAGAGAATGATGTCTCATTGCGACGGGTCCCCTTTCGAATTCATCAACCTATCGAGAAGCTCGGCGACTTTCTGGCGTGCTTCATTCTTTTCCTGTTGTACGTGCTTGAGTTCCGCATCCCGACGGTGGGCGATTTGAGCCTCGTCAGATAAGAGAAGCAGCAACTTCAAGGAATGTGTTATAGACAATAGTGAATTAGCTGCACGGACCTGGATGATTTCGGTAATGAGCCATCTGTAGTGAACAGAGTTTGATCTTTCTCATACCATAGACTCAGCGCGAGATTCGGCCTGAAATGACTCTTGTGCGATTCGAAACTTGTCCTTGTCTCCGATCTGACAGAAATTGAGATACAGCTCGAGAAAGTACGTATAGCGCTTACCGATGCCAGACTAACGATATCGACCATACCATCGACCAATACTTCTACCTCGGCGTCTAGTTTCTTGTTCCATTCTTCCTCGATGGCATCGAGGTATTCATCCGAGTTCTGATCGACGAGAGCTTGATTGAACGTGGGGCGCTGAAGCAACTTGGCTGTAGGCAATGCTGAGGGACGAGAGACATCAGTCTGGGGAGGCTCAGCCATTAGTTGATATCGTCTGCACGACTGGCTTAGATGGTGCGCTAGTGGAGGATCACAGCTTCACAGTTCGTGAAACAGCCCCAAAAGGCAGGTCGTGGAACCGGAAAGCATGTATTGACGCGATCAACAAGGTTATACCGCATCATACTTGAAGATGTACAAGTCTTTCCTTGTAATTAATCTACCATGTTCTTTGATATCACACCAATTCGCATCTTTTAACCCGTCACAATGCGCCTAGCATCAGTGATTCCTTTAATCCCTGCAGAACTGGTAACAGCACTCGACCAATCGTGTGGCATCCGAACGGACACCGATCTTCTCTTCTTTGGTTCCAGCTTGGACATCATCAAGAAATTACCACTCGGGACTGTGACACTCTCGGACCTAGAAAAGTTCACCGAATCAATAGCAGAACAGGCATCGGTTCCTGGACATCGGGGAGACGAGATTCTTGCTGCCACAGGACGGATTTCTGAGAAGCATCCTCGAGTCAGCTGTGGTGTAAAGGAACTAGATGAACTTGTTGGTGGCTTTGGTGACTCTCGGGTCTTTGAAATATCTGGAGCTAAAGGATCAGGTAAAACGGTCAGATGAGTTGAAATATATTCTCGAGGGTCAATTCACAACGAAGATGATAGGCACTTGCGCTGCAAATAGTGATCCAGCGACTACTTTCTGATGCAGATTCTTATGCGTTATGGATCGATTCGTCCGGTGACTTCTCTGCAGAGAAGACTACTCAGCTAATGCGATATTTTGATGTAGCGTTAAATCTATCGTCGATCTCATCACATTCTAACAAAAGACTGATAGGTATCTGATAAAGTGCTAGAGAGGTTGCAGGTATCCGTGGGTTTCAACATAGAGGGAGTGAACGATGTCCTCGAAGCGCTGCGTATTTCACTTTCGGTATGCCTCCACCCATTTTTGCGCTCATTCGTTCTCGAATTATGCTATGCATCGCAGAACTCTAAGAGCGTTGAACCGACAGTCCAGTGGATAGTCCTCGACTCCATAACCCCACTTCTACTGCCATCCCTGAGTGCGGTATCTTCCCAAGGACATGCCATGATGATAACGTTTATGCGCCGATTACGCGAGCTTTCTCGGACTTTTGGGATAAGTATCATGGTAAGATTGTTCCACGAATTCGCACCTGTTTCTTATTTCATCTAGGTGATCAACGGAACATCAGCAGCTGTACCATTCAATCAGAGTTCCGCCTTCGCATCAACAATCAGAAAACCTGCTTTGGGTCCTTCGTTTACATTTATGACAGATTGTACCATCTGGTTATCCAAGACGAAAGATATACCTGATCCTGAGGGCCCGTTCTCGGTGCACGTGGCAGAAGTATTCCGTTCGAGGGCAACGGTGAGTCCCTGAGTAGCTTTCCCTTCATGCGATATTCAATTTGAATTAGAGATCAAAAACTTGGTGCACCTTCCAAATTCGCCATGGTATTTTATCCTCGACATCGGATTTGTAGCTATCCCCTCCTTCTTGGCAGTGGCTCGCCGACAACAGAATTATAAAAGCAGATCACGTATTCTTGTGAAACAGCTATAGCTATTAATATTAGCACACATTGTTCCGCACGAAGTCCGAAGTGATTCCAAACTACAAGCACATAACGTATCCTTCCTATACACCCTCCTCCATTGTTTCTATCGAAGCACGAAGTTTAATGGCCCAAAACCTTGAGAAGCGAGACGACCGATATATATCCCGCTTTTGACTCTGAGCAGCATTTTTCACATTGGTCACGAATATGTCATTCTGAGCTCCGTCTTTAAAATCATAAAGGTCGTTGTAAAAAGGAGGACCCATGTAGTCCTCAAACATCTAAGACCAGATCCACATTCAGTATCGCGTGAAAATTTTCCAGATGCTCACGTTGTTGCCTTCATTTTGCAGCCAGTACAATGGTTGCTTCGCTCCGTGCGTACAGTTGCTGGGGGTAGGGTGGATGATTCCGTGCTCAGGATCTGCTCCGCAACGTCTTGCAACTTGAGGCTTCATGAGAGCTGGTGCATCGTGCTTAGAACCCGTTACTGTGCACTGGAAGGCATTCATATACACTGGAAGGCACCGAGTCAGGATGACAAGACGACAAAGGAAACTGCCTTACTTTGTTCAGAACCGCTATCAGGAGAGTGAATCCAGAACCATGCACACGTGCATTTTCCGCCAGGACAGACTGGCATGTCAGCAGGAACCTATTATCATTGTTGTTGAACTGGGTTCAGAGAATCTTTGGTCATCGTAGGAATATATACCTGGAACGCCGTGAATCTGTGCCAGACGCAAGTCTGATTGACGCTAAAGACCGTAAAGTCTTCTGGTTTAATCTCGCTGACGTCCGATTCATAGACAATGGCAAGTGCACAACCTTTAACGTCATCAATACCTGTGGTGTGGAACTGGACAGAAGTGGATCTGGGGCAAGGCCAGTCCCCCTGACGAACATCTCCACTGTACCATTAAACTCAGTATACATTTTGATGGGAGATATAATCAGTTAACTAACCCTTCGGACGAATTCCACCACGTTGTCGCGCCCTTGTTGCACCCAAGTTCTGCAATGGCGGCTTTCCCAGCGGGCAGTTCAAAGACATCATTTGGGTGCGGAGGATATGAAAGGTGGTTGTGAAACCACCACTCGTTAAACGTCATACGCGCCAGGGGTACAACAGGACGATTGTCGTAAGAATACGCTGGGTCCTTGTCTGTGACGTTGAAGCCCCACATGCTCGGGTGCCAAAAGGCAATGTGAGCATAGACACAGGGGACAACAACAGCGACAACAATGAAGAAGAGACGAGTAACTGAGTAAATCATGATGGGTGAGCTGCTCGTGTTGGTTCCTCCACGGAGGCACCGGGCATTATATAGTGCTCCATCCCACAACCTACTGAAGGGAACCAAAAAAAATATTCAACTTTACAGATATGCAACACACCATTGCACCGATGGCGAGCGCAGTCACTCACGAAGATTGCACCCAGAAGGGCGTCCGCCCTGAGTTGCATACTTCCGGTGCGCACTGGTCGATTCTGTCCGAAGACAGAACAGCGGAAGATAATCAACAACATCACTGAAAGATCTGCACCGTGATGGGCAAGCCATACACACGCTTCTGACACAAGATTCTCACAGACAAGTTGTTAGGTATCAGTACCTTGCCTCCGAAGCCAAACAGGAGTTGCCTAACTCCATTACTTTGGCCGGCAGACCGTTAGGTCATAGAAGCTTCCAGGATTACGTTTCAGATCTTGGGCCCATTTGACATAAAGGCTCGGGGTACTACAGTGTACGAAGCACTTTTCCAGCCTCTCGGATTGGCCCGAACTTGAAAATGTATCTAGTCCTCGAGATTTGACCGCTTTGTACCGTAGAGTAGCACAAATGCAATCTTTTTACTTGTAGATTAAGGCTATCTCATTAGAATTTTGAAAATCAAGGTGTTGAAAAATTTTCCAACGAAATTTGAAACATGTTGCAAGAAATGGTATTTCTGGGTAACTGAGCAGGTATACGATAGTAAGTATGAATCAGATGATCTACAGAAGCCATCTGCTCGCAATTTGAGCATCCAGCGTGGTCAAAATATCTGTCGCAAACCCAACACGACGGTGGGAGCAGTACTTCTTAACCGCGAAGGCTGCTTGTTGTGTGTCGAGTCCTTTACTGTTCAAACTTCAGCGTTGCACGATTATTCGACAGTAAACATACCAGTAAGCATCCATATAATGCCAAGCTTTGCGGAAAAAACGGTGAATGATCAAAACATCGCACATGTCAAGACATTGTGGAACCAGTGTTTTCGCGGTTGAGAATTTGCCATCAGCGACAATCTCATTGCTTCTTTGCTCGAGCAGCTTTCTTTGCCACAGGAGGCATATGAATGGTCCAGGGGAGATGAACAGGGTCTAGGGAGCATGGGGTAATTTTTTTTCCAACGGGAAAATTTGAAACAAAATGGGAAATTTCGAAAAATTGCTTATTTTTGCTTGTTTCCTTACAGAATTTTCATTGGACATCGAAATTTGTACTATAGAGGTCCCTACGGAGATGGTATCCTAGTGCTTCGTACACTGTAGGACGCCCTTTCGACGGCCTTAAGTTGACCGTAGTGTGCCCCATCACCGTAACAGTCTCTTAAAATACCTTATGAAGTATCGAGTCGCCACAGCTCGGAGTATGGCCACACTCGTGATCATTCGGATACAACTGCTTGTGGTTTGCCTGTGGCGCACGCTCCTTCAGAAGACGCCTCGAAGGATGATGACACTTGGTCGGTCGATCTTGACTTGACCGGGCCCATTTCGCATCAAACGCCATCAGAATCATCCGGAAAGTCGTTCCCGTGATGGGAACGAAGCTGATGGATGATTTGCAAACATCAAGAGGTTCACGGACCCATCTCGTAGACACATCTAAACGAAACCATGGAACTATGAGCACGAAAGTCACCATAATACATTGAAAGGGGTGCATCATTAATCCAAAGTTTGATGATAGTTCGTATTAGAATAAGATGAAGAAGTAAGCAAAGTGGACTTCACATATCCCCAAACCTGTGAAAATGATGAGACCAGTTTGATGACTATAATCAAGATCACTCGCCTATCTGGCATCAACACAGGCGCAAGCAAGCTCCACATGTACAGTAACATGCACACCCAACTGCTTACTATGCGCATCCACATCGCGGTCTCCGAACGGCCGATGCGGACAACCTCCTCGGAGTCAGCAGAACCTTGTTCTGTGGATACCACATTCCTACGCGAAAAAGATGAGCGGAAGGATCTGTGTACAATGGAAAGACGACTTACCAATCAGTAAGGAGCATTGCAACATACATTGCACCAATAGCGAAGATAACATGGAACCAAGAATACTGTGCATGTAAGGTAATTGTTATGGAAGATGTCACAATATACTCACATTGTATCTCGTGCCGGAACGTTCATCGTCTTTGGCATCTCCACTGTCATCATCTTCATCTTCGTCATCCTCTTCATCCAGAGCGGATGCAGGGATTGCTCTGGCAAATTGTCACTACCCAAATATAGATCTATAGCACTATAACTTACCCAGCCTCGACAGCAGCGAGGAGAGCCTGATATCTTGGTGATTCAGTCCTTCCCGGCTGAGTGCTAACTACGTCCATTTCCGAAGGCTCACTAACGTCGACTGGAAGTTGAATTGGGCCACCTTTCTTTCCCCTGCCCACCAATGCACGGCTCTGTGTCGCGGCGCGACTGGTAGAATAGGCGATAGCCAAGAAAGTAAAAACTGCACCAAGAACAACCGTGGTCGTGTCAGTCCGGCTGAGCGGATTGCAAGATTTGTGTGCGTGATTGCTGACGGCGGAGACAACAAGATAGGTGCAGTATGCAGCAACCATTCCGGATTGAGCGAGGCCCGATCGAGGATTTGACTCTTGAATGGTAGGATGTATGGACATAATAGTGACAATGATGCAAAGGGCTAGGTTTAAGGAGATGAAAAACCGGTTAAGGGTGCATCCGGAACTTGCGAAATAGGCGTATAGAATGCCAGTCAGGGTGATACACGCCACATACATCGCAGCAGTAGAGCCTATGAGGATCCATTGCCATAAAGTCGAATCTGAGTTCTCCCAGTTTTCCTGACACATTTCTGTCCATGAGTGGGCGAAGTCGACCAGGAGAACCAAACCGAGGAGGATGAATATAGTGGCACCTATAAGAGAAACGTAGTTGCCCCAGAACATGAAAAATTCATTCGGTATGAAGAATGAAACAACGACGAGCAAAATCCACAGCAGAACCTTTGGGCCCCACCAACTGGCTTAAATGAGCACATATTCTACATATTCAAACACGGGAAGGGTGCTTACCCATTCTGTATTGCTGCGCGTTTATCCCTAGACTCTTTGACACCAATGAGAGACAAGCTCAGGATCGCATGAAATAGAGATAAAGCGAAACAAATGCGATGGACCTGCCAAGTTCACGTGGGTCAACATCCAATCAACGGCTAGTTGTATTAAACGTACTGCCAAAACGCCATAACACTTGCCGTCATCGCCATCGCACTCCATCTTTATGTAGTCATAACTCCAATGCTCGATCTTGCGAATTGCAAATGGAGTCTTCATGAGCCATGCTAGCAGGGAATTCAAAATGAAGATTATCTAGGCAACATGGTTAATGCTCTTTCAAACTCCTACTTATTTCACGCACTGCAAAACCGACTCTCGTCGCTATCGAGGAATTGCAGTTACAAGACTTGCAAAACATGGATGCTAAGAGGTATCAGGTGCAGTTCTACATGTGGAGAAATTCCAGAATGACATACCAGCAGTTGAAGTAAAGCAAAATGCAAGACCTCCGAGGCATGATGCTGCGATAGTCCCAAGCGGACCAGCGAGGGGGATAGAAAACAAGAGACCCATGACGTATCGATGGAGTTATATGTTGCTTGTAAGTCCATCGTGCAGCAAACCGCAGGTGCCCTGCAACGCACGCACCCTATTTTGGTATTTTATTCCCACCTGTCCCCACGGAAGGATGTAAGTAGGACCATTTTGACACAGTGTAAAATCGTTTGACCGACAGCATGAAGAAACAATATTTGGCCTCGATCTCATTGCCGCGCCTTTGCTGCCTTATATTCTGTAAAATATTCCAGCCTTGAGTAGAACTCGGTGACTTTGAATCCTGATTCGACGGTCACCAACGTTTCAACTTGCGATTTTCCCAGTATTCATTATACGACTTGGTCGCCTCAGGCTGTATCGTGCGGAAATTCCTCATCAAGAACGTTGCCCCCATCATTGATTCAAACCTAAAATCATCATTGCAGCGACCGTCATGGTATGGACCACATCATGCCACTCTTTCAATTTTCAATTGATGTAACAGTGAAACGTTCTGGAATCTGCATGCTCAACCAACGTGTCTGATAGCAATGTGCAAGTATTGGATGGCTTCAAAATAATGGCCAGAGTGATGACTCGTGGTACCCCGAGTAGTACCTTTCTGAAATACTTCGCTCCGTACGTGCATCGTAACCTAGCTAAGATGCTGGTTGGGATTCGCAACATATGATTTTATTCTACACAATTAGGGGCAGTGCGATAACGAAATGACACCTCGTGCGCCACATTCAGCGCTCACATTACACTTCACGTTCCGAGTGCATTCTTAAACCTGTCACATATACATTGATTCCCATCTAAAATATCCCCTTCCTTGCTTGTCCATTGAATGGATTCAAAGTACTCTACTGACGCTGTCGCAGCCGCTAGGAGTCTCCAAGTCTTTACGGTAATTCTTCCTCTGGGCAATTCAAACAATTTGATGAAAGTCAATTATTTCTAGTACATTTACAGTATGTGCTACCTCGGTTGACTCGATCGCATTCTGCTAACGCAGATTACTATCTAGCGTCGATGGCTACATTCTGGGTAAGATCATTATTACTCTTCTTGCTCTAATATCCGTCCTGACCATCCGATTCCTACCTAGACATATGACTATGCCTGCACAATCCGTGAAGAGGTGACACAAACAACTTGAAACTGAAGTTCGTATGCTTACCATATACGATTTCAACTCGAAGGTGGTATTTTTGTTTTGTTCTCCCTGGAGGAGGGTCAAACTTCTGTACATTGTGACACGCTATGTTCCTTTCCTTCTTTTTGCTGCGCACTTGTACCGTATGTCCCGAGCCTAGATGGATCTAAGATACCCTATTGACAGACTTTTGCCAGTAAACTTCATCCTAGACGAGACTTCTGATGTATGTGGACTGGCGATGGACAAGAGCTCTACTTATTTGAAGTTCAACTTAGAGATGCCAATTTGTCAACAACATCAGCTCATGTGCGTCGAATTGTATGTCGGGATATTCAATTACTGACCTCTATCCTTTCCTACAGGTCTTAGCCTGATATCGATCGTCTGCTCAGAATGTAATTTCTCTATTATCTTTATCGCGAGTTCAAGTTTTTGATTTCTTTAGGTTTCTTCATATTCAGGACGTACGTGCTATGGAATAACAATAAGGTCTTCCAGAAAGTATGCCATCGTGCAGCACTCCGCTTAGTCACGCTCCCCACCCGCCACCCCCTTAATAAGCATCCGAAGCACATCGTCAAGCACCACAACGTCAAACGTCACCGCTCATCCCTACACAATCTACTCGCCACATTCAAAGCATTCCCAGAGAACATCGAAACGCTGGACCCAATCCGAAGATCGAACGCCACGATCCCGAACGCCTACGACACTCACATCGCACCAAAGAAAGAATTAGCTATCAAAGAGCATAAGGAACTTAAGGACGAAATTCAGATCTTTACCGACGGTTCAGGACACAGAGGCGGGATAGGCGCAGCGGCAGTGCTCATGCGAGAAGGCAAGGATCCTAGAACGCTTAAGTATCATCTCGGCCCGGACAAAACTCATACTGTATATGAAGCTGAAGTAGTAGGACTAACACTAGCAGCCAAACTCCTAGCAACCGAACCGAACGTAGTCTACCCCGCAACCATCTTCATAGACAACCAAGCAGCCATCAAATCCGGTGAGAGCCATAGTACGAATCCGGGCGGATAGTTAATAGAAAATTTCCGTAGCATGACCAGATTCATAGCCAAACGCAGAGCAGAACAAGAACGCGACTTCAAACTGACGGTACGATGGATCCCCGGCCACAAGGGAGTAATTGGAAACGAGCTAGCTGACAAGGCTGCGAAAGAGGCGGCTGAAGGAGCCCACCAGAACAGCACAAGACGACACCTACCCACCTACCTCAAGGACAAACCCCTCCCTGATAGTGTATCAGCGCTAAAGCAATGGCACAACGACGCGTTGAGTAAACGCTGGACCGAATCCTGGAAGAAATCACCCCGTTATGCAAGAGCGAAGATCATTGATCCCACCATGCCATCCAACAAATTCATTAAGCTCATCGCTCCCCTCTCCAAGCAGAAAGCCAGCATTTACATCTAACTCCGCACCCGTCATCTTCCCCTCAACCTTCACCTGCATCGCATATCAAAAAGTGACTCACCACACTGCCCAGCTTGTCCCAACGTAGACGAAACAGTTCATCATTATCTCTTCGACTGCCCCCAATATGCGCAAGAACGTCACCAATTTGCCAACACTCTCAGACGCCAAGCCACATCCATCTCTCACATCCTCACCTCCGACGCAGCCACCAAACCGCTAATGCAATACATCAACAAAACAGGCAGATTCAAACATACGCTCGGTGAGATCTCGAAAGATAAGAACCTTCTCCAATTCACATAATCCTACAGTAACAACGCACACCATAATAATAATCTAATCCATCCATCTCCGAGCCTGGAAGGAAGACGTCTCGCCGGCCGAGACCACAATGTAGGAAACGAAGGGCCCGCCAACGCAGCTTTTCCACCACATCATTCCTCCCGTACGAACCCAGAGCAAGCCCCCTGCGAATAGGGCTATGTCCGACATAGGGTCTTCGACCCCAAAGGACAATAACATTGATTTAAAAAAAAAAAAACAATAAGGTCGTTCTGGTGGCCATGCTATCGACTTTTGTAGTGGGTTATGTCCAATAGATGTCATAGCTTGCTCATATGAATACAGTATCAGACTCTGATTGCGGGATCTATCGCTGCCCTCTTTTCTGCCACCGCGACTGCGCGATGTATGAATTTGCCTGTCTGGAAATTTTTGACTGAATTTTCATTTTGCAGTCGAGACCAGCTCGATTTCGGGCATCACAGGTTGCTATCAGTCCTCGGGAAGCATGAGGCTTTTTGTGCCTTATCTTCTTTTGTTTGCATTAGAACTGAGTACGTCATTGAAAATTGATGCGTAGAAATGCTTTTTGATTGATGCTGATGCAGTGCTTATCTCCCTCACGCTCACATGCGCGATACAAAAGTGGCGTACAACTGACAACAGTTTGTATGATGTTATATTGAAACACAATACATTATATTACGCATGTGGTTTGGGTAAGTACGAGAGTGGAATATTATGAACATCCATACTCATTGTTTCCGCAGTCTTCTCGATGGCGAATGTTCTGACATCGCTGCTCCTTGACGTACGTCACCTATCTATTGAAAGATTTCATTTCATTGAACATTCGATGCAGTACGCGTATAGCGGCATGTTCCAAGAGTGCGTCTCTGCCAATTTTTGCTGGAAAGCCACACTTACAAACCCAATCATGTGTCTAGTTTCCAAATCATCGTTCACGCCATACTCGCCACTCGGATGCACCTCTATTTGTGGCATGTCAACCGCAAGAGCAATCCTAGTATATTCACTTCAATTACTCTCTCTGACCTGACACCTACGACCTATACTGAGTCCTCCTGACTAGATCAGCTTTCATTCCTTGAGAGTGGGTTGGAAAGAAGGAACGATCGCAATTGACTAGTCCAGCAATTTTGGACGACGAGATTGAATGATCACATGTCATTAGTAGCATTGAAGTCTCGTTCATCAGGATCGACAACAGACCGTGCTATAAATTATTTCTAGATTGTAAATTTACTATGTATCATGTGGAATCAATGTGGAATGCTCCTTAACTCGGCTTTGAAAGCAATTGATTTTCGGCTAGATGCAAAATCTCATGAGTGCCTTCTCTTCACAAAACAAGCTACCAAAGGACGAGAACTATGATTTTCATTGACGGATTAGATTTTCGACACCACCCTAGCTAGTAATCGCAGCGCTTTAGACTATAGTTGAAAGATTGAAATAGAACGGACTTGGTAAGTCCCCCAGTCTCTGATACTCGACTGGGTAGCGAACGGTGTACGCTAGCGGAGTTTCCCAATATGGTAACGCCGTAGAGGAAACAAAGATCCAAGTATACGAGTTGTTGGCGAGTTGGATTCCATCAATAGCATGCACACAGAACATCCACGGACAAAATTGGTACGCAGAATCGCAGACAGAGGAGGAAGACCTAACAAGTGTTCAATTCGGGGCACCTTCCCCTGGCAATAATGTACAAAGTCCAGTCTTATGTATCCTGAAGAACAAACATTTTTCTTCTCATAATCACTCTCAAGCAGACTCGACGTGTCGCTTTGTGGAAGCCGTGGAGATATCGATACTGAGAAGACTCTGAAAAATACACGACATCAAGGAGAACTACCTCGTGGAAAATTGTGCCGCACCTTTCCTCCTCTCAGCTCGGCAGGAGATGGCATGAGTCCGAGTCTCAAGAGCTCAGATGCTTTGCTGACTACCGGGTCATTTTGCATGCTGTCCTCGCAAGCCTTGTAGCATGAAACCTGCAGTTCTGAGGGAATGTCTTACCTAGATACAGCAACAACTTCACCGCAATGGACATAGTATGCAATGAACTTGAAGATAAGTAAGCAAACGTGGAGTCAGGCCGCACACGTTACTTTACCTTCATTTCATCAGGGTTGCCGTGTATAATAACATCATCATAATCGGCTCCGAGACCACAGTAACGAAGTTGCTGTCCCTCTAGCGGAATGATGTCAGTGATGTCCCTGATTCAATTCCCAGAACGTACGGGCGCTCCAAAAGACTGGCACTTTCGCAAATGGCTGTGGGTCACCCGCAATCGTCTTACCAACAGCACGACCGTGGTTGCCTGCAACCTGTGTGGAAAGCAAAAGTAAGCGATGTAGTTCGGCAGTCCTGCGAGGATGGGTATTTGCTGACGTTCCAGTGTTCTATCCTACGACTCTCTCCCGTCTTTTGCTGTGGGTACCAAGCAATATCTCCTGTATCAAAAATCGGCACGCAAAAAATTACAACAAACAACCAAGCCCACCGACTGCATAGATATTATCTTGCCCTTGAACTTTCAAGTATTGATCAACTCTGATTCCGCCATCCTTCTCGAGCTGGAAGCCGCTTTGCTTCAAGAATTCTGTTGCTGGAACCACGCCAACTCCCATGATGACAAAATCAACGGGAAGAGTCTGTCCGTTGACGACAACACCAGCAGCCAGCGAAGGGTCGCTCTCCGATGGTATGATCTTCTCGACATTTGTCCCCAGATGAAACTTGACGCCTTGAGACTCATGATACTATGATTAAAAAAACTGGAGGTTGAGGACAATAAAAATCAAAAATCGACGTCATAACCTTCTGAAGGCTTTGGCCCACTTCTTCGCCCAGTACATTCTGGAATGGGTGCTCCTCCATGCCGATGACATCGATGGACGCAAGTCCACGTTGGGCGACGGCAACAACGAGCTCCATGCCGATGAAGGAACTTCCAATAACAACCATTCGCTTTCCCTCTTGAGCCACTAGAACATTTCAGATCATTAAGAAAGCCTCTAAGCGTCGATGGACCGATGTTACCTGCATCAATGCGTCTCGAGTCCTCGATGCTACGGAACGTGTATACATTCTCGAGGTCTGATCCAGAAATAGGTAATCGACGAGGAGTACCTCCCATAGCGAGAATCAGAGTTTCGTATGAAATGGATTCCTTTCCTCCATCAAAGACAACAAGTTTAGAAGATGTGTCCACGGAGGTTACAGTCTAATAGCAGCTCAGAATATGAATTCTCCAGCAAGATAAATACCCACGACGCCTGTGCGGAGGGTGGTACCATACTTAATCTTGAGATCAGCGGCTGTCCTCCATTCAAGTTTTGACGAATCTGTAATCAAAGCTTTGCTCAACTTAGTTCTGTGGACATGTGTCAACAATGATCATTCATTTCCCAAACATCATACCGGTCAATCGGGGGGTGCTTCTCTTGAGAAAGAACTGTGATATTTCCAGAATAACCATGCTGTGAGGTGGTGAAAACTAATATCAGGGGCATCAAGCAACTGAGTGTACCTCTCTCAGACTCTCGATAGAGTGGAACGTAGCGGATCCTCCACCAATAATGACAACGTTTTTCCCTGATCCAGCAACGCCAGTCGACAAAAGCTTGGGCGAACGACTCATGTTGCTCTTGAGGGTTAGCGAGGGATCAGCGGTCACACTGATCTTGCCGTCTACGACTCCCGCCTTGAAAGAGTGAATTGCAGCAGGAGCTGGTGCATCCTCTACAGAGTAATTCAGACTCATTACAGCGAGACCCCACTCGAAGAAAGCACAGACCGATGTCACCAGTACAAACACTGAAGCAAGCTATTAGGCTATGAGCCTCGGGAATGCTGCGCATAAATTCGCGTAAACCTACCTCCATGCCAAGGACTTTCATGAACTTAGTGGTGTAAAAGTTACAGAAGTGAAAAGGCGTACCAGACGACCCTACCATCCGCAGTTAGCACGCCCTTGGCTAGGGGCGCGCCATAATGAGTACAAAAGGCACTAGTCGCATGGATGGTATCGTTCAGACGATACAACACTACCTTTCCCTCTCCCTCAAAGTCCACTTGTTTCCTGAGGAGTTGAAATCATGATGATCGTTCAGGCTTCCAACAGAGTCCCTAACATACATTTGACCATCCTGTAGCTCAGATTCATTGCAAACTGCGATCGTCTTCAAGGACATGATCAAAGGTCGGAGTCTTGTCTGAAGTCGGGTCGATATGAAAAATTTGAGATGTCTACGAATGAGCATATAAAGTGCAGCTGGTTACAATATTCTATGACCTGCACCCACTTGAATGTCCGAAAAAGGATATTACTTCCAAAAGCAGTTACACCGGAATTACAGGTATCACTAACTACAAGTAAGTGACTAATAGTAGTCAGACTCTGAGTCACTAGAAGTTTCTTCGTCGACCACGTTTTGCAGCTTTGCTCAGTATGATTGACCTGTACGTGTGTCTTATGTAATCAAATCGCCAAGTGCTGAAAATACGAAGGAGCTGCGGAAAGTGAGAGCGAACATGACTGAATCACTGGATCGAGCAACACTACAGGATTCAGAAGGATTCCAGACACCCAGTGCCCGTGTTTATATTTCCTACGACCCTGCGAATCCTCCATCCCATCCAGGGGCAAATTGGACTCGTTTCGTGTGTATCAGTGACACCCATTCTCATACTTTCAGTGTTCCGTCTGGGGATGTCCTACTTCACTCTGGCGATCTCAGTCGGCTAGGCCGGGAAGACGAGATTCGTGTCACGATAAAGTGGTTGCGTAGTCTGGATCATGGCATCAAAATGTGTGTCGCACACGTCCTTTTCGCATAGGCCAGCAGTCTAACTACACACAGTATTATAGCAGGAAACCATGACCTACCTCTTCACGAGGAGTGGTACGAGGACAGTTACTACGCTTTCCACGACAAGAAGGAGGTGTGGCTATCTTGCTCAGCTAGCAGAAATCGTTTATTTACGCGCGTATATAGTCATCAACTACGATCAGAAATCTCGTTGACAGCGATACAAACCGTGATCGAGGCCTAATCTATTTGCAGGACGAACAATACACTTTCAGCACCAAGGAAGGTGGAAGGGAATGGTCTGTGTATGGCTCTCCGGCAAGTCGCCATGTTTCGCAACCCACCTAACGCTTTCCGATTTACCTTCTCACAATGAAGTGGCAACCCTATTTCGGCGGCTGGGCTTTCAATTACTTGCCTGAGGAAGCCTTTGGTACGGTTTTATCTTCTGCTTCTCCCCTCGAAGGCACTCATTCTGGATAAGATCGCGTTTCCGCAATACCTGAGGTCGACATTCTGTAATTGACAATATCATGCAGTTGAAAATTGTGTTAAACTTAATTTTTAGTCTCACTCACGGACCTCCGCATAACATTCTAGATAAAACCTTCACCAATGTCAATGCTGGGTGCCCTGCACTACTCGCGCACCTTTCCGAGATGCGGGGGCCTCCGCTTCTCCATGCCTTCGGTCATATTCATGAAGTAAGATTTTGAAGTCGATTTACACAGAAAAGTCTCATGCGGGCTCGTACAGGCACGTGGCGCCGTGCAGCATTCTTGGATGCAAGTGGAGAGAAAACAAGGTTCTTCGAATGCAGAATGCACAGCCCCTCTTGGAATGAGAGAGACGATAATGGTTAATGCAGCTAACCAGCCTCTCGGGCGTCAGGCGATTAAACCTGGACCGGGTGGCCAAAGGATCCCATGTGGTGGTCCAGGCTTTCAACCTGTTATTGTTGACCTATTGGACTCGGCTACGCGGCTAGAAGTGTAAACGACTACAACATTCTCCCTGTAATATGATGATACAAATGTAAGAGCGTTCTATCACTTACAGATGGCCTATGCGACACACAGCCTTCACGACGAGGGGTTTTGATGGCATTAATGATACTGGCACAAGCCGTGACAAAGGAAAAAAGGACGAACATTGCAAAGTGGGATCATATTGGTGGTGACCAGTAAATGTAGAACATGGATCCTACCCTGTGCGGCACTGCACAATCTGCAATTTTGGCGGGAAAATATGTGGCACTACAAGACCCGTTAAATAGTATACTACGTAAAGCCTACTAAATTGCTACTAAATCATTGTTATGTGATCTGACATTGAATTGTACTGGCGGTCTCACAGCGGACTTGGCATCGACCTAGTACGTTGGTTGACTTTGGCACCTTTGTATGATTGTTACTGACATATGGTGTAACATGATATTTAATTATATTATCTGTTCACTGAACAATCTACAATATACGGTGATAAGGAGACAAACCGAGATAATACATAGAATGCTTCAATAACGTGACGATCAACTCATCCAATGTCTATCATATAGTTTCCAACGTCTGGACTGGATTGCATCAGTCCCCGAACGCGTCGAAAAGTATAATTCTCACCATTGATTCTCTCGCATCCACTGTCCCTCTTCCCACAAAGAGATCAATGCCACGCTATCATTCTTCATGTGAGAAGAACCCGACTTGAGCATTTCTTCGCTTTCTTCAGCCCAATGGAAACGATCGAGCCCCAGCATGCCAATGTCAACCTCATCCAGGCGATCAGACTTCGGAGTTTGCAATGATGACACCTCGCTAAAAGACCCCTCGATATCAGAACGGGCGAGGCTCTGTGTGGATTTGACAGAACCGGCGGAGGATACCACATCAAGGGGCTGGCTTGGACAACGTAGATCGAGTTGTGCATCCAATCTAGAAGTCAGGTCTAGAATCGGAGAAAGCCGATTTGAGGCATCCATCATCAAGCGGTGAATTCGATCACCGTTGATAGCCTTGCTCGCGGAAATAGCGGTAGCATGATTTTCCTTGTCGCTGGTAGGTGTATCTCTAACGGGCTTGCGGTCTGACATATCCTCTGGTAGCGCCATGATGCGTAGAGGTGATGCACTGGGTGCGGTTCTACTACGTGACCTAGTGGATGAGCGCTTGTGCTTCGTCTTTCTCTTCATCTTTTGGACGGCAAACACAAGGGGATTTGCGGGATGCAAGACATGAGGAAGCGATCCGACGGTAGCAACATAATCAGCAGTACTCGGAGAGGCGAGAGGACTAGTCTTGAGTTTTGAAGAATTGCTAGGCGACAGGGGGGCATTATGTGACAAGTGGGCGGTCGCCTGATCGGTGATGGCAGGAAAGTTGCCTGTACTGATGAGTGGAGAATACTCGAGAAGAGGTGAAAATCGAGGAACTCTTGCAGGGGAAGGTAGCGATTTAGGCAACTTAGCCGGAGACATGCATGACGGTTGTTGACTGAGAAGACTGTGAGATGGTAATGGCGGAATAGGAGGGACAGGTTTTCGAGTTGATTTTACTGAATGACGCCTAGAAAGCTGCAGAGAATCGCGAGTTCCGGTGAGGGGTGATAAAACATAAGAAGGTGGGAATGCAGACAAAAACGAATACGGGACGGCAGTCACATCAGAGGCCCCAACAAGCCTTAGAGACGGGCCAAGATCTACACCGGAGGTCGTTCGACCACTTTGACACAAGTTACGAGACCGGAGACTGCTGCGACTGGTGTCGCATTTCTCGCAGAAGTTGCCAAGCTGTCCAGGCATTGAGCTATCAATGAATAGTGAATACCTCTGGGGAACGATGGTATCAATTTCTCTCGACCGTGCTTTGGTAGGATATGCGAGGACCCGGGTATTAGGTAAAAGATGGGGCCTGAGTTTCTTTGTCGCGTCTTCTGTACTGTGATCGCTGGAAAAACTAAAAAAAGACATAGAACGCGAAAGCTGCGCATGGGACAGAGGTGCCTGAGAAGTCGAACTCTTGCTCGAACGGTGAGTCACGGAATAGGATTTTGACGAACATTGCTTGGACTGCCGGTGTAGTTGATACATGAACGATGCAGTTCGGCGTTGCTTTGTCGAGCTCACGTTAAAGTCGGATTCGATGTCAGTCTCCCACGCAGGAGATCCGAAGCATCCGACGAGGATCGCAAGAGATGGTGTGTATTTGGAGCAAAATGCCTTCAGTTGAGTGGCTTTGAGAGAAAGTAGAGAAGAACGAGAGTTCAGCGAAAGATCCTGAGGGGAAGTTGACTGGAGAATTCGAGAACGGATGACACTCAGCCGGCGATATTTCATATAAATAAGCTTGACGACAAGAAGAACCAATAGAACTATGAAGGAGACAAGACATGCAGTAATCAACGGTTCGGGGGTTGATGAATTAATGTCATATGAGTCTGAGTGGAGGATAATTGAGATAGGCCGTGCAGATACGACGGTGCAGATAATCAGCGGTCCATAGAATGACCGCAGAGGATACACAAAGGCTGGGGCCATACGCGAGACAGTGACGGTGAGTGTTGAACACGATTTCACACTCCGCGTGTGTAAGCTTTTTGAGAGCGCGGCGAGTTCGTATATACTTGAACCTGAATCGCAACACTTCAAATTCCACGGATCACGAACAGATTAACAGGAGATGAGCTATTGAGGACCGGGAACCAGTCAGCATATGCAGGGTACCCACTCTTTGAGCACCAGCTCAAATCCCATGCTGACATCAGAAAATTCTCACGGAGACTCATTTCCTCTGGGACGTATTCCATGTTTCCACGCCTAGCTAATCAAATACCCCTACAATGCCTCCTCGCATACTCGCCTACTCTGCTACCGCCGGATACAGACATGACAGCATCGAGGCTTCCATCGAGGCTCTTAAGGCCAAGGAATCCACTC
This sequence comes from Suillus bovinus, assembly GCF_016758785.1. Classification (NCBI taxonomy): domain Eukaryota; kingdom Fungi; phylum Basidiomycota; class Agaricomycetes; order Boletales; family Suillaceae; genus Suillus; species Suillus bovinus. Next base: position 311,213 of record NW_024542062.1, on the reverse strand, counting down.
TCGATGTAAAGTTTGACTTCACCGAGGACAAGACAAAGTTCACAGATGAGAACTTATCTCAGTATGATGCTATCTTGTTCTTGAACAACTCTGGCATTGGTACAGTCTACATTCTTGAGTGACCAGTGCAATGGAAACTAATGGCTTCAAATCAGTCCTTGATGATACGGGGAAGGTTGCTCTACAGAACTATTTCAATCTCGGCGGCAACTTCCTTGCTATTCATTGCGCCGCAGACGCCCTTCGTGATTCTCCTTTCTTCGGGAGACAGATTGGTACGTTGTGACATCATGAACCGATGCTCCCGAGGCTTGACATCTGCATAGGTGCTTATTTTGACTACCACCCTGAGATCCAGGAATCAGTAGGTCGCAACAGGTTTTGTGGCCACTCGATTGCTCACGAATACTGTCATTTCAGGTTGTAGATGTCCTGGACAAGACGCACCCTAGTACCGTCATGCTACCAGATAAATGGCGCTTACTGGACGAGATGTATGCTTGTTTAGGAGCCTCCTTTGAAATACACTGACTTTTCGAAGGTACAACTTTGAGTCGGACCCTCGTGCCGTCGGGGCCAAGGTCCTTCTGACAGCTGACGAGTCAAGCTACCAAGGTAATGTTGATGAGCCGAATAGACGTGGGGGCTGACCATAATGATGTCAAAGATCCTCAGGCGAAAGAGAAGACTTTGCGCCATGGATCTCCCCACCCAATTGGTGAGTACTTAACCCGAGCAGTATCGACTCGCCTCGATGTGTCGTAGCTTGGTATCAGGAACGAGGTGCTGGCATTGAAAGCCATGGCATTGCTGGCCGCAGCTGGTTCACTGGGCTCGGTCATTGTATTGAAATATGGAGCGTGAGTTTGATATACTTGTCTTGGGTTGAAACTAATCAAAACCTTCTCAGGACGACCTCTTCTTGGGTCATGTTACGGGCGGTATCAAGTGGGTGTTGCAATCGAGGACCACGAAAGCATTCAACCCCAACGGCAACGTCGGCAATGCGTCCTGAGACCTGAGACCTGAGCGAGAGCAGTGAGATGAAATGTATACAACGTGGAAATGACATGTAAATGCAGAGCGAGAGAATGATTAAGAGTGTGGAATGGAATATGCATGTTCCTGTTAGAGGGATAATCATTGAGGTCTGCACTCTGGCTCGCCTCCCATGTTGTCATCGTCATAGTTGTCACCGTCTTCGTCCTCCCAGTCATCTTCGTCTCCTTCTCCGAACTGCGATGCAAACCCTTGATCAAAGAAGCCCGAACCAGCCGGGAAAGACCGGGCACGCACGTCCACAATATCCCCCTCTTCATATGGGACTTCATCGACAATCTCAGGCATTGGGTCCATGTCCTGTTTCTTTGATGGCAAAAGCTTCTCCAAAGCCTCCAAGATCAAGCAATTAGCGAATACCCTTCATAGTTGGAAACATACATACCGGCTTGTCTACGGATTGTAGCCATTGATTATCGGGCATTTCTATGTCAAGAACTATGAACAGGTCGCCTTTCTGATCTGGGTGTTTGTGTGTGGGCATGCCTTCTCCACGAAGCCTTATAGAGTCTCCAGGACGGATAATCCTGCCTGGTGGACTGGAAACCCGAATGCCCCTTCCGTCGAGGTGCTTGATTAAGATGCGAGAAAAACCTAAAAGTGCTTCGGATAGCGTGATCTTGACATTTGTCAATAAATTGCTGCCTGAGCGCTCAAAAGACTCGTGGTGAGTAGTTTTGAGTTTAAAAATCACATCACCAGCAGGGATACCGGGCTGTTGCACATCAGTCAACACCGTCATTCAAAAATTCATATTACATACCTGCTGATCGCCTGCGCCTGCAAGGACAATCCGGTGTCCATCTGGCATACCCTTCTCGATGAAAATTTCTTGTCTGGTCTTTTCCTCTACTGTCTTTTCACCCTTGCATTTTTTGCACCTACCTACCGTTAGTGGCCATAAATGCATATGCATAGCAGAACGAACCGGTCTTTCTCTTTTAGTTTACTACCTTGACCGCTGCACTCAGTACATTTTGTCCGTGCTGTGGCATACCGTGAAGCGGCAATCTCAAAAGAAATGTCCGGTGGAATGTTCGAAAAGTGGTAAAGCTTCGCACCTGTGTTTGGATAAAAGTCCAGCCTTTTCCTTCGCAGTGGACGCACTCCTTGGGTTTCGCGCTGCCCCGGGCTCCAGAACTACGTTGATGAAGCCTTGATTAATTGGTGATCCAGAACGAGTTCACACCACATACCCTTGACAAGTGCTGCAAACAATCTCTCTCGCCATATTCATCTTCACAGACTTTCCATTGTATAAATCTTCCAGCGTAACATCGTAGGGAACCTCGGTATCTTGGCCCTTGTCTCGGCGGGGCCCCCCTCCAGGTCCTCCTCCCCCCAAGTCGAAGAAAGTTGCGCCACCACCGAAAAATTGAGCAAAGAGATCTGCAGCATCAGCCATACCACCTGGTCCCCCCGAACCTGGACCTAGACCAGCCATTCCACTTTCGTCGTATAGTGCCCTGCTCTCCGGATCACTAAGGATCTCGTACCTAAAAAGTAGGCGTAACCGTCAGTTGAGTTTGAGGAAACAAGAGATGGAACGCACGCAGCAGCCATCTCCTGGAATTTCTGAGCAGCTTGAGGGTCGTTGGGATTCTGTGTTATGAAATTTCGTGACTGACGGCTAGTGTAATTGCATGAAAGCCAACCTTATCCTGTCAAACACAATGGTCAGCTGAGTTTGGAGAACGAGCACTGAATAACTTACGGGATGATGCTCCTTAGCCTGTTGAAGGTGTAAGAGTTTATTAATGGATCAGATGTGAACTCGTACCTTTTTCCGATAGGCCTTTTTTATATCATCTTGCGCAAACTGTTCGAGCCAAGCGCATGGAAGCGAGGTGTTTAGAACGTACCTTCACTGGCAGATGGTGGAACACCTAAAAGATCGTAAAGCTCGGTATCTACAGGCACTGCATAACTGTCAGCAGTCAGTTGCAGAAATGGTGGCTTAAACTGACTTTTTCTTTCCAGAGATGGAGGAAGGAAATCCGACTGGAGACAGCAGGTTAAGTTAATTTTAACGAGACACGCGTTTTGGAAAGACGCGCTTCGGAGTTTGAATTATCAACCCTTGAAGAAAAAAAACTTGGTTCTCGAAATTCTACTTGCGTTCAGTGCTTAGCCTGAAGCTCTGTGCATGTTACTGAGATAGGTGAGCGACAGTTCTTATTTTTCATCTCCAGAATGATGTTCAATCATTATCTACATTGTCTTACTGGGCTTGCCTAGAAATGACGAATATTCAAACCTGACTTCTTCCAACAATCCACTTGTAGTGTCCTTGTGCTTATCTTTCCATTATCTAGGTTCAACTGGCACTGATGCCTTCATACTTGTACATAGTGCCCTGCAATGAACTTCTACTTCGAGGCTTCTGAAATACTTAACCGTCTCGATGCGAAAGAAGGTTCCATCAAGGGCATCCTAGCCACTTTGCCTGAGAACAACAGATCGAGAACAGCTGCGCTTGTCATCGAAACACTAAAATGTCAGTCGCGGTACATCACATTATTAGATGTGATCATTTACCCACCGTTCAGACAAATCTGTCCTCTCCGATGTCATCCAGGCATCCAAGCTCCTCACCGAGGAAAGGAAGAAGATCAATTCTTTGAATTTAGCCCTTGTACTAGTGCATGACATACTCCTCTCGAATGGCATTCAGGCCGGGGACGGGCCCATCAAACAAGCCATTTTAAGGCACAAGACTAGACTGAAGAGCGAACTTCAACGAATCAAAATAAAACGAGGCGTCAAATCTGATCTGGAGTTGGCTCAGACCAGTGACGACAGGGCAGGTCAGGGCACAGCTGATAGAAAAGTGCACTTGGTGAACCATCTTCACAGCTAAAATTCCTCGTTACGTTCGTGTCAATACTTTGATGTGGTCGACAGAGGAAGCCATAGTGTTCTATACCAAGTGTGGTTTTCAACTGCAAGGTCCCTTTGCGTCGAGGTCAGCCATGTGTCCTGGGATATGTCTGAGTGCTGATGTCGTCCGCTTGTCTCAGCAAAGGGTTTGGAACTGACGAGCACATACCAGATCTGCTGGCATTCAATCCTGCTTCACAGTTTCGCGATGATCCCTCCTACAAAACCGGCAAGATTATTTTACAAGATAAGGCGTCATGTTTTTCCGCGTTTGTGCTATCGCCTCCCTGTAACGACCCAAATGCTGTGGTGATAGACGCAACAGCTGCTCCTGGAAACAAAACGTCGCATCTGAGCGCACTGATGGGTAACAAGGGAAAGGTAAATCGTTTATTCTATTTTCAATTTAAACTTTTTGATGGCGTGGTAGTTATATGCTTTTGAGAAGGACAAGAGGCGCTTTTCGACATTGAAAATGATGCTCGCCAAAGCTGCTTGCCGGAACGTAGAAACCGTAAACGCTGATTTTCTCACTATCGACCCTTCCCATCCAAAATATTCATTAGCAACTCATATGTGTGTCCTGCTCTAAACACCCTCGATTTCCACTCACTTCTACTAGCTTGCTTGATCCCTCCTGCAGTGGTTCAGGTATTGTAAATCGTCTAGACTATTTGCTTGAAGATGGCGAGTCTCGTGTATATTGTAACCCAACTCAGCTGACGCTTCCATAGAGACAGAAATGGTGGAAGAAGACCGGTTGAACAAACTGGCCACTTTCCAGCTCATGATGATTAAGCATGCTATGAAATGTGAGTAGTTCGGAAAATGGTGGCTATAAGATAACTCACTATTTCACCTATAGTTCCACATGTACAGAAAATTGTTTATTCTACCTGTAGCATTCACGCCACAGAAAACGAGCATGTCGTTAACCATGCACTTCAGTCGGACGAAGCAAAACGCAGCCACTTCAAGCTCGCACCTCGGAACGACGTCCTGCCCACATGGAACCGCCGGGGGCAGGCAGAAGAAATGAGGGGCACAGGTAAATAGTCGTTCCGCCTGGCACATCAATTAAAATGATACATGTTTTCAGATGATGCGGACAGCCTAGTTCGTTGCTCCCCGGGTGAAGATGGCACAAACGGCTTTTTCGTTTCGTGCTTCATCCGAGAGCATAATTCTGTGCTTCCTCAGACTAAACCATCGAAGAAGCGTAAAGGGGAAACTGAGGGAGTGGCTCCGGAGAAGAGGAAGAAGAAACGCAAGAAAAAGGTCAAAACAGAATGAGGTCTTCGTTCAATCCGCTAATTACATATCCACGTCGAAATTTCCATCCGCAAAATATAAGCATGTTTTGAGTTGTCGACCAATCCGTGTGCGCTGTCCTACCACGGTGTGAACATTTATCATTAGCGACCTCTGGAGATATCTGCAGTAATTCTCCTCTATTTCCCACCAGAGCCTGAATTCGCCAGTGGTGATGACACTTCAACTTCATAGAGAGCCAGCATGGAGCGTGTGGTACTTTCTTGGTTCCTCTTCGAAGTTTATGAAGCAGGGCCGACGAAGTCATTCTCTACATGTTTCAGATAATTTTGGCTTTCTTGATAACATCGTCAATAGTTGAGCTGACCATGACTGATGCTTCGGATTGACAACTATATGCCAATGATAGATATCTAGAGTATTCATTGCTGGAAGCGCTGACTAGCTTCAATAAGTCTTCTGGATGCAGCCTATCGAACAACTGAATACGACTTGACAGGTTTTAAATGCATGTCATAAGTCATATGCATATGTAACTCGATTCAATTCCGATTGGGGAGTTAAAACGAGTTCGGTCATTTTCGTAGTAAGCGTAGTTAACCTTGAGTTGAACTCGCCTCGACAGCGACAATATGAAAAGCATATGTAGACTATCCCTGATGCCTGCCGCTCAGGAAATGGAGCAGAGTGACGACAATGATTATTTCTAAGTGACGGCATGGATAAAACGAACATGAAGTCAGGAGAAAAAGGACACACCAAAATAATACCGTCGAACCGCTGCTTGAACCAAGCCATGGTGTCATCCCTCCTCACTCGGTGTTGGAATCCAATACGTGCCCGTCTCTCCTTTCTTCTGGCAACACGTGCACCAGGGCGACCCATCACGACGTAGAAATCCATTCCAAAAATACCGATTCCAGGATCGTATCTCGCACCGAGATCGATGTGCTCCTGGATACCGAAACCGAAGTTACCGGTCTCTGAGAAGTTCTTCCGACGTAGCTCATACTCCTTCACTTTGAGACCACGCTCAAGAATCTCCTCTGCCTTAGGCCCACGGATGGTGACGTGGACAGCAATCTTCTCGTTACGACGGATACCAAATGTACGAACGGTGTAGCGAGCTTTCGAGGTGACGGGTGTTTGACCGGTGAGCTGTTCGAGGACTTTGGATGCACGAGTGAGACGATCACCAGACTCGCCAACACAAATGTCTAGATGAATGCCTTAGCACCATATAAGAACACGAGAATAGAGGCGCACTGATGACGAGCTTGTCAATCCTCAGCTCCTTCATGGGATTGGTGGGTGCTGTCTTTTGTTCGGCCTGCAGCATGAACTTCGTTAGGCGAGTTTTAAAAACCACGTACATCACTCACCATTGTGTCGTGATTTCTAGTTGACTTCCAGCGTTATTTTGTCGCTGTCGAGGTATGCGCGAGGCTAGGTGTGTCCACATTTGGGTTCTGGAGGCTGAACTCTAATTGATGAACTAGGCAGCTAATTCGGAAGAGTCCGACTGCAATGCTTTTATGCATTACATAATATGCTAAATGACTTATGTATTACGAACACTTATTGCTGACTCATCTTCAGGCAGCCTGCCACTTGCGTTGTTCTTCTCGGTCATTCGGTGCCGTGAAATCCACTGACCCATCTTGTTCAGTCGGTACTACCTCTGCACTGAAATATGGCCTCAAAACGCGCACTTGAAGGTATGTTACTCTCTAGACATTAGTCAAGTATCAAACTCATGTGTTTCATCACAGGACCTGGAGAGGCTGGGCCGTCGAAACGCAGGCGGGCTGAGGACAATAATGACTATGTTAATGAAGAATATCATAGTGACCAAGAGGACAACGCCTCCTTCGTTCCTAGGGGTGCAACAATCAATTTCAGTGCGTTAACGAGGAAATTAGCGGAAGCCCGGAGGGCCAAGCCCATCGACGGTGATGAAAGCTCATTAGACGCACATCGTCGACAACAAGACGCACTCGTTTCCCACATATTCATGGATCAGGATTTCTCTTTTCTCCATCTTAAACCTGACCATGCTTCGCGGCCATTATGGATTAGTCCTGATGACGGCCACATTATTCTCGAGGCCTTTTCACCCATTGCAGAACAGGCTCAGGACTTTCTTGTAGCTATCAGTGAACCTGTTAGCAGGTACGCAGATTCCTGCTGTGTAATTTACATGTTTAGACACGCCATCAGGCCGGCCTTTATCCACGAATACAAACTCACTTCTTATTCACTGTACGCTGCGGTGTCGGTCGGGTTGCAAACAGAAGATATCATTGAAGTTCGTGTGCACTAAGGTCTTCGTGCTGCTGGAGTGTGCTAATGCATTTAATCCTGCAAGGTGTTGAACCGGCTTTCCAAGGTGTGTCTCCTGGGGCATGTAATCTAACTGAGCTTCACAAAGACACAAGGTCCCAGTGCCAGAAACGATCACTAACTTCATCCGGGAGCGGACGTTATCTTACGGGAAAGTGAAGCTTGTGCTAAAACACAACAAGTATTTCGTTGAGAGCAGCCATCCGGAAACCCTTCAGCTCCTTTTGAAGGACAAAGTGATACGAGAGGCACGAGTGGTTTCTCAACAAATGGACAACAGTATCAAGGCTGCCACCTTTACGACTACAAAAGCCCCTGTGAAGGGTAACCTTGTGATCCCTGGAACCAAGGAGGCTGAGAAGAAGAAGGATGAGACTGCGGGCACTAGGGCCGGAGCATCCATGTCCGGAGGCGCCGCGGATGCTGACCTTTTTACCTCAATTGTTGGCGTTGACAACGGTAGGCTGTACCCTCTGTTGCCGGTCTGTCTCATTGCTCTTGCATTAGATGAAATCGATGAAGACGACGACAATGTTCATGCATTCGAGATTGACGATGCAAAAATCGATGTGAGTTTCTAGAATAGATAGCTTCTTGTGGATTTCTCACGGGTTCTTTTAGGACGTCAAGAAGCGATGTAATGAGTTGGAATATCCAATGCTTGAGGAGTATGACTTCAGGAATGACACGGTCAATGCGAATCTGGACATTGATCTTAAACCGGCAACCGTCATTCGACCATATCAAGAGACGAGCTTGAGCAAGATGTTCGGAAATGGGTATGTCGCAATTTTTAGTTGTCTAGGTACCTTCTGACCTGTGGACTTAGCCGTGCACGGTCTGGAATTATTGTTCTTCCATGCGGGGCGGGAAAAACTCTCGTCGGCATTACAGCAGCCTGCACGATTAAAAAATCGTGTCTAGTACTGTGCACTTCTTCGTATGTTTGATAGCACTGATGCTGTGCTTCGGAACGTTCTCATGAAAGTATTTTTTTCCAGCGTGTCTGTTATGCAATGGAAGCAACAATTCATGCAGTGGTCCAATGTGACAGATCGTCAAATTGCCGTTTTTACCGCAGATCAGAAAGAAAGAGTACGTCTTAGCCATGATTTGTGCCTTTCCTTGGAATCTGATGATAAGGACTTACGTGTAGTTCGCTGGAGAGAGTGGTATCGTCGTATCGACGTATTCCATGGTCGCAAATACGCACAATAGGTCCCACGAGTCTAAGAAAATGATGGAGTTTTTGACTTCACGTGAATGGGGTTTCATTCTGTTAGATGAAGTGCACGTCGTGCCGGCTGCCATGTTCCGCCGTGTTGTTACAACAATCAAAGCGCATTCAAAGCTTGGCTTGACCGGTGAGTTACGTAGAAGAATGCAGACCCAGTCGCTAATTTCACTCTGCTCACAGCGACTCTTGTGCGTGAGGACGACAAAATTGCGGATCTCAACTACATGATAGGACCAAAGTTATATGAAGCCAACTGGATGGATCTTGCAGCCAAGGGACATATAGCCAATGTTCAGGTAAGTTCTGTATTCTCTACATTCCGCGGCTTTTGCTGGACCAATTACCTCTTCACTAGTGTGCCGAAGTTTGGTGTCCTATGACTCCCGAGTTTTACAAGGAGTATCTTCGGGAACAATCTCGGAAGCGTATGCTGCTTTATTGTATGAATCCGAAGAAGTTCCAAGCGTGCCAATTCCTCATTAAATTCCACGAGGCAAGAGGAGACAAAGTTATCGTCTTTTCCGATAATGTGTTTGCACTTGAGGTAAGATCGTTGACATCTTTACCGGTACATGTCTTCAAGTATTCTAGGCGTACGCCAAGAAACTGGGGAAGCCTTATATCCACGGTGGTACGGGGCAGGTTGAGCGGATGCGGGTGTTGCAATGGTTTCAGCACGATTCCAATGTCAACACCATCTTCCTGTCCAAGGTACAATTTACGATATCATGCAGAAAGAGACTCTTCATTGACTTCTCCTGTGCAGGTCGGCGATACGTCCATAGATCTGCCGGAGGCTACGTGCCTTATCCAGATTAGTTCACACTTCGGGTCAAGGCGACAAGAAGCTCAGCGTTTAGGTATGTTGATATGACAATACTTTACTACACGATTTCATGGACAGCGACTGTGACATCACAGGTCGCATCTTACGAGCAAAGCGGCGTAACGACGAAGGATTCAATGCTTTCTTTTACTCGCTGGTTTCCAAAGACACGCAAGAGATGTTTTATAGCACGAAACGGCAACAATTTCTCATTGACCAGGGTTATGCGTTCAAGGTCATTACGCACCTGGACGGACTTGAGGACCTGGAAGACTTGGTGTACAAGACAAAGGATGAGCAAATCGAGTTGATTTCATCGGTGCTGTTGGCGAACGAGAGCGAAGCTGATCTAGGAACGGACATACGCGGGAATGAGGGGGACTTGGCAGGCACGGTGACATCGAAAGACTTTGGTCCTACGAGGTTTCCGGCAGCGCAACGAACGACAGGGTCTCTCACGGCACTGAGTGGTGCACAACACATGTCGTACGTCGAGCAAAACAAGTCAACGAACAAGAAACTTGCGCGGGATGCAGCCCCACGCCATAAATTATTTTCGCGGCGCGATAAGGACAAAGCTACTGCACGGAAAGAGCAGCGAGCGATGGGGCGCACTTGAGGACTGGGCCCGCGGTTTCCACCGTTGTCACATTGTTGAAGCTTTGACAATTTGTTATAAACTACCTTAACGCCACCGTTTGAATGACGTACTATTAGCTACGTAGCATAGAGATCTTTGAAGACCCCCCTCCCCCCTTAAAGTTCTCTTCCAAAAGGGTTACTTCTGACGAAGAACTTGAATTAATTGACGTGGCTCTTGGATCATGACAAGACTCGTCACATCGGCCGAAAGCGGCAAGTGAGCGGAGATCGGTTCGGAGCCAAAAAAGTAGATCTGGTCCAGGCAAGGTCCAGCCTGTGACTTGATCGAATAGGGATCGAATGCGGACGTGATACACAAAGATCTGGCTTGCCCGATGAAGTGGTCCCTTTTTATATGTTCTCCTGCCTTCCCTCTCTTTAGGTCCTTTCCTCCCCGCCTTCATCTACTACCGCTTTTTCATCCCTCAATCACTTTTTAAATTTAAATGTCCTCAAAGCGTGGCCGCAAGCGCAATGATAACCTTCCTCCTAATAGAGCCAGGGATGTCCAGAGAGCATTTCGTGCACGGCGAGCTGCTCATCTACAAGTGCGGCATTTTTATCTAACTTCTATTTCCAATCGTCATCTAATTTCACTCCTTTTCCAGGCTCTCGAGTTGCGAGTATCGGAGCTGGAGGAAGAGAATAACTGCTTAAGAGCTGCACTCAATCTACCTGCAGCTAACCGCCCATCTCTCGGTAAAGGTCCGACAGGCAAGGATAAATCAAAATCTCTAGAGACAACGCCTGTTGCTGCCCAATCCAACTCTTCTAAAAGCCGAGAGTCATCGCCCGTCGCAGAGTCTCCTTCTCCGGGTCGTTCAGAATCCGCTTCTCCATCCGTTGTCAGTGGTAACTTGCGCAGTCCTCCTGTAATGGACGGCCATTGGGAAGAAAGTTTTATGATGAGTGATCAACAATCACAGGGCTCTCATGTATCATCTTCGTCCTCCGCTTCCTATAGTCTTCGCCCAGTTCCCCCAGCTATATCCCAGAAGAGCTCCCATCAATTCACTTTTTCAAATCCGATGCCGCCTCCTCGCTCTATGATTTCAAGTAGCGTCCCTGCGCACTCCATTCAGCCAAACTATGCACATACCGCTGATAGGCCCATTGCTACTGGATATAATGATATGAACTATCTCCTATGCGATGTCCGAGAAAACGCACATTATCCTTACTCATATCAACCATCCCAATTCAATCCAGATCATGCCATGTCCCCACCGGCTCAGCATCCTATTCATCCATCCCAAAACCATCATCCACAGCGCACGCCCCTGCCGCATACGTCAATAGCGTACCCACAACGACGTTCAGTCAATGAACCTTCTGGGTTCAGACCGTTAGGCACCGATTTACACCTGCCGAGCCCCCCGCCGCATCCACAGGCGGTGCGCCTGGCATCGCCAGCTCCGTCTGTGCAGGATCCACGATCTCATTATACCTCTCACGGCAAGCATCCTAATGCTCTTCGGTGACCTTTCAATCGTTGTTGTCGTCGTCGTCCTGTACTTCTTAATTCCCGTTTTTGTCGTAACTATTCTCATCCTTTGTACTATCAGCCCTTCCTCGCACAACCTCGGGATTCTCATTGCTCATCGCTAAATGATTTTAACAACGTCTGTATCGCTATCGCTCGCGAGCTTTCTTCTTCCTAGCCACCTAGTCAATTCTACATTAGATGTATACACAGCTATCTGGTAAAATATTCTTTCCATGTAATAGCTTTAATTCTGCCCGTCATGCTGGCAATTCCGATGCTCGGACACGATCCAGCATGACCCATTGCGCTTGAATCGGTTCGAATCGTGATGATGAGTCACTCATAACTGAACCAAATTTACGAAATTTACGAAATTTCCTCTTTAAGCGATTAAGGTGACAGGCACCGCACAGCCACCGGGCGGGTACGACCACATTTGATAGCCAAAGATAGTCCTTACATAAAGACTCCGTGCCAAGGTAACGTTTTCTTTTGCTGGCGACCGCCTCCGACGACGCCATCATGGGACTATCCTTGATGGAATCGCATCAAGTCACACCGGAACAAAGTACCCTCTGTCACCCTCATCTGGCAATTTTTTTTGCGTTGGATTATCTGATTATAATCTAACGGGGTATCCATGGGTATGGGCATGTGATTAATATCGTGTGGGAACTTGATTCCTGAAGATCTGTGCAAACAGATTATGCATAAATATTGCGCTCGCAAACCTAAGACGTGTTGCGTCCTAGATTCTCCCGCTATACCGTCGGGACTCACCTTATACACAAGCACCAACAGATCTAGACCCACTAGCAAAAACTACGCAATTTTTACAATGTGTGTATCCTATAGGTATATTAACAAGGTTGGTATATTATGCTTTGCATGTGTTGATTAGTTCAATTAATCCAGATTGCACCAGTCGACTCTGCCTTGAGGTCCATATTTCTTCTCGAGCCAGTCATTCGCAGCCTTGAAATGTCCATTGCCCAGAAAGCCCTTATGAGCACTAAAGGGCGAAGGGTGCTATTTCAGAAGTCAGTCGATATCACCATCAAACCCAAACATTCGAGGACGCACGGCACTAGTAAGAATCAAGTGTTTTATCTGGACATTCCTAGTCAGCGCTCGAACGCCACCGATTGGGCCTTGATGAGCTCACCTTGTTGAGTTTAGCCACACGCTTTGCGGCCCATGACCCCCAAGCCAAGAATACCACTCCACGCCCAATCCCGTTCATGTCGGTATCACCGCCGGACGAAAGATTGGCACCGCCATACTTGTCAACCACATCTACAACTTTGTCAGTAAATTCTTCCCAGCCCTTGCCGGAATGGGATCCTGCTTTGTTTGCCTTCACAGTAAGACAGGTGTTTAACATGAGGACACCATTATCAGCCCATGCTGTGAGGTTACTGATTAATATCCAGAAATCCATGTTAGTACATACATAATTCGGAACCATCCACCTTATCTGATGCTTACCCATGCTTAGGAGGTTCGAATTCGGGATACTCGGCCTTTATCTCAGCATAGATCTAGAAATGCAAGAATGAGGCGTGATCAATTACCAGTGAGAGATTGCGCACGTTTTTCAAGGAAGGCGGCACAGTGACGCCCTTGGGGACGGAGAAACAGAGGCCTAAAAGTCGCGTGACGCCCGTTAACCTGGGATAGAGAGCGGTATAGGAACGGCTCACCATGAGCTTGATTTAGACCGTGGTAGGGGTCCTGGCCAATGATTACGACCTTCACCTTTCCGAGGGGCGTATTAGACCACGCATAAATATCTTTTGCTGCTCACGGGGTTGAATTACTCGGTTGACTAGTTCTCTTCGCGAAAGGAAACATACGTGAAGGATATACTTTGAGATTTTTAACACTCTCGTCAGGGCCATGAACTCCTTCCTCCCACAAGAACTTCTTCAATGAGATAAAATACGGCTTTTTGATCTCTTCCTTTAGAAGTTTCAACCTGAAGAGTGGTTCGGCGTCAACGGAAAAATGATCAACACGGTGTCTTATCAGAACAGAACATAGCACGGCGTTGTTATGTGAACCGCCCGTACGTACCAACTCTTGCCCATGCATTCCGATTCCAGCTTTAGCAAATGTCTGTGATCCTGCGGAATTGATTCGATGTATTGAGACAGAGAGAAAGGTATAGCATTTAAACGCTGAACTCCGGCGACAGCAATTTTGGGAGAGTCAGGGCCTGACGACGAGGCGCCTAGCCTCAGTTTCTTAGCCGCGGGCTTTGCACTTTTGCAATCCTGTGTTCCAGATAGCATATCCATGAGAGTTCGTTGCCTTTTCAATGTGCCTGTGGCCTGTGTTGCGATCACTGTGGCATTGAGGGAGCCATCTTGTGATTTTGAACTAGGTGATTCGGAGTTTTTGTCCGCATTAGAAGTCGAAAGCACTGCAGTGTCAACATCTTCTAGGTAGACGACGCGTTGTTCATCGGACATGACGCTGGGAGGCTATGAAAGAGAGAAAAAAACGCGAGAGTCTAGTCCCACAAGCGGACGCGACATGAACCCCTTCCCGGGGGAGTCCCCATTTTAATTGCTAATTTTATGTAATACCATAACGGGCTTCGGTGTTTTTGTGCTTGTGCTTGTTTTTCTTCACTCGCCTGTATATTCGAAACGTGCCAAAATTGATAGTTTTGCCTTAGGATTTTCGCCAAACTGCCGCGTTCAAACTCTTCGCCTTCGCCGCCGTCTGCAAGAAATGCATCTGGGCGCGCGGATTTGTCCAGACGACAGTTCTTGAGTTCTAGACCTGCGAAACGTCACCTGGGCCCGTTTGGGGCCACGGTGGCAGCCGTTCAACCAGATCATACTAATGTGGAATTGAGTTCAACCTATCATGCAGGGTCTTCAAGGTAGGAACTATTCCAGCTCATCAAGTATAAGTAAGCTCACGCTGTGCACTCAATCCAGTGACCAGTCAAGTAGCGAAACAGCTGAGGAGGATTCGGATGATGAACCTCGTGATGTTCGAGGACGCCGTCCTTCCCAAAAGGGCCTGCGACGGGATGTTCGAGACGCTATCAGGAGAAAGCGGCACGCAACGTCTCCATCTCAACAGAGGTCTGGCCCCATACCTCTTGATTACTCCAACAACGGCAAGCAAATTGGTTCTTTGCCACGAAGAATGTCATTCACACGTTCGCGCTCGCCTCATCCACGGACATTCGACAATGCCACTAATGCAGCACACTCACCTTCTGGAGCTTCTTCATTTCCTCAGCGGCATAAACTACTTCCAGTTGTGCACACTCTATTGCCAGCAATGATCTCTGGCAGCCTTTCCCTCCCTTGGCTTGGGACTTGGACATTCTGCATGGATACTAGATATATGGGAGAATCACTCCTTCTCATCGGATCTTTAGCTTGTTTCAACAAAAAACTTTCTGATGACACTCATGACATCATTGACTCGTCAATGTCCACAGGTGAACATATTCTCCAAAGTTTTGTCTCAGTACTAATTTCCCACTGCAGAGATGTATGTTCTCATTATTATAGCTATGTTCTACATTATACGTGCGCACACTATACTACCGCAATTCAACGCTACTGCACCTACTGCACCAGAGTCTCGCCGTGCAACGTCCCCTCGTACTGAGACACGTGAAATTAGGCGCAGTGGCTCCCAGTTGAGCCCCACGATTAAACCGCGTTTCAGTTTCATTTGGATGAGTGTCCCTAAGAATTATAGGCATGTCCGTTTCCTAAGCGTTCGTGTTCACTGGAATGAACTTCCCACAGAGAGTCTCCGAACGATGGTGTTCTCACAGGGCTCCTACTCCCACCCATGATTGCACTAGCATTATTATACTCGGCCTTGCGGCAGGTCCACTCTCCTTCATCTGATCCCAATCTTCCTCCACCTCATTGGTTGATAGAAGCCCCCAGTGTACTCCATAACCCTCGATCACCTGATTCTGCTATCGATGCCCTCATACAATCTCGTCGTGGCCTAGTGGATTATTCCACAATGTGTTCGTTTATATTACTGGCCCAAGTATGCTCATCGTGGATCATTGAGACGCGCTATCGCGGACGTCCTAGCGTCCCTGAGGGAGAGCGGGGCTCTGTTCCTCGTAGTGAAATGCGTAGGACATGGCTTTACGTGCTCTTCACTTTCGGTATGACCATGCTGGCCATCACTGTTCGATATCTTTTTGCGCTGGCAGAGATTCCTATATGGCGAAGTGAATCAATTTTTTTTTTCGATTTTGCTGAGGAGATGTTTACACCTTGATTTCCCAGATATAAGCTATCTCGATATTGGCATCGGCTCATTGTTCTACCAACTTTGCTTATATAGTGCCCTTCGCCTAGCGCATGGTGGGTTCACGCTGGGTGAATTGGCCCTTGTCTGCTTTGGCGGGTTGTCCTTGGCTACGGAACTGCTGGGATTGACTAGAGCGAGGGTTTGTTGGGCTTTCGCCTCAAAATATCCATACTGACTTCGTTCTAAGATATGGCCGAAAACAGCACCATTCATCGAGACCTACCGCCTGCCAACGCCCCTATTGATTTTCCAGATCGCGTTGATCGCAGGTTCATTCATTACTGGCTTCCTACTTTCTCCTCTTCTCGCCCTATCACGGCATATCGCGCAACGACCGGTGAGGCGCCTTCGGCTTCCGCAGGAGAAGCAACAGCATCGACGAGCTCTCGCCGCGGGTTTTTATATGGGAACCATAACAATTGTAGTTGGCCTTATTGGTTCGTGGACATGGTGGAACCTCGGACGTAGAAATCCGTGGCTTTGGACTATCCTTTGGCTCCTTGAGGGGCGTAAGAAGTGGAGCCGACCCATGCTTCTTGCCTACTGGGGCCTTCTCGGAAGCATCAGCGTTGCCGGGTGGAACCGACAGTTATCGAGGTCCAGGCGGTACAGGCATAGAAACACGAGTGGGGGTACACAAGATAATGTGATCGTTCCATATGCTGTGAACTCGAATCAGAAACCACAAACGGAGATATCCTCATCCGCTCCCACTACTGCACTTGGGCTTACATTCCCCAACTTGGCTAATCTCTCTAATCTGTCCAATGGTTCGCAAGTTGCCACAGAATTGTTGGATGCCGCGGATAAGCACGTTCCTACGCTTGGTATCAACGCGAGACGCAAGTTCTTCCACGCATTGGCGGTTGTTATGTTTCTGCCCGGAGTAGCTGTTGATGTCAGTAGCCTTCTATCACCCATACTATCAGTAGTCTCACGAGTATGTCTAGCCCGCATTCACTCACTTGTCCTTCAGTGCAGCATTTGCGCTCTTTATCTTTGCAGAGTATGTTAGATACTTCGCCATTTATCCTTTCGGTGCGGCTGTGCACCTGTTCATGAACGAGTTCCTCGAGCAAAAGGACAGTGGAACTGCCATCCTCAGCCACTTTTATTTGCTTACTGGTTGCGCGGGCCCACTGTGGCTTGAAGAGTACGTCTTTGACCTAGATATAGTCTTCAGCAGGATCTAACTCATTGTAGGCCATCGCAGTTGCTACAATATACCGGTATCCTCGCTTTGGGTATCGGTGATGCTCTGGTTAGTTTCCTTTCCATTTTGGAAATCATCAATTAAATTGGACATCTTGTGTCAGGCATCTATTATTGGGAAACGTGTTGGTCGGCACCGTTGGTCGTCGACATCCTCTAAGACCTTAGAAGGTAGCGCTGCATTCGTGCTGTCCCTCGTGGGTTGCGCGTGGCTTTTAAGACTTTGCGGACTTACGGAAGAATTTTCGGTGAGTTCATCCGCTTCTGCTGTCCTTCAATCTAACGCAACCCTGAAACTGCAGACACTGCGCTATTTTATTGCGGTTGTTCTATCATGTGCACTTGAGGCCCTGTCAGACCAGAACGACAACTTAACTCTTCCGTTGTATATGTGGAGTTTACTTGTAGCGGTCGATGTATAGTGGGGTCGCCATACTTAATATCTTTTAGGATCGCGGACATAGTAATGGACACTTGCACCATCTTAATTTTCATTAATGTTTCAACTAAATTCGCAAAAAATAAAAAAAAAAGAATATAAATAAAAATGGAAGGGCTGGATTTGACTTAGTGGTTCCTGACGTCAAATGAGGCACGGGGTTGTGTTGGTGGGGCGCTTAGTAAGCATGCCAATAACCCTTCTTCGATGAAGGAGGCCAACTGCACAAACATTCCTCTCTACTCTACCATCACCACCGACGGCACTGGACGTTCTGTCATTGAGCTCCCTACTGGTGCTGTCGTTCGTGGATATTCTTAATTGCCTTATTTGAATTGTGCTTAAATTTCCATTTCAGTATCCTCCGGGTAATGACCACAGCTCCAATCAGTGATCGTCGCGTAGCTGTACCTAGTAATTGTTTCACGACTACCGAAAGAATACGGTGCATTCGTACTGCATAAACACCTCGAACTAATACCATGCAGTCCTCGATAATAACAGATACAACTTTAGATCCACTTCCATCACCTCTACCTCTCACAAAGCCCTTTTCTTTGCCATCAGCATTCCAAATGCCCATTCCACGTTTACCCAAGGTGAAGCAGCGAAGTCCTCGACTGCCGCGACCAGCAACTGCCTCTATGGCAGAGGGCACTCAATCATACCTACCCCCTGCGCCCCATGCGCCATGTTTACATGATAGTCGCATCCCCAGGAGCCTGGAGCCTTGTGTAAGTGTCTCTTCTGTATACACGTGGGGTCGATCCACCACTATGACAGATTTCTTTAAAGGATGTAGATAATACTCGAGGTGCCGATTCTTTATCCATGAAGTCATTCGAAGTACATCCTGTAGACATGGGTGTGTGCCTCCCCGTTTTGATTAGCGTAAATTCTGAGTCTCCTTTTAACAGTGTTGGCTCATTCAGCTCCATCTGGTAGTCCTTGTGAAACACTTGCGGCGGCGGCGAGTACTCCTTGCGATACCCGACCCGACATCGACGGAGCCGAGCACGACTGGGCTACCTTTATGACTGCCTACGCATTGGGTCAGTGGCATCCTCATCAAACGCCTCGTCATCCGCGTTCAATGATGTCTACTCCTATCATGCGAGAGGGCCCTCTGCGAGACAATTTTGCACTAAGACATGATGCTGCACCGATCATCGTCGAATCACGCCAGCCTTCGCCTCCTGCATCCCCTGCCTACCACACTTTTATTTCTTCCTCGTTTTCCAATGGCAATAGCAACGAGGCAGAGTTTATGCCCGCTCCAGAGAAAGCGGTGATGGTCCCTGATTTTCCCTCATTCATCTATCCTGACAAACTATTGTCAAAGATTACAACAAAGCCATCGTCGCTTAGCGGTCGCAGGTTCCGCAAGTCGTTCACAGATCTGCGACACGCAACAGGAGGGCAGCCAATGCATCTCCCTCTAGATGGGGCACAAACTTTTAGTATCAGTCCGGAAGCAACCGCCGCGGCTGCAACCATGCGATGGGCGGCAGCACGCGTTAATTTGTCTCCTCTTGCATTGCCTTCTCCTGAGCATGAACTAACAGACCCAATGCGAGGTGTACATGCAGCAATACCAGGATCACACCCGACTGCTAGTAGCCCCCCTGCCCATCCGACAACGCCCGGCATGTCTCGAATCCGCGCAGGCAGCTTCTGGGAGGGCACACAAGATGTCGAAGATGAATCAACTGTGCCTGCCCTACCTGGATCATTACCAAGAACACCCCTACGCCACATAAATGACGGAGAGCTATATGTGTCTCTTCCCCCACCAGCCTCTGTTCCACTGCAACGTAATTATTCACCTGAGCCGACAGAGGAGGGCGATTACTTCACCGCAGTCAGTACATCCGCTTCAGAATCATTTCCCATGACCCCCGACCCCGCTCAACTTTGGCAGGACTACGTAACCCACAGACGTGAATCCGGGCCAATGGAACTCAACGTTTGTACGGCACCACCCCTTCCACGAAGGATTTGCTTAACAAGGCAAACGTCTTCGCCCCTACCGGACAGCAACGGCCGAGATCGTGGTTTACCAGGCGGACGATCAGTGTGCGACTCAGTCAATAGTTTTCGTGCTGGACGGTCTGCGAAAGAAGAACAGATGTTCCTAGATCTTGGCTATTTGGCGCCGCCGAATCCTCCGGACGAACTCGAGCGAAGACGCGCTCTATACAAGTATATCCGTTTTCACCTTTGAAGGTCATCTCAGAGAGCATATGAAATAGGTTTAACCTCTGGAACACCGGCCCCGACATCAACTTCGATCGCATTGCACATCTGGTCAAACTTGTGTTCAATACGAAATGCGTTTACATATCCCTCATCGATGGCACAGAGCAGTGAGTATTGGTTGGAGGTCAACACGAAGTTGTTGGTAATCACCATTACAGATGGTTCAAATCACAGTGTATAGTGCTCAATTCCTGACATCCCCGTGTATCTCCAATTTTTGGCAGGTGGGATGACTTTAAAGCGCAGCGCAAGATTGACGTCCTTCTGTGCACATGCTATATTGCAAAGGTATGTTTTCTCTCTCTGAGAGCTCCAGTCTTACTGTCTGCAGGGGTGATGAACCGACTGTTATCTTGGACACAAAGTTAGATTGGCGGTTTGCTAAGAATGTTAGTGCACCTTGATGTGAAAGTCCATCTGAATATACTGAATGATGTAGCCTCTGGTTACCGGATTTCCAAACGTTCGCTTCTATGCTGCAGCTCCTTTGAGAACATCTGATGGATTCAACATTGGCAGGTAACTCAAATCACTATCTACATGACATGCCCAGTTGACATATCACGCATTCCAGTCTTTCTTTGATCGATGATTCACCGCGGCAAGATTTCGCCCCGCGTCAGCGACACACTCTGAAGGAATTTGCGGTACTTGAGTTCCAATTTAACAGTCCTGATTTTCTTAACACGGATTCTAGGCCGTTGTGATGCGTGAGATGGAATTATGGCGTGATAAGGTTAGCTAGGTTAGCTGTTGTACTTCCGCTCATGAACTAACTACCCCGACCCAGATCCAACTGCGCATACGAGACAAAATCCAGACCTCCGTGAGCACTGTCTGCCTCGGCACCATACGCTATACTTACTCGTCGCATCTCAGATGGAGCAATTTAGTCGAGAGTGCCTTGAGATCGACCAGAAAGATGCAAACATGGATGATGACCCTTACGCTAACGCGTCCATGGACAGAGTGTATGATCGTGCAGCCAGGCTTGTGAAGCGCACTTTAGATGTCGAGGAGGTGGTAGTCATGGATGTTTCACACTGCGAAGTGCTGGAAACTCTCAGTGCCGAAGCAACAATATCTGTTGTCATGCATCGCGGGGATCCACAATCCCGACCAACATCTCGCACACTAACGGCTGATGAATACCACAAGCTAAACGTGTTCTTTGATCAATACCCTGACGGCAAAATATCTGAAGGCATTTTACCAGTCTGCTTCCGCCCATTTATCCCGACGCACATACAGTATGCACTCAGTATGTCTTTTTCAATCTTGAGGTTGTTCTATTCCACTGATGATATTCGCTAGCTGTTCCTGTTTTCAACATCGACAAAAGGCCGTTTGCCTTAATTTGTGCTTACAATGCCACTGATTCATCACGACGATTTGTAAGGATTCAGCCAGTTCAGTGTAACACCTCCATCCTGACTTTATTCTCAGCTCGAGGGACACGAGCTGTCTTACCTTCGTGCTATAGGTTGGTCCCCCGAGTTTCGTCTCAACAATCACTGAGAAAGAATAGGTGTCATCATTCTCTCTGCTGTCCTCAAGAGGAGGATGATGCTAGCCGACCAAGCGAAGAGCTTATTTATATCCAAGTTTGGTGCATGCTTCGTTTTCATGGGTAACATTACTGATTCCTCTCAAAAGCATATCTCACGAACTTCGTACTCCTTTGCATGGGGTAAGGATTGACGTCTTTGCTGGCATGTCCTCTTCCTGATGGCTATGCGTAGATTCTCGCTGCAGCTGAATTACTTTCCGATACATCGTTAAGCCATAGCCAGACTTCGTTCCTGCACACCGTCCAGGCGTGTGGGACATCACTTGTTGAAACGGTGAACCATGTTCTTGACTTCACGAAACTTAGCGGCAACATGAAATCAGGTGGCGTGGACAATGTTATCACGAGGAGCATGTGAGTTGGGACAGGTTTCATGCATGCCGTTGTCGCTTATGGTTGACACATAGCGTGGATCTCGAGCAACTTGTTGAAGAGGCAATCGACGGATCATGGATTGGGTACTGCGCCCGTACATCTGCTATTCGCGAGTCGGAGATTGGGAGTGTTTATGCTCCAGCAATGGAACAGCGATCCTCGAGTGTTCTGGCTGCTCCAGCCTCTTCAAAGCACGTAGAGATCATTGTCGACATCGACCGACGAGAAGGCGTAAGTCCTCCAAGCTGTTTCGTTTTATTGACCGCTGACTGTCATGCAGGGATGGATTTTGAAGTGCGATAAAGGTGGTATTCGAAGGGTGTTGATGAACCTTTTTGGAAACAGCCTGAAGTTCACGACCGTAAGTATGATTAAACCCCTCTTACGAATGGTTCCTAATGACCGCTTAGGACGGTTATGTTCATGTATCTTTACGCCAAGTATCTGCGCCAAATGAGGAGCCTAGTATGGTGGAGTTATGTGTTAGTGATACGGGAAAGGTATTAAGCTGGGTGTGGTAGTTCGTTCAATGCTGACACTTGATACAGGGAATCAGCCAAAACTTTCTGAAGGTAACGGTCTTGCCAGACCAGCAGTCATTGTTTACTAACAAGGAGTTCAGAACCACTTGTTCCATCCCTTTTCCCAGGAGAACCCTCTACAAGCTGGGACAGGTTTAGGCCTTGCGATTGTCAACAGCATCGTCCAATCTCCAAGCGTGGGCGGAAAGGTGGAAGTATCCAGCGAAGAAAACGTCGGTACCGATATCAAGATCACTTTCCAAGCAGAAAATCTGGAAGATGGTGCAAGTGCTCTTCAAACTCCTTTTATGTTTGATGGTGTTATCCCCACCGTCACGTTCCTCGGGTTCAAGCAGAAGAGCAAAGGTGTTCAGATGCTCAGTGATGTGCTTCGCAAGTACCTCCAAGACTGGTGGGGATTCAGAGTGCAGACTGACGGAGGTGAGTTGAGCGATATCGTGATCATAAACGAAGACTCGTCGCCTGTTGTTACCGCTCTTGAGAAAATGGACTACCGTCGGTCGTTCATCATCTTGTCTTCAAGTAGAGGTAGCCCGAGGGTCATGGGGATTTGCAGTTCCTACGAGAACTTGGGTGGTTTTTGTCGCATCGTTCACAAACCAGGGGGGCCTTTCCGATTGCGCGCTGCGCTGAAACAACTACTTCGAGCCAGGCAAAGACGTCAACAACGTCTGCCAAGCTTCGCCAGCTCAATGACCGGGGTTTCAGATGATAGTATCTCTCTGCACTCCTCCATGCTTACAGACGATCTATCGAGTCCAGACCGGCATCGCCGGGCGAGCATTGATTGGGGTTCACACAGTCGCTCAGCTCTCGCATTTCCTAACTCACCACCTGAAATGCCTGCATCGCCGGATGTTGAGGAAGCGTCATCTTCTGCGGAGAATACTGAGTCTGAAAGCACATCCTCAAGCATGTCAAACTCAACAGTAACCATCGGTACGGATGGGATACTCCTGGAGTCATCAATCCGGACACTGGATTTAAATCGCCCTCGTCCGAAAGTTTTGGTGGTTGAAGACAACAACATTTTGCGAAACTTACTGTGCGTGACTGAAGTTCAGTTTATTTGCTACGACTGATATGCTCATCTCCCAGTATCAAGTGGTTGATGAAGAAGGTGAGGTCACCTACTTGGTAGCCCAATTAGCTCACTTATTTTTACAAGGGATTTGAATATCGCGAGGCAGTCGACGGTCGGCAGGGAGTCGACACATTTGAATCTGAAGGGCCATTTGAGTAGGACTATATTTTCTATGTGGTTACAACTGGCTCATTACTCAAAACCAGCGTCGTTCTTCTTGATCTGTCCATGCCCATCCTTGATGGTGTGCTCAGTGTCTGACTCGTTGAAAGATTGTTCTCACATTTTTCATAGGGCTGGGTGCCACGATCGAGATTCGCCAGCTTGAAAAAGCTCGAGAAAGTCGGCAGCCAAGCGTCATCCTAGCTTTGACCGGAATGTCATCCCTCGAAGACAAACGCAGGGCGTTTGAGGCTGGCATGAGCGGATAGTACGCATGGTCGAATTTCTCAAACCTCCCACTAATTCACATTTCATTCTCACCAGTCTTGTCAAGCCCGTAGCATTCAGAACGCTCGAAGAGATGTTCCGCAAGATAGGGCTCTCGTGACCACTCATGCAAATCTGTCTGCCCATCTACAGATTTGCTTCACGTATATACCTTACACCGCCTAATGGCATAACCACACGATCGCATGATATCCACGTTCCTCTGATCATACCGACAATTGTTTTCGTTCAGCTTTTTCACACAGCAGCACGCCCCAACTTCACATCCTTCCACTTACTGATTGCACGTTTCAATTTTTGTTTGAATTGGTGATTATCTAGACCATGTATTATGTCAAGGCAGTGTGTTACAATTGAATGCGGTGCATTTCGTTTTTTTGTAGATCAGTCGTTTCTTGTGTCACCAGTATCTGTGAAACCCGTAATCGTCGAAGTGACGCTCAAAGTATGGTGAGGATGGCGAGGTATCTTCCTCACAGGGCCAGAAACAGAAACAGACTTTTTAACGCACTACCATTGTGCTTTTAACTGGTAGGACCCTTGACCTACATGGATGATGGAGCGGCATCTCTCGTACTCTTCGGCGTGTGATGGTCATTGCTATAAAACAACGACACGTCGAAGATATGCAAGTAACCAGTGATGGATTGAGTACGTTAGATTTCATTCCGCTGCGAATTCTTGTGTCAAGGTATCAAAAAGATGGCCGCAAGTCTACCACTATCACCTGCTGTCTTCTGACGCTACATATAATCGAAAACGTAACATGAAGAGTGAAGAGCAAAGAATTACTGGTCGACGTCCTTCACAAGTCAGTGAAGGAACGCCTCTCAAAGCTGGCAGATAACAGTTCGATCCAGATTCCAAATTGGTATGCCAAATCAATGGAAGATGTTTCGGTTTTGAGGGCAGCTTACGCCCAAGTTGACCATTGATTTAGATTTTCATAGTGCGGTGGGGACTATCTTTCCTGCTAAGCGAGTTGAAAAAGAAACGACGTCAAAGGCAGCTCACCTGCGAATGATAGATGCCAACGATATGATTGGCACAGGGAGACTCATATAGCGCGACGTTCGCAACGTGTTTCTGCATGGACGCTCTCGCAGTTCATGTCGCAGTATGGCATGGCGCATTTTTTGCATTTATATGTACCCTTGTACCCGCACACGGAGCATAAAAGACGTGGGGGCAGTTGAGGGGGAGGAGCAGCACCTGTTAAATATGTTGGAATGTTGGAAGGAAGATTTGCTATGCGCTGGGGATGTTGTTGATATGTAGGATGAGTGAGTGTGGGCAAATAGATGAACTAACCGATTCCTCAATCAAGGTAGCAAAATTCTTGCGATATAGGAGGGCGGTTCGAACTTTCATGGACGACTTTTTCTTCTTCGCATTAGGGTCATTCAAATGACGTTTATCAGAAACGATCTGGCGGACGCGATTCTTCCCGGTTATGGCACCCTCGTCAGTATCGTCGAAGGTGATTGAAGGCTCTGTATAATTGGAACGCTGTAGAATGTTTAGGGATGACAATGACAGGCATATTTGAGCTGTTACCTCAAGCTCTTCAAGATGGCGTTTCGTCCGTTTTGTAATTATATCTGAAGCAAGTGTCTGCTTCGTAGCATTGACATGTCTCTGGGCTTTAGTGGGATGAAAAGTAAACAAATTTTGATAAGACAGTCAAGCATACCTTGCTCTCTTGCTCTCTTGGGTGCCATGAAAGTCGGCTGCTGAGCGCTGAAGCGTCAAGCAGATTCTCTCAGTAACGTGATATATAAGTCTTTTCTGGGATAATTCTTTGCAAAAAAGAATAATAAATATTGAGACCCGTAGGTCTACCACTCCGGGAAAGCGTGTCATCCTTGTGCAGGGGCCATGCTAATCTTCTCTGTATCGTTCCAATTTTTCGTATGTCACCCCGAAGGGGACAATGACTTGTGTTCCAGCAAGAGGCACGTCGATGGAACTTTGTATTTGCAAGGGATGGCGGGGTGGCTGATTACTTGAAATAGAAGGTGGGACATTCTATGAAGGGAAATGGTTTCTCACAGTGACTGGCGATACAGCAAACTGATTGCACCATGTTTCACGAACGACTTCTCCTACCAACACTCCTTTCTCCACGTCCCCAGTAACGACTCATCGACCGCCTTTGATGAATGCAACTGCCCGCACTTTTTCCGTGTGAACTTGCATCCTCCGTGTTGGTCACGGCAGCAGTGGCGTCACAGTTACGCTCCTTTTGCTCCATCACTGTCGTGTTGACCTAGACAAGAACCAGACAATTACGTTATAATCAAGACGCATCTGTCATTATACTCCCTCATGCACCTTAGCTGGCTACTAAACACGATCGATGGGCAACTTTCCATATCTATGCCACTGAAACCATTGCTACATCCAACATACAAGAACGTTCTATACATACACTCATCGTACTCATAAACACAGCACACCTCGGTTCACTTTCAAACAAAAAGCCACCGTCCCAAACCATCTGCCCACGCTGAAAGATCTGCTGTCGCCTTACCAGCAAAAGTACCGCGCAATGATTCGACAGCTCCAGCATGGACCTCGCTGTCACCAGGCAATTCGGGGGGCGTCGCCAGCAGTTGAGGCTGGTTGTATGGCGAGAGGATGCCCAGACCGCTTCCGCCGACTGACGTGAGGTAGGGCACGAAGCTGTCCTTGGATAATGATGTCATCAGTTCGCGAAGACTGGATTCCGAGAGATCTTGAGAGCGAGTAAATGAGTGAAGATCAAGCATTTGTAGAGGGTGGGTACTCACCATCAGGGACGAGCGTTACTGCACAACCTCCACCTCCGGCACCAGTAAGTTTTGTACTAAGTGCATATTGAGGGGATGCAGTCTTGGATCGGATGGCTTCGAGAGATGGATGTGATACGCCAAGTTTCACAAGGTACCCATGGTTCTCATCGATGAGAGCCTGAAAAAGTATATTTTCTGAACATTCTATAAACGAACAAAGAAGAGGAACGTACTGATAGAGCTGACAGCAGGGTTTGCCGTGATAAGTGGGGATCCGCGAGCGCACGCTGTGCCTCGTCACTTATGTGTTGTATTGCATTAAGCAGGCCGTTGACAAACTCGGGCTCTTGCTCCTTCAATGCAGTCACACCAGCCACTAATTGCTTTGTGTTCCTCGGTACCCTCGAGTCCGTCAAGAGGAATCTGAGAGATTTGAAACTGCAAAGCAAGAAATCAAATCAGTAATCCATCAACAAACGCCAACAGTACTAAACATACCCCTGAATGGGGGTCATGCCCTCTTTTCTACCGAATCCTGGTCTGGTATACGAAAGTGCGCCACCAAATACCGATACAGAGTTATCTACGCCACTGGGGTTGCCGTGCAAAATTTTCTCGCTTACGAATGCCCATCGGTTGACCTCCTCAGCAAGTGCTGGCGGTATTGCACGCCGACCCTCGTGAGAGACATGAACGTGACCATCGGTGGTAGGGGCGGGCGGTGCTGGGAGCTGGATACGGGAGTACAAAAGCAAAAGAGCGGTGGCTGCGCAGGCGGAGAATGATGCTGAGGAACCGAGGCCTGCGCCGACAGGAAGCGTGGCGCGAACGGAGAAGTTAAAGGATGGTCTAACGACTTTTGATAAATCATTGAATAAATTTTAGGCAGCAGAGGGCTTACCTTTTCCCGCCATGTGCCATGATCATGTACATGTACAGAAACGCAATACACGCCTGTCGCGCACTCGCTTGTGCAAGAACTTCGGGGGATAATGCACGAGTAGTAATCGCATCAACGAGCTTGTGGTCCAGACTGTCCGAATGGAAATCACCAACTCGCACTGGAGTAACTGCATCCCAAGGGAGGTCATCCACTTCCCACTCTTGCGTGAAGCTATCGATATCGATGAAGTGCACGCTGACTTTACCATCGTGACGAGGTGTCGTAACGCCATAGCACCGGAGATCTACGCTTGCAGCCACTGCTGTCTAAAAGTACCTATTAATGCGCGCAGAGTAGATGGTAAAAGAGCAAACTCACGACACCATGCACGACAGCATGTTCACCGAATAGAATGACTTTTCCAGGTGCACTGACGAACCACTCTCTGTTCTCGTTGTACTCTGCCGTGCGTTCCGCAGACCCGTTGAACGCAAGTTTCTGTACGGCACGAGAGATCGCAGTGCCCTCTGAAGGGATCGTCCGAACATAGCATTGGTGCAAGTCCCCGCCTGCGGTGAGAGTGATTGCGCCAGCCTCCAGAAGAGCACGTTCAAGGTCATCGAGAAGGTCAGCTGGGTCTTCAATACCAACGCAAAGTCGAATCAAGTCTTCTGGCAGGCCCCGCGCAGCGCGGGTAGCAGGGTCAATGGACGCATGTCTGACGGTATATCGATAAAATGATCGAGGAAAATAAGACAAACGTAACATACGACATGACACATGGCATGCTGATTAGCGAATTGACGCAACCAAAGCTGACGCTAATGCCCCAAAGACGTGTCGCACCAACGATGCGCTCACTCAGAGCCTTGTCACCAGTAGTGAAACTGAGGACAGCGCCATATCCGTCTGCAATTCGCTCATGTACATCACGGTCGGGGTGTTCTGCGAGACCGGGGTAGTGGACTTTAAAACCAAGGCGATCGAGCATCTGAGCCACAAGCATCGAAGTAGCTTGCTGGCGATCCATGCGAATGGCAAGGGTCTTCGATCCTCGTAGAAGGAGGAAACAGTCGAATGGGGTAAGTGCATTGCCAGCAGCATTAATGACGAATCCCATTTGCTGATTCGGATAAGAAAAGGAGTTCAAGCAAAGGATAAATCGCATACCTTGGCAAGGTCATCCCTGTTGCAGGTAATTACACCGGCCATAAGGTCATGATGGCCACTTAGATATTTGGTAGCGCTGTCGTACACGATATCTGCGCCATGCTCGAGAGGGCGTTGCAAGTAGGGACTCATCATGGTATTATCGACGACGATGACAGCGTTGGGGGCACGTTCCTTGATATCGGCAGCTATGCGGGCAAGATCTACTATTTTGAGTAGAGGGTTAGTTGGACTCTCGAGGAGAACCATAGCAGTCTTTTCAGGATTAATGTAAGGAAGAAGAGTGTCAGGTTTGGTGGTGTCTACATGATGTACGGTGACGCCACCGTGTGTTTTGAGATAAGCAAGTATGCGGTTAGTACCGCCGTAAAGGTCATCCCCTGCGATGACTTCATCGCCAGGCTTGAGTATACGCAAGATAGTATCGAGGGCGGCCATGCCAGAAGATACAGCAAAAGCATGAGCAGCAGATGATATCTTGGCAAGATGATGTTCTAGGGTAAAATAAGATCATTAGTGAGCACACGATCATCAAGATGACACCAACCTAAATGACTGCGTGTTGGATTTCCACTGCGAGTGTAATCATACTGTCCGTTAACACCTTTAAAAGTAGCGGTTTGGTATATTGGTACAGAGCTAGAACCATATTGATCCTTTTGAGAAGGATTCTCCACTGTAGCGCAGAGGGTCGAGAACCGGTAAGGCTGGCGAGGCCTGTAAGGGGTTTCTGGCTCTGGTGTTGGAAGGTCTTGTGCGAGCATTTGGGGATTGCTCAAAGTCATCGTGAAATGGGGTCAGGGAGAGAAAAGTGAGCAACAGCACCCAGCTATGAATCTGATCTATAAGACCACTTTCATCACGTGCCTCCTGTATTTTCCTTATTCGGTACCGAATTCATCATTTTTCTATATGGCGTGCTTGGGGCGCTTGTTGTCAGCTGTCAGCAAGTCAGCTAGTCTGTCAGTCTGAGCTAGACTGCATATGACCAGCCCGGTGGGATACTAGGATACCGTCGGACTTAGTGTTGTTAGCAAAACTCGTTCTGCCCGGTCCTCACGCGAAGTTTGACTCGATGTCTAATTTTCCTTTCCCTCAATCATTGGGACTGAGATAAACTACGACATATTTTGTACTATGGATATATGATTTTCTGTTCTTCGTTTCTAGTCCGAGCCTCTTCATTCCTTGCAAGTTTCACGATCAATTCTACAGTCAAAAGCAAAGCCAGAGCCCCAACACACCTGTAGTACTTTAGAGCCTGGAGCAACTTGTTGTTCGAGACGGCCGATCTACCATCTTGCATGATGATCGATGATCGACGATCTCCTAAAATCAATTACGACTGCAAGGTGAACACGATAGTGGCAGTCGTGTACCGTGTACTCGCGCGAGAACCGTCAGCCCAGAACGAATTCTGAACCCAGTCGTGAACCAGCTTTCGGGGCTCACGGATAGCCGTGAGAGCTGCAATACACATAAGAAACGAGCCCCCAAGACTTGCGACGGATAAATCAGCACAGTAAATAATCACCGCGGACGTACCTCGTTCTTGCACCACCACCGAATTTTCTGCTGAGGGAATACGCTGGTTTCGCCTTTGCTTCTCCTCTACGGAGATCTGATCCAATGAAAAGGAGGGAGATTCTGATATTGCCCTGTGGCAATGAGACCTTTATCCGCAGGACGAGGATTCATACTTCGAGCGATGAGAGATGGCAGACTGTAAGCCGATTGCTTACCTGAGTTAGCATCACCTTGCTTGTGCAAGGTCATACTTATACCGACTTGATAATTCTGCAGATCGTCTACATGCACAAATAACGGGAAATCCCGAATGATTCTCTTTTGTCACCACTTGTTAACTTCTGGCCCGCTCTTAAAATCGTCAAGCTGGACTACAAAGCACGATTACAGCCTGAGGATAGGTCCCCATAGACCAAACTTGTCGCAACGGTCCATGTAAAAATGCCAGTAATAAAGTAAAATTCCACGGACAATCTAAGCAAGGTCATCGCCAGCAACGACGCCTAGTGCAATAACTTGTAGATAATAAATGGGATTAAAAAGTGTGTCTGATATAATTTCAAAGCCGAATGTACTACAACACCTTGCAACGAGGAGACCGATGACTGAAGCTCATCTTTGGATAGACATGGCAGTTTTTAATCATCATCTCATTCTGAACATGCATGTTCGGGCCAATGCTGACATAAACTGATTTTGCATACACGTGACTAGACGCGTCGCGATCGAGCTTGTTTATTTCATGGCAGTGCTGATTTAATCGTAAGGCAGAGTATAAGAACAGCAGGCCCGCGAGATATACCTCCCATTTCCTGTCCTCTATTTACGTGCATTACTTTCTTCACGACTTATTCTCAACTTCAACTCGCCTTACAACATGATTTCCGCTATCTTCGACAGTGCCGCCCATGTCACCGTCGCTGGGTGCCTCGGAGCCTTCTTTTTCAAACATACTGTGGTGGATCGCACGACCAAGGCCGTCAAAGAAGCGGAGAACATAACCGCTGGCCTTGTCATATCCGAGCTATGTATCTCTGTCGCGGCCCTAGTTCTAGCTTCCCACAGGACCGCCCACATAATCCTCAGTAAAGAAGCTCAATCCCCTCCGAAGCACAATTTGGCCGAGCTCAACGCGCCTCTCATCTGCAAGAAAGTATCTGATATCTCTACTGCATCAAAATTAATTTCATCAAATCCAATTTTAACCGAATCTTGCAGCACTAGTACGCCATGCCTGTTAACTTCACCGAACCCCATTGCAAACGACTCCGACTACTGTACTTCGCCATCTACATGTTCAACACTATGCACGCCAATACTGCCGCCCTCACCTGTTCAGAATGCCAAGCGCCTCTCAATCGATTCCGACACCACTCTTGCTGACCACGATAATGATTTCGTGAGGGATCTCTCTGACGCAGACATTCAGGAAAGCACTTGTCCCCAGGTATGAAGTCGTACAGTCGCCTCAGCTTTGTCGCTTAATGTTTGAATTGTTGTAGGACGACGATGACTTGACTGGACCCTCTCCGAGTCAGCGGATGCAGCTCCAGCCGATCATCCCAGAGGACGGACCCCTGACGACCACCGACATTTCGCTTCTTGTAGACGCTTCGACTCAAGCGACCACAACGCCCTTTCTCGGCAGCATCATGCCTCAGATTGTCTCCCCTCAGCTGAAACCCCCAGATACGAAACGGCATCGGAAATTCCGCCCGGGCAGAGACAAGGTATGGACATTCTTTGTGAAACAAAGTGCCGCACTCATTGTTTTGTTAGCATGCGTCTAGATCCAAACGCGTGGTCGCTGTCCGTGGCAGCATCGAACGCGCTTACGCTAAGCAACAAGTGGAACACACTGCTATCATAGGTGAGTGATTTTTGGTAACGTCCACTTTGTTTGTTGACCTAAAGTAGATCACCTTGAACAACTGCACAACGATCTCCTCGCCGACCAAACCGCCATTATCGACGGCTGGGCAGCTTCCATGTCCCAGCTTGGACTCACCTCTGCGCTGTCGCCTGCCTCACAGCCTCTGCACCGGAATACGCCCAACCCAGGAATCTCGATCGACATTATTCAAGACTGACATCTTTACTATGCACATCGCTACTCCTCAGGTCCCCTACGACCAAATACCGAAGACTGCAATGGCCTCCCTCGCTGTCCCCTATGACCTGGAGCTTCAATGCCCGCGAGGTTGAAGGCCACCGCTGGCCGCGCACGATCTATCTCTCCGTGCCGCCTGGATATCTCTGCAGTCTTCGATGTCGGATGTCCCCTACGACCGAATCCGACACAACCGCAACTAGATGACGGCCTCCTTGTCTCACGATTTGGAGTTGAAGGCCACACCCGCGGCTCCCATCAATCTATCTCAAGCTTCTTCTCTTATCTTCGCCATCATGTAAATGGCTCGATGTATCTCTTTTGTCTTTGTATTTCTCTTACCGGTATCTACTTGGCAGATCATGGACCGCCTGTGACTTATGGACGCATCTTCCTTTTATTGATATGTACTCGACAGACGTTAGACTGCTCATTTCTTTTGTAACATGTAGGCACGATTTCTCTTGTTTCTTTTATCTCTTGGCAATTTTTCCATATTTTCGTATATGTACGACAAATGTATGATGACCAGTATTGTATATCGGCACTTTGTAGATTTTGAATCCAAATTTCTTTGCATAATGCGCCCTCCGGAACTCGAAGACACGCCTGAGGCTGATGTGAGCGCAAATGAAAAGTGATCAGTTTTGCATGTAGATACATAGCACGAATAAAATATGTCAAAGAGATCAATTCAATATTGCGAGGTAGACGCGTGAACATACCTTCCTAGTGGAAATAATCATGAGTGTGCATCGTCAGGATTATAGGCAGGAATGTGAAATTCAGACTCGCCTCAAGCATCGCAACGCATGAACGCAAAGCAGGATGACATCGCGCGCGATCGACATTTACAGGTGCCTAGCTCTCATGCATTACCAACCAGCGTACTAACAATATTGATGCAATCTACTCCATCATTGGAAGATAATTGATCGTCGGAGCCAGGCTTTTCAATTGTACTCGATGCGGGTATGAACAAACTGCAGTCGGGTCCAGCTGCCTAGCCATTGGTAGCTTCTCAGCGTCAGGAACATCATCCAATTTTGAGAGCATCATTTTAAAGGCCGTAATAGCTTCATCGTAGCGTTGGGCGCCATGAAACGCTGCGAGTTTCAACTTGTACCCATTATGAGATGAAGGATTGAGTCGGATGACCTGTGTATCACGATGAGTGTAGGTGAAGAAACAATAAATGCCATCGCACCTTCTGCACATCGAGACGTGTTTCCATCCACATCATTTTCCCCAACTTTGCCTGACTACGCTTTGCAAAGACAGCGTCAGATGGAGGAGTTAGGTCAATCGCTGCAGAGTAGAGGTCAATGGCCCTTTTAAAATCGCTTGCAGCGAGGGCAGCATCTCCCCTGGTAAGAACTAGCGCGCTGCATTTTTTTGTGAAAGCTGAGTGAAATGGTGGTAAGGATCACAGCCTGCTCGACATTACGAACTCTAGACTTGCCGTTAGACCATTCAAGGCAGCTGGCCTTCGCTTTTTCGTCGATATCGTCCATCAAGAATCGGTATGATTCGATGGCATCTAGAAGTTTATCTGCCTGAAGGAGTGCATCACACCGTTTCTGGCGTGCAGTGAGCCACAATGATTTGAGATTTCAGTCGAAGAGCTGGACAAGGGACTTAGTTATTGAGAACATTATACACACATCATCCTAACGTACCACCACCAAATCGTAAATGTCATGAACACCAGATTTCGATGGCAAAGCGCTGGAGTTGAGAGCAGCAGTGAAATACTCAGCGGCTTCGTCGTGACGTGTGCTGTACAAGGCTTTGAGTCCGAGCTGAATGCGTAGATATGCCTAATATGCAAGTTGCAAAGATTAGTGTTGATGCAGGGTACATTATCGTTACCTCCACGATATGATATACGCGAGTTATCAGCATTCGGACATCCGGTAGTAAGTTCTTTGAGGAGCAGGTTTGCCTTGTCGTATTGATCTGCGTTGAAGAGCGCGATGACCTGAAATATGGGATGAAGCAGAGCGTATGTAAGACAAATGTAACATACTTTGATCAAAAGCAGGAGATGGTTTGCGAATCTTGTTATGTGTACATTGATGCAACATCAAATGCTACCCTCGCGTTCCGAATATGGCCACATGTCACTTCTGTAGAGGGCAATGCCAAATAGTGAAGGTTGCGCGGATAGCCGAATCAAACACCTATTTGATAAAAAGCACGCGCATCCGTGCTCACTCATCATGCTGGCCTAAAGCTGGACTTGTGTTAGGAACTGAAAAGCAGAGTGGTAGTGATCATCCGGGGAGAGACGTTCGCTTGCTTTATACGGGCCGCATAAAAGCAAGCGAACGTCTCCGCCAATTTTGAGCTGTCCTCCGTAGACCAATGATTGCATCCTTGAACCTTTACTAAGCTGGGACGCACCTGATTTCGCCTTTGAGAGTCCACACCGTGAGTTCTTTTGTGACCAAACACCGGGCACATCTTGCAATGCCTCTCCTTCCACCTATCAACTTCCCGCGCTGGCTCGACCAGAACCAGCACCTACTCAAGCCTCCTGTGAACAACTTCTGCCTATACCGACAGAAGGACTTTACTGTGATGGCTGTAGGTGGTCCCAATGAGAGAAACGATTACCATGTGAACGAAACTGAAGTGCGTCTCTGCAACCGCTAAGATAAGAAAGTCCACCGAATTAGTTTTAGGAATGGTTCTATCAGTACAAAGGTGGCATGCTGCTTAGAGTGGTAGACGGGGATGAGTTCAAGGATATCAGGATCGAGGAGGGAGAGATGTTTTTACTGCCAGGTACGTTCAACGAGGACTATCAAATGAATCGACTTTACCAAATTTACGTTAGCCAACACACCCCACAACCCAGTCCGCTTCGCCGATACAATCGGAATTGTTATCGAAGCTGCTCGTCCAAATGAATCTCATGGTGCGTGTAAATTCTTACTGTGCCAGATAATGTGTCTTGACGCTTTTCCGCACTCAGACTCCCTGCAGTGGTACTGTCGTGATCCTTCCCACACCAAGCCAACTATCATTCACAAGGAAACCTTCCATGTCACCGACCTCGGGACGCAACTCAAGCCCGTTATCCAGCGCTGGATGTCGACCGAAGAATTGAGGAAGTGCAAGGAATGCGGGAACGTCGCTCCTGCCAAGTAGTACCCCCGCGTGAACTGTTTCGCGTTCTGGTGCTAGTATACATGTGAATATGATAATAGAAAAACTATGCAAACCATAACATATTTCTCTAGAAACATATACGATAACTCGCATATCGACCGCTAGTTTCACTAGGACGAGTGATTTTGACGACTTGGCCTCTCCGAAGTCCATAGTATCGTGCCACGGGGTCGGCTAGCTGTATTCGAGGAAGTTGGGTCTCCTTCAGCCGACTAGGTGGATCGCAATATGAGGACGCGTCAAATCATTCTGAGAAATAAAACACACTATTTTTCAAGAAGTTGTTTTTTCTGCTCAACAGTCAACACCTCATGCCGCGGGACCAGCGTATGATGCGTGATATTGACGAGGAGATCGGCTTCTGAGAACTCCTCCAGCCGATATTGTTGGGACATCGCCGCAATTACCTGAAAATAAAGCGTAAGATTCGTACTGCGAGAACACAGAATCAAGCTCGCACTTTTCGCGCAGATGGAGTCATGTTACCAGGAAAGATGATGATCCCCCGCATGATCGACTTCTCCTCCAGAATACCCAGAAGCCTGTGGGTTCACCCTACATCAGAGGAACTGACACAAGGGGCGTACATAGACGAACTTCCGCATTGTTTTAACGCCAACGCTTTTCTCATCTGAAAAGAATATGAAAATCTGGTCTGATGGATTTTCTCTGGAGTTCGTGAAGAAATTGAGTTGGTTTCGACTGAAAATGCAAGTCAACATTTGCTGCTCTATAAGAACTACAACTGACTCTACGCTGCCCCCACTGTTTGCATAGTGCGACCTGAATGTAGTCAGGTCCATGTTGATCTCATCGTCCGAGACTTGGTAACCCTTCGTCGATGAATCGTTAAAAAAAAATGCACCAATACACAAAGAAACATGATTTCGCACCCTATCTTTCACAAGTTCATGTATTGTTCGATTGACCTTCCATAGTTTCGCAGTTTCGTCCTCGGACATTCTTCAGCTTGAGGGGAGTAGCCGGCAAAAGTAGTATTGAAACTCAGACGCCCAAAGTGATCCTTGACGAACCTCTCGATGCCGCCTCCACCAACGACCTCTAATGGCAATGCAGCAGCACCTCCACCGACGACGATTCCGCTCTCAAATGCGTTGATGGTAAACCCAGAATATGGCTCTGGGTGCGTGCGCTGACAGGTCTCTTCCAGACAAAGTTGAAGCCTGCGAAAATCTTCAAGGGAGCAGTTGAGGCGACACCGCCGTCAACACCGTCAACACCTGTTGCTAGATCACATCAAGGGCCACGACACATCACTGCCATCACATTCGATGACCGAGGAGATCAGGTGTTGACTGCAGCTGAAGATGAGACTTTTCGGTTGTACAGCTGCAAGACGGGCAAGCAAGTTCTTGGCACACTCTCTCCTTCTGACGACTAATTTTTGACATCATGCTCAGACATCTTAAAACGCTGTACTCTAAGAAATATGGAGTCGACCTTCCTCGTTTCACGCACAGGCATACGACTGTCGTACACGCTTCGACGAAGGAAGACGATACAATTCGGTATCATTCACTCCACGACAATAAATACTTGCAGTATTTCAAGGGGCACAGCGGACGCGTCGTCTCCTTGGAAGTTTCACCTATTGACGACGGCTTCATGTCCGGGTCAGTAGACAAAACGGTTCGATTATGGGACCTCCGCGCCCCGACATGTCGCGGGCTCCTGAACCTACCCGCATCACCCATTGTCGCGTATGATTCCAGCGGGTTGGTATTCGCAGTGGGCGTGAATCACTATTCACGGATACTCCTGTACGACCAAGCAAACTATGACAAAGACCCGTTCTTGACCATAACGCTGGAAGACCCTACCCTCGCCCTAGTCAGCTACCCACCTCGCCCAATATACATGACATCTCTCTCGTTCTCGCCGAACGCGAAATACATCCTTGTCGGCTGTTCTGGTGATGCGCATTACATCTTGGACGCGTTTGAAGGTCATCTATTGGCCAAGTTGGAGGGCCACGTTGGGTTGGAGCGGCGACGCATCGATGCACCGCAGACTATCGACCCCTCCAAGGGCAACAGTGGTGAGGAGGTATCTTGGACGCCGGATAGCAAGTATGTTATCAGCGGCAGTTTGAATGGGAAAATAATCATATGGGACGTCCAAAATCTGCCTGTGCGGTCAGGCGTCGTTGATCTCAAGGCACATCCAACGCGGCTTCAGCCGCTTACTACTCTTGATGGCCATCCCGGTCCGTCGAGATGTGTCAGGTTCAATCCTCGGTTAGCTATGATTGTATCCGCAGGGGCGGAATTGGTAAATATTTCGATCTTTTATTGTGTACGCATGTTGTACTAACGGCGCACTGTACAGGCTTTTTGGCTACCTGACCAGTCGGCGGATAATGAGGAAATCGCTAAGGAACTCCTGCGAAAAAAGTAGAGATAAACTTATTGTTGCAGTATTGTGTATGTATATTTGTAGACTTTATCCCTCACGCTCAGACAATTAATATCGTGTGCGATGATAACAATGAATGCTGACTAGTATACAACTTGAAGATAACACAGTGATCTAAGTAAGAATCGATCCCGCGACCCTGGTGGTTGAGAAGACCCTATAACCATTCAATAGTTCATGAAAGCTTGGCCAAAGAAATTTGGTTATTCGTGGTGTCCACAGAGAAATACGCATTCTTCAAAAACACATCCCCGACCTGCCAAAAGAAGTCAACGACCAATGATACAATTGAAAAGAGTCACATACCAGCCACTCCGTGTTCGTCCCGATGGTGCCAGGCTGAATCCCAGCTGTGCAGTCACCAGTTGGATCATTGATGTCGACAGGCAGTACCGCCATGTCTCTGGGATCAATAGCAAACGACGCATTTCCAAAGGAAAGCGCAAGGCTTGCATTCGACGTGCACGGAATTGTACACTGCTGGGTATCACATTTACCACCAAGCATGGTGATGACTGCCAGGGCGTCCGCCGGAGGGGCGATGATAAGAGTGGTGCCAGTGTCAAGAATGGCAGTGCGCCCGGTTATGCCCGTGTCTTGTCCGTTGGCCGTGATTGCGTCTACAGCGCCCTCCCAGAACCCTACCTTGCTAACATTAGGGATAGCAACAAGGGAGTTAGCGACGAATTTAGTGGAGTCCAGTCCGCCGAATGTAACTTGGCCGTCGTTGAGTTGATCAGCGAGACGTGAGATCTTGAAAGACGAAATAGCTGAGGATATGAGACCATTGGACGCCAAAGATTCGACAGGAGTCAGGACCTTTTCATTGGAAAGTGTCTAAAAAAGAATTTGTCAGTGCGTGTTGGTACCTCAAGATCAACGAGTCGACTTACTGATTGGGCAAGACCCATCAGCCCATCAAAAGGCACGGTGTCGGCCGAGAATTGCACACTCTCCTCGTTTGCTACGCCAAAGGTATGGTTATTGAGCTGCAAACCCGCCATATTGATGTTGTCCTTGCAAAGAACACCAGCAACGGATCCAGACCCGTAAGTCACGTTGAAGTTTTGATTGGACTGAACGAAAGAGCTTGACGACTTAGAACCAAGGAAAGTATGGTTCCCCTTGAATTGACGTTAGCGATTTATAGCATTTCTATTGATAAGAACTTACACAAGTACCCTGCTGAGATTGGCAAGTTTCACTACCGACCCAGAAGTCAGCGGAACCAGAGTCCATGAGAATATTAAAGCTCTGGGGAGGAGTGCCAATCTGTATGGTTGCAATATATCCAACATCATCCGCACTACACGATCATCAGCTGGCCCATTTAAGGAGATAAATAGTTTGACTCACTCAATAGCAAGGCCAAGGGTGTTGTTAGCAGTAGGAACCTTAGCAGGAGTGAGACCACCATTTTCTGCAGCTTGGATGTCGAGAGCAGAAACTCCACCAGTAGTGCCGGTGGAAGAAGCATTGCTTGCTGCATGTACAACATGTTTGGAATGACGCCAATAGCGTCTGCTAAAGTTGCTCCCTGTCGCCGTGGTAGCACTCCTGGAATTGACTGAATAGCTTTCAAGAAGGTACATCCTCTTGTGCATCTCTGCACGGAGTTCATGTTCAGCGGGTTCTGAACGTCCAGTCATACGCGCAAGGCGTTTATTGCCACGGTTGATGTGTTGTTGGAGAAGCTGCGCCATCAAAACGTTAGGGGCTACGGGGAGGTGATGATTATATTGGCTCACCAATTGTGGGTGGACGTCGTTTCGTGGAACGTGTAAGCGCTTCAGCGGCATTGTAACCATCATTGGGTTGACCTGCGTCTGGTGACGCGCCCTCGCAGGGATTGCATCAGATGGGGTACTGTGTAGAATGCATGCCAATAAGACAGCGAAAACGATCGACAACTGCATTACGCGTGAAGAACTTCAAGTTTGCAAGTACAAAAGAGTGAAGAGAAACAGTAAGAGCAACGTCGACTAGCGACACCTGAAACAGATAGCAAGATGGTGCCGAAACAGAATTTGAGATCGACTGGCGAACTACTATCAGTGGAAAAATGAAGCCGGTGAAAGACAGAACGGCGCCAGGCCAGAACTCGTATAGGTGGAAGTGAAAAGATCCTAAGTGGACCGAAAAGTGGGGGGGCTTCATTGGTTTATATGATCCTTATATACCATGTGCACGATCAAGCTTTTTGTCTGTCTTTCTTGGAAGATCACGATGACATAAGGCACATGTATAGCCTAGTATAGCCTAGCAGACACTTTGTTGTTCCGCAGATCGCAACGGTTACCAGCAACAAGAAAGTTTCCAAAAAAAAAAACACACAGCTAACAACCTCGGCTCAGCTCTGATCAGCGCTCAGCCTTTTTACTGGGCCAAAAGCTTCATGTAACCAAATGTAACCTTCTATAACTCGAAGGGATTTTCTCAGCACCGGCCTGCAGGCTGCAGCACCGCTGTCACAGCAACGTGAAGTTCCAATCCAGGTGATATCACGCATAATTGTGCATGTGCTATATCATAGCTTTGCCTTTCTGTTGCGTTATAAAGCATGCCCCTCGTAAATTCAAAATGCCACTGACCATCTACGTCTCTTTCTACGCCAGCACAACACGCCAGGAGTGCATGTTGTAGCAAAAAGAACCACATCGTATTACAAAAGGTACGAGACCCCGCCACCGACTCAGATCATGATGCAAGTGCGCACGGGCCCAGTGTGGGCAGCGGTGTGTCTCAGAAACGATGGGGTCCGAGACCCGTTGGTGAAACATACAGACAGTGAACACTGCTTGTCAGCCTTATCTCACCCGACAGCCAGATAGCCGCGGCAGACTCGCAAGCGGGTCATGTGATTGTTCGGTTCGTACATAGAATGCAGACACTGGTGACACTTCACGATATTCGTGAATGTGCCAAGACACGACTGGTCTGGATGACTCCATGTTTAGGTACTCCAACGATGACAAACTGCCCGACGCCCTTGCTGTGAATGATTACATCTGAGACGGAAAACCAGACACCAAATATAAACCGTCAAGAGCGACGACGACATCGTTTCCAGCTCGCTTGCAATATCGTGAGGCACGTTGCATCAATGCGTTTGCCGATAACCATCAGGCCTCGCCGGGAGGGACAGCCAGCGAGGTGGAAAACT
This sequence comes from Suillus bovinus, assembly GCF_016758785.1. Taxonomy (NCBI): domain Eukaryota; kingdom Fungi; phylum Basidiomycota; class Agaricomycetes; order Boletales; family Suillaceae; genus Suillus; species Suillus bovinus. The sequence continues at coordinate 269,986 of NW_024542062.1, read as the reverse complement.
TATCCATGAGACGGTATATCACTATCATCAGGCAGACGGCCAGGTAAAATAAGCACACACCAGCAAGATGTGTGTCCCAGTCTCGGATGTGGCTTCTCATCGATAACAGAAGTACTAATAGTACGAAGAGCGCCTAGCGATCGTAAAATACCTTTGGACAATGAGAGATGTCAGGTAGTACAGAACACAACAGACTAGAGTACATCGATTATAATACATGGTATCAGATGATCATACTGATTAATTAGAGCCTATCACAGTGCATGCAACGGAATGAAGGAGTTGAGAAAATATGACAGGCGTTTATTCCCGCAGTATGTAATATTCATTACTGATCGTAATTCCTAATATATATCAAGTACGCATATGCAAAGCTCCAGGCTCCATTATCTAGCCATCCAGTAAAATACAACGACCGTGTCTAAAAACATACACCAAGCCAAATGATATAAGATAGCTACGTCTAGCGTGCAATAAGGGTGATCTGATAAAAGATATAAAAGATGCGCTAAGCGGAGGAAAACACAGTGAAAGAGGGACTATTCGATGCAAAAGGAGTGTCGATGATATTGGCAAAATATATGTGCAAGCGAATGAAACAAGTGTCATAGTTGTAAAGTGAGACAGAGTTTGTGAAGGACTGAAATACTAGAACACGGCAACAAGAAATGAGGATTAGCCGTAGTGATAGATACAGGCCAAGGGGGACTTACAGTCGTATTGCCGACTATGCCGCGTCACGGGCAGGAACGATATACCCATAGACCAACTTCTTCGGGTCTTGAAGACTGAACTTGCGACGACCCTTCTTAGCGCGGGCCTTGCTCTCAAGGAGCGGTTCGCATTTGTCCTGATGCCGTTCCAAAGAATCGGACCTTGACCACCGCTTGCAGCAATAGCGGCATTCGTAGGATGTAGTATAATGGACACCCTCGATGTGACGACCCAAATTAAGGATTGCCTCTGGTTTCGAGCAACCCTCGAATTTACAGAGAACTGTGTCTTTGGATTTGACACCATGCCAATGCAACAGGTGATCTGCGACGAGGAGCTTGTTCATCTCTACAAACAGCCCGCAGGGCTGGTCTGTCCAATCGCATGCTCGTACGCAAGTCATCTCTGCGGGTAGTTCATTCGTAACCTTGACGGAGTGTCTAGAGTAGGAATCGTCGAGTTCCATCGCACCAAATCTCCTCGTCCGAAGAAGATTACCATTGGCATCATGGGTCCTGCGGCGACTGATATCGACCGGCTTCGGATCATGAACGGGGGCAGCCATGAGCACCGCACCGGCGTCTGCTAGTCTGTAAAAACCAAACTTCCCCTCTCTAATTTCTCCTTCTTCATCGTCCAAACATCTGCGCTTGCGCGTGGTCGCCGCAAGAGAATAATCCAAACCATCTTCCTCAGATTCACCGGATCGGCGAGTTTTACGCTTACGAGGTTGGGCGACCGCTGTCCCATCGAAAGTTGAGGAAGATGGCTCCAAGGCGGTGCCATCACTCAGATACATTGTAGCGTCAGAGTCGAACGCGGACGGCAAAAAAGTGTCACCATCGGTTGTCGTGTCCATCATGGCGCCAGCGTATGTGTTGGTAATATATGTCATCGTCGAGGGGGTAGATACTCCCATCTGTAATTCCGCATTTTGCTCTTGGGAGAATGGAAATTGGAAGCCATACGCGCGGGGATCTGCTGCTACCAAACGCTCTAGGTTAGAAAGTAATGTCGAGTAAAACTAGGTATATTCCCATACGAACCACCACCAAAGCCAGGCTGGGTCCATGCGTGGCCTTCAAGCGATACTTGAGGGGCGGCAGTGTGCTGCAGAGAATAATATTGGTTCGGGCTCGTCGGGGGAAACTGTGGGAGACCAGCCACTGGAGCGGTGAACTGGTTCAACGTCGGAAATGACGTCTCATGATCTAGGACACCCTGAACAGCCGTAGACCTAAAAAAATAAATGAGCAATGGTGGGCACTCGGTTGGGGTACCGCATACCGCTGTTGCGCCTTCAGTTCTTCATATTCTGCGCAGGCATCAGCCCATCTACCGAAGGCCGTCAGCTGGAGTCGGTGTTTTGAAGCATAAGCACATACTCAGCCTGCATGGCGGCCACATCGTCGGGATGAGCCAGCTCCCGGACATTGTCTGAGACCATGTTATCAACGGCTTTAGGTGCGATTCTAGGTTCAGAACACGGAACGATAGACCGGCTAAGATAAACCGCGCCATTCGACTCGAGAATGAATACCGACCTATCCAACGACATCTGAACACTGTTGTATGAGGCACTAAACGCGGAAGGCATCGTTAGCACACAAATATACCGACTCGATACGTTGGTAGACTTACATAGACATATCAATGATCTGAACAAGCAAAGTAATATCAAGTGGCTAAGATAAAATGTAGAAGGAAAGAGGACGAGAGGTAGAGAAGTGAAGGAGAGGAAAGCGCTAGGTTTTTAACTCACAACAACATGTGGAGAAGTGGTAGACAAAGCATGCTTGTGGAAGTGTATTCTACCCCGACAACAAGTCGCAAAAAGGCAAGTGTTTGTGGTTTCTTCGTCGTACAAAATATACCTGTGGACTCCGTGAATTGCGATCCACTGCTTTCAAGTATCATGCGCGCATCAATCCGGAAAATCATAAATCTTCCACACATCCTTTGTATACCTAGTTTGTCAGCATAATGTAAGCACCGGCGCGTCTTCACCAGAAAAAATGACATCGCATGTGCAGCAGTAAACCTCCGTCAAGCTTCACAACAATGTCCTTCTCGGGTGTGTAGCCACGGCACACTCAACTACAATCGTGAACTTTGGCAGTCTAAGCGGGCAGCTGATATATTGCAGCTGAATGCTGCACGGTAGAGAAATAGTGGATGCTAAGGCGCGTAACATCACAGAGGCCTAAAATTTTTGATGTGCGGAGAGTCAGTCGCATTTCGCAGTCGCATTTTGGGTTGTAAACGTACAAATATTATTAAGTTTGCTGTGTCGTAACACAACTTATTCTTTACCTTTGACGTTGGAATGTGAGCACAATACTTTTTTCAGATGGAAACCATGATTTGACATTACCGTTTATACATGAAGAATTGGCAAGATACTTGGCGATGAGACGGAGAGCAGTCACAATTGCAGCGTTGTCTGCACTTCCTCATTTAAAAGATACAGTACATGTTGGCTGAAGAGTCATATCACTGTCAAAGCATGGATTTGTGCTCACAACGTCACGGTGAAGCCTGTATTGATATCTATTGATATTCGGTTGTGACAGTCTGATGAGATCACTTCTTTTAGCTGTGGCAGTGTTGTGAATGCCCACTACCTCCATTTGTCACATCGTGACCCAGTACCTCCAAATTCAAGGATTGTAATATTCGACCGTGTTCAATAACAACACATGTTACGATGCTAAACCTCTCAACACTCCAAACCTATCTCACACAGCTACTCTCACCCACTGACACCATTCACACTGCACTGCTTCTGACACCAGAGGGTGCAATTGTCTCCTTTGCCTGTTCGTCAACGGCGAGTGGGAGTGATAAAAGAAACAAGACGCACATGGTTACACATCCTAGCGCCAATGGACATACGACGCCCTCTAGTGCTCACGCGTCGAACGCCAATGGACACACTCCACCACCATGCCGTACTCCACCATTACGAGGTAGCACAGAATGCGCTACAGCACCGCACGCGCTCGGCAATGGGTCTTCTGAAACGACGTGTCCACACCGATCGAAAGATGAGATATGGATATTGGCAGGGTTGAGTGCTGAAGTATGGGCCGAGACAAGGAATGAAGAAGGGGTTGAGAAGAGGATGGGGATGGCTGAGAGTGAGGTAGGTTGTAGCTTTTCTTTGCTTTTGGAGTCCACGCGTGCTCCTCTACGCCCTCCCTTTATTTCAACGTTTACTGACAACTCGCGCCTAGCTTGGGCGAATAGTTGTCGTCCCTGTCGATGATGCTGGTCCGGAATTGCAAGATGAAAGAGAACCGCTGCTATTGCTCGCTGTAAACGGTGGCGCAGAAGCTGATTGGAAGACTATGTGCACAAAAGTGGGTATCTCATATACTGATTATCTTTAACACTGATGCGCTGGCAGGCCAAAAAACTAGGAGCATACCTCGCCCCCTCTGTAAACAAACACCGTGGTGCTATCGAAGCATCTCCGCTGAATCGGACATCGGCTACTACGAGCAAGAGCCGGACGAGGAGTACGACCAGGGGAGTTTTACGGTAGTCACATGATTTGATGTGCTGCTCATGAGCAGCCAATGACAAGACGCGCTTTTGTGTGCACGCGACCTATGGTTGGATGAACTAGAATAATAATACGAGTGTAGTATGTGTTTTGGTAATGGAGTGCTCTAGAGTCGGATTAATACGCGATCCTCGGCCAGCGCGGGAAAAATAGAAATCGGGAAATTACCTCCGTCGCATTTCCGTCACTGAGCGCATCTTGTCCGTCGTCGTCGAGCATGGGGTCATGGTCGTCTGCAGTAACGGCGAGCATGCGTGTAGCGTCTAATGCGCGTAGAATTACACGACCCCGAAGTGTACGACACCACAGTGCACTGGCTCAGCCTCAGGATCGTCCCGTCCCTTCACAAACGTCAACGTTGGCAAAAACAGACCCATATGTCCTTCTTGCGCCGCACCTCGAACAGATGCGAACTTCCCTGCTTACTCTCCTTGGAAGTTCCCATCCTTCCCTTAATGCTATTGCCCAATACTACTTTCTCCACCCCTCCAAACAACTCCGACCCCTCCTCGTCCTCCTCTTTGCGCGTGCAACAAACGGACTAGGCGCTGAATTTTCCCAAGTAAACTGGGCAGCAGACAATGCGAGATCACACCAACAAGAGCTCGACGCGCCGTTGACTCGGAAAGACATCCTATGCGACTGGAATCCTAGCATGCCAGACCACACCGCATCATTCGAGACCGCGTTCGAACTGCGCATACCCCCTCCCCAACCATTCCCACATACCCCACAACCTCCACTTCTCCATCAAACTCATTCTCAGACACTCACACATGCTTTGCTTCCTACTCAGTTACGCCTAGCACAAATCGTGGAGATGATACATGTAGCTTCTTTACTCCATGACGACGTCCTTGACAAGTCCCCTCTTCGTCGTGGCGCACCTAGTGCGCCAGCTGCATTTGGCAATAAGCTAGCGGTCCTCGGTGGCGATTTTTTGCTGGGCCGCGCCAGTGCTGCTCTGAGTCGGCTAGGGAGTCATGAAGTGGTAGAGCTCATCGCGAGTGTCATCGCTAATCTTGTAGAGGGTGAGATTTTGCAGATGAAAGGGAGTGGAAATGAAGCTGCTCCCTGTCCCTTGTCGTCTGTGACTAGTGCAATTGATCTTAAAGACATCCATAATTCTCCTTCACCCACATCCTCCGACAAATGGACCATCTATCTTAAAAAAACTTATTTAAAAACGGCTTCGCTAATGGCTAAAGGCGCACGGGCTGCTGTCGTGTTAGGGGGGTGTAGAGAAGGCGAGGTGTGGAAGGAAGTGGCCTATGCGTATGGGAGGAACTTGGGTATTGCATTTCAGGTGTGTTCGCGTAATTCTTCACATGTCTGCTTGTGCTTTTGGCTCTTCACTTTGCCACTATCCACGTTATTCAGCTTCGTTAAATGTTCTCTTGTCACATTGCGATTTACTCCCGTTCGTACTCACTCCCTGCCCAGCTCATAGACGACGCTCTCGACTTTTCCTCCTCCACAGCGCAGCTTGGCAAACCCGGTTTTGCAGACCTCCGCCTAGGACTCGCAACAGGACCCGCACTTTACGCAGCTGAGGAGTTCCCAGAACTCGAAGCCATGATCGAGCGGCGGTTCGGCAAGGATGGCGATGTTGAGAGGGTGAGCATCGCTTCCCACCAACCACATTTAGACAATCGCTGACTTTTATATTCCTTCCTTTGTGTCGTACGATGGTGTAGGCCCTGACGTTAATCTCGTCTTCTCGTGGTGTAGAGCGCACGCGTGAGCTAGCACTTGTACATGCTGAGAAAGCACGGGAGGTGTTGGCGTTTTTACCTAGAAGCGAGGCGAGAGACGCTTTGGAGGGGTTGACGGAGGGTGTTGTGAAGAGGCGGTGGTGAGGCCCATAGAATTCCCGTATGTTGCGCCATGATGGGACCGGGCGTCATCCATTTTTTATCGATGATTAAGAATAGCAACATACATACGTCGCCGGGGGGCATCATTAACATACTGCAAGCTCTCCTCTGTCAACTTTGTGCGATTGAGAGATATAATCTCATCGCACTCTATTACAATTGAATAAATAGATGTCCGCTATAGGCTGGTGACCACAGACAAGTTGAGTGGCCTGACTTCCCAGTGGTCCCGCGAGCAATGAAATGATGTACTTCAGATGTCTAGTTACAGATGGGACTTATTCCTGGCATGTTCATCAAATTAAATGCAAACTAGTCTTTTTCTTTCATTTTGTGTGCTCATCCTAGCTGCTGTCTATGCTGGCCTTCCTTGCTTAATATCATTTTTTTATTTAGTACTATTGGTTTAGATGCCTATATCAAGAGGTCTTGGTCAAGCGGTTATCAGAACAGAATTGATGCTGGAACTATGCAAGTTCGAAACCTACTGGATGACAAGTCCTTCCATCCCAGCATCAGCCTAGTGACTCATCATTATTTCTTGTACCGCATATGCAAGGAAATATGCGGTCAAGATTTTTTTTCCTCATCAGAACATGCCCTCGTGAAGATTCACTCATGGACGGTTTCAGACTTTCATGTCAACTGGTTGTAGCTATGTATGGCAATCATTTCCATGCTAATGATCATACAAAGCTCTGCTGAGTTGTCTGTAAATGTCTGTACACACATGTACGGCAACGATTAGAACTATTAAAGGGGTTCTGGGACCTGTGAGCATGTGTACAGATTCACAAAGTAAAATTTTGCTGTTGTAAGTCGGCAAATAAGGACCAAGCTGTACATCTGGCGTGCTGTTCAGCTCTGTACAAAGCCTCGGGGTTGTAGACTTAGTATTACATTAGGATTCAAATGTTCAAATTAATTAAATAAAGCTTTACTTTACTAGTATCATATCCCTACTCCCAGCTGCAACTAGCCTCTAGTCTGAGTGAGTCCGACTCAAGATTACTCGAGGACTATCCCAAGGCTTGTTCCCTCCAAACCTCGCATTCACCAGGCCAAGATTCTGCTCTTACAGGAGCTGAAGCCGAAAGAGTTTCGGAATTTCCCTTCTTCTACCTGCAAAACATGGTCTAGCGTCCGTCAAATCGATGCACCATATTCACCTATGATGCACCTCATTCCTCTCCTCTCCTACAAGTAATAGAGCCTGTGCCCAGAAGTCAAAGTCAAGGCCCTGTTGCTGATTATGATCGCCAGGGTCATCACCGAATTCACCGCGCATGTCGACTGCTGTTCCGTATCCGCTCCCCATAATGCCACAATATCCAGGGCCTACAGTGATCATTAAGGGCGACAAGAGAGGGACAGAAACGAAAACGTACGCAGGACAACCTATGACGATTGCCACGACTGCCAAGATAGTATCGCCTTTCCCAAACCCAAGTGCTTTGTACATCGCCGGAGCAAACAAGGGAAATCCAAAGCCTGCCAGTGATCGCAAACAAGAGACAGCGGCTAGAGCTTGATATGAAATATATATTTGAAATGGGTAACACGGGAACGAGATCTACGCACCAGAAGCGGCATGAAGCGTAAAGCAATCAACGATGTAGGTCTGGATGCACTGGAAATTCAGAATGATGCCTGCTCCCACGAGCGCAATGCCCTGTCAAAACCATCAGTAGATGGAAGCACTATGAGAATCAAACCAACAATATCTGGAGCTATCCAAGGAATCTGAGCTTCGGAAGTCCAGCCTACAATAAAGCACCCAATCGGAAGTAGCAGAGATCCGGGAACCATAGCGGCTGATGGTACACTGGATGAGTACTAAGGAAAGGAGACACTGAGACAATATGACGAACGCAATCTGAACTCCGGCTTCGCGACTCCACCGTGTTTATTCTTGAGATAAATGTAAACTTTATCCATCGTTCTCGCATTTAATTGGGATGCCGCTGACAACCCTATGCCAAGTGCAATGTAATGAAGGCCGGCAATTCCTACCGGTTGCTGGTATAGGCCCTGGAAGATCGATGGGATCGTCGTCAACAATACTGAGACTATGTGAGATCACATCCATGAAAAAATGAAATGCCTTACGATAAAGCAACCCGTATAGATACGCCATGTAAACGCCGAGGAGCTGCACAATCGGCTCATGGGCGAAGAGTACAAAAGGGCGACCGAGTGATTTGGTCATGACGGTCCGCCAACTATATAAGCATCGTCTTCAGATATCATCTTGCAGGGATTATAAAAGAACTTACGAGCGATCTTGACCCTCAAAAACGGTACGGATTTCTCTGTACGGTGCTTTTTCGGCATCCATCGACCTGCGAATCCGCTCTGCCTTCCTTTCCAATAAGAGGGGAGCATAAGCTATATAATTCATGAGCATCAGCGGATCTCTACCAGTCAATTACTCACTCTCTTGAAGTGCAAACATTCCAATGATTTGAACGATTGCATCCACGATGCTCGTAGACCAGAACTGTCAGAGAAATGAAAACGGTTCTTTATCGGCGGAAGCATCACATACCACCCATCTCCAGGTCGAGTATTGAGCCACCCTGAGGAAATTTAGATGGTGTCGTTGAACTTGGAATAGCCACAAACCAGGCGCCTGTGATAGGTCCCACAACAGGACCCATTAGGGGAGCTAATGAGTAAATGGCAACAGCTTTTCCTCGTTCATCTGGGTGCCAGCAGTCCCCAAGAAAGCCACCGCCAATCTAAAGAGGGAAGCCATTCGGAAGAGATACTCTCGACTTGAAAAAATTCAACTGTACCGACAAGGGCGCGCTGCCTCCGAGGCCAGCAAGAAATCGGAAAGCAAGAAGCTGGGATTCCGACTGTGCGAATCCACAGACAAGATTCCACACTATCAATTCAAGAATGAGGGTGAGTTTATGGGTTAGCTTGTAAAGGTGACATACCGAGATACCATAGATTTGCCAGTTGCAAAACGCGTGATCGTCCGTAAATCTCACTCAATGGACCCAAAAACAATGGCCCCATGGCTGGTATTGATTAGCGGGGTATCTAGCACATACAAGATTAGCTTACCATATGCAAGCACGAATATGGATGTTGTGAGTGCAAGGATAACATCACTCTCAATTCCGAAGGTAGAAGCCACTTGGCTAGTAGCGGGCGCAATCATAGAAGATGAAACTGGACTGATGAAAGTAAACGATGATACAATAATTGTCGCGGCCCATTTGCGTCTATAGCTCCAACTGTGCAAGAACTATAAGCCCGACCATGCTACTCTTGCCGACGCAACGCACTTTTTAGGATTTTGAGGGTCATCTGGGCCGTCCCAGTCGACAATCAAAACATCTGCATTGTTCGTTGTCGCAGGCAGCTCGCCAATTCCAATTTCAGTGTCATGAGGCTTCTGAGAATGACTCTGTTCTGGTATATGATGGTCCGACTTTGGCGCGTAATCGCCTTGTAAGGTTGGGGCGGGAGACACGGAGCCTGGTGTGCCTCGTCCCACATCAGTCACGGACGCAGGGATTTGGTTTGTGGTGGGCATCTGCGATTATGACACACATGGTCCTTTCCTGCTTATATGTTGAAATAGCAACCGGTTACTGTTACCATTACAAAGGCGACCAGAGTTGAGTAAACAAGTGTCTGTCATTACTGTGGTGCGTGCTTACCTCGAATAACTTTAGCTCGGGTGAGAGTCATGAGATTTTATGCTTGACACATTTCAGTTGGGTCACCGGGGACACTATCGGCCGATAGTCATACTGCATAAACTCGACACGGTGACAGGAGTGACAGAAAGCGATAAGGGCACCTAAACTTTACAAAAAAACTGACCAAATGTTTCAGCAGTCTTTTGCCTGTTTCGGATTGTTTAGGGACCTGAAAAGGGTACTGGTCTAACGATTTTTATGTTCGGGCCGAGTTGATAGCCAGACTTTGTTATTTATTTGGCAGCTTAACGATTGAACACATCCGCCGGACTGAGAGATTGGTGGACACCAGTTAAAGCAAGCAGGGTATGGCATGCGAGCACACCTGTGACACAATGGAGCAGTGTGAAAAGTTATGAAAAGTTCGATAGAGGGAACAAAACATAGGTCACTCACTGAATCTGTTCAATCGCACCTGGATTTCACAGCACACTTGTCATGAGCTACCTCATAACTCACACCATTGTCTCCGTGTACCCTCTCCGGAATACGAAAAATAAAGGATTAATCCATCCTGAAGCGATTTGGGAACCGGTTTTGTATTGACAGCGTACACACGACGGGGCCACAGAACCGCTCCATATGGGAGACTCAGGGAAAGCATGTGCGACTGTAGCGCTTATTGTCACACTGTCAATAAAAATACGACGTGGAAAGGCCGGTTCAACGTTAGGGGGCACGACTACCACAAGAAACTGTTTACCTATTGCCTTGCAGTCGTTCGTGGATGTGCTGCCGGCAGCAGGAACAAGCGAAGCAAAGCTGTCTCTTCATTGGTGCTTAAAAATATACGGACATCCATTGACAGTAGCCAAAGATGAGAGAGATAAATTCTACGTCGAAGCCATATGCATACAAATGATGATGTGAATGTGGAGAAACTGAAAGAAACGGGTCTGCCATGTTGCCCGGAGGTCCGTGATGAATAAGTACTTCCATAACGGGACAATGACAGGCAATTACACCATAGTGCTAGGGTCCGACCGTCATCACAGTTTATAGACCGAAGTCAAAGTCCTCCTACACCTCTTGGCGTTCTATCCTGTGCTCCATTTTACGGGATGACGGTCATGGCCACTCATTGAAGACACCGGTTGACATGACTCGCATTCATTTGTCGCAGTGGCTCATGCCTCACCCTCTTTTCTGGATGGATCAGCTGGTTTGATACGACAAGAGCTTTTACTTTGCATCAGTTCTAATTAAGGACTCCTGACAATTGACCGATAGGGGAGTTGGCCTTGCTCCTATCTATGTCTGGGGTTCTAGAACCTCTTCTGCTTTTGTCGTGCCCCGATCTGCAGAAAGTTTTAAATTCTCAGAGATAGGTTTATTCAATGGTACATGTGAGATTGTGTGACCACGATGTCATCCGGAATCACGGAGTCTCGCCCGTGCTACTAGGGCTGAGCACCGGAATCCGAGCGGCCGGAAGTAAAGTTTAGCATGTCGAATCATAGTTTCAGCCAGGCAATTTAGCTGCGGCGCTCGCTTTGGGGCAGCTGAAACTCCATTCTTCACGAAATGATGATTGGTAGCGAACTAAAATTTGCTAACATAGCTATTCCCGGGGGTACATGGCTTCCGAGGACTAAGCAATGCTATATCTAGTGGTATTCAGCGTCTTCTTGCATTGGTAGACCGGCGGGCTAACTGCTGCATGCGTCTCCTCGTTCGCCGTTGGAACTTGGGCCCGCAGAGCTTTAATCATATGTTCCATGCATTTTTCGGCAGACTCCCCTGAACAAACGGAGTGCTCCTTCCACTGCTTCTTTCAAAGGTTCAACCGACGCGGTCAGAAGAAGGTTTGGTGGGTGAGTTGGCACCGGAAAGCTAGCCGCAGCAATGATACTTGAAGCGTAGCCACCTTCCGAGAAAGGTGATCAAGCAGAATTTGAAGACTCAAAGTTTGCTTCGTTCGTTCAAGGGCAGGTTAGAGAGATGGCACGGAGGATTCTGGGAAAAGTCTTCAAGAATAAGGCATGCTCGGGAGCAGATGGCGTCCAGAAGGTCCTGTAGGTCTGCTTTTTGCCAGGCATCATTTGCCTGTACAATCAGTGAGCCTCTCCCAAAACAAAGATGTAGGAAATGTTTGCCCACTTGAATCTGAACATGTAGACTGCCCTTCATGGTCCATATATGGATTATTCTTACAATCTGTTCAGACACGCAAAGTGAACAGAATCGAAAAACTTACGGAGTTAAAGACGTTAGCCGAACTGAAAACAACACAGACTCTAGCTCAATCACTGGCTCAGTGACATCACTCCCTTTCCATAACAACGGAAGTCGCCGCTCGATGGGGCCAACGTTGTTGATGGAACTCTCGACGTTTGGTATTTCCGACAAGGCATGTGGTTCATACGCCCTTGCAGCCTGGACATGGGGCATACAGGGATGCCTAGCAAACCTAGGTGTATCTTTCCTCTATGGCCTGGGCAATTTGCAAGAGCTGCAATCTGGGCGAGACTATGGGCGATATGTCAATCATCGAAATCTGGATCGGTATATGCGTGCGGGAAGAGATGAAATGCGACCTCGTATCGTAGGGTAGTTTCAGGTGCGGGATCAGCGAGATGCTGAAAGTTCGTTAGCAGATTTACGTCTCTCGATTGAAGATACTCACGCAGAGGAGTTTCCTAGAAAATGGTAAGCATCCCACACGGATGGTAGAAGTTGGTTGCGGTCGAGCAGCACCATGCAATATGCAGCCTCAAACAAATGGGACATCGAGCAACCGACCATCCGTGTTTTGTTGACTAGCCTACGCGTTAATGTCGGGTCAAGAACTCGCTCCAGTCTACGTGTCTTTCCGACGGCGGTTTGTGACATCCGAAACGGACGCACGGTCAAAGGTATCTATATCAACTAGTCAAAAGGGGGTCCAAGAGGATCGGCGCGTATAAACATACCGTGCGGACCACTTCGGAGTCTGATAATTGCTTCAGGAGCTCAATGCCCGCAATATTCCAATCTTCACGAGGACCACCTGTGGCACTAACGGGCCCGAGGGGCAGATTGTGCCATTCCGTCCCCCATGGTAAGTTCTCTGCAGGTTCAGTGGCATCGTTCGTCATCCATTGGAACATGAGTTCGAAGGCACTGAGTGTCGGGCCACCGTCCATGATGGCATGCGGGCCATGAAAATAGAGGCCGTAATTTTTGTTGTTGCCTAAGAGAAGGTAGCAACGAAACCAAAGGGGACTTGCGTTCTGGGACTGGTAAGGGAGCCGACGTTGACTAGTATCTTCGACGAAAGCGTCGACGTTGAGATCTTGTTGTACAGTGCAAAAGGCATAGTCCATCCAGCACGTGAGCTCCGATAGGCTTTGTACAGGCGCATATACCCATGATCTCGGGATAGGACCGGAAACATCGCCCACTATGTTGGTTGCAATGATGGGACACGTAAACCTGCGCATATATTGCCTGTAAGGATACGTCATACACAGCATAAGGTAGGAATTATTACCGAAGCCTAGCAAAGGCGTTGCGGGCGCGTTGTTCCACCTCGTCCGCGGCATACAGGCTCTGAAATGTGAAGCCGACACACGCATCGGTCATACTAAAGAAAGAGTGAGTATATGCTAGCAATAAATAATTTTGATTGAGCTACCCATCAAGTAAAACACTGGTTCGATCATCAAACAACTCAGATCCTAGCAACTGGCCTTTGTACAAGGTCAGGGGTAAGAAGATATGATATTTCAAATGGAAAATACCTTGTGTAAAGTGGGGTTTTGCGACCAGATATACGCATCCACGAGGGCTCTGGATAATGAGGGGCGTTCATTGCGGCGATGAATTCTTTGACGCTTGGCTTTATATAAAGCCGCGCATACCGCAGCAACTGAAACCCATTTCAACGTGGACAAAAGCACTGTGGCGCTGATCGGAATGCAGTATCTAACGTCACCACCAAGTATTTGATTAACGTTCAGCCTACGACAAGCCCACTCGCAAGGAACAGGACGTTGAAGCTGAAAAGCCACTGACCAGTCATATTGACGAAACGGCCGCATTGCCAGCATGCGCTATCATGCACGAGCTAGGCCGCTATCTTGTCTCAGTTTTGAATGGCCAGCCTAGATGGTATTCATAGACAATTCGGCCCGTCGTATCTCTTGGACGCATGGCATGGTGCGAGACCCGGAACGAGCCTCGAGCCGGATCATCATGGAACCGTGACAAAGCCATGAAGTACAAACAAACAACCAAACAATCCTTAGCTACCGCGACCATGTCCGAGTTCGCAGACAAAGCCGAGTTTATAAAATGTATGAATTCAAGGTACTCTTTTAGCTAAAATCTCAACTAACCTACCGTGTCCAGCAAAACTTCGAGAACGCGAAGAGTTTGTTCGTGAGTCTTGGGTGAAAGCCATGGAAGCTCGGCTTGTACGCGACGAGCTCGTGAAATGCCATAGGCTTGAGGGCGTCAACCACCTGGAGAACTGCAGATGGCTCTCAGACAAATATATTTCGATGCTCAAAGAGAACAAGGTACGTGATACCCGTACATTCTCACTAGTACCACTGAATGGACGTTGGCAATAGGTCAAGGGCTACAAAAAGATTGATGTCTGAATTGTCCTAGCGCTTCTTAGAATGACCACTCCAATTACACAGCATCAATCGTTGTTTAAGTGGTGTCCGCGGTGTTGCACTGGTAACCATCCCGTGCATGAGAACACATCGAACTTCGTACCTGCTCGGAAAACACGGGTGACTGAGAATGATCAAATTGTGAAGGAGAGGAAGAATTATATACCCAGTCTCTCGCATTAATGTGCTCGCGGCTCTAATCTGCTCCTTCTAGCAATGTCTAGACTTTAGGCATGGAAACGAGATCCAAGATGCACAAGTGAGCAATTGATGAATGACGCCGAAGAAGACACTAGTATTCGCAAGGCCCAGAATGCGATACTTCCGTTGTTATCAAAGATCTTGACTTCCACATCATATATGGATTACCACCTGTATAAGATACCCAATAGGATGCAAAGATTGTCGAGTAATGGACAATTGTTTTACTCCGCCCACTCAATACTTCTTCCCCTTCCTCGTCTTCTTTCCCTCTGCGCCGTTCGTCTCGCTGCCTGATCCCTCACTGACTGCAACATTATCGGACTTTGTCTTCTTTGCCTTTGTTTTCTTGAGGTGGTGTTCAGGAATCCACTCTTCCTGATAACCGCTCGCACCGCTCGCGGTCACTGTGCCGACAGGTGCGCTAACCTGGGTTGGGCGTTTACGTTTCGGTTTCTGTGAAGGAACATATGCATTGTATGCTGTATATGTCACACCCGCGAGTGCGGCGAAAACTATGAGGTAGGTTGAGAGGCTGTTGACGAACGACAGGTCACTGAGCACTAAAGCGAGGGGATTTGAGATAATTGCTCGTACAGTTTGAAATCTAGCCAAGATGGCTCTGGCTCAACAATCGTCACCACTGAGTCATAGGCTGTCACACGGTATTTGTCGTCCTAAAAGATGTGTTTGTAAGTATGAAAGAAGCGAGTTTCAAACACTTACATCAACGGTGTGCTCTAGCCAAATGCTGAGTTTCAAGTCTCCTGGCTGGATCATTTTGAGTCAAAGCGCAATAAAGAATGACTGGGTGTTCATACCTTGAATCTAGAACGAAACTCGTCAGCATAGATACGTTGGCAAAGAATTCAAAAGAACTCACTCAGAGTAGAAAGAGTAAGGAATTTGTAGTTTTGAACCCTCGAGTAAGGGGATACCATACGCCAGTGAAGACGTCTGACGACACAAATGTTAGACAAGTCAAAGTAAGTACAACACGACACCACCGAACATTTTTGATGAGAGTTCCAGTCTCAGGATGATGGAACGACCCCGCAACCGATTGCAAAGTCACATTCCTGTCGGACTTGTTCTCGACCAGGAGGAAAATCTGGTTACGCTCTCCGTTTACCACATCTGTTATGCAGAGTGTCAAACTTTGCGAACTAGAGTGAGTCGCGGTGCTAGCACGTACGGCCAAAAGGATTGCTCTCGGGAAAAGTGGTTTGGATAAATATCTCAGGATCATCCAGAGCTATACAACAAATATATCTTCATTATTCGGTGGAAAAGCGAACAAACTCACAAGCAGAAACTCCCAGTGCCATCAACAGGGTGGCAATGCTCAAACCATGCGCAATATAAGTCGAGGGGCGCATATTAGATAAAGCAAAGCAAACGAAAGCAAAATGCGTAAATGTAGATGCTGGTCAGTGGTGGCCGGGCCAAGTCAGTTTCGAACCGTTTCAAGACGTTGAACTAGACGAATGTCATTACGTCTGCTATGAAATTTGACTCTAGGGCAGGTTTCTCACGTTCACATGGTCACTGCATGCAGAAACCATGGTCTTGAACATGCATCGCCAGAGGAGCAACGAACGTGCAGCATCATCGCATGTCAACTATCACAAAGAATTACTCGGCACTCATATGTAGCCTGAGATCTGTAACAGGCTGTTGACACGGTATTTAAAGTTATGGAGTTAATGTTCTCCCCATCGATTCAACCGATGGAGAACATTAAGTTCCAAGAAATTCGATTCGCATGTCCACCAGACCATAGCTCGAGATTAGAGAGAAAAAGACTTTTTCGTGGGGTTTATCCACCAAATCCCGTGCTATGGAATGCAAGTTCTGTTCTGGAACCTACCCAACTTGCCAAACATTTAAAGACGTCGTCAAGAGACTTCGAGGCTCGGCATTTGTGAGTCACTTTTGACTTGAGTACACGTTGTTCTGTGGATCTGACTGTGACTCGGGCGAGTCGTGGCGTACGCCATGCCTATCGAGCCGTGCCACTGGCTCTGATACGCATCTGCCCTTCAGCTGGCGGTTAGGGGGCTGACGTTCCTATCATACATATTGGTAAGCATATCACCTATATCCTTGAGGAAATGTTTTGCGCCTTTTCTCGGACGGTTCTTGCATAGGCGAGGGAAAGTTGGCTGAAGAAACCAGTGTCTGGTCCGAAATTCCTTGTTTTTCGGCCTAGATACTGGTTTCTTCACCAGATATTTGAAGGACATAGCATGAAGCTGTAATTGTCGTGTCTCTATGACCCTGCATCGGCGCGGTGCACACCATACTATGTTTCCACTGCGATTGTCGTGCTTGGGAGGTGCAATATCAATATCATACGTAAGTCTAGTTGCGCCTGCTCAATAAAAATTCAGTGTGAACGAGTTCGCAGGGGAATGATGGATCACGAGAGATGAATGAGCGGGTCAATTCACTACTGGTACTGAAAGTGCAACAAGGCCGAAGCATGGAGGGCTCCATCAATTCGGTACAAATGTTCCCAGTTCTCAGGCGGATTAAGGTACGTCATACGGTCCAACCACGTGTTGGGAGAAACCATCGCGATTGGTCAAGCAACCGTGTACTCTGATGAAAATTCCACCTTCAAATTTGAAAGATCGCGGCCTCTCGACAATAGCGGACTGCCTGGTCCCTGTTCATCGGTGCATTGCGCACGGCAGGCGCTTGTGAATGCACACACCCGACAGTGACACGTAAGTTCGGCACGTACTTGGCATGTACACGCGTCACTCGTGAAAACTTGTTTCAGTAGGTACTAATGCGACTGTAGCTGTGCTGATGTGGCCGACCAAAATGCGCAAAAGTATTGCACGGATGCCTGCCTTCAGATAGACAAAAACATTTAGCCTTCTCAAAGCCCCTGCCAGGTAGAGGTGGCGTGTGATAGCGATCTTGGTCACCCCTGCAGTGTGTATGTTGCGACCGGACGCCGGCAAGCGGACGCGGCTGCAGGACATTTCACACTTACGGAGCGATACATCCGCTCGCGAGAAACCGATACCTGTGTCAGAAGATAAAGGAACAACAGCCTGCCCTTGATGAATTGCGTGCTAGTCATCGCTTATCAAGTGAGCAGCGTCAGGATCGAGAAATGCCATGGTAACACCGCCTAGTTTGATTATGTGCGGTAGTCTGCTGTGTCGTATCAAAGTGACGAAATGCTCAATATCATTGTCACCTGTGGATTACAAGTAGACGCTGACAAGGAGTCACCCGATTGCTATCATTGTCATTGTCGGCGTCGAAGAGACGGTACAGATTATCACCTCAGACTCAACAGCGAACACGTAATCACGGTTTTTGTTTCTATCATCACCTGGTCACAGGGGCTCTGTTTCAAGGCCTAGTGGAACCAAGATACATTAGCAAGATCTCAGGTAGTCAGCCTTCGAGCCTCACTTAATAGCCATCAACACAACAGGGCCGAAGTTCCACAAGCTCATCGCACGGATCCAATCATCATCAGGTGGTCGACAACAGCCATGGTCCCACCATCACAATGGGCAGGCAGTAGCGTGGCCATCCGCCTTCATACGATAACTTGTCACCAATCAGGGTTGACTCGAGTAAGCGACAGGACAGTGCGACTAAAGCTGACTGCGTCAGGAACAGTGAGGAGAGTCCACATAAAGGTCACCGACCTGCAACTACTCACGCGCAGAACCCACGCTGAAATAACTGTATCGGCATGATCGCCGCTGCAGCAGTTGCCAAATCAGGGACCAGCAGGCAACGGAAGGCCGACAATCATTAATCAATTGGTCAGTGCAAGGAATGCCTGCACCGTCATATTCCCCGTCAAATATCCTGCACCACAGAATTTTCTTCACGAACTCCGACCGAGCGAGGTTGATGGAAGTAGCATGTTACATGTGTAGCAGGATGGTGCGTGCAAATGAGTAGGACATAAGATACTGCTTGACGGAAGCGGTAGAGAACAATTATTGCACTTGTTAGACACACTTGATTGGAACCTGATGGTAAAAACGAAAAAGAGAAACCAGGGAATTAAACAGGCAGGAATGAGAGTGGGTGTGAGGCTTGTACATGACCAAGATGGATTATCATAATAACAATTCCAATGTGTGTGAGTGTTGTGAGGTGAGATGACAGCGGCGGAGTGTATGCCGGCAGGCAGGATGGTGGTGGTCGGAGTGCGTGATCAAGTCAAGGAAGTTCTACAGCGTGGATATAGATAAAGGGCTACAACTCTTCGGGAATGTTAAAAGAAAAGTACGGATGGTGCAATGCGTCTCGGACGGTGATTCGCTGTGCTGGGTCAAAGGCGAGTAATCGCCGCACAAGATCCACAAATTGTTTATTGATCTGGTCCGTCGGAGGTATCACGTCCTGTGAGGAGTCGTTAGGAGAAGCCCATCCAGTCCACAACTGGTCGTCCTACCTGAAGAGGTCGGGTAGCTCGCACGTCCTTCTTGCTCTGCCGCGAAGCCTTCGCCTTCGGCCAGTCCAGCCGTGCACCATCCTTGAAGAACTCGGGCTTAGCCCGCGCCCCTAGACGGGCGAACCGATCAGGCATTTTACCCATGACCATCTCCATCATTGCAAGATGCTCTAGGTTGTCATGCGTCTGGTACAAAGCGACGCCAGTGTAGAATTCAACTAAGATGCACCCTAATGAGTAGGCATCACACGGGTATGACCACCCTAAACCTGGAATGGAATTAAATTAAATGTGTCGGAGAAAACTTGAAGAGGATCTCACTCACCAAGAATAATCTCAGGCGCACGATAGTGTCGCGTGGAGACGACAGTTGAGTGATACTCTTCCTCAAAGATTGCCGATCCAAAATCTATAAGACGTATATCTGTTGAAGAGAGCATCCTTTTCGTCCGCGGTGGTGCGTTACGCTGACAAAGCAGGTCAAACTCTGACACATTAGTCACATCAAATCTTACCTTGCCAGGTACAGGCACCACAACTAGTCGGTAATCGTTGCGTACAAGCAAGATATTTTCCGGTTTAAGATCCGTATGAATCAAGTGAAGGTCATGCAAGACTGACGCAACATGAGAAGTTTAGGACGAAACAAAGGAGATCAAGTACTCACAAGCTACGCTACCAAGCAATTGCCTGGCGAACGACTGTATATGGTTTCGAGGAAACGGCGCAAATTCATTTTCCTTCAAAAAATCGTACACACACATGCCAAGTAATTCTGACACTAGGCAAATATGGTTTCGATGGTCGAACCAGTGCAACAGATGAATACATTTGCTGAAAGATACGTTTAATGTTTAGAATGGGTAGATGGTCGGTTATTGATACGCACTGGACGTTTGATGGATCGCGCTCCTTAAGTTTCTGGAGAACGCGAATCTCGATCTTGCTGGCATCGCGATACTTCGGGATAGCGCGGATAATCTTGATCGCTACCCGGTTCTGGTTGTGGATATCAACCGCTTCTACAACCTTGCCAAAGGTTCCTTGCCCCAAGAGACGAACAGTACGATCTAGAAGCAAGAAGTTTCATCAGTTGAAAAGAGATGGATCGAAGTGAGAGGGTGACTCACATCGATTATAAATAATGTCATCTGGGACAATAATGTAATGGCCCTCCTTATCATCACAAGGGATGTTGCCATTGACAGTCTGTGAGCGAAACGTGAGTATGGAATGGAAGCGATTCTGTAGAACGAACGATGATTACGTACATCAGCCGTGGCAGCCCCGCTGCCGCTGGCCCACGATTTGGTCGACGTTACGGGTTGCTGCTGCTGTAGTGCAGCAGCTGTCTTCTTTGTGACAATTGGACGGGAGTCATCAGCAGGCTCCCGTTTCCTCTTCTTAGGCGCTGGCGCCACGATCGCTGCGGACGAGGTGCTCGCTGAAAGGGTCTGTGCCTCGGCGGCAGCACGGGCCCTTGTCCGTATTGGGGCGGAATATACTGGAGGTTGATACGAGGCCGAAAAGACATTTGTATGGGTTGTTGCGGGCGATATTGTGGAAGGAGGAGGAGTATCTTCAATGACTATGACCTCACGGACCCTGCCTTCCTCGTCGACCTCTTGAACTTCGCTGTAGCTCACTGTATATTGATGTGCGCGCTTCCTCTTGCGAGAAGTAACTGGAGGAGTGGGCATTACTATGGGGTTTGGGAGAGCCCTTGAACTATTGAGAGTGAGAGATTGTGGAAGATATTGAGGCAACATTGGAGCAAGCTGACGATGCAGAGCTGTCTGCATCGTCAAAACTGATGTTGCAGCCGTGGTGGCAGGAGTAGAAAAGGAAGAAGGGACGTTAAGGGAAGGATATTGAAAGCCAGCGTAGGAGCTGAACGGTGGACCGCTTTGAGAGAATGTAACACAGGATGAAATGGTAGTTGTTGTGGTTTATTTATTTCCGAGTTATAAAGTTGGTGTTTAGCCACTCGCTGATAGCCACAAACCACGTTAAACCAGCGCACGGACAGCTGTGATCTGTCAAACGCTTAAGACTAGTGACCCGGGGCCCTCTAGGGAACCTTCTCCTAGAATTCTGCTATATGGCTTCTTGTGGCCGCCGGTATACTCAGTACCCGACGGCAGTCTGCGATATCAAGTACTCGAGGCCATGACTTGGCTCAACATGGAACTATCTCGGAGTCCTGTGGTGCAGAGCTTGATATATTTATCTTGTTTCACTGACCAAACTGTGTCACTGTCATATGTATGGGCAAATTTACATCCTAAATCTTGTTTTTAGGTCCACGTTTGTCCCGCTTACGATCACTGACCGTATCATAGGCTAGCCTACTAGAGCCGCTCCGGTGACGTTCACGGCAGCTGCTGCTCGTGCAAAATTCAAGTTCTGCCCGCGAGTGCTCCGTCTGAACTTCGATCGAGTGACTGACAACGGTAAGTACTACATTTCATTCCAACAGCATCAGATGGGTGCCAATTGGTATATGAAAGATCCGAAACAACATCGTGGCATTACACGATGAATACAAGCAGTGTGATCATGGGCTTTTGCAATCAAGGAACCTTATTCAAGACGCCAGCGACCGCACACAGTAAAAGGGAATACCAGATTCGGATTACGTTTATAAATATTTATCATAAACTTTACCAAACATGGCTACGAAATGGGCTGAGATCTATTTTACTAAGAAACGTGACCATAATTTATTGACTACTCGTCACGCGCATGTGTCACAGAAGGCCGTCGCTCGCTGAGGACGACGTCGACTGCGAGTCAATCCCCCTTTGTTACCACCCAGCTCATCGTTGCTTTCGGCGACGCAGATGCAATTATGCGGAGTCTTCCATTTCCAGTAGCTCCTACGTTCGACCATGAAGTACCAAGTGAACATGGAACGCCGTTCAGCCCTGCTAGCGATATTCCTATCGATCCTGCACTCGCTGGGCCACTACCCATCGACCCAGCTATCATGGGAAACGAAGCCGTTCAGTTAAATGTTTCGCAGCAAGTAAGTTGTGCTTGATGATTGAATATGTCATACCGCGCAGGCGCCAAACGCGTCGCGTGTTGTAATTAGAATTCTTTGCAAGACGACTCACATACTTGCAATTAGGGTCCACCCGTGCACATTCCAGAGGATTTCATTCCGCCTCGAACTCGACACTACTCTCAGGAGCCTTCGCAATATGACCAAGGTCCCCGTGGAGATCCATTTGCGCCTCAACCTGCACCTTATCTACATATTCAAGAAGACGCCGTTCCACCACCCATCAAGCCACCAAAGAGAAAGCGAAAACCCCGGCGAGAACCCGAGTGTGGGTTTTGTCAGGGGGATGACAAGAGGAACAAGGAGGCTGAACCCGAGGTTATGGTCACTTGCGAAGAGTGCGGTCGCAGTGGTACGTGTAATTACCCAGGCAAAACTTGAAATTTTGACAAAACTTACAATTAGGTCATCCGAGCTGCCTGCAACTTGGTGCCATCGCAGATACCATTCGCTCATATCCCTGGAAGTGCACCGAATGTAAAATTTGCGAAATTTGTCAAGAAAAAGGCGATGATGTGAGTAAGCCTCCTTAACTATTAGAAATTGCTCGTATTTATAACGATACAGGAGAGAATACTCTTGTGCGACTTTTGTGATCGAGGTGTGTTTTATACGTCATCTGTATCTTGGACAATGACTAACTTACCAAATCAATCAGGGTGGCATATGGATTGTATGCAGCCTCCCCTGGAAGAAACGCCTCCCGGAATATGGCACTGCCCAATGTGCCCCCCATCCCTCTTTCCTTTGGAATCCGACGTTGCATCCACCCCAAATTCCGCTCCCCAAGATATAGACGAGGCAACTGCCGAGCCTGAAGTGGATGTTGAAGTTGACGATGGTGATGACGATTCGTCTGAAGACTCTTCAGACTCTGGATCTGCATCAGACGATACCAATACTGTGCAAGCACCAACACCCCGCCAACGACCCAGTCAGCGAATAAAGAAGCCACCAAAGCGCAGAATTGAACAGCCAACCCCACGGCCTCTCAAACGCATTCGCCTGCGCTCGCCTGCGGCACACCCGCTTGTCGTACGCTTGCGAATACCTTTAAAGGGTAAAGGCAAAGAACGAGAAGAGGACCCCGACAGAAATATATTCGAGGACTTTCTCAGTCCTGCTGCTAGGGACATGACAAAGACAGGGATCACAGACTCTGACAGGGCACGATTTGATAAAAGTTGTTTGGCCGCTGAGGTTTTCCTTGTCCTCTCGCTCTCATGAACAATGAGCTGACTCCTCTACACAGGAAAAACTTGCACTTCCACCTCAATCAGCACCACCAGTTGACACACCTGATCCTCCAATAGCTGGTCCTTCATCTCGTCCCCTACGGTCTCATGCTCTCCAACAAATAACCATACCTTCCTCATTACCGGCTCGCTCGCCAGTGCCTTCCACACCTGGTGCGATTCCGCACACACCTTCCACTATCCCTGCCACCCCGTCAGGTTTCCCAGCACCTCCTTCCACGTTACGCATCCGGATCATCCGCTTTGGGAAGTATGACATCCACCCGTGGTATGACGCCCCCTTTCCTGAAGAGTTCTCAAATATCCCGGATGGACGACTGTGGTTCTGCGAATTTTGCCTCAAATATATGAGAAGTGGCTTTGCTTTTGGTAGACATAGCGTGAGTTAGGCCCATGACACGGGGGTATATATGAGTACTGACTACTTTACAGATGAAATGCAAAACACGACATCCACCAGGTGACGAGATTTATCGCGATGGTGCCATGTCTATTTTCGAAGTAGACGGACGCAAGAACAAGATATACTGCCAGAATCTTTGCTTGCTGTCGAAGATGTTCCTAGATCACAAGTCACTCTTCTACGACGTCGAACCATTCTTGTTCTACGTTATTACAGAAACTGACGATATGGGTGCGCGTTTTGTGGGCTACTTCAGTAAAGAGAAATGTTCTCCAAAGGACTATAACGTCAGTTGTATCATGGCGTTACCTGTGAGGCAGAGACAAGGATGGGGGAATTTCTTGATCGACTTTAGTGAGCATTGGTAAAATAAGACCGCAGCGATACAAGGCTGACATTTGACTCTAGGTTACCTTCTCTCCAAGAAAGAACAGCGCGCGGGATCACCCGAGAAGCCACTTTCAGGGCTCGGTCAACTGGGGTACAGAAACTATTGGACCCTCGCACTTATGCGATACCTTCATACATCACCGGAAAACCCAACCCTCGAAGGTATGTTTTTAAGCTTCCTGAAATAATGAGTGCGTTGACATTCATTATTGACTACAGCTATCAGCAAGGGCACATCCATGACTATCGAAGATATTTATAATACCCTCCACGACCAGGGAATGATCTCTGTGCAATCTGCTACACCACCTATGAGACCTACACCAGGGCAAGCTATCAAGTTCCCGCGAGGGCGCAAGAACGGTATTGCGCGGCGTCACCTTCAACGGCAGAGTACGATCAACAAGGAGGAAGAGGCCGGAAGCAAGGCTAACACACCCTTTGTCCCCCCTACGCGATACCAGATCACCTGGGATCCCGAAAAGGTGCAACGCTACCTTGAGGCGTGGGAGAACAAGGGATACATGAAACTGAAACCGGAACGGTTGAAATGGACGCCGTTTGTGCTGGCACGGACAAAAGCTGGCGGGGAAGTCTTGCAAGCAGAGTTGGGTGCCGGCATGGGTGCTTTGAACGGCGTGGCGGAAACACTAAACCAAGTCACTGATCGGGTGGACAATCAGACGCCGGCCCCTGGCACTGCCGAACCCTCCTTCAGCGTATCAGAGGCAGCGCCTACAGACAGTCATCATGTCTTAGACACTCTTGCAGCGCGCCTGTTTGATGACGTCATAGCCAAAAACCCTGAAACACCTGTACCAAAGAAGCAGTTGCGGAGTCGCGTTAAAGGAGGTGAAGTGCCTCGATCTGTCTTCTCACGAACGCAGTCGAGTCGTAACACGATCACCCGCACTGCTCTCCGACGACACACACGTTCTGTATCTGCTCGTCCTATTACTGGCATCGATGGTGCGGTCAACAGTGCTGCCCCTCAACCTGATGAGCTGGCGGAACAATCGAGTCCTGATATTCCTGCCAAACGGCGACGGGGACGGGCACGGATCAAGCCACCGGATGATGCATTGTCAGCAGTATCTGAGTCTGGGAGGATGACTGCTTCACCGTCACCATCAAGACCCCTGACTCGAGTCAAACGCAGGAGGATAGAATCGCCTGAGTCGGAAACCCCTTCAGAGCGTGTGGAAGACCATGCTGACCCGCCTGGTGGTCCTACCCACTCTAACGGTCACATTAACCCCGTCAGTGAGGCCCGTCAGGAGGAAGATGTCTCTCATCATTCATCCGGATCATCTGGTTCTGTTAAATATGGCGCTCAATCTCCTCGAGTGGAGACGACCTCGTCTATGTCAGAACTAGATACACGATCCTCACCTGCTCAGTCGCAACCACCGGATGACGAGATTAAGTCGGAGGAAGCGGATACACCTCTCACCGGCATAACCAGTCGACACAGCGTACCAAGCGACGACACCTTGTTTGTTGTGGAGACTGCAAACAGGGTAGGGAGTAAGGACTCTGGAGGCTCTGATATCATCAGAGTCGTGCACTCACCCACTTCTCAAACTACCGGGAGGGAAAGTGCTGGACAAGACTCAGTGCCCATTTGTTCCGCTCCAGCACTATCCAACGATCTCGACCAATATTCTGATCTGGATGCGGAGGGCGAGCCGGATGACGAGGTTGAATGAAAAGTTATATAATTCTGGTCTTTACTGCTACAATATCATGATCTCTAGTACTTCGTATTGCTACATACATTGTTTGTACCTTACTTGCTTTTGTCGGAATCAATCGGAAGAATGTGAACTGGAACTGCGACCTAACCTGGGCGAACTGGTACATGATGATTTCTTGCGTGACCGGTTTTGTTTGGCGGCGACTTTAGAACCAAACAGCCCGCCCTTTCTCAAGCCGAGCCACAACACACGCACGAGCGGTTCACGCCGGTTCATTGTGGTTCACAGCCTGGCCTATGGAATATGGAAACTAACAAGTGAGTGCTAATCTCGTCATACCCACACCCCTTCCACTTGTTCGCGGTCACCGATGATGTAGAGCTCAACAATGTTTATACCTGCGGCAGCGACCCAAGCATGGCTTTTGGCCATCTTCAACGAGACCCAAACTTGCAGACTAACGTCAGCAATGTCTCGGTACGCTGTGTATTGCTTCGAAGAAGCTTTAAGCCACTGATATCATATCGACTCCAATGAATGACAATGCAGAGTCTGAATCAAGCGCTGGGATCGCATCTTAACCCTACCATCAATGGGCGTCCCCAATTCCATGACGGCACAGCATACAGGCTGTCTGATTCACCGCCGACAATTCTAGATCAAAATTGTGCTTCACGGTCTGCCCAGCCAATAGTTGGTGGCCCTTCTCATGCTTCACCCATTCACGAGTTTTCGGTACTCCCAGCCAACGAAACTCAAACTACCAGTGGGCCTAAACGTAAGCAGACCGATGGTTTGGCTCCCAGTGGTAGTTCGCAGTCGGGAAAAAGACGGAGAGAAGGGGACGACATGAGTGATCCCTTTGACATCGATGGTGCGCACGGTTCTAAACACTGGACTGACGACGAGAAGACGAAATTATTTAATTGGCTCATGGGTGTGGGTGAAGACAACCACTGGAATGCGCTTCGAGCTACCAAGAACTCGTGTCTTCGCGAGGTGTGTATTCACTTGGGATGGTACACTAATTAATCACTTACTTACTCGGAGACAGTGCGCCGTTGAGGTGTTTGGTGGCAAGAAGACTTATCAGGCGCTAAAGGGCTGTTATGAGCGAAATTTCAATATATTTAAACAGGTCTATGCATTCGAAAGTTTCCACACGCAATTGGGGAATGGTCCTGTCAGCTTTACGAATGAAACAGACAGGTTGCGAGAATATGAACGGCGACTACAAATTGCTCGCAAAGGCGGTTGTGACGTTGGCAATGTGGGTGCCAAGACGATTGACCATTGGCATAGGTCAGGCTGGTATACTTTGTTCCACAGAAGGTGTGTTGCCTTTCTCTTGGTTATGGGACCATCTAAGATGTCATGATTAGATGGAACGGCGATCCCGCCACTACGCGGTCCGCAAACCGCCAAAGTAACGTCCCGGGGGCAGCCAACTCCCACGGCGGCGAAGATGACGACAACGATTCATTAGAAGCAACGGAGACAATTCCAACTCTTCAACCTCAAATTCAACCTCAGAGCGCACCATCTCATCCTCAACCTCAAGTTCAACAAGTTCATTCACAAGCACGCCCTCCTACCTTCGTTTTTACATCACAACCCACCATTGCAAATAAGACTAATAACAGCGAGCTTCCTATACAGGAAGCTGGACCATCAAATACCCCAAGTCGAACAGTCTTCCCCAACATACCGTCACCAAGTAGTGATGCGTCTGTCGTCAATTTTGCTTTACCACAAAACATGATGGCTGCATGCTTGCAGCTTTTGCAAGCGCAGGTTCAGCACAGCAAACTCAAACTAGAATATCTTAGGAGAAGAGAGGAAAGGGAAGAAAGAGACTGTGTTGCTCGTAAAGATGCCGAGCGTGCTCGACTGGAAAGAGAAGCCGCCGAGTGGGAGCACACAAAGGAGACAGCTAATGTCAAGCACAGAGCCCAACTCGCAACAGATGTATTGGCGAATCCAGTGGTAGATGGATCTGTGCGCCAGGCTGCGGCTGATTATCTTAAAAGACTATTTGCTTCAGACTGATCCGGACTTATGGACATCAAGTACTATATAATACTGGATCGTGAATTCGTTCGCCACCGTATCACAGACGATTGATTATGGGTCATTTTTTGTCAGTAAGTAGTTCGCCGTTTGGTCAAATTCGTATTTACATGGTTGTATTGTAGCTGAGTGTGTTTCATCATGAAATACATAATTTTCATCCAAGATAAAGGTATTTGTTTAAAGAATTGATCGCTGGCAAATATTGTTAGCATTACGACTAGCAGATGATCCAGGAAGTATCCGGCTAGTATGTATACTCTGACGCAAGAACAGATGAAGCTGTATCACCCGATGATCACACGAGGCGAGCGGACCCCCGACCACACGGAAAACAGCCCCCACAAACGCTCAGACATTGAACTCCAGAGACCACCAGCAATGAGAACTTGATCGAACATCTAATGACGACTGGTGGGTACTGGACCTCATCTATTTCTTGTCAGCTTTTGCGTCTTGTACAGAATCTTTTCCAAAAAAAAAGGTGGAAAGTTTTCCGTCAGAAGTACAGCATCGTAGAAGGACAAAGTGCACCCACAACCAGGCTAAATCGGAGGACACCGCTGTCAAATGGAGCAAAGACAGGTTGAACAAATGATTTCTTGTAGAGTAATCAATGTTGATGCGATCATCCGCAAGAACGGATGCTGATTTCTGAGAAGTTCCAGGAACTCACTTCGTCACTGCGAGGATTTACATAAAGTTGCAATTGCCAGTTAGTGCATCTTATTGAACGGGTTTAACATGTATGCAATTGGACGAACTACCCTTTTTACAGTTTACAGTTTCGAACCAGCTGTGTATTACTGCTCGTCCCCGCATTACCAAAAACAATCGATTGATGATAATGTCATTCAGATGACTCCCTCTATTTCAATTCATTCCCCAATTTTTTCTCGGGCCTTAGAAGCTAAATGGGTCGTCATGGGTGCCCATGATGTGGGGTGCATAGATAAGTCGTTACCTGCCTGGATGTGACATGTTGAAACATGTCACTGAACTGTTCGTTCTCAGGAGTTAGACATAATGTGGTAACTTGCAGGGACCTGTGAAAACCTGTGTTTTCTTTCTGTCAAGTACGTATCAAAAAGACTTAACATAGCTTAATATGCGAGGCCGCATTGCCCGCGTGCCCGCGTCTCGCCGGAATCTCTCTATGGGGAGATCTGAGACTGTCGGATCAACTAGCTTCAACTTGGACCCTCTATTATCAGGCCACTGTTCTCCGGTCTTTCCACTGGGGCATATTTCCATGCGTACTGATAAACAGTCCAGCCGTCGGGAAGTCATATTCCCACAGCCGTTGGAGCACAAATGTACTAAAGGGACGTATACTGACCTTTTGGCAAGGGGGTCGACTCAATCTGTAAACATGATATCCGGTGCAGTTATCTGCTTGGTCACATTTTTTGCCTATATAGCTTGGCGTAACACCCGGCGGTACACTCTGAAAGACATCCAAGGACCTCCTTCGCACTCATTCTGGCTAGGTGATACCATATATTCTTTTCAAACCGTGGACCTCCCTCATTTACATCTGCAGGTAGCGAGAAAGTACATCGACACGCCAAACAAGTGGGGGAACTGGAATTTCAATGGGCTCGCGAATATGGTCTAACTTGGATGGTTAAGGGATGTTTGGGGGTAATGTTACCAAGTCCTCCGGCATTCCACTACTCACGAGTTGCCTCAGGAGGAAGTTCTCTGGACCGCTGACCCCCGTGCCCTGCAATATGTCTTTCATACATCTGGTTATAGATTTTCAAAGAGAACCGTCGCCACTGAAACGACGCGCCTCTTTACAGGGGAGAGTATTTTGACTGCAGAGGGTGCGTCTTTTTACATTTACTATCTTAGTAGTACACAGCTCATATCTTTCAGCCGTTGATCACCAAAGGCACAGAAAGATCATGAATCCTGCTTTTGGTGCTGCTCAACTTCGAACATTTTTGCCTGTTTTCCGCCGTTCGGCAGCTCGGGTAAGATAGTCAAGAAGTCTCATAGAAACTTGGTCGCTCATGTTTTTCTTTAGCTCTCACAGAAGTGGAAAGACATGATCCAGTTAGGAGAAAACTCTGATGGATGCACAATGAATGTCAGCGAGACTTTGTCCAGAATGACCTTAGATGTCATTGGCGAAGGTGTGTAATCGACATTTGTCTCATATGTATTGAATTCATGTTTGCAAATTGAAGTCGCTTTCGACCACCGCTTTGGAGTTCTTAACGACAATGGAGTAGACAACGAGTTGGTGCAGGCGTTCAACAATCTCTTGTATGTCTCGCAATCCTTTGAGCCAGGTCCTATGTTAATACACGAACTTAGCATTGATACGCTATTGAACCCATCTTCATGGGATCTCATTTTTAAGTCAACCTGGAGATTCTTTCCTGGACCAGTTTTGAGGTGCTTGAAGTATTTGCCTTACAAAGAGTACCGCCGTTTCTCGACATATCTGCAAACTGCCATTCAAACAGGAAATACCATCATCAACGAAAAGGCGGCTAGTACAGAAAAGGGCAGCAAGGACATCATCAGCATCCTTGGTATGTTCTCCGCCGAGGCATGATCTATGTATAATTGCCTCACGAGTCTCGGTGTCTTAGTACAATCCAATCATATGGAGGACGCACGAGCTCAGCTGAGTGAAAGAGAGATACTGTCGCAGATAGCGTGAGTAGTAATGAATATTATCACAAATGATATGCCAGTCATTGATTGCCACATTCTAGCACCTTGCTGGTCGCGGGTCATGATACTACCGCCTCATCTCTCACATGGCTGCTATACGAGCTCTCAAAGCACCCGGAGGATCAGCGGCGCATCCGTGACGAGATTAAAACAGCAAGATTAAATGTGGAAGCTCGCGGCGATGATGATTTGCTGCCCAGTGATTTTAATAATATGGATTTCACCAATGCAGTTATTAAAGTCTGTCTACCACTTATTTCCGACATTCTATTCTCACCTTCATTTGTCTCGTAGGAGGGACTCAGATTGCATCCCATAGTTCCTACATTGGTCCGGGAAGCAGATTCAGACGATGTTATACCACTTTCTCAGCCAATTAAGACTAGGTCAGGCAAAATTATTAATGAAATAGCCATCTCGAAAGGCCAAGGCATCACAGCATCCATTTGCACTTATAACAGGTTGGTTCCATTGGTGCTTGAGTGGTTGTTCCGTCACATAGATTAAACTTTTCAGGCTGCAAAGCATTTGGGGAGAAGATGCGGACGAGTGGAACCCAAACCGTTTCCTGGACAATGGCAGGGAAAAGTCATCGTTGGGAGTTTTTGCCAATCTGTGTGTATCTTCTTTCATTACTCTCTCATGAGCTAAATCAGTCCGGCACTCAGAATGACTTTCTGTACGCTATTTGAAATTTTTTCTTCCCCGGAAGTCACTCACGTATTTTAAACTAAAGCGGCTGGTCTCCGTGCTTGCATCGGGTAAGTGAAACAGTCAGCGAGTGGTATCATTGATTCCCATCTTCCTGTGACTAGCTGGCGTTTTGCGTAAGTTCATGATCAGAGATACTGACCATTAGGCTTACTCGTGAACTACAGAGTTCTTGAGATGCAAGCTGTGCTCGTGGAGCTTGTCGAAAATTTCGAGTACCGATTCCCCGAAGGTGTCGAGATCATTCGATTGAATGCTGGACTCATGGCCCCTATGGTTGAGGGCAAGATGCATGAAGGTGTTCAGATGCCTTTAGAAGTCAGTATCATTGCATAGATTGGGATGTCTTTGACAGTGGTGGTGGATACGGAAGATAACACTAATACCTTGGGTATGCTCAATGTTAGCTACTTACCTCTCGTATCTCTTGGTAACCGCGCGAGACAATCTTGTATGACTTCTGTAGAAAAGATAATGCGGACTATCATATACCGGACTTGCGGAACAAAAAAATTCCAGATTATCCAATAAAATATTCTATACAAAAACCAAATCGTAGGTCAACGTAATATCATGGACGATATCATATGTCAGTATCAAGCGCCGCAAAACAGACAGAGATGGAAGTATTAGAGGGAGAGTTTGAACAACAGGATAAAGCTGCGAGATGTGCGACGGACGTCCAACCATCCCAGGGTGTGGTCGCCACGTCCCAGTTCGGTCGAGACTGTTTGCATTGCCAGCACTGTCGTAGTGTGATTTGGTCATGAGCATAGAACTTCAATGGAGTGTGTAATTAGAGGGAGCGAAAGGACCTAAACCAACAAATGCCCAACTTGTACTTTGTCAGGAGTTCGACAGCTGTCGGCCGTCGTCGTTCGGGACCTTCATAACAACATATTGCAATGCAGAAGGCTTTGGCATGGCTACTGTCCAACAAAATGGCACAAATACAGAAGGTAGGGTTTAAGAATAAAAATTTCTTGAGGATGCGGTGCGGGAATACTGAAACCAGTGTGAGATGACGGATCCATGAAACATGCCCAGGCTGAGAGGTTGCAGAAAGTCCTTGTGACAAAATCTGCGGTTGGCTTGAAGCTGAAGCTGCCGACGCTGTGGCGTCACTCGCTTGTTTGCCCCCAAGAAGTTTGGCTGACTGGCAGTGTCAGGATTTCCTGCAAGATGTTCTTTGATTCGTAAAGTCAGTTTAGTCATTGTACGATCTCTGAGTAGCGAAAAGAGCGCTGGCAATAGTGATGGGGTCGTCCTTGCGCTAGCATGATAATAGCGAACCGTCACTGATCTTTGCTTTGTTGGCTTCCTCGATCTTCCCCTTCAGACGGCTAGACTTGGCGAAGTCCCTGACATATGCAGACCCTTGCTCCAGTCCTTAACCTGTAAGAGCCTTCTAGTAGTACCGCGCAATCTGTACAACTAAATTAGTATTGCAGGAACTCGAGAAATACATAATCATACCTTGAAATATTCTTGCAGGTGCCATGTACGACGTCCGTGAGTGCAGTATAGATCCTGGACTCGTAGTTACTAGGGTTGGTAAGTAGATGCTACCATTCAAGTTGCTATTAGATTTTAATGTCCGACACAACTTGTCTGCAGGTGACGCTGTACTACCGCTGAAAACATGATCTTCACCATTTAATTACTTTATTTCACTTAGAATATGCTATGTGGTATTGCATGCTCAGTAAAGTAGCTTCACTGCTTTAAAATTGAGACAAATTACGAAATGGTAGACCGTCTTGACCGACAGTGCATGACTTGATAATTACTTGAGTGACAGTTGTTCTCCTCTCCCAGCCGCCGCGCCGCGAATTCGAACTTTCAAGTTGCTCCGAATCGCGGATGTCTCTCCCAGTATTCTCCCTTCCGACTTTACCTGATGCGCCGCCTAAATCTGTGCTCGCTTTACAAGGTCTTGATCAAGCTTTAGTTGAAGCTGAAGTTGTCAATCCCTCCTCTCGACTACCCATATTACCCGAAGGAGATGATGTTCGCACTGGTTTATCTGAGAGGACAAGAAGGCGCCTCATAGAACTAGGGATTACTGAGCTATTTGCTGGTAAGATTCGTCGATCCACTTGCACACATAACCTGACGACCTCACAGTTCAGACTGCACTTCTTCCTTTTCTGCTAGGTTCTTCCGCCACGCGGAGATCACTGTACGAACCGTATGACCTATTACAAGACGTATGTGTTTCCGCGCCAACTGGAAGTGGGAAAACACTCGCATATGTACTCCCAATTGTTGAGGTAACAAGTCGCGCAATTTTTGGAATTCTTGATTGATTCAATGAGGTCAGATTCTGTCGACAAGAATTGTCACTCATCTCCGTGCTCTCATCGTTCTTCCGACGCGTGATTTAGTCATGCAAGTTCGGGAAACAATAGAGGCGATCGCAAAAGGACGAGGTTTGAAGGTTTGCTTGTTTTTGTCTGATTATCAGTCAGTTTACATTTCGAATCTGCATCTAGATTGGTTCAGCCACTGGACAGCATTCGTTCGCTCATGAGCAGTCGCAACTAGTTGCGGATATGTCAGCCAAGTACGTGTCAGTCCGTGTTTTGTGACCGTATTGACGTTTGCGAAAGACTCTCTGGTGGATCAAGTAAAGTTGATATTTTGATCTGTACGCCGGGGCGCCTTATTGATCATCTTAACGGAACACCCAACTTCTCGCTCCAACACCTTCGGTTCTTGGTCAGCCTCTTTGGTCATTTATCATATTTTTCTCGAATGATTGCTCGTTTTTCCAGGTAATAGATGAAGCCGATCGATTGCTTGCTCAATCATTCCAAGACTGGCTGGCTCAAGTTCTTTCTGCCACGCAACCATCTCCCAGAATGGCCTTTGAGACAACTGAAACCAAAACCCCAGTCCCCCTCTGTGATTCTCTTGCTCCCGCTTTTCTTCACCTTCACAGGGGAGTAGACCTACACACCGTCATCGACGAAAAGAAACACACCTCGTGTCAAAAATTACTGTTTTCCGCGACACTCACCAGTGACCCGGGAAAGCTTGCGGCTCTGGACCTCCGAAATCCAAAGTACTTCGTTGTGCAAGGTCTATCTGATGAATCAGAAATCGATGGCATTCCCAATATTATAGCAGAACGGTTCACTATGCCCGAAGCACTAAAGGTACACGACAGTAAATGCAATCCTGCCAGAAACTCACTCATGAATCATAGGAACACATGATAATTTGTGAGGCCTCCCAGAAACCATTGATGCTCTTCCATCTTGTACACAATCATTCTGTTCGCAATGCACTTGTTTTCACAAAATCATCCGAATCGGCCTCTCGTCTTGTTCGCTTGTTCGAATTCTTCGAGGCTGCTATCCCCTCCAGCGGAAGTGCAATCGTCGTTCGGTCGTATTCGAGTGATCTTCCGACTAACGAGCGCAGGACCATATTAGCGAAATTCAAGGCTCAAGAGGTCCATCTGGAAGTTTAACACATTTTGTTTGCTTGGCCTGATGTACTGACCAGACTTTAGGCTCATATGCTCAGATCTCATATCAAGAGGTATCGACATCAGCCATGTATCGCACGTAGTCAGTTACGACGCACCGGTAGACATAAGAAAATATGTACACCGGGTTGGTCGAACTGCTCGAGCAGGGAGAGCTGGAGACGCTTGGACATTGGTCGAAGAACAGGAGGTATGTCATGTCACAGACCTGCCTATGCCATTTTTGCTCATTGAACTCTCAGGCACATTATTTCAAAAATATGTTAAGAAACGCCGGTCACCTGGAAAGGGTCCAACGGATGAGAATATCGGAGAAAGACACGGTTTCGCTTTCATCGGCGTACGAGGTCAGTACACACAGTCTATTGTCATATACTGCAAAGATAGATGTGCGTCTTCCTAGATATCTCTGCGGAACCTCCGTGACGCGTACACACGATGACCCAGTTGAACCCTGTTGACTTGTCAAGGTCAAGGCCAGCAGGCTTTTGCGGAGGATGATGTGATGAACAGTCCCCTATTTGATTCCTTG
Organism: Suillus bovinus; assembly: GCF_016758785.1. NCBI lineage: Eukaryota > Fungi > Basidiomycota > Agaricomycetes > Boletales > Suillaceae > Suillus > Suillus bovinus. The sequence goes on along the minus strand of NW_024542062.1, from coordinate 234,549 downwards.
CATTGTGGTCGATTACATTTGCATCGACTCAAGCCAAGTTTCACGGCAGCACTAGTAATCAAACGTTTGCTCAACTATTCTCAAGGGCGCCGAATTAGATTTCATGTCCTGCCCTGGGCCGGAACGTTAAATTAATAACATTAACCATAGGCTATTATATGATAGGCTCGTAAAGTTTTGTTTTAGTGACGGCCCGGGAATTTTATCAGCAGTATAACGAGCATGCGATTCGGATGTGACTGCACACATGGAATAGCCTCGGAACTCGTACTTACCGATTACCATGGTCCAGGACCAGACTCTTTTGGTCTGACTAGGCACATTCATGGCTATGTGCCAACAACTCAAATTTCTCTCACTATGCAATATTGTAGGAGTATGGACCCACGTTCAGATGAAGGCAGCCAAATGAACGGGGCGGCGGCAAGTCGAGGAAGGTCACAAATATTATTAAAACATAGCAAGATCACATTTGTTGTATCTAAATCATTATGCATCTCCACTCCTGTCGTAAATGCCTGAAGTATTTATGTTTCAGCTACCACCCTCCAGGGACATTAGAACTTGAAGTCCTAGGACTACCCGCTCTTCTGCGAGAAGGAAGCTCTGGGGTCGTAGAAGGCATCCGAGAACTCGTATTACCATCCTCCGGCCCAAGGTTTAGTTCCATGTCCAATTTCCTAGCCATTTCCCTGTCCATCTCCTCCACCCGCCTCCTACGCTCCTCCTCGCGCCTACGTTCCAACTGCTCTTCATGCTCCTGCTCACGACGGGCAAGCTCGCTGTCTAATTCTTCTTGCTGTCGCCGTTCCTCAGCAGCCCTGTACTCTCGCTCGCTCTCCTCCTGTGCACGCCGTGCAAATGCAAGATCTGCTTCTTCCTGTCTGTGACGCTCGGCTTCTTCCGCTTCAAATTGAGCACGAGCAAAAGCAGCGTCGGCAGCCTCCTGCTCAGCGCGCGCCTTGATGCGAGCAAGCTCAGCTTGCCACCTCCGTTCAGCTTCTTCTTCTTCTGCACGCTTGAGACGAGCCTCCTCTTCTCGTTTGTGACGGGCCTCTTCTTCCTGTTTGCGACGAGTTTCTTCTTCTGCACGCTTGCGACGAGCCTCTTCTTCTTGTTTGCGACGGGTTTCTTCTTCTGCACGCTTGCGACGAGCCTCTTCTTCCTGTTTGCGACGGGTTTCTTCTTCTGCACGCTTGCGACGAACCTCTTCTTCCTGTTTGCGACGAGCCTCCTCCTCTTGTTTGCGGCGGATTTCTTCTTCCCTTTTGCGACGTGCTTCCTCTTCAAGCCTCATCCGCTCCTCTTCGCGCTTCTGACGCTCCTCTTCGTCCCTTCGACGTGCATCCTCTTCGCGTCTCATCCGGTCCTCTTCCTCTTGTTTACGTCTGGCTTCTTCTGCTTTGCGCAGTTGTTCCTCGACTCTTATACGCTCCTCCTCTTGTTTGAGTCTCTCTTCCTCCTCTTGTTTCAGCCTATCTTCCTCTTCTCGCTTGAGTCTCGCTTCCTCTTCTAGTTTGAGTTTCTCATCTTCCTCTTGTCGCCGTCGCTCTTCCTCTTCTCTCTGCTTCTGCTCCATCTCCAATTTCAATCGCTCCTCCTCACCTCGTTTTTGCTCCTCAGCATCTCTCCTTCTCAGCTCTTCCTCCTCATGGCGCCTTCTCTCTTCTTCAACAACTTGAGACTGCGATTCCTCTGCCTCACGCTTCTGTGAATCTACCGCCTCAGCAGCCTTCTGTTCACCCACTGCCTTCCGTCGCCCTTCATCCTCGGTGCGTTCCTCTTCGCGTTTCTTTTGGTCTCCTGGGACTGTAGGTACGAAAGAAGAGGCAGGGGGCTGATTCGAGGGGTTCTGGGAAGGGGAAGCTGGAGGGGCTCCCAAATCAAATGCTGTTGAGGCAGTGGGTGCGGCGTTCTGATATCCTTGCACAGGGGGAGACTGTTGTTCCCCTCGTGCTACTGCCGGGGTCACCTGTGGGCTTCCAGGGAGTGGCAGCGGCGGCGGGGGAGGCGGCAAAAAATATGGTGCTCTGGGAAGAAGTTGAGATTGGGGAGGAGGGACTGGGGATTGCGCGGGGAAATAGGTTTGTTGTTGGTATGGCTGCTGCTGAGGTGGTGCGGGGGTGTATGTCTGAGGTTGCTGTGGGGTTGGATGAGTATATCCTTGCGACTGTGATGAAGGGGGATGTGATTGCTGGTTGGGAAATGGGGTGTATGACTGAGGTGGTGGAGGTGAAGGTTGGTATGGTTGAGCCAAGTGGCTCTGAGGATGAGGGGATTGTGGTGGCTGATACTGTGGTGCGGGAGGCGGAGCTTGATGAGGGGGTGGGGGCTGATATGGCGGGATGGGAGTCGGAGCCTGATGAGGCTGCGGAGAAGATGTCAAGTATTGCTGTGGTTGTGGCGAGGGCGGTGACGCATAATCATGGCGTGTGTAAGATTGCTGATATGGTTGAGGAGGCGGAGATGATATTTGTTGAGGAGGAACGTATCCTTGCGACAAGGAAGCGTATTGCTGGGGTAGTGGAGAAAGTGTTTGTTGAGGAGGAGGAGTGTATCCTTGCAACGAGGAGGAATATTGTTGGTGAGCTTGGCCTGACAGATAATGATTGGATTGCCATTGTCCTTGCTCGCGATGAGGCTGGGATTCTGGGATATGGGGTTGTGCCATATGAGATAAGGACTGGTAATGCTCACTCAGCGAATTTTCTGTCATAACCAAGGGTGTACGAACTCCTAGAAGTTCTGGGGAAAGCTCGTAGGGATGGTCTTGAACAGGAGTCTGTAACAATGATATTGGAGTCGGTGGAGTCGTGTAGAACGAGGACGAGTCGCTCGCGCCTCCATTATTCATAGGGAGAGTCCCAAAACGGCCTGTACGCCCAGCCATCCCTGGGCGTAGAATGGTTGGTAAATGACCAGGCTTTCTCTGGGGTACTAAATCGTCCTCGGGAAGAGGGGGGAGGTCATCAGTCTTGCTCTTCGGGGACTGTCGGCCATGGGGCGAAGGGGATAGCGATGAGGCCTGTGGTTGACCTCTAGCAGGAAGTAAAGATGCAGGTAGCGTACTAGGGGGGATATAGCCTGGGTCACGGAGTTGCACAGTAGTGGGGTTCAGCACAGATGGTGATCCGCCTTTGTGTGTCACAGCATTATACGACTGCGGCCGTGTGAGACGATCTGATTGTTTGATCTTCGATGGACGACGATTAAGAGGAGGAGGACCATTTGCATAGAATGTCATCTCAAGATATAACTCGCCTCTCGCTCCGCCTGAGGTTTCGAGGGGAACCCAGTCTAATAAGATAGTTTAAGCGTACACTAAGCCAGGATTATAAATCTCTTACCATCGAATTCACCCGTTTTCAAAGTCGATTCAATATCGACAATCCCTTTGCCTAAGAGCTTGTCCTCAGATTTAGGCTCATGCTTCCAACAAGACACTTCCAGTTTTCTGTTGATCTTGTCCTTTCCAAGATCTACAAGGACCGGAAAGCGGAATTCTTCGTCCCACACAGGATGTTGCCCGCCCTTGGGATCTGGCTTAGTTTGTTGAGTCTGGCCCGAAAGGGTTGCTTGCGCATATGGGTCTTGCTTGTAGAAAGAAGGTTGGTGCAGATGACGAGCCTTGAGGATGACAACGACTAGCGTCCCAAGTTCCTTCGATTGTGACATAGAGCAATTTAATGGCCAGAACTGCGTTGGCCGTTTAAGTTTAGGTGCTGCTGCACCGCCTGCTAAGTCGGCTACAAGTGCACCGATGCTCACAAGTCTAGGTACGTCACGTAAGGTGTGACATGTGACACCACGCGTCTCTAGCGGAGTGGGAAAACGCGTCAATCGATCGCAAGACGCGCACAGTTCGAGCTCATCATCGAACACGTCCACCACAGCTCAATGTCAGACAGAGCAAAGCGTGCAGATAGACTTGCTGCTCTTGCAGAACTAAAACGAACTCGTGAAGGAGGCGCGCGCAAGTGGAAGGTGCGACATCATTGCCATTTGGCTTGAAACCGTATCTCGAACGCGTCTTCACAGGCTCAAGAGGATGTGGCTATTTATGATGAGGTCACTGATGATCAGTATCACAAAATTGTGCGAGGAAGGCTGCAGAAAGATGACTTTGTCGTGGACGACGGCGTGAGCGGTTACATGGACAATGGGATGGACGACTGGACGGGCGCTGAGAAAGACGAGGAAGACGAAGACAACGAGTACGATACAAAGAAGAAGAAGAAAAAGAGTGAGTTTGATTGTATATTTACATATATAACGTCTGATTTTGGCTTTTCAGCGAAGAAGGGTAAGGATGCTGCATCCAAGGCTAAAGCGAAGCCGAAAGCACCACCGCCCATTGCCAAGCCCTCTATTAGCGTGTACCGTCCAGCTGTCTCGGAAGAGCAGGAAGAAGATTTTATGGCCAATCTCCTTGGAGGCTTAGATGCCGTCCCAGCCCCAGTTGCAAGGAGGCCAAAGAAACGCAAGCCCACTCCATTATCAGATCACGAAGACGTCAACTGCGATTCCTCAGATGGTTTCATGGACGATGCTGCTTTCAATCTGTCATCAAGTGACTTTGAAGACGACTTTTCGACTATGATGAGTCCTAAGAAGAAGCCACGTACAGCGAGTGGTGCTGGAATCACTCCTGCAATCGAGCGAATGTGCAAGTTGGATGTTCATAGTGGATCGGAAGACGGTTTTGACAACTCAATGGATTTTGAGGACATAGACATGGATGCCTTCATGGATGTCGATGACGAAGATCTTGATATCAAACCGGCCAAGGGGAACAAATCTATTCTCGATGACCTAGAAACTAAGCCCAAAGTCAACATGGCTTCGGCACCAAGCAAAGCAGAGCCGCCCTCAGCGCCAAGTTGGCTATCTACCTACGATTCCCTTGCTATCACTTCCGATGAAACCTTAGGTTCTAGCTCTTCCTCGACTTCTAAATCTTCTGTCGACGCTCTTGAATCCGATGGTATCCTCCACTTTTTCTGGCTAGATTACCTTGAACATAATGGCAAGCTCTTTCTCACTGGTAAAATCAAGGACAAAACCTCTTCGACTTGGGTATCCGCATGCATCTCCATCGAGGGGCTTCAGCGTAATTTGTTTCTGCTTCCGCGTCCGCTACGCATTGAGCAAGAGGAGACCGAAGAAGGCGAGTATGTGATGCAAGAAACTGACGTCGTGCCTAGCAAATCGGATGTGTACGAAGATTTTGAGCGGGTACGGAAGAAGCTTGGTATCAAGGGGTGGAAGGGGAGATGGGTTCGGAGAAATCATGCATTCGATGAGAAGGACGTACCAAAGGAGGGCGAATGGATGAAAGTTTTGTACTCTTTTGAAGGTAACACTCAGTTGCCAAACTTTTGCAAAATACTCACTGTATGCGGATAGAGCCCCAAGTCCCTATGAACGCCTGTTCGCCTAATATTGCTAGGATATTTGGGACGAATACGAGTGCGTTTGAGCTTTTTGTGCTCAAGCGCAAGATCATGGGGCCGTGCTGGCTTACCATAAACAATGCGGTTGTCGAGAACAAGGGTGTAAGACTATTCACGGAATGACCCTGAGCTTTCAGCTGATGATATATGAACGCAGATCTCGTGGTGCAAGTTCGAAGCTACTGTTTCGGACCCCAAGAACGTAACACCCATGGGAGACAGCGCTCCAGAGCCTCCCCCTCTAACAATAATGAGTCTCGCAGTACGCACCGTTGTCAATCATCGCGAAAACAAACGGGAAGTCGTTTGTGTCACGGGACGCATATGGCGAGATGGTCAATCATCTTGCACCTCTGCTGGAGAATATTGCTAACTTGATAGCGTATTATGTAGTTCAACTTGATGATCCTACACCCCCCGAGCAACTCCCGTGCTCTGTGCACACGCTCGTCCGTCCTCTTGACCGCTTCCCTGCTAATTTTGAGGCTCAGGCGCGAGCAAATGGACGGGGCATAATCTCACCAATGAAGAACGAGCGTATGCTCCTCAACAACTTACTTGGTGGGTCTCTCCTTCAATTGCAACTCTTCTTGATCGTTGACCAGATATCTTACAGTCACGCTGCACAAAGCAGACCCCGACGTCATTGTTGGTCACGACTTTCTCGGTGTTTCTCTTGATGTCCTCCTCGGCAGAATGAAGGACCTTAAAGCGGAGCACTGGTCACGCCTCGGGCGGTTCAGGCGCTCGAAATGGCCACCTATAGGACGTCAGGGCACAAACATGCGCTTCCTAAATGGGCGCCTGCTTTGTGACCTCGCCAGTGATGGTGCACGAGTAGGTTTCCCACTGGCTTCTGTGAGACAGTGACTGATGAATCGCCATCAGAGTATGATTGCCTCCACAACGTGGTCGCTTACTGAGATGTGTAAAACCCATCTCAAATCGGACAGGCAGGACATCGACCCAGATGACACCGCAACCTACTTTGACGATACTGTATCAACCCCAGACACACTCATGACGTTTGTGCGGCATTGTGAGCTCGACGCTCATTACCAAATGGCCATTGCATCGAAGGTTCAGGTTCTGCCTTTGACAAGACAGCTCACAAACCTTGCTGGCAATGCATGGTGAGTTCCTATGGTCGGTGATTTGGCCATTAATTAAGCTTTGTCTCAGGAACAAAACGCTGAATGGTGGTCGGGCTGAGCGGAACGAGTACATTCTTCTGCATGAGTTCCACCGCCTGAAGTACATCTGTCCTGATAAGACCTACGGAAAGAAAGCGCAAAAAGCAGAGCCCGAAGCAGATGACGCGGACGGCGAAGGGGGCGGCAAGTCGAGCAAAAGCAAACGTGACAAGTTCAAGGGAGGTCTCGTATTTGAGCCGAAGCGTGGACTTTGGGACAAGTATATCCTCGTCATGGACTTCAACTCGCTGTATCCGAGTATCATCCAGGAGTACAACATCGACTTCACTACCGTCGAGCGCTCACAGGAGGATGTAAATGATTAGACTTGTGTTTATGCTTCGATGCTGACACTCGAGTGCAGGACGACGATGACAAGATACCAGACCCACCGCCACCTGAGGTGCCTCAGGGTGTCCTTCCACGGCTTATTGCAACACTAGTCAATCGGCGGCGTCAGGTGAAATCACTTATGAAGGATCGTTCTATATCGCACGCAAAGCTACTGCAGGTTTGATAGTCGATGCCGTCCCTTTTGACTACTTGCTCATACTCATCTTTGACACAGTATGACATCAAACAACAAGCATTGAAACTGACGGCGAACAGTATGTACGGCTGTCTTGGTTTTGAGTACTCGCGATTCTACGCCAAGCCTCTCGCTGCCCTAACTACCTTCAAGGGTCGTGAGATCCTGACACATACCAGGGAGCTTGCCGAGAGTTTACAACTAGACGTGAGTGTAATTCTGAGACATGTTAGTGGATTTCTCTGACTCGTCATAGGTTGTCTACGGCGATACTGATTCGGTGTTCGTCAACTCCAACGTGACAGAGCTTTCCGAGGCACTGAAAATTTCTGCTGAGTTCAAGAAGGCTGTCAACGACCGATATAAACTTCTCGAGATAGACCTTGACGGCGTCTTTGCGCGTCTCTTACTCTTGCAGAAAAAAAAATATGCAGCCTTGAAGGTGGAAGAGGGATCGCGGACATCTACAGAAGTTAAAGGTCTAGATATGAAGCGCCGAGAATACTGTGCTTTATCGAAGAGCGTGTCCCAGTAAGTCGTGCTTTGTGTCTGTGTTGACTTGGTACCCACACCTTCCAGATACGTCCTGGAGCAAATCTTATCTGGCGAACCAACGGAGGTTGTAGTAGAGAACATTCACGAGTATCTTAATACCATTGGCGAAAATGTTCGCGGCGGAAAGATTAAATTGGAAGACTTCATTGTATACAAGGTACCCTCCAAGAACTCCTTTCGACGTTTCTTGGTCAATCTCACACATGACTCAGCGCCTAGGCAAAAACCCAGAAGACTACCCCGATGCTAAATCTCAGCCTCATGTGCAAGTCGCTTTGAGATTAAAAGCAAAGGGTGGAAGCGCCCGTAACGGCGACGTCATACCCTATGTGTTCTGCGTCGCTCCTGGTGAAGAGACCGTGAAGACCGCACAGGCAGATCGCGCAAAGCACCCAGACGAGATCAAGAAGGCTGCAGGGGAACTCACCGTGGATTACGAGCACTACCTTGCGAACCAAGTCCTGCCACCCATTGAGCGATTGTGTGAGCCTATTGAAGGGACAGACAGAGCACGGTTGGCTGAGTGTCTCGGTGGGTGTTGCAATACCGATGCCTGCGAAGTAAACTCATTGTTTTTAAAAGGACTGGACCCGGGACGTTATCGCATTAGTGGAAGCACACCGGCCGCATCAGCGCTCACAACATTAGACTCCCTCGTCTCTGACGCAGAGCGGTTCCGCGACGTGGCTCCATTCCTTGTACGCTGTCGCGGGTGCGCAGGACAGATGGCATTCCCCCCGGTTTACGATCGCGATGTATGTGAATGCATCACAATTTGTGCTTAAGACCGTCTGACATCAAACAGGCGTCAATTCTGTTGTCATCAGGGCCAACCTGCCCCTCGTGCAGCGCCCCGCTGGGTTCGGCGAGCCTGCAGACCCAGCTTGAGGTGCAGATTCGGTCGTTTGTGGCACGGTACTATGAGGGATGGATTGTTTGCGATGATCCAGCGTGCGCGTACGAGACGCGGTCGATGCGAATGTATGGCTGGCGGTGCGGAGCAGCTGGAGGCTGTAAAGGTAGAGTGCAGTTCAAGTATGGGGACAGCGAGTTGTACACCCAGCTCCGGTATTTCTCGACACTGTTTGATATCGAGAAAATCGTCAAGGCTGCACAGGGCAGCACGAGAAAGGGTAAGCGTTAGTGCAGTTCGTCAACCGACCGAGATATCTGACATTTTTGCATAGAGGAAATCGTGGCTGTTGCAACAAACAACGACCCATTCCTCCGGGCGATGTCGAGGGTAGTGGACAAATATATGGAACAATGTGGACGATGCTGGGTTAATCTCGGTGCATTATTTTCTAGCATGAACCTCTGAGTTCATGTCTAAACAATCGCGCGCGGATATGATAGTCATATTGCTACAGTACAATAGATTGGCCTTCCTGTATCAGTATTAGAACAACGCTGCAACTTACAAATAGTATTGCCTCGATACCCGATATCGATGTTATTCTATACAAGTACGATAAACCTCACAAGCCAAACATCAGCTGTGTAAGTAAAATATTGCTGGTAAACGGCTCACCCTTTGGGAGTGCTCTGATGTCGGATAAAGCAGCTCGGAGCTACACCCATTTATCAAATCGTGCAAAGGCTCGGGCAACCGCAGAACGAAAAAACATTTATAAAAGTGTCCTCGAAAATCCATTCCGAATACAATGGTTGTTCTGATCTCCTCCAACCTGCAACGTGTCTAACATCTCGAGCTAGGCCCTCAATCCCATCAAATGCGCAAAAATTGTTCCTCGCGAAACTCATAACCACTTTGGAGAGCGAGGTGAGGAACGGAAGTCGAAAATCCTTCAAGGCATGCGCTAGGAAAGCCCTACCACAATCAGAAATTGCAGATTCGGTGGAAGGAACAAACCCGAGCTTAGGCTCGGTGGTATGTTCCAAAACCTCTGCATGCGCCGTAGGTTCCACCTCTTCGCAAGCTCCGGTCGTTAGTGAACTTGCTCCATCGTAGGGTTACATGACTGTCGGTATCAACGAAGTGACAAAGAGACTTGAATTGCAGTTGAAGTACTCTGTCCGACATTCAGTTACACTCACTACCACGTCTCCCGCCAATCCAATATTCCCCGAAATGTCTCCCATCGCTGTTGTCTTTGTGTGCCGTGCCGATGTCAATCCTCCGATTTTATTGGATCACATCCCTCACCTTGTAGCAGGATGCAACTCTACACGCCTTGGATCCAACCCCTTAGGAGCTCGACAGCCCCTGAAATTGATCGTCTTACCAATGGGCTCAGAGTCCGCACTCGCGCAGGTGCTTGGTCTGAGGCGAGCGTCCGTAATTGCCATTCATGTAAGCGTTTCAGATGTCATGATCCTTACTTCTGATGCCCTCGATAGAATGATGCCCCGTATTTACCAATCTTTTGCGATATGCTTCAATCTGTACCTGTAATCAGCGCACCTTGGCTTGTACCTCCAATCCAGCATAATTCTCCGAAATGTTTGATTCCCACTCATATCAAACAACTCCGCACCACTGCACCCAAAGATATGAAATCTGCAAAAGAACAAAGGGAAAAAGCAAGAGTTACAGCTAAGAAGAATGGTACAAAACGTAGGCCCATCCTTACGAAGGCTACGCCAGACGCATAAACTCGCGATACACAACGTCACGCTCCATGTATTGGTGAGTGCTCGTCTGCAAGTACCGATTAATTGCTCATCTTATCGTGACATAGTTTGTTGTTTATGTGTACCATCCTCTTGCTGGGGCTTGTATCAATTCTATGCAGCAGTTCTGTATTTGATGGGATTGAGGGTTGGCTTGATTTTCATCTGTTCGCCGCTTTGATCGCACCAACATCCCAGAGGATGTCTGGATCACTTTACGGGGCAGGGACAATGCTGCTCGCGCAAATATGATCCTCCCGCACGCCGAGAAGGTTTCCAGTCACCCAGAGTTCCAGCCCGGTTCCGAGCAGTTTTGGCTGGTCTACTCGGAGCCTACAACTTCCAACATCAGATTCATACTATCCTGCACGGAGGGACCATTGGGCACATACCCCCTTTTCATTATTCCAGTATCCCCCATTGAACTGAGCCTGGAACTCCTCCAAGGTTCCATGGAGGCATTCTGCGATGCGCTTCTGAAAGATGTTGACTTTAAAAGGCAGAGGGTCTTCTCTGTCTTTTCTGTTGAACCAGTTGCCGAAGCTTTCGCTAGCGCATGGGAGAAAATCGCAGAGGTCAAACGCATCAATAAACCGTACTATGATGCATTTTTTTTCGATTTGTACTCCTGAGACGTTCAAGGTCTGCGACAACCCTCCATCAGTGGATGAAGTCATCGAGCTACGTCTTGCGGTATCACAGGATGCCGACAAATTGATAAATTGTGTGAAGAATTTTCCGATACTTCGGTAGGTCTGCTGTATTACTGTCTTTCAAGCGGACCTTTATTGATGAAAATCTGTAGCATCCATTCACTCTCTCTTCCGAGCGAGCTTCTGAAGAGGCCAGGCTCATGATCGAAAACGACAGGTTTGGGTATGCGAGATCGAGAAGGATGGAGAAACTGATATCGCGACTATTGTGGCTGCCACGCGGCAGTCAGACACTGTTGCTACCATCACGAAGGTCTACACGCCAAACAAGTGGCAGCGTCAAGGATATGCTAAAAGATTGGTTCGCCGCGTCTGCAGAGAGTGAGAGCTATCAACTATGAGATTGTACTATGATACTAACTTCTGCTCGACCAGGTTGTTGATGACCCACGAGCAAGTTGTGTTATACGTTGGCGCTAGTAATTGCTCAGAAGTTGTACCAACAAGTGGGCTTCCGGACTCCTTGTAAAGAGACTCCTGAGCGTTGGCTTGAAATTGGTTTTGATAGAGACGAAGTTGAACTCGGTGACTGGTAGACTTTAGGATATCCTGATTTGCTCTGCTTGTTTCCTAATTTGTCTGATATCTTACATCTTGTCTGTAGCATAACCCTTGTCTCTAAACTGTATTGTCTATATCGTTGGCGTTCCGATTAGTATACATAGTTTGTTTATACACATCCTGAAGCTTTCTGCATGCATGCCCTCCGTGGTAGATCAATCGGGACGGCCACTCAGAGATTGTCTTGGATACACGGTACTGAAATATCAGATTGACACATCTACATATTATAAGGACGGAGCGAGCGAAAGTGGAGCCCACACATGGCGTCGACACCATATTGCCAATCGCTCCGTCCTAGATTGATAACAGATGTGAGGTCTTTGTCTTACTTCGCTTCAATTGAGCGCTATTCACAATGAGCAATGAGCAAATCAAGGGAATTTATCCGGGGATTTGAATCTAGGCTGCGAAGCAACAGCTCTTGCCAAAGTTCGGTATGTAGCTCATGGAGATCACTTAATTCACTCCCCTCCAAACACTAACATTGACGCATACTAGCACCAACCCCTTGGCAAAGTCCATACGTCAGTTTCTGGGAAAAGTCAAGGACAATGTAAATGGTGATGCTTTGAAGTTCGAGATTGCTATTTCTTCTCAAGATGCCGTTATATTTCGCTGATAATTATTTATTGATTGACATACTTGGGAAATGCCTACTTGTGCCAGGACGATGGACGATCTCGAAAGCTGATACAGATGTCTAGATATCGACATTGGAGATAGATGTACATTTTGTCCGAACCAAATGATGAAAAGCAGGCAGGCACGTCAACCCAACAGTCCTTTGACGTATTTCAATACCTCTCGTGGCTGCAAAATATGCAATTAGTTTTCGCTCGAGATTGTCTAGTTGCGCACATAAACTCACCCCTTGGTTCTTTACCTTTGCTACCATAGCTTCTACACCTTCAAGCTCGTCGTCAACACCATGCACTATTTCATTATCCCCTCCGGAAAGTGATAAGCGTGCATTCCGCTGCCGCTCGCTCAAGCCATGGCGAAGCACAACAGTCAGCACAGCACGCCACCCATCGGTTGTGCCGTCTGCCGCTGTATTAGCAGAGACAGGCGAGGTAGAAGGCATGGGCAGTTTCGGTACCACCGTCGAAGGGACGACGAATGGGCAATACGATCGATGTTCATTCAACACATCAAACTCTCTCTTCTTTGTTGATGAATGTGATAGCGGGCTGCCGCCTGGCAGTAATGAAGGTGTGAATGCCCAAAGACCGACGCGTCGTTGGCACAAGTGACAATGTAGAAGAGATGCATCCCGGGCGCTTTTCCCGATGTCGCTCATCCGTGGCGTGCGCATGCGCACAGGTGTACCTCCCAACTGTGAGATACCAGTAAGGGGCGAAGAGAAGCTCGGAGACGGCGATTCCGCCCGCTCCCATCGAGCTGTGCGTGAAACTGATGAAGATCTGGACAAAGATGGGGAAGCTGGTCTGGACATCGTACTTATTCGAGAAAGTGACGAAGTTCGATTACGTTCCGAGGGAGGAGCAGGCGGGGCCAACGACCAGCCGAAAAGGGCAATCACAATTGCGGTATCAGATGGCTCAGGGTCTGCATCAACCTGCATTGCCGACTCATTGTCAGATTCTGACTGTGCCTGAGGAGGCTTGACTGAGGCGATTGCTGAACGAAGCAAGGCAAGCTGAGAGGCCGACTGATGAAATGAATAAGCATCACAGGAAAATGTTGCAGTCCAACTCACCAATGGATGTTTGATCACGACGTCTGTCAACAGAGGGTCTAAGGAGAGCGCATTGGATTTGATGTCCCGTGCCATGACAGTCGGTGCTTGCAGCGGCACGCGGTAAATCGACGCTAATGAATTAGGTGAGGAAGGAGACCAGGTACAGCTCGACAAAAAAAAAAAGACTCACAATCACACTGTCTAGTATGCCAAGGGCATCCATCCTTGTGCATCTCTACTAACTGGATGCGTTGCTTCTCAACAAGCGCATTGGCTATTGTACGAAAGAAAAATGCTCAGTGAAGTAGCTTGTCATTTACCTACCTTCTAAACCTTACCGGCTTCTCGTGTCATGCCGTCCCGCCCCACAACAACCCATGAAACATCACAAATCCCACACACTAGCCTGTCTTTGCCATCGTTCACCCAACCGCACTTTGCTGCAGCTACAGCATCAATTTGAGGCGGCTTATTTGCGTATGTCGCCAACTTGTAGGTCGACAGACGGAATAAAAATGACTGGGTGGATGATGGTCGGTATTGCGAGGAGAGCGAAGCTGCTGGAAGGCTGGGGTGTGCAAAAGGGGTAGCTCCCTTGCTCTTGGAGCGTGCCAAAATCGCAGCCAGGTGAGGAGCAGACTTAAGAATATCATGCTTATCCGGAGTACTGTTGAGAATGGAACAAGACGAGAGCAAGTTCAGAGGATTCCAAGTTGCAAACCGCGAAATTTGACTGACTCGATGGATGGTTTTGGTATGTTGGAATGGATCCCATACTTGGCGAGCGTAGAGTACAGAGAGCGGGTCATGTGTGGTCGTTTGGAAGCTGTTGGCCTTTCAGGTAAGGGTTTTTCGGGAGCTACTGCACTGTCAAGGCTTTGGAGGGCATCATCGAATTTGCGCTGAGACATGCTGCTCAGTAGGGGCCTGTTAAGTTTGAGTGCTCTGCTTACCTTGGTAGCTCGGATAGATATCAGTGAGCTCGTAGAGCTCGAGTCTAAACCATTGACAGAATTCACAACTTCTGTAGTCGACATGTCGAAAAGTGAAGTTGAGCGTAGATGGTGGTCGTTGATCAGCGCTTGGCCGGGACCAACACCGTATTAATACGGCAAGCACAGCCACACAATCTGCTGTGCAGTGGATACCTTGTGTGAACAACTACTTAATCAACACAATGAACAAAAGGCGGAACATTTTTTAACAGTTGCTCTTCAAAGTATCAGCCGAAGTCTATTATGATCTATCATTATGAACATGAGTCGTGTGATCCCTATTACTACTGTCTGCCTTCATCCACCCTCTCAAACGCGCCATTGAGCGTCGCTCTCTCTGCAATCTAGTGTTTTTCTGCTCGATTTTCAAAATCTTTACTACCGTACGTGCAGCCTCCACATCATTCCGAAGATAAAATGCCTTGATAAACATCTTGAGCATCGGCTTCGTATGCTTCTCAAATGATATGTAAGGTGGAAGCTTTGACAGCGCGAGTGTTCCAATAGTGCGCAGAGGTGGAGTGCTAAAAGGTGGATGGGAAGCGGAATAGATCCCTGCGGGGTATCCACCACGAACCATGTGGTCGAACAGCGCACGTAAACGTTGATGATCGAACGCAGTCCTCCAAACTATCAGCGCCTTCAGAATGATATTGACAGTTATTCTGTCAGGCGCAAACTGCTGGTGCTTCACGAGGTTGTCGAGGAGTCCCATGAGCTTCCGGACACGTCTGCCGTTTCTTGGGACCGCACGTATAACGACACCGTGCAAAAGCGTGTTGCCTAGGATCGTCCGGCTTTTGGTGTCCACCTTGCTTGCAACACGACTAAACGCGACCTTTGCGGCATGCGGTCGCCTAGCATATATTAAACCTTGCAGAACTCTGTTGTATGCCGGGCCACTGCTCGTAAGGCTCTTGATTAAAGTCCCCGCTGGCCAGAAACAGCCACCTCGGAACAGGGAATGAGACTTGCGCCCTGTGACAAAAATATTCCTGGATAGGCGTCTACTAGTTGTCGCACCGAGGCGTGTAGTAATCACGTGACGTAGGTTGATAGCACATCCCCTGCGAATGCCAACTAGAATTTTCTGCATTCGCAACGCGCAACGAAATTGCTTGCGGCGCAAAAAGAGGCGAACCAGCCGCAGCAAGAACGAGAATTGAAAGAAGGCCGGATGAAATTTGATGACGTTAGAAATAATAGCCGTAGTCTGGAACCCACTGCCCCGAGTGCATAGCTCGGCTAGAAGAAGCTGGAGATGCCCACGGAAGTGAATGGGGGGAGGGGAGATCGAGTAGAATTTGCGGAGGGAAATCCCAATGTCATCGATCAGATCAGTATCGTGATGTTGATGCCTCGTCTCCCTGAGAAATCGAGCAATACTACTCAGGAGGCCTCCTACTTGAACTCGAGAGAACTGTTCGTGCTTTAGAAACCCCACAGCATGAGGAGCTGGGAGTGCCCTAGCCAGAGTATATGCGGTATCGACATCAATGTCACGTCCACTGCGGACACCAATGTTGTACAATATGCGGGCGAGCTCAACATCACGATGAATGAGGTTCCTGACAGCCGCAGACGCCACAACACTTTGGTGCTGCATGTCAGTCGAGTAAAAATTCAACGTCTTTATGACGAGTTCCACTCCGCACCCACGGACTTGCATCAATGCAGTAAGATGCATCGCCGCCATTGCTGCTAATTGGGTTCCCTCTACGGTGTCTGAAAAATCGCCGGTCCAAAGTCCGAAGTTTATACTCGACTCCAGGCATGCTGCGAATAGCTCCGGATCCACTACTGCACCGGAGAGGCGAAAAAGAGAAGTCGTTATAGCACGTGAAATGAGGGTGGGGTGTGATTCATTAGGCATGAGGTGCAGCCAGGACTCATGAAGAGAACGTATCATCTCTTGAATACGTCCGCGGAGAGCCCGATGGTGAAGAAGGGCTGAACCCGCGGCTCGCGTAACCTCTTCGAGAATCGCAAGGGCAAACAGGGTCCGCCACAGGGATGTATATCCATCCAAAGGAAAATCAAGCGACGTAATGGGAGTTCCATTGCCATTGCAGCTATACAGCAGCGAACACAGAAGGAGATTGCTTCGCCGATGGACTATTGGAATGTTGGATGAAAAAGCCTCGTGCAGCAACTCTGTAATGGCTTTCACATGGGGGAAGGGACTTGGTACGGGTAACGGAAATACCGAGAGAGCGGACGTGAAAGTGGTAGCATCAACAGGTACAGCAATCGGAGACCCCGTAGTATCCCCACACGGCGACGGAAAACGAGTGACCCGGATTGAAATGGCTGACAGAATGGATTCCAAAAGTGCAGTGTCTGTGTCATGAACTATCCCCAGTAACAATTTCAACACTTTTGGATGAAGAATCGGATGAGTAAGAAGGATGGAGGTCATCGCATCAATGGCCCACTGCTTGTGAAGAGGGTCCGTGCTCGACAAAAGTGCTGTCAAATATGGAACGTGGACATCTGGATCGAAAACATGTCGCGAAAAGTGGAGGTATTGTTTCCGGGCGCGGAACAGAGAGCGATCAAATGCGCGCGGGTCTGCTCGATTTAATTTTAATTAGACCGAACTACGAATGAATGCGATAAATTATCTTACAACCGGGCTGGCCATCTTTGGAGGGGGAAAGGTTCGCCAACTCGGCTCGCATCATCCAATATCTATCCGAATGCGCCGGTGTCATGCCCCTCTGCTGCTTTAACGATACAACCTCCTTCACAAATGCCCAGTAGTCACGAGTTACAGAACCCTCTTTCACATAAGGAAGGAGTGAACTAGTATACACACATTTTCTTGTTGAGTCAACAGACAAGGACCCAAAAAGACCAATCAAAGCGCTAAGCATTCCTGAGTTGAGCTGCGATAATTGGCCCCGTGCTTTCGCGGAGATATAAAATGAACGAATAGTATTGGGTGTCGGCCTGCTGGAAGGGTCCGGAACCAGGGTATGGGACGTCAGGACTTTCCGGAGAGCACTTATGGCGCGAGTGCTATTGGATGGACCAGACTCCTGAGGATTATCTGATGTCATGAGGGATCGCTTGCTCTTGTTCTGAGTCCCGGTACTGCGCGGCAAGCATTCTTGGATATGGGCGCTAGCAGAAGACAGTAACCTAAAATTGAACGACAGTCAAATTCACGCATTGGGTATTATGAAACTAAAACTAAAAACCTGATTCTTTGAGCACCATCGACGCCGCCCAAAACTCGGACGGTCGACAGACAGCATCGCAACATTCCATGGCATGGACGAATCGGGAACACGACGCGTTGCACGTCACGTTACAAGGTGAACATAGAATCGGAATGTCCCGGCGGACGTTGAACCTTGTTTTTTGAACTGCAAGGCATTTCCCGGTCAATCGAAACTTTAGCGGGAAGGCCGGATACACATATATTCACAATATCCTCATTCAGTCGGTCGCCTTGAAAAATCCATTGGCACACTGCTGGTGCGTAGTGCTAGATAGGAATGTGTGATTTGACTGATGGGCATCTAGAGGTCAATCGGGAGGCACTGATTTTTACTTAAAACAATCACATCTGTATATTCATGTGAGTAACATAACTTATCATCTTGTTTGACATTTCAACGGGTAGTGTATCAGAAATCACAATGGGTGCTACTCGTGCGCAAAAGGAAGTTTACTTCGTCAAACTAAAGGAGCTCATCGCCAAATATCGTGCGTTTCAATAGTTTCATTTATGTCATACTTCTTGTTTTAATAACGCGCCCGCAGCCTCCATCTTTATCGTCAACGTTGACAATGTTAGCTCCAACCAGATGCACCAGATCCGTGTTGCTCTCCGTGGCAAAGGTGTCGTCTTGATGGGCAAGAACACCATGGTTCGCCGTGCTCTTCGTACTATCCTTTCGGAGAACCCCCAGTTCGAGCGTCTTCTTCCCCACGTCAGGGGTAACATCGGTTTCGTCTTCACCGATAAAGAGCTCAAGGAGGTCAGGGACATCATTGTTGCCAACAAGATTGCCGCCCCTGCTCGTGCCGGTGCTTATGCCCCCAAGGATGTCTTTGTTCCTGCCGGAAACACCGGTATGGAGCCTGGAAAGACCTCCTTCTTCCAGGCCCTCGGTATTCCTACCAAGATCGCTCGTGGTACTATTGAAATCTCAGCCGAGGTTCAGGTCGTCACCGCTGGTAGCCGTGTCGGTACATCTGAGGCTACTCTCCTCAACATGTTGAACATCTCACCATTCACGTACGGTATGACTGTCGTCCAGATTTTCGACTCTGGAAATGCGTTCGCTCCTGAAGTTCTCGATATTGACGAGAAGGTGCTCATTGACCGCTTCTTGTCTGGTATCCAGACCGTTGCTGCCATCTCATTGGCCCTCAACTACCCCACTGTCGTCTCTGTCATGCACTCACTCGTCAACTCGTACAAGAACCTCATTGCACTGTGCTTGTCCACGGACTACATGTTCGAGGGTGCCCAGAAGGTCAGCTCAAATTCGATTCACCTAATATTGAGATGCTTTCAACACACACTGAAAATGCTGACTTTCACGGATGCATAAATCTTGTTTCTGAATTTTTGTCGAGCTTATCATGTTGAGCAACGAAGCTGATTCTTTACGCAGGCCAAAGAGTACTTGGAGAACCCTGATGCATTTGCTGCTGTCGCTGCACCTGCCGCCTCTGAGGCCGCACCCGCTGCTGCTGAGGCTGAGGCTGAGGAGAAGGCAGAAGAGAAGGAGGAGTCTGACGATGACATGGTAAGTTGCCCTGGGTTTGCACAAATGGAAATAAACCCTTACGCGCTGTTCTGCAGGGTTTCGGTCTGTTCGACTAGATTTTACGTCGTGTCATGTTATTTACTGTCACGTACATCATCTAATGCACATGCAAGCTGATAAGAAGACTCACTGAGCCTCGTGTTGATGAAACGATCCCCATAAATATACAAGTCAACCGGGAGATTGCGAGGCGCCTATCCATGCATCTACGTAGACTTTACATATATAGCTGAGAGATTATCGTCCATTCACCGCTACACGTTGGTCGATGTGTACGTTTCTCACTGGCTTTTGTAGTTGTACCGGTACGGGCGTGAATGTCAGGCACCCGATGGATTGACCAAACTTGGACTAGCGGGACCGTGGTGCGGAGTTCCCATACAGTCATGACGCAGGAGGTTGGAGTACACTACCAG
The DNA here is from genome assembly GCF_016758785.1 of Suillus bovinus. NCBI lineage: Eukaryota > Fungi > Basidiomycota > Agaricomycetes > Boletales > Suillaceae > Suillus > Suillus bovinus. The sequence goes on along the minus strand of NW_024542062.1, from coordinate 215,008 downwards.
GTATAAACAGCAAAGTTAGCAGAACTCGAACAACCGCAATCGACAAGTCTCCTTCGCCATCGATCTAGACATTTTTCACGATAGGACTTTGATCACGCGAACGTTTGCCAGCCTTCTCGCTGCCCTTCAACCATTTCATCACAACAGATCTGATAATCACCCGTATTCGGCCTCTCCTGCATGTTTTCAAAGAGATCTACTTACTTATAAATTTCATCTTTCCATGGCACCCTCTCTCTTCCCAACCTCCGCAGAAAGCATTGCAGATATGGAGGGCAAACATCTCATCGTCGTCGCCAACCGTCTACCCATCACAATCACGAAAGATGCTTCAGGCGAATACCACTTCAAAATGTCTTCGGGTGGGCTTGTATCAGCCCTCTCCGGTTTCAAGAAATCGTTAAGCTTTACCTGGATCGGTTGGCCGGGTTTCTACATTCCACCGAAAGACAGAGCTTATGTCGACCAACGTTTAATGGAGGAATACTCTTGTCAAGCTGTATATCTTGATGATGACGTCGCTGAAGGGCATTACAACGGCTTCTCTAATTCCATTTTGTGGCCACTATTCCATTACCATCCAGGAGAAATGAACTTTGATGAGGAGAATTGGCTCATGTACCGTCAAGCCAACTTCCGATTTGCGGAAACAGTACGCTCGCAAATCACACCCGGTAGTATGGTATGGGTGCAAGACTATCACCTTATGCTCCTTCCCATGATCCTACGCGGCCTCGTTGACGGATCATCTGGAGGTGATTACCAGAAACAAGAGTTGACGAAGATCGCGGAGGGTATCGAAGAGGAAGTTGATATCTCTTCTGAGAGAATACCCGACGTCAAAATAGGGTTCTTTTTGCACACACCCTTCCCCAGCAGTGAAATTTATAGGTAAGTGATCCTCCTTTATTGATCGCTTACCCCGCTGACCCTGCGTTAGAATCCTCCCTGTTCGTCGCGAAATTCTCCTGGGTATCCTTTTCTGCGACCTCATTGGCTTTCACACTTACGACTATGCTCGTCACTTTTTGTCTTCTTGCACGCGCATCCTGGGCTTGCCAACAATGCCAAATGGTGTTGAGTTTGAAGGCCGCTTAGCTCATGTTGGGACATTCCCTATTGGCATCGAACCTTCTTCATTCATCCAGGTATGTATCACGACGTAAAGTTACATGAGTCACTAAGGTTAACAACGTGCAGAACCTAGAGAAGGAATCCGTTAAATCTCGCATAGCTCAACTCGAGCACCGTTTTAATGGAGTCAAAGTTATTGTTGGGGTCGATCGCCTCGATTACATCAAAGGTGTTCCCCAGAAACTTCATGCTCTTGAGCTCTTCTTGACGCAGCACCCTGAGTGGATCGGCAAAGTTAGTGTGGGACTGTTTGTCAATACCTGTTTGACTTACTCACATCACCAGGTCGTGTTAGTTCAGCTCGCTGTGCCGTCTAGACAAGACGTCGAAGACTACCAAAATTTACGATCGACGGTAAACGAGCTTGTCGGTCGGATTAACGGTCGGTTTGGTACAGTCGAATTTATGCCGATACACTTCATGCACAAGAGTCTACCGTTCGACGAGCTGTGTGCCCTTTACGCGATTAGTGACGTTTGTTTGGTGACGAGTACGAGAGATGGAATGAATCTGGTAAATCTTCTCAGTTCTTCACCCATGCGGGGTGATACTGACGTCATCACCATCAGGTCTCGTACGAATATATTGCTTGCCAGCAGGCTCGTCAGGGTGCAATGATCCTCTCCGAATTCGCCGGAGCCGCACAGAGTCTCAACGGATCAATCGTCGTGAACCCTTGGGATCCTCAACAAGTCGCAGACGCGATTCACGAAGCTGTCACGATGGATACGGAAACGCGTGCCGAGAACCACCGCAAGCTTTTCAAATACGTCAACAAATACTCCGCGGCCTTTTGGGGCACGAGCTTCATCAAGGAAATGGGCAAGCTGAAACAGGACGATTTGGACAAGGAGGGTCAAGCCGAGTTGAAGCCCAAGAACGACGAGGGCGCTGGTAGCGATCTTGTTGGAGGGCAAGTGCCTACACCGCAGGTGGTAAGCCCGGGTGCATAGACATCTGGGAAGGCAAGTATCATAACTTCTATTTAGGCACCGGGTCGGATGATTGCGTTGCACACTTTGCGCTTCACTTGGGGCGCTATACGTTGGCTCTTCCATATGATTATTCCATATCTTCAATGGTTTTCTAGAACATAGATGGGGTCTCACATTACTTGACGCTGGAGAGTAAAGTAGTACGTAGAAGCATGAGGTCAACACGTTTTCTGGTTATGCATGCCCGCGACCAGTTTTCATGTAGCCCTTCGAGAAAGATCTCTTAACAAGCGCGAAACACCTGAACTGGTGACGTTGTGGATGAGCGCTCCGGTCGCGCGTAGTAACTAGTACGTCAAGTTTCTCTGTAGACTTTCTCGAAAAGCGTAAAGTTGCTCGCCGTTCCTATAAGAAATGAATTAGAACCGTCATAGGGCCTCAACCAGTTACCTGTTTTAGCAACGAGCGGCTCAGGGTTTCTCTTTGTTCGAAGTTGACGTTCTTCCCGAGTATCTCAATTAAAGAACTTCGACATAAGCCCTTGACACGAAAAAACGGGGCGTAGGACATGTCAGCGTATTAACGCCCTCATTTTGAGCCAGGTGACTCACGATCACAGCGTGAATATCGTGAAGTGGCGTTCTACCGTCACAGACCTTCGTTGTCAACGGGCAAAGTTTGAACGTAGTACATAACGCAAAAGGGTCAGCCAAGCTGAACGCATTTTTTTTTCCAGAATCTGACATGCCCTTGGTCCGTATTGAAACAAGGTTCGAAGTGACTCGGGCAGTGTTCTGACTCCAATTTTGTCACCGGATGTTTTCTATTGTCTTGTCGGCGCAACGCGCAAGGATGGAGTCTCGATCGAATTGTTTTGGGATTCGAAATACGAACAACCCTCCAGCGCAGCATCGCTGTTAGACGGGTTCGATTAACCCAGTCCCATGGAATGGTATACTGACGTCGAGGGGCTTTGTAAAATGACCACCTGAGTAAATCCGACGAGGACCATGAATAGGGAAATGTCCAGCCCTTGCAGATGTCTTAAGTTTACGCATCTTTTCCGAAGCACACGCCCAATGACATTCCATTCAACGCCACTATTAGTATTAGTATGAGTATTAGTAGCAGTGGTAGTAGTCATCACATCATCCGCAGACAAGACATTTACCGAGATTGAGTTTCAGGTGAATCAGATCGGCAACTTTTTGTGTTTTATTTGGGTCAGCTGTCAGTACAGCAGGGTGATTTGGAAGGTCCTTCTTGATCGCAAAGATGTGTATTAGGATGAGTTTCCTTGGGCGCCCAGCACGTTGACGGTCCACGGGCTCCGTCCGAATGAGTAGTGGCTCATATCCGCGCCAAAGTGGTCGAGAGTTGTTTTTGCATACCAGGCAATGTGCGAGAGCACCATCACGGTCGTCGATTCAACACGATGAAACCGCCATCGGTAAATTCAAATGAGATCCTGATCCATTAAGTCAAAGGTCGTGTGAGGGACGTGGTGCAGGTGACGCGCCTCACGCGATGGTCGGCAGCAAAACGGAAGCAAGCGGCAGACGTGTGCATTTGTTGATTCCTGTGCAAGTTCATGTAAGTTGCTTGCTTTATGGATTTTGTGTTCCTGCGCTAGACCCATTTTTGCCATGGACATGGTTGGTTGGATTACGTCCTCATGTCCGCGCTAGTAGTGTTTGGTGATCCCGCCCGACTCATCGGGGGCAGTGACCGACACCGACACGATCAATATGGCCGTGTCGTGTGCCAGCGGAATATAGCCGAATTATGAATGATTGGTATGTAGTCCCGATGTGCGAGATGAAAGACGATGTTTGAATTATCACGATGGTCACATGCGCAGCAGGGACTGCGCAACGTGGTTGAATTGTTAGATAACCCCAAGGGTGTGATTTTCTATGAGCCAAGGCGGATGATTCGGGTAACTGGCGCGAATATGCCATGCTGTGAGTTTGACTTTAATCAGCGACGCAACTCGTGGAAATCGGAAATAGAAATATGTTGGCCAGGCGGCCAGCTGAATCTGATATTTTTTTTACTCAGGCTAGCGTTAGCTAGGGCCTGGAGAGATCAGAAAGTTCTGTTCGAACTGAGTTGGCCTGCATGTCGATAACGACAACGGTTGCGGGTGGGTAACGTGATGATATTGTGCCTGCCAACTGGTTCTGCGTGGCTAGGAACGTTTGTTTCGAAACAAATGAGCCAGGAGATGAGCTGATATGGGATATGAAATTTAGCTTGCAATGTAGGCCAATGTTAATTATAACGCAGATACCTTGCGAAGCTGGCCAGCAAAGTAGGAAGGCTTCCAAAGTTCTCCATAGAAAAAGCCACGATTCGTTCCAATGGAAGAACGCTGGCAAAATATATGAAATAAACGTTAAGGCGGGATTTTACTAAATTTGGTCGTGTAATTGGATAAATGCGGAATTTGCCGAAAATCTTGACTCCTTACTTGGTCGGTGGCCATGGCGCTGGATAATTCATATTCCTGCGGTTGAGGGTGATCGGTGAATGGAATATGTTCGGCTCGAGTTTCCGGAGTTTCGAGAAGTTCTTTGTGGTGGAAGCGTGCCTAATATGACTAGGAGTGCGGGTGTCCCCTCAAGAGGGAGCGCTTTAGATAAAGGTAAAAGTCAAACGCGAGCGTCTAAAATAATATATAATTGGTGTATTGTGAAATGAAAAGTGCGATGAATCAATGAGGACTGCGCGAGGCGAATAAAGGGGGGTTAAGACTTATCTGATTAATAGAATTCCAAGTAGAAAAATGACGGAGGTGAAAAAGGACACCCCTGTGCCAAGTAGATCTGGGGAATAAGCACATTGGTTAAGCATGGGGTTTCAAGTGGACGTCATCCCTCGGAGTATGGGTAATTGTGAGCATGGGAGCCTCACCCCTTACAACCCAAGAAAGGAGATGATTTGCGAAACATCCACTACACGACAGAAAAGGAAATCATCATCGTTCAACTCGACCACTCATTCTGACCTTCAAGGTGATTTAAAAACATGTTCAGTACGTGAAATCGTCTCCCAGATATTCTTGGCTGCCATGAAAACCTTGCCGCCTCCTTTGTGCCTTACTAAGATCAGAATTTCTACGTAGAACCTTCCACCGCACCTTACAACACAGCCTCGATACTGTCACGCAACTTCATTTATAATCTGCCATTCCCTTCCTCACTTCGAACCTTTCCCGGCCTTCCAAATTGCAGGTTATCTCATGGCGGCAGAAGGTAACATACCTGAGATAGTCACAACAGACCTTTCCTCCAATCATGCAGTAATTCCCTTGTTCGCTTCATCCTCTACAAATCCTCCTCACAGAACACACCCTGATTCTTCCCTTTTGTCCCCCCACCCTCAATCACACCGTCGAGTTTCACTAGACTCTCGCTCACATTCCCCTTCCCCTACCATCGTCTCATCAAACGACGGTGCTTCCCAATTTGTTCCTCCCTCACCCACCCTATCAAATAGCTCTTCAGCTCATTTCGCTACTTCCCTCTCATTAAGGGATAATAAACCAGACGAGCGCAACGGTTATTCTTCCTTGAATCTCCTCACCGCTTCAATGAACAAGCTCTCCGCTCATCGTCGAAAACTTAGTAATGCAACTTTCACAAGCTCTCATGAGGGTCACAGCAGCCTCAACGAAACAGAACCAGACCATGATTATGCCATGGTTCACATTCACCCTGTTAAATCGGATCCCACTACCGCAATGCATTCCCCTACCCCTACACACGTAGACACAGCCTCCGTCATATCCAGGTCCCTACCCGCTAAATCTGACATATCCGTCGACAACATCGTCACACGAACTCCTTCACCCACTCCCGATCCAAATCAGAATCCTTCTGACAGCCACAAATCACTTCAAGTCAACCCCGACGTTCCAAAACTTGACCTCGTACAAGATGACTCGGTTGACCACCATCCATTCAAATTCAAACCGGTCCAGCTCGCCAGTCTTCTAGACCCAAAAAACCTCGATGCTCTCGAGGCTTTGGGCGGTATCAACGGCCTTCTTGACGGCCTAGGAACTCACCCTTCCCGGGGTTTAACTCTACCTCCCACTGCCGGTGCCGGAGTAGGCACTTCCCAAAGGCATGATCGGCAACCTTTGGCCGTTCACGATCATACTGAAGTTCAAGTGACCGACGACCCTCATTCGGCATTAATGGAACATCGCAAGCGTGTATTTGGCGAAAACGTGCTTCCTCAACGAACTAGCAAAAGTCTACTTGCCCTCATGTGGCTTGCCTTGCAGGATAAAGTCCTCGTGCGTATTTACTAAATCGGTCAAACTCAATCTTCAATCCTTTCGTATCACAAGGTCTTGTTATCTATCGCAGCGGTTGTTTCACTCGCACTGGGCTTGTTTCAAGATTTTGGGACACCTCTGCCTGCCGGCCAACCCCCAGTAGATTGGGTGGAAGGTGTTGCCATCATGATCGCGGTCCTTATTGTTGTAAGTTGGCTAAATTTTCTTTTATTATTATCCAATGTTCCATTTTCCATAGGTTGTCATTGGCTCGATAAATGATTGGCAAAAAGAACGGCAATTCAAGGTTCTCAACGAGAAAAAGGAAGAACGTGGGGTCAAAGTCATCCGCAACGGCATCGAACGTCTCATAGATGTGAAAGTAAGCTAGTTTTCATTTTAATTCATCGCCCTGATCTTTTTTTTTTTTTGTGCGCGCACAGGAAGTCGCAGTCGGCGATGTGGCATTATTAGAACCAGGGGAAATTATTCCCTGCGACGGCATCTTCTTAACTGGGTACAACGTCAAGTGTGACGAATCAGCGGCAACTGGCGAGTCGGATGCTATCAAAAAGGCGTCCTATGCAGATTGCCTGGCACTGAAACAGGCACTAAGCGGTGTGCATGCTGACCGTTGCGCCCTCGGAGGGGAGCACTTGTCTACCCACACGGACTGTTTTGTTGTCAGTGGTAGCAGGGTTCTGGAAGGTATCGGTAGCTATGTCGTCGTTGCAGTTGGCACAAAGAGCTTTAACGGCAGAATCATGATGGGTGTGTTTTTCTTTGATCGCCAACACCCCGGTTAACTCCGACTCCATTAGCTCTCAGGACGGAGACCGAGCACACACCGCTTCAATTAAAGCTCAACCTCCTGGCTGAATTGATCGCGAAGATAGGAAGCATTGCCGGCATCATTCTCTTCTCCTCTCTGATGATCAGATTCATCGTGCAACTTGCCACAGGCCAGCCTGTCAGGTAACGGACCTCGGTCATGACATCTGCAGCTTTTCTAATTGGTGCGCTACAGGTCTGCCGACCAGAATGGCATGGCTTTCGTTCAGATTTTGATTATCTCGGTCACATTGGTCGTAGTCGCTGTTCCAGAAGGTGAAGGCTCTACTTTTTACGTTAAATGTACTACGCCTTAACGAGGGTGTTTATAATTAGGACTCCCATTGGCAGTAACTCTCGCTTTGGCATTCGCCACTAAGAGGATGACGAAAGAAAACCTCTTGGTACGCGTTTTGGGCTCCTGCGAGACGATGGGCAACGCCTCCGTCATCTGCACCGACAAGACCGGCACGCTCACTTGCAACGTCATGTCCGTAGTCGCAGGCTCCATCGGGATCCACGCTAAATTCGTGCGCAAACTCCAACACAACCAAGCTCGCACAAACGCGAATAGAAGCCGAAGTCCACACAGGAACTCTGATTCGGAACCTCCCCGCGATGATTTCAGCATCGACCAATCGATGCTTAGTACCGTTCTGAGCCGACCGCTTCTTTCGCTATTTAATGCCGCTATTGCTGTGAACTCTACCGCATTTGAGGATGTGGAGAAGGAGAGTGGGCAGCGCTTGTTCATGGGGAGTAAGACAGAGACGGCGCTTTTGACCTTTGCCAAGGAGCTTGGGTGGCCGGATTATAAGGAGACAAGGGACGCGGCGAAGATCGTGCAGATGATTCCGTTTTCTAGCGATCGCAAGGCTATGGGCGTGGTGGTCAAGACCGAGCATGGATATCGCTTCCACGTCAAGGGCGCTAGCGAGATTCTGACAAAGCTGTGCACCAGCCATGTCGTTGTAGACCAGCATGGAAGCACTCGCTCTAATTCTGACGACGTCGAGATAGCGAAGATCGATAGCGTCTCGGAAGAGAACATATCTAGGACTATCATTTTCTACGCGAATCAGACTCTGCGGACGATAGCCCTGTGCTATAAGGACTTCCCGTCTTGGCCACCACCAGGGATCCAAGCCACGGCAATTGACGAAGTAGGTATACTTTCAGTGATATGTTGACATGCTCATGGGGTTCTAGGTGCCATACGACGTCATCGCTCGAGACTTGACATTGATCGGAATCGTCGGGATCGAAGATCCACTCAGGGATGGTGTTCGAGAAGCAGTGGCTGATTGTCGCAAAGCTGGTGTCGCTGTGAAGATGTGTACGGGTGATAATGTGCTGACGGCGCGTTCGATTGCCACGCAGTGTGGGATATATACGGCTGGCGGTGTCATCATGGAAGGACCCGTTTTTCGCCAGCTCGATGAATCCCAGATGCTCGAGATCGTTCCTCGACTCCAGGTTCTTGCTCGTTCGTCGCCTGAAGACAAGAAGACACTGGTGGAGAAGCTTCGCGCACTCGGGGAGATTGTGGCCGTCACTGGCGATGGCACGAATGACGGTCCCGCTCTCAAGACGGCGAACGTAGGATTCTCCATGGGTATAGCAGGGACAGAAGTGGCCAAAGAGGCGTCCGACATCATTCTGATGGACGACAACTTTTCTTCCATCGTCAAGGCGATCGTATGGGGCCGTTGCGTGAACGACGCAGTCCGTAAATTCCTACAGTTCCAGATTTCCACCAACGTCACCGCCGTGGTGATCACTTCCGTAACCGCCATCGCTTCAAGTGCTGAAACGTCGGCGCTGTCGGCTGTTCAGTTGTTGTGGATCAATATCATCATGGATACATTCGCTGCACTTGCACTTGCCACGGACCCTGCATCACCGGTGTTACTGGACAGGGAGCCTGATAGGCAGACGGCGCCGCTTTTCACTGTGGACATGTACAAGCAGATTCTAGTGCAATCCATCTACCAGATCATTGTCATCTTGCTATTCCACTTCCTTGGCATCCAGATCCTGGGCTTTGCGGATACGTCGGGGAATGACACCATTGTACAGACGCTGGTCTTCAACGCGTTTGTTTTCGCACAGATATTCAACTCGCTGAATTCGCGAAGGCTAGATCGGAAGCTCAACATCTTTGAAGGCATGCTGAACAATTGGTACTTCATGGCTATTACCTTCATCGGTGAGTCGAGTTATGTTATGTTTGGACTAACCTCACGGCTGGTTTGCAGAGATCGCTGTGCAAGTGGTCATCGTGTTCATCGGGGGCGCCGCATTCCAGGTGACGCCTATTGCAGGTCGTGAATGGGGCATTTCACTCGCCCTTGGCTTTGTATCCATTCCCCTCGGCGCAATCATCCGCCTGCTGCCCAACGAACCCTTTGAACGCCTCTTCATCTTCATGCGCTTACTGCCCAAACGCCAAAGCGATCTTCCTAAAGTTCGCTCAGATGTTGAATGGAACTCTGCGATTGAACTTGTGCGTGATAATCTCGCCACGTTCGCTAACCTGCGGGGCGGGCGACTTCGTTCGTCTTCATTCGTCGTGAAGAGTCGTCAGGCTAGACTACACGATGATAAGCGTGTCCCTCTGTATGTGCTAATGTTTGGTTTGGGAGATGGTATCCTTAATTTTTTCTAGCCCTTCATTGATGACTATGGTCCCGACGCTTATTGCATCGTCTATCGGAGCTGGCTGGGCACCACAATCACGCGGTACTCTATCAGACCCTGCCCGTTATGATCCCTCAAAGTCCTCTGCTGCCCTCTGGGAAGGCAGGCTCCAAATTCACCCCGATACGAAGCCAGATGATGCACTGTTTCGCACAAAATGGGGTCGCGGCAACCGTCCACCCGCGGCATAGTTGTGTTGGACATTGTTTGTTTGTTTGTTTTACACGGACTAATGGAGGATCCCTACCACTTGGAGGGGAGGGGTCTTGCCATGCGGTGTCGTTATCCATTATTCCAATATCTATATCAGGCGACCAACCACAGTCATAAACGCACAAGCGCTTGCAGAATGCCGTCGTAATCGCATCTATTCGAATCCGCTGGTCGATCGTTCTGATGGAAGGAGCCACAGGTGACAGGATCACGGCCATCGCCACGACTGGGAAGCGTGGTGCATATGTACTCCACTTATCCCAATCATATCATAATCTACCCCTGCCCTTTCACGTTTCGCTCCCACACTTATTGGCCAAACATGCATATGGCACGCATATGGTGGTTTTTTTACGCATTCTTCACATTTGCCGACCAAACAATGTTACGGTATCCCCCCTTCACTCAAAACACTTTTCTTGACGATACCATCATGACTAGATTTATCCACATTCCTACTGTATCCATACTATTATTCTTATTATAAAACACATCCCTTTGCCAATAATTCTATAACAAATGATATATTTTTTAACAAATGTCATGACTTGTTTCATATCAAGCCGCAAGAGCAATGTGAAGATTTAGAACAAGTGGGCTGTCCATGTCAGGTACAATAGTGTTCCCTATGCTGGTATTAAGTCGGGGCCCTTGTGCTCTTAATGAGGGAAAAGTGTACAACCGGTCACTGTTCTAGCCCATGCACAGCCTGACAGCCGTCTTGAACCATCGTAATAAGTGCCGGGTTAAGTGAAGATGAGTCCAATGACGCATACGCCGCGCCAGGGTACAAGCCAGATTAATGCATACTCCTCATATGTACGGTTGCCAAGGATTGAACAATTAATCCGTCAAATGCGCTGGATACAGCCGCGGCCATAAAACTCAAGTTGATAGATTTGGAATTGTTTGGAAGTTCTGTGCAGAAGCGACCCACGCCGACGTGCCTGGAGTTGGTGGCAGACTGCGATATATCGACTAGATAGGTTTAGCTGGGTGCCAGATCTCCTGGGAGTACATACATGCGTGAAGCGTGGTCTTATTTTGACCTTTTGATCACAAAGAACTTTTGACAAGCGTCAGATTACAAGAGGAAGCGTTGCTAGTATTCCCATGGGACCCATGATAGCATTCGGAACTTGGGCCGTTGGACGTGACAGTTTTTGGGCACGATGCAATGTATCTTGTGAGCGTGTGTATAGGGGCGTAACTGTGAAGAAAAATGCAAGTCACTGTACAGTGACAACATTCGAATCCTGTGCTGTGTTCATAAAAAATCAGGTACGTGCATCGTTGACACCACAAAACTGAGTACTGAGAACGCCGTTTTGTGCGTGTTGCGCATCATGATGAAAACCTGTCATCGGAGTGGCTCAACAACCCCACATGACGAGGAAATCGTGCTATTAACACGCGGTGGCATTCAACGCCAGACACGGACGCTCTCAAAGGTATGTTTGTTTTTGGCTGTCCTGCCCAACTGCGTTATGATCGAGAGCTCGCAGGCCGTCTCAGTGCTGGCTCACAGGCAGACTCGGAGCTAGGTCTCTAGATCAAAAACGTTGGTAGAGCTGTGTATGGTCCGTGATCATTGTAAATGAGCAAGACTGACCCGTTCGACCTTGCAGCACTCAGCTGCAGAGTTGTAATTCTGAGCCCATAATACCATTGAAGGACCAGGATCCGAGAAATCGATCGGCGGCAGCCTACGTCGTGGTTTCTGATCGAGGAAGCACTTCAAGTTGGTGCTTGAAAACCCCGAGGATTGCTGTACTCTCCCCGAGGTAATGCAAATAGTCAAGATTGGCACGAGCGCGTAGTAGGACTGCCGCGGACGACGGAAGCGAGAGAACCTTTCGATTCATGGTGGTGGCGACGCAAACTTGGGTTATGTCCACTTCCAATACGAACACATGGCATACCAGCCTGAGCGACGAAGATCGTTGGTTCTTACTTAAAATTTCTAAAAGCTTAACCAATGTTGAAATATCTTATCCGATATCTTAGCCAGTCTGCTTCATTCATTTGCGGCACAGTCACTCGCAGTTTTTCAGACAAGTAGCCGCTGGCGTCAAGGAACTTTACATGCGGAATTAGAAAACTTTTGAAAATGACGGATTATTTGTCGTCACGCTAGTAATGGCGGATTATCTGTTGTCGTGTCAACACCATGCAATAGTTATCTAAAGTTCTAGTTAGCTCAGAGTCCATGTTCGTATACCCCGACTTCATACGAGAGAGCCTATACTGGATCACAAAGTAGCGAACACAGCCGGTAACAAACAGAAAGGTAGGGAGTGGTGTCACGGAGATTGTTGTGTTCTCTACGGATTAAGGACGGTGCGAGGGGAGACGGGAGCGCAGGTTAAGCGTACCAAAGACGAGCTTTTCCCAGGGCTCAAGCACAGATATTCCGAATGCAGTCTCGATTATGATTTTGTAACGTCATACACGGTTGCAAAAGACTGGTCGCGTCCGAGAGGGCGGGCATATGTGGCATGCTGGCAATACATACTACCATGGACTAATGAGGTAAACACCGTGGCTGCTTGCGTGGTTGATTAATGGGCCTTTTGTTTACCCAACGCCGACGAGAGAAAAAAAAATCCTGCGGGCTAGAAAGAGAAGGAAGCTATCTTGCAGTCCAATAACTTGGAGTAGGCCCCATGTAGTCACATGGCTACTGGAATAATTCGGATGCGCACCAAAAGTCTGTTCAGCAACAAGAATTTGTCGTAGCCATGCATGAGTATACACAAAGGAGGTATACGTAGGAGAGTGAGTGATATGGAAGGTATGAATCTAGATAGATAGCATAGGACAAAATCTAAGGATACAAATGTGTCGGTAGGTAAGCATGAAGGCAGATGAAACACTCGCACCTCCATGAATGGAAGATTAGGCACGTACTATAACTCTTTCAGCCCAGGCGTCTCTACCCATGAGCGAAACACGTCTCCTTCCTGACCCCAGAGATAATATATGGCGCGTCGTTGCATGACCATGACATGTTGTGGCAAGTATTGGAACAGTCCAATCATCACCAACATGGCCAAAAGCGAAAATATGATCACTGCGGATGGATTAGCGAATTATGACATGAGAAGATAGGACTCACAGCAGAGAATTTTCTCCCAAGGCTCAAGCATAGACAGTGCCAAAGTCGACTCGAACTTGACTCTTTGGCGCCATAAGTAGTCCTTCATCATGGCGAAAAATAGTTAGGGAGTGATTATAGTTAAAGAGCAGGTAAAGCAAGGGTAGAAGATGGTTCCACAAAAGAAAACGAGTGCCTTAAGTTAAGTTATAAGTACCCTTCGAGTTAGCCCAATTAACGTGGCCGGAGAAGGCGGAAAGTGGCGGAAATCGAAGTCGTGATTTCTTAGCACGTGATGTGCTACGAGTCTCGGTTCAACTTGTCACCGCTGCATCGCACGTTTGTTGGCACGATGGGATAAGCTTGCTCTTCGAGCGAGATTTCTTTCGCTGCAAGCAAACTGCAGGATACCTGTTGCGGACGCCGTTGGCCATCGCAAGTTAGGGAACGTAGACAATAAGTTAATGTCGTTCTCGTGTGCCGACAGTAGGCGCCAGTACTAGTACCAATACGGATCAACTCGAGATTATCTTGACCATTATGTTCAGCTGGGGTGTTATCTCCGTTTCATTTTCTGCAATGATTCCACTTATAGTCTCTACCATATATATTCTGATGTCAAGAAATGGATCATAGTTTTGTACATAGTGTAAGAGCTACATAGAAGTACATAGGTGTGATTTGTGGTGGGGCGGCGGGGCTATCGAATGTATCACCATTCGTCCAATTTGGATTGTACCAGTGAGTCGAGAAAATAAAGTTACGCGAGCGGGTAGTCTATAAGACAATGATAGAAGAATAAAGTACGAGGCGTAATACAGCTAAACAGTAGCTTCAATCTCGAGCAGTTCCTATGAAAATCAGCGTGAGTTTTGCAAGGGCTCCATCAAATGCGAACAGACATACTTGACAGGCAAACGTCACGCCCCTTGTGCCTCAATACAGAAACGTAAAGTATCCCACATCGCATCTGCCAATCAAAAACCTTAGGCTATAGCTCCTTCACACTGGCTGCCGCGTGATCCATCCAGTGATTGAGCACCCGCTCGTCGCCCCAGAGATAGTATGCAATGCGAGGTAGTAGTGAGACCAACTGACTGGGTATTACCCGAGAGAGGCCAGTGAAGAATAGGAAGGTGAGTAGAGACATGACGATCACTGTATGTGCATGGTCGTCAAGAGTGGTTAGAGGATGGAGTATGCGATACTCACCGAAAACCAGTTTCTCCCAAGGTTCCAGACCACATATGGCGAAAGTGGCCTCAAACATTGTCCATTGCTTCCATGCGTAGGCGCTGAGTGAGTTGCATCGAAATCCAGTAGTATCCCTGGCCAGCGGGGGCGGCTTAAAGGGGCGAGCCATATGGCGGTATTGTATGAGAAGGAGAGAAAGGGTACTACAATATTAACGATATGGTGAGATACCTCAATGATCAAATATATACGTGAATTCGTTGAATATATGGTTTATTTTTATCGGTGGGATGAATCTCGGCCATCATCATCGTGGTAACCAACCAGGTGTGCCATATTAAAAATTCCCGTCTGTCGCAGTTCACATGCACACAGCTCATTGCAACAGCAGACTCAACCATCCAATGGCCGCAAACCACGACTACAGATCAGTGATGTACATGGCAAAAGGTTCACAAGTACTGACACCTTCAACAGCTGTCAGGCTATCCTCTGTTGTTGTCGACATGCTTCTGGGGCTTCGACACAGCGACCGTCTCGTCTAGCTAGTTGTCCGAGGAGACATCGTGCCCTAGGTCTAGCCTTTCGAAGTTCACTTCTTTCGAACTCCGACGCAGTACTATTAGTGCTTCATGCATTGCTGGATCGTTAAACATCAAGCAGTCACCATTACGTCGAGCGCCACAGCGGCCACACATGATGCATCACGATGACGGGACGCTAGAACAGGCTGAAGCCATCCACATGGATGAGGAGATAATTGGCGATCGAAAAGAAATCATACCCAGCAAAGTTTCAGTGCGCAAAAAGGACTCGGTGAACGTCAAGGTTACCAAGTCGACCGCCCACCTCCTGGCGTTAGTAGCATATCTCCCTCAGCTTCAGCTTCAGCGCTCACCCATCTTTATAGAAATCGCTTTGGGGGGATTCCAGGAGTACCGGTTGGGGCTAAATGGGAGAGTCGGTGTGTGTTTTTATTCTCGTTTTATATTTGGCGCCAGCCGGATTCATTTATTTGTGTCTTCGCAGCCAAGATTGTTCTAATGCTGGCGTCCACCGTCCTTTTATGGCTGGTATATGTGGCACCAAAAAAACCGGCGCCTTTTCAATCGTCGTTTCGTGTCACTACAAAGATGACAAAGATTCCGGCGATACAATGTAAGCATATAACACAGCGCTTCATTTCGAAGTGTGACCACCATATTCTGGTCCTTATGTGCATATAGCTACTATACAGGTACAGGTGCGTATTCACAACCTAGGTTCCACTATCGTATGCCAACCTGCTAGCGTCAGGGGGTCGCAAGCGGTGGTCTGATGGCTTTCCCCGGAAGCGTGTAGGTCGTTTTCTTGCTCAATTACCATAATTATTCATTTAAAATTTCCAAGCTCCGGTTAGGCCCACAGGTTTTTGATCAGCAATGGTCGGATCCAGGAAATGAAGCACTTGTCGTGAGTTTTTTGTCTTTGGGTGTGAGGTCCCAAAATGACTGCAGAACAGAAATCGCGTGACACAGGCAACCCCGTGCGTGTCGTCCGGAGCCATAAAGCACTTTCCGAATTTGCGCCTGCCGAAGGCTATCGCTATGATGGTCTGTACACTGTTGAAAGTGTAATGTCATTTCACATGTCTATGGAGGATGCCCCACCACTGATACTCAAACTTCAAAGGCATGGAAAGAGAAAAATCCTCAAGGTCTGGATATCTGTCGCTATAGGCTAGAGGTAAGTTGCATTTCAAATCTTAGGTCTCCGATTAGACTGATGATGTTGATGATGTGTTGACAGAGGGTTCCAGGTCAACCTCCCCTACTCCGTCGCTCGCTTGGAAATGCCGATCATGAGCTATCTCCCACCTCCGTAGCTACGTCAGATACTGTCATCTCGCCCTCGCGTACGTTGATCGGCCGTAAGCGCAAGACTCAATCATCTGCACGCCAAGATGATTCCACGATCTATGCCGATGCGGCGTCTAGGAAGCGCAAACTCGCCGACCAAGCGCCGCCCAAACCTTCACCATCTGTCATGCAGCTACATGTTTCAGCGCCAGTCCTGGTGACTTTTGACACCCCGCTGCAACAGTACAAGAAACGCCAACAATTCTATAAAACGCGTTCTTTCATACAGACGCCCGTGAAGAAGCAAACTCTGCCCCTTGTAAAACATAGCATGTGGCTCAGCCAATCCCAGCCCAGTAGCTCCCTGGCGAGGCCTATGCAGAACATCTCCTATGACGAGAGTATCGAAGATGCTGATAAATCACTCGATGACGAAGATGACGAAGATGTACTACTCGAAGACCTGGAAACCACAGCTTCCCCATTCCCATCCTCCTTATGCCCCTCGCCCCTCTGAGCGAGTCACTTACAGTTGTCAAATACCCCAGTGTATTCCGGCTGCTCTGCTTTTTTGCTTTCAAGACCTCAAATTCATGTTTCTCATTCACATCGCCTTTCTGATAGGATCAGTCACGCATGTACAGTACCCATTTTTTTTTCTGTTTTCTTGCTTTGAGGATCATTTGTAATGTCTGTCTGCTGATACTGCTCTGCTAGGTCTACGTTTAGTTAAACTTGTGTCTGTAGCCCCATACTTGCGCAATTCAGAATTTCACGCAGAATTACGTGGCAATCCAAGGATGCAACTTAGTCTCACAGGAGCAGATACAAGTCGATGTCTGCGTTGTCGACACATCATTATTCGTTGGTGCAGTTGAACCTTGAGCTTGGCCAGGATCAGGGTTTCGAACTCCGACTCAGAAGCAGTCTATGTATAAGAGCCTCGTGGTCGGCCTTGTGTGCTTAGCTCCATCATCTTGACAGTCGTTGACGACAGAGTACTCAAGAAGGACTCAGACGCCAAGACATTAAACAGTGTTCGGGACGAGAATATGAAAGAAGAAACATCCAGCAAAAGGCACAAAAGGCGCAGGGTACTAAGTGGGAACACCCCTGCCAGGCCGGTGTTAGCAATGCAGTCTCTCTCTCTAACACCACACTGTTTACACACTTTCTTTGCAGGCACCACTTCGGGGAATATCCTGGAGCGCCTTTTGGGACAACATGGAGGGATCGGTGCGTACTCTTGATTTGCATATAATACCATCAATCACCTGATCTGTAACAGCGTAGAGTGTTTTGATGCCGGCGTGCACGGCCAAGTGGAGCCTGGTATACATGGCATCAAGGAAATGGGCGCCTTCTCCATCGTCGTATCGGGTCAATACAAATATGACAAGGATTACGGGGACACGATGTAAGCACCCATCGGCGCTTATTTTCGAGCCGCATCGGTAATCTAACCCATTCATATAGTTTATATACAGGTTCAGGTGGGTATTTACAACCCGGGCTACAAGATTGTATGCAGACTTAGTATCGCCAGGGGGTTGCAAACTCCCTGATGGTGTAAGTTGCCTTTCTCGTCTTGCTTGACTATCGACTAAAATTTCCAAGATGCGCGAGCAGACACGCGACCAGGAATGGTCGGATTCTGGAAACGAAGCACTTCGTGTGAGTTCTGTGTCGGATGGATGCGAGGACGGCAGATGACGGTACAGTAGAAATCTTCCGAAACAAGAATACCCGTACGCGTCATTCGGGGCTACGAGCTCGAGTCTGAATTTGCGCCATGGGAAGGCTTTCGGTATGATGGCTTGTACATCTGTAAACGTGTAGCATCATTTTTAATATCTACATCTATCTGCGAGCACTAATACTTTGTCTTCAAAGGCGTGGAGAGAGAAGGAGAGAGACGGTTATCATAAAATCTGTCGTTACATTATGGAGGCAAGTCTCCTTGATGATCATGCTTTGATTAGACTGACCAGTGTCAAAAGAGAGTTCCAGGCCAACCACCCTTACGCCGTCGTTCAACGACTTATGGCTTTTACAAGCCGTCACCAGGCTCCCAAGCCACCGTGAAGCCGCCAGGGCCGGCTCCAGTAAATGGACGCCAAAGAATCAGGCAGCGGCTACAGGCCTCGATCAATAACGATCTCACTTGGATGGGAATGAGCCCTGGGTCTTCGTAAAAGGATCTACCGTCGAGCTCACTTGCAAACATGGTGTGCGAGAGGCCCTCTTGCGCCTATCACGCCCAAGCCCAGACCCAACGAATTCAAGGAAATGAGGGACTCGTACGATAGCCCAGGTGGAAAGTGCGATATCGCCCTGATGACGATGAAATGCGGATATGTTCTGGTGGAAGAAGATGAGGCAGAGATGTAATATTTGAGTTGAATATAGTACTACCAACAAACCCTATGATATACAGTCACAACTTTTTATGCACTACCTTCCAACTTGACCCGTAGATGACCCTCAGAATATGTACCCGAGCAGCGGACAAAATTGAGCATGACTACGTACCAAGTCTCCGACCTGCATTCGAATGCCACCATTCCAACAATGGTAGAGAAAAACATTGATGCAAAAAGGAGCAGGCACCTTGCTTGCACGTCCATACGGACAGCCGCGACAGCGCTTAAACGACGAGCTTTGCAAAAATCATTAGCCACGATGTGGAAGGACGAAATGGTTGGCTCTGGAAGCAATTCGAGTATTCGAGTATGTGCGCGGGTATACAAGTTATGCATCATGATTGCATGATATGGGATGAGCGAGAGCGTCGCAAAAGACTGGCAAATTGATGATGACCGTCGGTGTACTCAGGAGATGTACAGCATATAGAAAGCCAGAACGAGTCCAGCGTACGTGCGGTGAAGCAGAATTTGACTAAAACATTGGTCTAGTACTCGTTCAAGTTGCATTTAGCTTAGCCTCGGCTATCATTGTACGAGAATTAGTGCTTAAATCAACGACGGGAGGTGTGGGGGACAAGCAGCATGCACTCGATTTTTCTCGTGCTGGTGCGTTCCTCTGCGTGGTATGAGGCGGAATTCGAGCATGCGACAAGAAAATGTTATATGTCAGGTGGAATTGATATTCGAGAAGACAAATAGGAACATGCGGGTTAAGCCTGACGATATAGGCGCGTCAACTACTGCTGAGGGACGTCTATGTAGGTTGATATCTGCGCCGTTTCATCTGCCAGAGAGGCGATTTCGAACCAATTGGAAAGGGCAGGGTCATGATGGCGTATCATGGACATCTAGATGTATGGGGCAGGGTAAAGATAAAAATGGTCACGATCCGTGTGATCGTGATGTGATGATGAAGGGTGAGGCGTTGTACAGACAACGGAGAATATTGAGGCGATCAAAAAAGTACCAGATGAGACATTAGCGTGTAACGACGTGAGCACGAATTGGTGGGCTGCCAAAGAAACCTCAGGCCCGAGGTACCCGATGGAACTTGAGTGGCTGACGAACAGGACGTTGGGTAGGATCAGCCTAGAATACATAAGCTTGAATGCAACAAGAACTGTCGATGAAAGTGCCACGTACGACGAGCGAGTACCGACTGGTCGCGCTAGTACAAAAGAAGGTCATAGAGGCTACTAAGCTTCTCTTAGTAGTATCGCAGAAACATCTCATGCATGTCAAAGTATGCAGCCAGTAACCTAGTAGCAGGTTTCCATCCTGATACGCAGTTCACTAACTCTGCATGGTAGAGGGTGAACTGATGAACTGATTATTGCCGAGGTTCACAATTGCGCTGTATCGTCATTCGATGGCTTCAAGCGCTTTGCGAGAGTGTGGGGACTCGTGACCAGTCTGACGTACGGAGCCTAGAGAGTGTGGGCATTCGAAAATGTTGCATGACCAGGTGACTGGCCTCTTCAACAAATCCAATCACTTATTACCCACGGTTATTCCAAATTCCAATCCACTACAATTGGATTTTCCATCTGAGCCAGGCCACCCGGGATGTGCTACATGCTCTTTGAGAGTGACGACAGGCGAGCCTGTCTTCAACAGCGGGACGGATTGCGCTACAGGGTGCTACAGTGTGCTTTGTAGCACTCTGTAGCAAATTATGTTTCCCTGATGTTTGCATTCGAGATTTGACTTTGGACAGCAGTCGAGGACTTTGAGTCCTTGTACTCACAATAATTGGCATGGTCACGTCTTGCGCGTAGACAACGGCGCAATGACATTGAAAATGTACCCTGTTTTGATTGATGCGAGGTCTGATTGTTTATTCGGTCTCTGCTCTTGCATTTGAGGGATTGACCCGGCGACTGGCCGTATACGCCCTATCAATTTCGCGTTGATCTTGCCTGTGTCGATATCCCATAACATCACGGCACCGACACTTCCGCCAACTTCTTTCTTACCGTCCGGAGACAATGTCATGGTCTGCACTTCACTATCTCCGTTCTGTGAATCCTCTTCTATGATCTGTTTGCCACTCTTCAATGCCCGAGCTGTCTGTTGAACTCAGTCATTATTCGCTCACCGTCTGGCAGATGTATGGCGCCAAAAACCAGATTGGTGTGTCCTTCAAATTCATGGTTGGCGTTATCGCTGATGTCTCCTGCTTCACAACGACGAGTGAAGACATAATCAACTATTAGGCGCAGCTCCGTTCTAGCTTTCACTTAACAAAGTCCCAAACCATCACTTACTACGATGTGTTTCGCAATGAGTGTTTAGGTCAAGTCGGTGTCAAGTTCGCTGCCCGCACATGCGACATCCTCGTGATTATTTCACAGCGTATCATCTCCGACTCTGGTGCGTAAGATGTACATTTGACCGTGCTTGAACTCACTACAGTTTCCCAATCGCTGGTATCAGTCACCATGATATTCTATCTTTCTTCATAAACTCTCGAATAGCACCACCTTTACGGTATAGCTTTGGTGGCGGATCGCCGTTGTTCCAAACAGTCTGGTTTACTGGTGGCTAAGCGCCGATGTCTTGCAGATAGGCTTGCCATTCATCGAGACAACAACACCTTCAGTTAGAGAATGCAGCTGCTGAAGGTCAATTTTGGATTATAGCTCGTCCGTGCTCGCGCTCTACCATGTAGATGTCGCCGATTTTGATCGGAATGAATATGTGATTATGATCATCATCATATAATGTAAACTCTATGAAGACAGAAGGTGCGTCGAGACTGATAGGGGCTTATTCACCGCATTTCCCACTATGTAAGGATACAGCGCCCTCCCGAATACCTTGGACTTGACCCTTTCGAAGTTACGGCTTTCGAACTCCGACATAGCAGTCTATAAGTACTACACTGTCGACTTATCTCCATCGTCTCGACAATCGCCGACAGCACAATAAACAACGTTCGCACTTAGAAAGACTTGGAAGTGAAGACATCATATAGTGTTTGGGACAAAATAATTGAGGATTCAACAGAAATGTCTAGCCCAAAGGACAGGCCGGCGTAAGTCTCTCAGTGTTCCTCAGCTACATTTGTTCACGTCCTGTCTTTGCAGGCAGCGCTTCGGGGAAATTCCGGGAGCACCTATCGGGACGACATGGAAGAATCGGTGCTTAGTCTTGATTTTCATCTGATGACCTCAGTTACCTCATCTGTCTATCTGTTCACAGCAGAGAATGTTTTGACGCCGGCGTGCATCGCCAACTTGAGCCTGGTATAAGCGGCACTGAAGCAACTGGCGCCTTCTCAATCGTCGTTTCGGGTCAATACATAGATGACAAGGACGAAGGGGACACGATGTAAGCGCTTATTTTTGAGCCGGATCGGTAATCTGATCTGTGTATATAGCATATATACAGGTTCAGGTGTGTATTCACAATCCGAGTTACGAGATTGTATGCCGACTCAGAATCATCAGGGGGTCACATACCCAGTGATAATGTAAGTTGTCATTGTGCGTTATAGCTTGATTACTAATCAAGATTTTCAAGACGCGCGAGCAGGTTCGCGACCAGGAATGGTCGGATCTTGGAAACGAAGCACTTCGTGTAAGTTTCATGTTGGATGGATGCGAGGATGGGTAATGATGGTACAACAGAAATCTTCTCAAACAGGCAAACCCGTACGCGTCATTCGGGGCTCTGACCTTGGTTCTGAATTTGCGCCATGGGAAGGTTATCGGTATGATGGCTTGTATATCTGTAAACGTGTAACATTATTTTTAATATCTACATACATTCATCGAGCACTGATACTTTGTCTTCAAAGGCATGGAAAGAGAAAAATAGAGATGGTTATTACGACATCTGTCGTTACATTATGGAGGCAAGTCTCCCTGATGATGATCAGGCTTTGACTAGACTGACCAGTGTCAAAGAGAGTTCCAGGTCAACCACCCTTACGCCGTCGTTCAGCGGCTAGCGGCGTTTACAAGCTACTGCCAGGCTCCGAAATCGTGCAGCCGCCAGCGCCAACGCCAACGCCGGCCCCAGGAACTGGACGCCATGGAATCAGGCAGCAGATCCAGGCCTCCCTTATTAATGATCATTCTTGGCTGGCTGATCAATAAGCAGTTGATTTGTTATGCGAGTGCCACCCTTCATGCCATGGAATCAGCTACTATGTTACAGTCCGTCCAGCACACAGTTACAGCAGTTTGTAAAAGTATACAGAATGGAAATGTCATCTTTCTGACTCAGGGAGCCATGTAAGCACCTCGCAACTGGCTCTCGCAGACCACAACCCAGAAGGATGGGTGCAATGCTTGACACTTAACAGGAGTTAGGGATCAACAGAAATTGGTTCTTTGTGACCAGAAGATTGTGCGATAGTGATACATCGATAATAACTGCCTAATGTGACCATAACAATTTGCACCCGCCGTCGAGGACAGAGACAACCTCAAGCTTAGACTCTAGCTGCACTAATGGTTTGAAAAGAGTCGAGACTCCAAGACACGCTCGAGACATACCTTCAATAACACCTGTACATCGAGCAACGTAAATGCATCATCCAAAACCAAGCCATGGACAATTAATTACCTTGGGCGTCACGGGATTCATCAGCAACAATGTCTGCGACAATGCGCATCTTGTTAGACAAGATCCAAATAATGCAAACACGCCGACATACGTTAAAGTGCTTTATCGAGGGGGCTTGTCTTGACGAAAGGGTACTTGACATCGACATCACGCTTGGGGGGGCCCTGTTGGTGGGGGGCGACATCGCGCTTGGGGGGACCCTGTTGGTGGGGGGCGACATCGCGCTTGGGGGGACCCTGTTGGTGAGGGGCAACGTCGCGCTTGGGGGGACCCTCTTTGGAAGGCTCCTCTACTTCAGGCTTGGGGGGGCCTTGTTGGTGGGGCGCAACATCACGCTTGGGGGGGCCCTGTTGGTGGGGGCGCAACATCACGCTTGGGGGGGCCCTGTTGGTGGGGGGCGACATCGCGCTTGGGAGGACCCTGTTGGTGAGGGGCAACGTCGCGCTTGGGGGGACCCTCTTTGGAAGGCTCCTCTACTTCAGGCTTGGGGGGGCCTTGTTGGTGGGGCGCAACATCACGCTTGGGGGGGCCCTGTTGGTGGGGGGCGACATCGCGCTTGGGAGGACCCTGTTGGTGAGGGGCAACGTCGCGCTTGGGGGGACCCTCTTTGGAAGGCTCCTCTACTTCAGGCTTGGGGGGGCCTTGTTGGTGGGGCGCAACATCACGCTTGGGGGGGCCCTGTTGGTGGGGGGCGACATCGCGCTTGGGAGGACCCTGTTGGTGAGGGGCAACGTCGCGCTTGGGGGGACCCTCTTTGGAAGGCTCCTCTACTTCAGGCTTGGGGGGGCCTTGTTGGTGGGGCGCAACATCACGCTTGGGGGGGCCCTGTTGGTGAGGCGCAACATCACGCTTGGGGGGGCCCTGTTGGTGGGGGGCGACATCGCGCTTGGGGGGACCCTCTTTGGAAGGCTCCTCTACTTCAGGCTTGGGGGGGCCTTGTTGGTGGGGCGCAACATCACGCTTGGGGGGGCCCTGTTGGTGGGGGGTGACATCGCGCTTGGGGGGACCCTGTTGGTGAGGGGCAACGTCGCGCTTGGGGGGACCCTCTTTGGAAGGCTCCTCTACTTCAGGCTTGGGGGGGCCTTGTTGATGGGGCGCAACATCACGCTTGGGGGGGCCCTGTTGGTGGGGAGCGACATCGCGCTTGGGGGGACCCTGTTGGTGAGGGGCAACGTCGCGCTTGGGGGGACCCTCTTTGGAAGGCTCCTCTACTTCAGGCTTGGGGGGGCCTTGTTGATGGGGCGCAACATCACGCTTGGGGGGGCCCTGTTGGTGGGGGGCGACATCGCGCTTGGGGGGACCCTCTTTGGAAGGCTCCTCTACTTCAGGCTTGGGGGGGCCTTGTTGGTGGGGCGCAACATCACGCTTGGGGGGGCCCTGTTGGTGGGGGGCGACATCGCGCTCGGCAACTTTATCTGAATGGTTTTAACATCAGACATGGTAAAGATAGAATGAGCACGCTAGAGCTTACACGCCACATTCTTACGCCGGGCCCCTTGTGGATCTTCACGCTTGGGGGGGGCCTGTTGGTGGGGCGCAACATCGCGCTTGGGGGGACCCTCTTTTGAAGGCTCCTCGGCAACAAGATCTGAATGGTTTTGACATCAGACATAGTAAAGATATAATGAGCACGCTAGAGCTTACACGCGAACTTCTTTTCTGTGCGCATCTCGATGTCTATGTCATCAATCAGGTAAGTAGTCTACAACAAAATGAGGCCAGTACTGAAGCCTCACCTTTGGTGACGGGAGACGCCGTCGTCACCTGTAACAAAGCGATGGCAATTAAAACAAAAGATAAAGTGAGCTTCATGATGGTTAGATGTAAGCAGCTGGATGATGTTGAGTATACAATTGATGCACCTTTATAGCTTTGGGTAGCTCGATTATCTCAGACTCGCATGCAGAAAAACCTTCATCCCATGATTGTTTCGAAGCGCATATTACGTGCTCAGGAAAAGCCTGAGCTTTCTTCCGTTCACAATCTGCTCGTTCGATGCGCCATGATGAGGCGAGAAGGTCTGCAGCCAGGGAGGCCCGTAGGGTGGCGCTTAATTCCTCAGCCGAAATTTTCTTCCGTTAGTTGGCTGACGCCGAAGAAGGGGCTTGGGTGAGGCCAGATTCATAGTGCGCCGTGGAGATGTAGCTCGGATGCCATCATAATGTTCAACAATTGTCGGTTTATTCCCGTGGATTGATCAAAAAGAACCACAGACTCGCGTGTCATGCTGAGCGATAGCTTAAGTAAATCTCCATGACCTGAAGCGACTTACCACTGAAGTCATGTTTATTGCTCCAGGAGTCGATGTTCTGCACCGGTCATCCGAATTCAGCTCTTGCTTAGTGCTAACAGTGTCGTCTCTTGCGGCCAGCAGGTCCTACTATGTAGTATGGCAAACCTCACACTGGGTGAGTACGACTGCATACGTTTGAAGTGCCAGACGTAAGTTTCGACCTGGGATAGCAAGTTTGGTTATGTAATCGTGCGAAGTCCTGTGTTGACGCGTTGTTTGTGGTGATCACGGGAGAATCCTCGGACTCGGAGGATATCGTAACATTTTGTAACAAGTACTACTTGCTTCAAGTTGCTTGATCATTTCGAAAATCAGCCTCTACTGCGAAGTATCACGCTTTGAAGAGTTAGACGCACCCACTTTGGAGGGCTGGTATGTTTAAACTGATACCCTTTGATTCGGAATCTGACTCGCATTGCTCCTTGGCAGGGGACGGTAGAACTATCAAGTATTCTCTGTAGTTCAGCCTATATCTACCAGGAACATCCAGTTTTCACATAGGCGGCCGGTTGGCAGAATTCCTAACTTCTGCCACCATCACCACTAATTCAATCACCCGTGGGGTAGTCGCGACTCGCAGCACTGGACATACTGTTTACCATTTAGAATCAGCATTTATTTTCTTTAATTATGCGAGCATCGGATGCGCAGCTAGATGGAAGCTGATGTTCAAGACTCGAGAAATCGCTGGTTTTGAAAGCCGGCAGTTTCAATGTTCAACCAAGTACAACTCACACAGATGGGTTCTCCTGAACGCGCAGCATAAAGCCAAGCAATCTGACGTGTTGTGATACGTTATTTCCCGTGCCTGCCAGCGTCAGCTCAAGTTCTCGATACCAGTGGTTTCTGGTAAGCTGAGCATGTAAGACTAAAAGCTATTTCCTGCAGCATATGTGTATTCAACAGTCTGAAAATTTCTCCCAGAACACGTCCAGCGGCAGATTCAATGCCATGTTTCGCAACCTCAGACTTCGACTCTCGGACATACTGCACCTATCTGGGCCTAGTGCTTTCGCCATTAGCATCATTTTGAACATCTTCACCATACTGCGCTTGCAACACAAGTCTGTCGATGATAGACAGTACTGTATGTTCGGGTCGTCTTTACTGACAGCAAGAGGAGTTCATCTCACTCAGCATATTTGATGCAGCTTATATCGGTGATGATCATCCAATCAAATTACCCCTCGACTTGGATGTCGTTGCATTGACGTTTGAAGACTCAAAGTATTACAGTACATCGGGGCTCACGGCCTGGTCGGAGTGGAATTTGCTCGATCACTTTCCACAAGGCCACGGATTCGTGCGTCTAGGACCAAATGGTAAGCAATCACTTACTCCATCTCTGTCAATGCATGACTCAGACGCTTGCTGTTCATATATTCTATCAGGGCGACTATTTGGTGTCTCTATGTTTCACCAGCTTCATTGTCTACAAATGATACGACTAGCCCTTATTGATGGGCCCAATGACCATAGTGGCCACTGTCTTAACTTCTTGCGACAGGCAATTCTTTGCAATTCGGATACTACCCTTGATCCGGTCTACACCAATGGATCGATATCAGGCTCAGACGGCTTGGGTGTGACGCATATATGCCGAGATTGGTCGCAGGTTTATGCATATATTGAGGAGAACCAGAGGGGCCCCTGGTGGGTAGAGCACAAGGCAGAGATGTAATCATAATCATAACGCGAAGTCAAGTGCACGGGAGAATCTGATCTAGTTCCACCAGCGATAGATGTGATTGGCTCGGTAGATACTTATAAATCTCAGTTCGTGCTCGAAGCGGTAGCTGAGTCTCTTAGAAGGCTATTCAAAGTTGAGGCAACGTTGAGGATTGATCTCAGTGACTGGCTGAGTACCAAGCCAGCACTTCCTCGTGCACTGTGATTGTATCATCGTGAGGTTTTGGTCATTGTCTCGGTGCTTGAATTGGATGTCAAGCGCAGCCGTAGTGTGACAGAATTATTCAATGGCCAGAAGGTCACAGAACTAAAGCTTAGGTTAGATTGGCGTGGGTATTGATTACAAATCAGTCGATCGTTCATGCTGATATTTGAGAGGGATGCATCATGCATGAAAGTTGTCAAACCATGGCGGTGTCAGAAATACAATGCAATATGTCATATTCATTCCTACTAATCCATAATAAATACAACGCAAAGCTTCCGAGCTCCATCCATACAACACGCATATTGCATATATACAAGCGACATAATGAGATACGATAGCTACACCTAACGTGCATAATGTTTATCTAATAAGCATATAGAAGATGCACCAAGCGATAACGAGAGGAAAGTACACTATGAAGAAAGAAAATTCGATGGAAAGGAGTGTGAATGTTATGAAGTGATTTGGCCAAACATATATGTGATAGAATGAAACGAGTGTCGTAGTCGTAGAGAAAGAAAGCTCATGAAAAATCGGAGAAATACTAGATCATGTCGCATTGCGGGCAGGAACAATATACCCATAGACCAACTTCTTCGGGTCTTGGAGACTGAAGTTGCGACGTCCCTTCTGAGCGCGGGCCTTGCTCTCAAGGAGCGGTCCACATTTCTCCTTGTGCCGATCCAAAGAATCGGTCCTCGACCACCGCTTGTTGCAATAGGGGCATTCGTACGACGTAGTATAATGGACGCCCTCGATGTGACGGCCCAAATTGAGCATCGGCTCTGGTCTTGAGCAATCCTCGAATTTGCAAGGAGCTATGTCTGTGGATTTGACACCGTGCCAATGAAGCAGGTGGTGTGCGACGCGGGTCTTGTTCATTTCTACAAACAGCCCACAGGGCTGGTCCGTCCAACCGCATGCTCGTACGCAAGTCATCCCTGCGGGTAGTTCATTCGTAATCTTGACAGACCGTTTAGGGTAAGAATCGTCGAGTTCCATTGCGCCAAATGTCCTCGTTCGAAGAAGATTACCATCGGCATCATGGGTCCTGCGGCGACTAATATCGACAGGCTTCGGGTCACGAACGGGGGCAGCCATGACTACGGCATCGGCATCCGCTAGTCTGTAAAAACCAAACTTCCCTTCTCTTATTTCGTCTTCTTCGTCGTCCAAGCATCTGCGCTTGCGCGGACTTTGCGCAAGAGACGAACTCGGATTGCCGTCCTCAGATTTAGCAGCGTGACGAGTTTTGCGCTTGGGAGTTTTGGCGCCCACCGTCCCATCGGAAACAGAGGAAGACGGTTCGAAGCTACTGTGATCGCTCATTGTCGCATCAGAGTCTGAAACGGCTGGCAAAAAAGTGTTGTAATTGGTCATTGTATGCGCATTTTGCTCTTGGGGAAATTGCGGTTTGGGGTCATACGCGCGGGGATCTCCCGCTGCCCAAAGCTCTAGGTCGACGACAGTACGAGAGTGATTTTGAGTAAAATTAGGTCCGTTCGCATACGAACCACCATTATAGCCAGGCTGGGACCATGCGGGGCCTTCCAGCGAAGCTTGAAGGACGGAAGAGGATTGCGCAGGATGATGTTGGATCGGATCCATTGGGGGAAGCTGGGGCAGACCAGCTACCGGAGCGGTGAACTGGTTCAACATCGGAAACGACATCTGATTATCTTGAACACCCTGTGAGGGCGCTGAAGACCTGGAAAAATAAATGAGCAATGACGGGCACTCAGTTGGGGTGGCACGTACCAATGGCACGTCTTTAGGTATTCATCTTCCTCACACATCCGAGCCCATCTGCCAAAGGCCATCAGTTCGAGTAGAAATCTGGAATGCAGAACCACATACTCAGCGGCCACATGTTCGCGAAGAAACTCTGGGATGTCTTCCGAGACCGTGCTAGTGATGTTTTCTGCATGGATTCCAGGTTGAGAGCTCGGAAGGATAGACCCGCTAAGAAAATTATGAGATGGACCGCATCATCAAGCTCAAGATTGAACACTAACCTATCCAACGACATGTGAAGATTGTTGTATGAGGACCTAAATGCAAAAGGCACCATCAGCATAGGAAGATATTAAGTCGACGTGTGAGTAGACTTACATAGAGATATCGATAGGCGTGTCGATGATTTGAACAAGTGATCTAAAGCAGCTGATATGAAGTGCAAAAGTGAAGAGGATGAGAGAGATAGTGAAGTGAAGGATAGAACAGCGCCATCCTTTTAACTTCACAACGTGCTAGGCAAAGCACGCCTGTGGACGAGCATTGTGCCCCGACAACATGTCGCAAAAAGGCAATCGTGGGTCACTTCACCATAGAAAACATATCTGTGGCGTTCAATAAGCGTCTATTCTATTAAAACGCTTTGAAACACCATGCGTGCATCAATCCACAAGAGCGCAAAACTTCCACTACACGTCGCTCATCATTTGTATACCTAGATGCATGTGACGATGAAGTAAGCACTGGCACTTTTTTACTAGAGGATATGACATTACAAGTGCGTGCAACAGTACCAGTACAACTCCATTAAGGTTCGGAGTATCGTAACAATGAGATTTTGGTGAAGGACGGTCACGGCACATTCGACCACCACTGCGAGCTTTGGCAGCGGTACCCGCTTGAGGTGGCGCAAGAGACCTTCAATACAAGCGAGCAGCGGTATATCACAGCTGAATATTGCGCGGTAGAGAATTGGCGGCGTGAAGGTTTGACAAAGTATGTAGTGTAAGATTGTGAGTTGCATGTTTGGTGGTAAACGTGCAAAGACACTTACCTTCGCTGTCTATTGTGTCGTGACCCAGCCTATTCATTTCTGTTGAGGTGAGAATTGGAGGGCTTGACATCAATGGACACCGAAAACTACATTTTCAGATAGAGACCTTTGCCATGGTTTGACATTACCGTTTATTTGGAAATGTTACGAGCTAGCTGTAGACATAGCAAATGAAAACACGCAGCCAATAATACCCTCGTTATTATAATATGAGGGCAGTGTTTCCTGGACTAAACATCAACATCTTCATTTTGGATCACTTGAAGATACTTACATCACATATTCAATCAGCATATCAATACGTGTGACTGTCGTTATCACAATTCTGTGAGAGGCGTAAAGCTGCACGCATACCACAAAGTTCGTATTAGTATCAGAATTACGTGGCAATCAGTTGTGCTGCCAATGGCAGCCTAGGCCGCCTCTTGAAACAACCTGAGGCTCGACTCGCTCGAGCGTATGCGTTGTTTTGGTTTGTTGTCCAAAGGCTTCCAATAGTTTCCTTGTTTGGAAGCTGCACTTTGCAAATTATTAGCTCGTTCTCGACAAGTTCTCGACCATGCAACTTCATCGACACAACTGGTTACTGGTACTAGTAAGCTATTGTAGCCTTTTCGCATGAGTCACCGAACTAAGAGGAACATTCATCGTTCAACGTACGCATAATAGTGTCCCTGAAAACCGAAAGGCCCTTTCACTCCAGATCGAATATCGAGCACGTCAGATTAATGCTAAAGCCTCCGCCCAGGCGGTCACTGAACGTTGAACCATCTATTTGGATATTATCAATTTGCAGGCACACTACTAGCGCATCAGCTTGGCCTTTGAAAATATAGGCGAGTATGAGGACCGTGACTGTAGTAGCTTAGCTTCGTAACCTTGTAGTTCAACGAGAGGCCATGGAGCTCCGCTCGGCCCAATGCCCCTCCTTTCCTTGAACGTCTGATACTTCAGTCG
This sequence comes from Suillus bovinus, assembly GCF_016758785.1. Classification (NCBI taxonomy): domain Eukaryota; kingdom Fungi; phylum Basidiomycota; class Agaricomycetes; order Boletales; family Suillaceae; genus Suillus; species Suillus bovinus. The sequence continues at coordinate 183,842 of NW_024542062.1, read as the reverse complement.
AGATCAGCTGTATAGAAGTATGTAGGAGGCTGAGGTCCGCAATAGGCACCATTAAAAATTATTTGCCAAATATTAATGTGACATGTTACGGTGACAGTTCCGCGTGATCGGGTTTTTTTTGAGAGTAAGTCCGAGTCAGGCCTGCGTAGATTATAGGCAGGTCTCTCCACACCATCCGATCCATCAATCCCAGTCGTGCCAGGGCACGCATGAATCTGAAGAAGGGCCACTTGCCAAGTCTCAGCTGTCCAACTCGAACTCCGAGGGTGAGCCTTGTCGCGGTAAAATACAATTACCATCCACTATAGTAGCAGCTGAACGTGACAGTTGATCTGTCATAGATCAACATCATGAGCAGAATCGGCCGACGAGAGTAAATTTGATTTAATTATCGAGACTCGAGAGCCCCCATCGACAAGCGTAGGTTTCCGACTAGCTCATTTTCTGGGACACTGTTCAAGAAATCTTACTCATTTCTGATGCAGATGCAATAACTTTATGGGAGGACTAAGAGGTATATCCTTGAGGGATAGACCTCCATGAAGCCTGAGGGCCCCCGGCTGATACATCATGATAGCAACCGTGATCTAACCGACGCCAATGTGATGGTCGCTAGCAGGTGGTGAAATACGGGGAGCATGATACTGCATGATACCATTTTTCTGCAAGATGGCGTTCCATCATGCATCCTATGGCGTTCTATGGCACCCTATTACCCACCATATTGCGTGTCCCATCGCATCACTCCTCCGTCAGTGATGTTTTGATAACATACGTCGTAGAGTTCAACTCTTTATGTTTAAATGCTGACAGCTGTAGGCTCATTGCCCCATACGCTCATATATCTTGTATGAGTCGTGGCTAGGTTGAAGTCTTATCTCTTCCCTCCAACCTTTTCGCTCACGAGCGTTCGCCACAATGGGTGCCGAAAAGACGGACGCTACTACTTATCGCAGTAGCAAAGGCGAATTATCCGACGTCTCAGGCCATGATGGAGAGTCTCTTCACGGGCCCCCGCGGCACGCCCTGCAACGTAAACTCAAGAATCGTCACATCGCCATGATCAGGTATATTTGAATTTTCTTTTTTCTTCTGGCGAATTCTCACCTCCGTTAAGTATTGGCGGTGTTATTGGTACAGGTCTTTTCGTTGGAACCGCGAACTCTCTGAGTTATGGAGGCCCCATCGGTCTGTTACTTGGCTACATCGTCATGGGCTCCATCGTCTATTGCGTCATGATCAGTTTGGGAGAAATGGTTTGCTTGCTGCACGTCCCAGACGTAGATCACATACCTGATCTTCATTTTCGTAGGTTGCTTTCCTGCCTATACCTGGTGGTCACATCAAACTGGCTGAGCGCTTCGTTGACCCTGCATTCTCTTTTGCCATGGGTTGGAATTACTGGTATGACTGGGCGATTGGCTGTACGTCCCATTTTTTCTCATTCATTTTTTACAATCACTGACCTCTTACTTTTTAGCACCTGGTACTTGAGTTAAATGCATTTTCTTAGCATGCCTGCTGACATTTCTTCACCATTTCAGCCGAGATCGCTGCGGCTGCATTATTGATAAACTATTGGAATTACACTGTCAATGATTCAGTATGGGTCGTCATGTGCCTTGCCGTTGTTGTCGCCATCAATATGCTCGGCGCTGGCGCTTACGGGGAGGCGGAATTCATATTTGCGTGCGTTCCCAGTACTATATCCCGATCTCACATCTGAGATTACTACAGATCCATCAAGGTCATCACAATCACTGGTCTTATCATTCTCGGTGTAATCATCGATTTGGGAGGTGGCCCAAACCATGACCGCATTGGATTCCGCTATTGGAAAAATCCTGGACCATTTGTTCAGTTTAATGGCATTGGAGGTGCCAAAGGACGATTCCTTGGCTGGTGGGCTGTTTTGATCCAGGCCGCTTTCTCGTTCATCGGAACTGAGATTGTTGCTGTACGTTATATTCTAGGCTTCAATAAATATATTGCTTACAAATCTCACCCAGATCGCCGCTGGGGAAGCGAAGAATCCTCGCCATACCTTGCCCAAAGCCATCCGTCGAGTATACATCCGCATATTACTTTTCTACATCGGTGGCACACTCATCATTGGTCTGCTCGTACCATCCAACAACCCATTACTCGTATTGAACAGTGGAACCGCCCAGTCTCCATTCGTTATTGCTATCGAGACAGCTGGAATTAAATTTCTTCCTTCGGTAAGCCGCACATGGTCTTCCCTTTTTACCTAAAGATTTCTCATTGAGCTATTCAAAATAGATCATTAATGCTTGTTTGTTGACCTCAGCATGGTCCAACTCATCTAGTTCCTTGTACACTGCGTCTCGTGCGATCTGTGCGTATACTTATCTGGTGGCCAACTCATCGAAATTAACGAACTTCGTAGATGGTCTTGCAGCCTCAGGAAATGCTCCCAAGATCTTCCTTAAAACCACACGCAACGGGTTGCCTTACGTCGCTGTCCTCTCCACTGCCGTTTTTTCTTTTCTTGCCTTCATGGCTGTGTCCAAGGGTGCGGGCTCAGTGTTTAACTGGTTGTCCAACATGACATCCGTCGCTGGTCTTATGACGTGGTTTGGTATCTCGGTAACGTACCTCCGCTTCTACAAGGGCATGCAGGTTCAAGGCATCGACCGCAAGACGCTCCCTTACTACACAAATCTCCAGCCATACGCAGCGTGGTGGGGAGTAGTTTCAACGATCACCATCTGCTTCGTATGTCGACTTTTCATATCCGCTAATATTATTTAGACTGACTATTCCTCTCCAGTTCAGCGGATGGAGCGTCTTCCTCGCAGATAGTTGGAATACTGCAACTTTCGTCACCAACTACATCCTTTTCATTACCTGGCCAATCCTGTACTTTGGCGCTCGCCTCTACTATGGTACCAAGCCCGTTGCTGCAGAGGACATGGACTTCAAAAGAGATATAGCTGAAATCGTGGCGGACTCATATGAGGAACTCCCGCCAAAGAACAAGATGGAAGCATTCTGGCAATGGCTGGTGAGCATAGCTCCACTTGACAATTATTTGACATCGCTGACGTTGACTCGTAGATGTAATCATACCTGCAATCATATCTAGAGATTGCAATCATGTCACTTTTTTTGTAAGCTCTCAATTGTCCGACATAGCTAGTTACTCGTTGCATGTCACTGCAAACTCTACCAAACGTAATATACCTATTCGACCTGATCAAAATGTGTCCTTGTCCTTGCCCGTAGACAAAGCACGGTGCACCTTGTATCTAGTGAACCTTGCAAAGAAACACTTTCTCCTTGGGGTTTCAATTTCTGTCCATGAAGCGAGTGTTTAATTGCATTCTATCGGGTACCTCCGCTCTGTCGGATCCACTCTGTGCAGTATCTCGTCCATGTTATTCCAAAATTCTATAGTTTAATAAATGAGATCGAGGTTGCAGTCATGATGCATATTTGTTGCAAATCGACAACGTGCATCAGCTGACCTTCTGCCTATGTAGCATTACATGCACATTGCAGGCAAAGCAAGGTGAGCATGATGTTATTCCAAAATACGACGTTTCGTCAGAAGAATGTGGGAACGACCGATAGACTAATGTACATACGCGTGGTATCATAGGTCAAGAGGTAGAAAAAGTCAGTCTTAACAAGGAAGACTGCGCTCGAAGAAACCGAACCAGATATCCTAGAGACGGCAGCAAGGTTAGCCATGCGGAGGGGTGATATGAGTTAACACTTTTCGACGCGACAGATGTAACGGTTTATGCATCTGGGTGAGCTGTTTGTGTCAGTAGCAGCGCGATACGGTGGCCACCCTCTGGTTGATCGTTTCATGCAGTTCGATCTCCGCGTCGGAATTGCAGAAAAACATGTGGCACAATAGTCTATTTAGTGAGCACGCAGCTGATAAGGCAACGACCTCGTCGTAATGTATAGTGGAAAAAAGTTCGACGACTTTAAACAGAGGTAGTTTCGTCGTGAGTAGGACATAATGCTGCAAAAGCGGACATGTCGGTTTTGCAAGACATAAAGATAATGAACAGCGTACTTACCAAGCAGGAAAAAGCCTGCACTTCACGCCGTTCCGAAGCAATCATTACGCCTCCTCCAGCCCTCCTCTCACCTCCTGCCAAAGTTTCTCGAGATTAGGCTTTCCGACAGAGTGCTAGCAGAATGTGGAACTGGGTTGGAGGTTTCCAGTCCTCAGGAAGATCTTGCTGCTTTCTATCGAGGAAGGTGACTCAACACCGGGACATTTGAGTAGTCGCTGAGTCGAGAGAGAAAGACATGATGACCGATGTTCAAGCTTCGAGAGTGTTGTTTCTTTATGATTGTCTGTGGAGTGTGTTTTGGATGAAGATGCCTACAGACTACGTAAGTCTAAACGGTCTTAATTTTTAGTCGTGCACTATAATAAAGAGTAGTCTTGAGCGCCGTACAAAGATTAAAGGAAATTTACTGTTGCGCATTGTAAACCAGTCAACCAGCAATTGGTCCTTACTATCATCATGTGGTTCTCAATTATGATGATATGCCCAAGGTTACGCTCATTGCTGAGGTCCAACCAGAACTCGACCGATTGCGGGCAGAAATTGATATATTGCGAGGAAAAGTAGTCGTAGCCAAGCTGGATGAGTCAGAGACAACAGTATGAACACACCCATAAGTCTACCTTAGAGACCATAGACGAATAAAGATATGCCAGTGGTAAACGCCGCAGTCTTGAGGTGTTGGTTGTACTCAATTGTCATTTCGGTAAGTTCCGCTCATACATTATACATATGATTCCGCTTGCACGGGTCAAATTGTCCACACGGCCAGGGTCGGATGATATTTTCAAGCGCCTGATTCATACCGATATTGCAATTTGCAGCCGGTACTCTCTGAACCCCAGCAGTGTTGATGCAAAAAAAAGACTGGACATCATGAGGTTTGCCAAGAGTGACATCACGGCTGTCTCCGTTTGCCTATGTGACCTACATTTAGCTGCCTGACAACATTCATCGACTGCCAGTACTGCAGTAGCCGATGCAGTCAGAAAACTGCCGTCCATTACTGGCGGTAGCATGTAGATTCGGTGCGCAGTCAAAATGTTTCATGTTTGTAAGAAACTGCTCATATGCTCCTGTAAATCTCACGTACCCGCACAACCACAATCATCTAGTCCCTTACGACCAGTGGTTCATAACTCACTTGGACGATAACCAGAAAGTCAAACAGGTCAAGCATTGGATACTTTCAAAATGCAATATCATCCAAACGCCCCATCTTCCGGCTCAACGCCCAGTTTCTCCTATCACCTTTGCTTCCAGCATTAGGACACGTACCTCAGTCGATAGCACGGACGACGGTTATAACGAGGATGACGAGTATGAGGAGGACTCGGATGACTTCGACGACTTTTCCTATCGCCACCCAGAAATCAGGCGTCAGACTATATATTCTCGTCGACCTGGAAAGATATCGACCGCATCTACTTCACACACCATCCAACCTGGAAGCAGCCCAGTCACAGACCAGTACACCCTTGTCTCCTTCTCAACTGGAGCAATTCTAGAAGATGACTATGCCCTATCGTGGTATAAACTTCGGCCTTGCGAACTTCTGGAGATGCACCGCTTGGGTAAAGTCGTCCAATTACCAAGAGAAATGATATCAGAATATGTTCAACCCTACTTCGAGTCTAAAGCTAGGGCCCTCCGTGCAGTATGGAGTATAAAGTCAGCCCGATTCGAATCTCCTACGGCCAACGGCAATAGGTTGAACGCAAGAAGCAGAGACAAAATATCTACTGTTCAGACTCCCGAAAAGAAGAGGAGAAAGACTAAAGTTGAATGGAAGGATCGATGGGTTGTCATAAATCACGGCACGTTATCTCTCTGCAAGGACTCATCCGTGCGTCCTTTGAATATACAGTTATTGCATTGCGTGCTTACCTTCAAGCTACCAGGGCGGGACCCCTTTGCATCGTTTCCCACTGACATCATTATGCGCGCTTCGTGGCGCAGAGTCTCTTGCAAGAGCTTGCTCCATCATTGCAGAGCAACGCGTTGTTTGCCTCAAGTTTCAAGGCAAGGAAATTATGGCATCTACGGTCTCTGCCTCTTCACCACCCATGTCTCTCCCCTCGTCTCCGATTACAGAAGACTGGAAAACAGACGTGCAAATTGAAGTAACAGATATTACCCCTCTACCAGACAAAGCTACTTCAACCTCAAAAGAACATCCAAACAAGAACTCCCCGTGCTCCGACTATAATCCGGAAGACATCTGCCGTGGGGAAGGCGAATGGCTCGTCCTCGATCTGCTCGATGACCATGGTATTCGATTTACTTCACATCGTCCGTCTCTCTAACTGTCCACTTACACAGCTTTCTCCAACATCCTCCGCATCCTTCACCGCTACACGTCTCATCCAATATCATCATCGTTCCTCCCCACCTCATCAATCATCACAGTCGCAAACTACTGGAACAATGTCTCTTCTCCAGCTCTCACGCCTTTTGTTTACTCCTCCCCATACGATTCTCTTCCATACCCAGAATGGCGCACAAAAACAGTCGAGACTGCGCGCAAGGCTGGTATGGGGGACGTCGGAAAACCCCTCGCACTAGTCCTACGGTCTGAAAATACCTGCCGAGACACCTCGTTGCATGATATCCGCAGTCCGCGATTCACTTTCTCGCAAGGGATGAGTCATAAATCTTCCATTAGTTCTTTTGCGCCACACTCGGACTCAGAATCAGACGAAATCGATGGAGAGAGCGAGATGGAGTGGGAGGGTTGGATGAGAGATCTAGAGAGGCAAGGATGTGTGAAGCAACATCACATTCGTCATCAGAAAATCATCCATTCTCCTAGTGACTCCGAGTACCAACCGTCAAGTTCCTCACCCCTACCCACCCCATCACTTTCAGAGGCATCCTCTCAAGGCTCCCCAAGGGGCCACTCACCCCCGCACTCACCCCCCACATACCCCACGATCAACAATGTCATCCAATGCGGGGACCCTTTTTCCCGCACTTCTCTCGAATTACGTATGCCTGGGAGAATCAATAATACAACAGTTAGCACCGTGAGCGTGGGTACCGCCCCGCAAATGTCTCCGCGGAGACGGTCTTCAACGCTCACACCAGGCAGCTTATCCAGGCTAATGAAAGACAGGGAAAGGGGAGACGCTATGCATCCATCGACTGCTATTAATGGCTCGCGTACAGGAGCGCCATCATCGTCATCATCAAGAGGCACCCACATCCGACACGCGTATTCAGGATCCAACCTCCGTTCAGCCCCGACAGATAACTTCCATCGCGTACAAGACGCAGAAGCCTCCAATACTGGAAAGAAGAAAGTTGGTATCGTAAGAGGTATGTCGATGCGGGCGGAAAAACTTGTAAGGGGACTGGACGCTGCTATAGACTTGGTTCCTTAGTTGTTGGTTGTTTTACTCTCTCTTGCTTTTTTTCTCGCCTAGGTTATTATGCGCGGAACTGGTATTTATTAAGATCACCTTTGGAATGTATATTACGGTTGTAACTTATTATATTCAAGTAATCCGTTCACCTGCGAGTCAATGTACAGAATGCTATTGAATCAGCACAAGCTGTCTTTCCAGCATTCCTCCTTCACCAATGCGAGCATGAGTAGTTTTCATCCGATCCTGTGACTCATCAGCATGTCAGACGCTGAGTGTTTGGTTGTGAACAAACTTCACCACTCCTGGTCGGTGATCCCTGGACAAGTCACTCTGACTGTATCAATGCCATCGCCGTTAATCCTGCTGTCACTTTCTCCATGGACGGCAACTACATCCTCAGTGGAGGTGCTGATAAAATGATCTCGACGAAGTGGGCAGTACCTGAGGGTATTCGTTCAAAGGTATGTTTCCGTCCTTGAACTCATATACCGCAATTTGAACATATTTTGTGCAGATCCTAACCAGCACCACAGCTCGCGATGCATCCATATATTGAAACTTGTCTACCGCCAAAAATATCTAACACCGATGCGAACAGCCATACTCTGCGTGTTTCTGTCCCTACTAGTACTCATATATACCACAACTCGTGCATGTTTTGTGCAGATCCTAGCTATCACGTCAGCCCGTGAAGCATGCATTTATGGAGACTTTTCTACTGCTGAAGAACTACTCACGCAAGATATCAACAGCTATCCAGACAACCATACTTCCTACGCCCATCACTCGTTCGTTATGGCGCAGAAACACGACTAGAACCGCGCCCTTCAGGATACAATTAAGGTGAGATTCACCGACGCATCATGGCCCCTTATGCCATGGATGGCTAACTCGACTGTGACAAAGTCCGTCAGCATTCAACCCTCATTAACAGGCTATATCTCCAAGGGCATTGCCCTCTGCGGAAGTGACAGGCCATGTTCGGAACGCGAGGGTAGTATTTGATGTTGCATCAATGTACACAGAACAAGATTCGCAAACCATCTATTTCCTGTTTTTGATCAAAGTATGTTACATTTGCCTTACATACGCTCCGCTTTATCCCATATTTCAGGTCATCGCACTCTTCAATGCAGATCAACACGACGAGGCAAACCTGCTCCTCAAAGAACTTAATACCGGATGTCCGAATGCTGATAACTCGTGCATATCATATCGTGGAGGTAACGACAATGTACCCTGCATCGACACTAATCTTTGTAACTTGCATATTAGGCATATCTACGCATTCAGCTCGGACTCAAAACCTTGGACAGCACACGTCACGACGAAGTCGCTGAGCATTTCACTGCTGCTCTCAACTCCAGCGCTTTACCATCGAAATCTGGTGTTCATGACATTTACGAGGATTTGGTGGTGGTACGTTAGGATGATGTGTGTATAATGTTCTCAATAACTAAGTCCCTTGTCCAGCTCTTCGGCTGGAATCTCAAATCATTGTGGCTCACTGCACGCCAGAAACGGTGTGATGCACTCCTTCAAGCAGATAAACTTCTAGATGCCATCGAATCATACCGATTCTTGATGGGCGATATCGACGAAAAAGCGAAGGCCAGCTGCCTTCAATGGTCTAACGGCAAGTCTAGAGTTCGAAATGTCGAGCATGCTGTGATTCTTACCACCATTTCACTCAGCTTTCACAAAAAATGCAGCGCGCTAGTTCTTACCAGGGGAGATGCTGCCCTCGCTACAAGCGATTTTAAAAGGGCTATTGACCTCTACTCTGCAGCGATTGACCTAACTCCTCCATCTGATGCTGTCTTTGCAAAGCGTAGTCAGGCAAAGCTGGGGAAAATGATGTGGATGGAAGCACTTCTCGATGCGCAGAAGGTGCGATAGCATTTATTGTTTCTTCACATACACTCATCGTGATACACAGGTCATCCGACTCAATCCTTCATCTCATAATGGGTACAAGTTGAAACACGCAGCGTTTCATGGCGCCCAACGCTATGATGAAGCTATTACGGCCTTTAAAACGTGGACGAAAATTGGACGATGCTCCTGACGCTGAGAAGCTACCAATGGCTAGGCAGCTGGACCCGACTGCAGTTTGTTCATACCCGCATCGAGTACATAAATTGAAAAGCCTGGCTCCGACAATCAATTCTCTTCCAATGATGGAGTAGATTGCATCGCACTACTAAATATTGTTAGTACGCTGGTTGGTAATGCATGAGAACTAGGCACCTGTAAATGTCGATCGTGCGCAATATCATCCTGCTTTGCGTTCATGCGTTGCGATGCTTGAGGCGAGTCTGAATTTCACATTCCTGCCTATAATCCTGACGATGCACACTCATGATTATTTCCACTACGAAGGTATGTTCACGCGTCTACCTTGCAATATTGAATTGATCTCTTTGACATATTTTATTCTTGCTATGGATCTACATGCAAACCTGATCACTTTTCATTTGCGCTCACATCAGCCTCAGGCGTGTCTTCGAGTTCCGGGGGGCGCATTATGCAAAGAAATTTGGATTCAAAATCTACAAAGTGCCGATATACAATACTGGCCATCATACATTTGTCGTACATATACGAAAATATGGAAAAATTGCCAAGAGATTAAAGAAACAAGAGAAATCGTGCCTACATGTTACAAAAAAAGAGCAGTCTAACGTCTGTCGAGTACATATCGATAAAAGGAAGATGCGTCCATAAGTCACAGGCGGTCCATGATCTGCCAAGTAGATACCGGTAAGAGAAATACAAAGACGAAAGAAATACATCGAGCCATTTACATGATGGCGAAGATAAGAGAAGAAACTTGAGATAGATGGATGGGAGCCGCGGGTGTGGCCTTCAACTCCAAATCATGAGACAGGAAGGAGGCCGTCATCTAGTTGCGGTTGTGTCGGATTCGGTCGTAGGGGACATCCGACATCGAAGACTGCAGAGATATACAGGCGGCGCGGAGAGATAGATCGTGCGCGGCCAGCGGTGGCCTTCAACCTCGCGGGCAATGAAGCTCCAGGTCGTAGGGGACAGCGAGGGAGGCCGTTGCAGGTCTTCGGTATTTGGTCGTAGGGGACCTGAGGAGTAGCGATGTGCATAGTAAATATGTCAGTCTTGAATAATGTCGATCGAGATTCCTGGGTTGGGCGTATTCCGGTGCAGAGGCTGTGAGGCAGGCGACAGCGCAGAGGTGAGTCCAAGCTGGGACATGGCAACTGCCCAGCCGTCGACAAGAGCGGTTTGGTCGGCGAGGAGATCGTTGTGCAGTTGTTCAAGGTGATCTACTTTAGGTCAACAAACAAAGTGGACGTTCCCAAAAATCACTCACCTATGATAGCAGTGTGTTCCACTTGTTGCTTAGCGTAAGCGCGTTCGATGCTGCCACGGACAGCGACCACGCGTATGGATCTAGACACATGCTAAAAAAAACAATGAGTGTGGCACTTTGTTTCACAAAGAATGTCCATACCTTGTCTCTGCCCGGGCGGAAATTCCGATGCCGTTTCGTATCTGGGGGTTTCAGCTGAGGCGAGACAATCTGAGGCATGATGCTGCCGAGAAAGGGTGTTGTGGTCATTTGAGTCGAAGCGTCCACAAGAAGCGAAATGTCGGTGGTCGTCGGTGGTCCGTCCTCTGGGATGATCGGCTGGAGCTGCGTCCGTTGACTCGGAGAGGGTCCAGTCAAGTCATCGTCGTCCTACAAAAATTCAAACATTAAGCGACAAAGCTGAGCCAACTGTACGACTTCATACCTGGGGACAAGTGCTTTCCTGAATTTCTGCGTCAGAGAGATCCCTCACGAAATCATTATCGTGGTCAACAAGAGTAGTGTCAGAATCGATTGAGAGGCGCTTGGCATTTTGAACAGGTGAGGGCGGCAGTGTTGGCGTGCATAGTGTTGGACATGTAGATGGCGAAGTACAGTAGTCGGAGTCATTTGCAATGGGGTTCGGTGAAGTTAATGGCAGGCATGGCGTACTAGTAGTGCTGCAAGATTCGGTTAAAATTGGATTTGATGAAATTAGTTTTGATGCAGTAGAGATATCGAATACTTTCTTGCAGATGAGAGGCGCGTTGAGCTCGGCCAAATTGTGCTTCGGAGGGAATTGAGCTTCTTTACTGAGGATTATGTGGGCGGTCCTGTGGGAAGCTAGAACTAGGGCCGCAACAGATATACATAATTCGGATATAACGAGGCCAGCGGTTATGTTCTCCGCTTCTTTGACGGCCTTGGTCGTGCGATCCACCACAGTATGTTTGAAAAAGAAGGCTCCGAGGCACCCAGCGACGGTGACATGGGCAGCACTGTCGAAGATAGCGGAAATCATGTTGTAAGGCGAGTTGAAGTTGAGAATAAGTCGTGAAGAAAGTAATGCACGTAAATCGAGGACAGGAAATGGGAGGTATATCTCGCGGGCCTGCTGTTCTTATACTCTGCCTTACGATTAAATCAGCACTGCCATGAAATAAACAAGCTCGATCGCGACGCGTCTAGTCACGTGTAGGCAAAATCAGTTTATGTCAGCATTGTGTCACACAATGGAATGGCCCGAATTGGGCCTGAACATGTTCAGAATGAGATGATGATTAAAAACTGCCATGTCCATCCGAAGATGAGCTTCAGTCATCGGTCTCCTCGCTGCAAGGTGTTGTAGTACATTCGGCTTTGAAATTATATCAGACACACACTTTTTAATCCTATCTATTATCTACAACTTATTGCATTGTCCCAGCAACTCGAAGAAGCTTGCCTTGAATTTGGTGAACTTGGGCTCTCGTTTGACCTGTCAAAACGACTGCAGGCATTTAGAGCTTGTGTGCACATATGTGGTGATAACGCATAGCCTCGGAGGGGTCCCGACGTTATGCATTATGAGCAAGTGTATTGTATTGATTTGACGACATATCACATTGAGAGCAGTATCAGTAAACAGAAATTCCAAGTGATGATAATGAAAGCAAGCAGAATGCAATGAGTATCTTGCAACTGTGAATGACTCCGAATGACGAGATGGATGGGGCGCCCGAGCCATCGAGGTCCTCGTCTTTCACTCTTCGTCACTGTCGAACGCCAGTTCGTTACCAATCACGTGTTTTATGTATTTTTCTATCAGTGGATGACTTCCGAAGCAGGCATTGCGCTCATGGGCGGTTGATGTCTCTGAGGGTAAGACGACAGTGTCTGATGTGACTACGGAGGCGGGAGATGACCGTGATGACTCAATGTCATAGCCGACCCGTCGACGACGTGGTAAAGGAGGTTGGCCTGGGATTCTCTTGTGATATTTAATGATTCTAATCAAAGCTCGATCATTACTAGAGAGACTTACCTCCATGATGTAGCGACAGATATACAAATGACCAGCTTCGTCCTTCTCTCTGTGCGCCTTTGGAGATAAAGTTTTAGTGCACACTCATATCTATAGTCGCGGAAATGACTGTACATGTGTAACGATGTACAAGCCATCATACCGATAACCATTGTAGGGCGCAAAATCAGAAACAATTTTCGAGCTCCGGACGACGCGCACGGGTTTGCCTGTGTAACAAGATTTCTGTTGTGCCGTCATTTCGCGCCTTACATTCATTGGGGATAGAACTCACATGAAGTGCTTCATTTCCCCAACCCTTCCATTCCTGGTCAGAAACCTGCGGGCCTGGGCGTTTCTTGGAAAATTTGATGGACGATCATATTATAGGAGGAAGAAAGCAACTTACAGGCCAACCGTCATTGTAGATACCACCCCCTAACGGTACTAAGCCGGCATACAATATTGTAGCCCATATTACGAATACTTACCTGAGCCCACATAAAGGCTATACACATAAGATAAGTCAGACAATCGATTGAGCTGCGCTGCGGTGCTTACATCATGTCGCCTAAGTCCTGGTCATCGTCATATTGACCCGAAAGAACGATTGAGCAAGCGCCCGATATCTTACTACCTTGTATTCCAGCCTGAGGAGAGCGGTGTACACCAGCATGATAACACTCTTTGCTGCATAGACAGATGAGGTGAGTGGTATTGTCAAACGAGGATTAAGAATACGCACCGAGTCCTCCACGTGGCGCCAATAGGTACTCCTTGAATCTTACCAAAACGTCGCCTGCAAAGAAAGTGCATGAGCATTGTGATCGAGGGAAGATTTCTGAGGAGCATCACTAACAACATTCTTGCATGACTGGCCCTGTCCTTCTTGGTCGTTTTGCGTGCAATTTTTTTGAACGTTCCTGTATCTCTTCGTCCCCCTCGCTTATGATTACTTCCGGATCTTCCTCCATCATGTTGAACACTTTGCGGGCGATTTTCCCCCCATGCTCTATCTCCTTGTTCCATTTGCTGGTCATTACTTCTGAATCTTCCATTCTCCTTGTCCTCTTTGCTGGCAATTTCGTCTTGATATTCGTCCATGTCCTTCTCCCTGCTTGTAATCTCATCGTGATTCACCTCTATCTCCTCGTCAGAGGTATTGTAGAGATCTTCGACTCCAGGTCGTTCTGAAGCGCTCACGTAGTCCATTATGTCGTTGATGACTGTCAATATGATGGAAATAGTTACACGAGGCCAACATGAGGCTCATATACATAGAATGTTGCTCGTGACGCGTCGGAGTTTCGAAAGGGGTGATCATTGAAAGGCCAGGTTTGGGTCAAGCTGCCCCTTCTAAGAAAGATTTGATCCCACCGGCACTGGATAAGACAAGGCAGCTGTTGCTGATAGAACTAGGCCTCAGAAGTGGAGAATAACACCTATGGATTCATGGCACGTCGGCAGTGCGGTCGATGGCAGCCGATATCGACTTGCATCTGCTGCCACAGAAAGAAGCAAGCTGGATGATGGTGTCAACTCACTTTCATCATGTTTCATGCGAGCTCTGACAGTCTACATCCATTTCTGAATTGCGAAGCTTTGGGTTATACAGATAGAGGTTTTGTGGCATATTGCATAGATAAACCTAAATCAGAGAGCGATATCAGCCCGACAGATATTTCAAATGATCCTACAAGTAAATGAGATGAAAAAAGTAGAAAAATTGGGACGCTTTACGGTCCTGATCGATCCGCTCCAAGGAACGAGGTGAATGAGATTGAGAACAATGAAATTGACAGACCATAGCTTCGAACGCATGCAAGTGCTGGCCAAGACAACTTATCAACCTGATACAGGGCATGTATTGATATCTGAGGCATACGGCAGCGGGTTGTTCACGCGTCCACGTCAGGCAGTCCGACCAGGCCGAGAATTGATGTGAGGTGGTACCATGAGGAGTAGTAGTCCTCATACGTAGAAGAGAACGTGAAGGGCAACTATGGCGATATGTTACTAGCGATAATGCATGATGGGGCCGGTGGCAAGACAAGTTCAGTTGGAATACGATCGTCGATGGACTCCAGTCGTTTAGAAAAACTTGCGTTTTTCAGGAAGTCTGAAGTCAAAGACCAGATGCAACATTCCTCAAACATTCCTATTCGTCATCACGGTATATCGATGGGGCTGGCAGAGGCGTTGCCAAAATGCGAAGTAGGAAGAACTTGGGAGAAGTTACGAAGGACATTGTGCAAGTGATCTGGAGGCAGAGCGCGAATAAAATGGATAGCGTACTGGTACATGGATGCCCTTCTATATTTGAAGATACTGTTCGGAGGGCAGCCGAGGTAACGCCGACAATATTATTTACATTGTTTGGCCCAACAGCCAATTGTATCTGTACCATCATGTCTTAGTTTCGGATTTCCAGAATCAGAATCTATCCCTTTGCTTTCATCCGTCCAGGTGTCAAAATTAACGGACAACCTCCCGATGATTCTCCTCCACCCCACCTTTCAATTAGAGGATTCAAACTATCCAGAACTCAAGAACTCAAAAAAGAGTCTCCCCAGTGAAATTATGCAGCGCCCCGCAAACACCCCGGCCGCATCTATTGATCTCTAATGAGTGCGTGTTGAGTCTATCAAGGATCTTCTTGGAAGGGGTTGTGATGACTCGGGATCCCAGCTGGCTTCTACGCGATAGTACAGGCTGATAGTGCTCAATGGCGGACAGTGTCATAGTAGACTAATACGTCGAACGTAACGGGCAGATATACTTGTAAGTTGTGACTTCCTTCGTCCAGAATAAAGGTTATTCAATCCATCTATGTAGAGCTTTAAATCGTTCACGCACTTCCATGAATGGTTACGAGACATCGTATTCAATCACACATGGTGCTACCTTGTATCCTGCTATGCCGAGCAAAAGGTCGTCCGACGAAAGTTGAAGTTCTTAATTTGCACTCGCAAATGGACATTCTGCCCTCCTTTCCGCATTGGTGCATGTGGATAGCTTCATAGCCCCTCGTCCACGCTGTCATTCAGTACTCGGATTGCAGCCCTATCAGTTGGAATTATAATGAGCGTGCTATGAGTTGCGTGTTCTCTGACATCGCTAGCTACTTCGTGGTATCCTCGAGTGAACGGTTATATCAAAGTATGATTTCTATCTGAAAATAATTGTGATGCTTTGAATTGCTATATGATATCAACCCTCCCATACTCACGGCAATGGTAAGAACTACTTTGGGTTTGACAATACAATGGGTATCGAAGGTAAGTCTCTTTGCACGTTTACAAATCAAAATTGCGACTGACCGCGCATATAGGCCTCTGTAATGCCACGCACATTCATATATGCTGTTTTTTCACCGCGCAACTTTCCGCTATGATACATCAGCTGTCTAATTGGGCTTGAGGTCGTTTACTGTTCTCACAAGTGGGTACCGCTGCCAAAGCTCACAGTTGTAGTTGAGTGTGCCGTGACCACACATCACAACAATGACATTGTCACGATGCTTGGAACCTCATTGGAGTTGTACTGCTGCACATGTAAAGTCGTAGCTTGCCGTGCTAATCGTTTCACAAAAAAACATGTAATGCCATATTCTTTAGTGAAGATACGCTGGTGCTTACATTATCGTCAGTCTAGGCATACAAAGAATGACGTGTTGCGAAAGGCTCAAGCTTTGTTCTTGTGGATCGACGTACGCATAGTGCTTTGGCACAACAGTGGATTTCACATGGAATTTACGGAGGCCATAGCTACGTTTTCTATGGTGGATACTTCAGGTGCTTACCTTTTGCGACACAATGGTCGGCGCACAATGCGAAATCGACATGCCAATGCGCGTTCACAGACACGCTTTTTCTAGCGCTTTTCCGAGTCCACTCGCTGTGAGGTATAAAAGTAGGCGCTGTTCTCTCCTTCACTTCTGTCGTTTTTTACTCTATCTTCTTGTCTTCACATTACTGGTTCAGTTCATCAAAATGTTCCTGTAAGTCTACTCACATGTCAATTTGGTATCTTTATATACCAACGATACCTTTCACATTTAGTCCCTCATGCTTCACTGTTGAAACGCTGGATAGGTCGGTGTTCGATCTCGATTTGGCTGGCGCGGGCCATCTCACAATTTTTTCCAGCGAGCCTATCATGATGTTAAATAACTCCGAGGACCTCCCGGAAATTGAACTGGATGTATCGCATGATTTGTCTGAAATTGACCAGTTGTAAGTCTACTCACATGTTAATTCGGCATCTTCATATGCTAATAATGCCTTTCGCATCCAGTCTCTTGGATGATAGTCTTCAGGTGTTATTTGATACGTTAGTGTTCAATATCGAGTTGGACCATGCAGTTTATCTCATAATTTTCTTAATAGATCTATCTTTATGCCAGACGACCTCCAGCCATCCGCTGACGATTCTCAGGGCCTTCTAGAAATGCTTCTTCTGAATGAATCAGATGGTGTTATTCCATTATCTGGAGAAGTCGCTTTTGACATACTCTTGGGATCAGAATTGTGTGTAGTTCTACCTCGTTTGAAGCATCAACTCAAACTGACGGCCTTTGGCAGACTGATTGACATCGGGGATTTACAATATGCTACAACACTCGTCGGTAAAAACGCACTGACAGGACCAGACGCTGCTGAAGTTGATGGGTAAGTTGATCCATTTGGCCTCCCTGGGTCATGCATCTTACATTCAATCACAGATCCATCTGTCATGAATTACCAGTGCTACAACAAGGGTATGTGCCACGCAAACTGTGTCCCCACCATAGCTTATTTGTTTCTCTAGGGCTGAGGATGTCCAAAATCCCCTGTCATTGATCAAATCCACCGCTCCAGTAATCAGTTCTCCCCCGGCGCCGCCCATCGATCTGAGCCGCTTCGACCCGCAGCCCTTTACACCGACGACATATGCTAAGTCTCAGAAGCGCAAAGCTCGCCAGTCCATTGAAGTCGAGGTTGATAGTGCGTGTTCGTCTTCCCTGCGCAAGCGCAGATGTCTGTACGAAGCTTCTTAGCGTGCTTTCCTCTCTTTGTCATCGCTTGGTGTACTTTCTATGTAGTTGGGTTTTATGGAGTGTTATGCTGCGTTTGTATACTATCCATGGTGTGAGTTCGGTGTAGCGAAAATGGAATCATGCACTTCAATGGGGCATCGTTTTGTGTTTGCTGTCTTGACGTCATCATTGAGTTGAAAACACTCTCACTAGTCAGTAAAAAAATCTCGATTTGGTTGTGGTCTGGATCGTCCTCGGCGTTACACTCTTGCAACTCAAGCGCTTAACGTTCAACGTCTACCTTGATCAGTTTTGTCAACCTTCTTTAAAAACCATGAGCTGGAAGGGCAAAGCAAAAGCCACAAACCAAGATTATGACGACTTGCGACCAACCATAACTTACAGACACCTTCTATCCAATAACCTCGGTGTTAGAGATCCCCTACGTGTTGTCGCCCTATGCGATAGTGACGCCTTCTACGCTGCCTGCGAACGCATCCGACTTGAGCTCGACACGAATGTACCAATTGTTGTACAACAATGGGAGAGTATCATAGCAGTGAGCTACCCTGCACGCGAATTTGGCGTATCCCGCATGGACAAAATCAAGGATGCCAAGAAGAAATGTCCTAATCTACTTGCAGTGCATGTTGCGACTTACAAGGAGGGCGAGAAGGAGCCCGGATACTGGAAGGATGTCGATACGCGCACTCACAAGGTATGTTGTGCATTCTCTAAGGCTCCGAACGCGACTGAAGTCAATTTCTTGTTGTTGCATATTCAAAAGGTATCCCTAGATCTATATCGCCGTGAAAGCAACAAGATCATCAACATGTTCAAGGAGGCTCTTCCGACCGGTGAAATTGGTGAGATGCGCACGATACTTATATCATACGTTCAACTGATGTTAAAGCAAGAGAAAGCCTCTATCGACGAAGCATTCATAGACTTTACTCATCCTGTGAGAGAAATGTTACTTGAACGATATCCATACCTTGCCCAAGTCCCTGCCAATGCACCAAATGGGTTGGACAGCCCGCTACCATCACCACCTCCAATAAACTGGGATGATCTGGGAACAGTCTTACCACCAGAGGGAACCGATGGTGCTGGCGAACAATCTAGCATTGAAGTTGATGGTGGAGGGACATGGCACGACGTAGCGTTGTCAATTGCTGCAGAGTTGATGAGAAAGATTCGCGAAGACGTACATTTAAAGCTAGGCTATACAACTTCTGCTGTAAGCGCCATTTCGTTCTTGTCAGGGAGGTTGTAATCATCTTACGCACAATCGATACAGGGGATTGCTCGTAATAAGTTTCTTGCGAAGGTTGGTGCTCTTCTTCCCTCGGTCGATTATACTCAATCTCTCGCAGCTTTGCGCCTCTTACAAGAAACCCAGTAGTCAAGTCAGTCTTTTTAAGTTCCATGCTTGCAACGATAATCAAACCAACATATATAGACCATTCTCCGGAACCAAGCAATCCCAGGTTACCTCCACCCCTTGCCCTTTCAAAAAGTATGTTTCCAATCTTGACATATATTGCCTGCCTTGACTATTAGACATGCTAGATCCGCTTCCTCGGTGGAAAGCTCGGGGATGCCCTTGCGAAAGAGTATGATGTTTCAACTGTGGGTGATTTGTTGTGAGTAATAATCAATTCTTTTCGATTTCTATCTCTTTCTCACCATATTAAAGAACGATTTCACTAGGTAATGAATGTTGTGTTCATTTATTTTAGTTTCTTATACATGGCAGATGAAATACAAAGTAAGTTCGGTGAGAATGCGTTATGGGTATATGAATTACTTCGGTGAGATTTTCATTTGTTATACCCAGCGAACTTTCATTCATCATGCAAAACTAGTGGCATTGACCGCACTGAAGGTATCTCAAAGTGACCTGGCCACACTTTTCGCATTTACAACTAGTTCGTAGTCAAAGAAAAGTCTGCACTCTTCAAGAGCATGTTGGCGTCAAAGAACCTTCCGAAGCCGATAACACGGCCCTTGGATGGACACCAATGGATCAGGGTCCTTGCTGCAGAGCTGGCGTTACGACTCAATGATGCGAGAGAGTCGATGCCGACGCTCTGGCCCAAGACCATTGTGCTCCATACTCGCAAAGGTGATTTAATCTTACAGAATCGGATGTTATTTGCTGAGCTAGTAACACGTTAGGATACGAAACATCGCGATCCAAACAAGCAACGTTTCCTTTCGTCCGCAATGTGACAGTAGACGTGATTGCGACGGCCGCGGACAAGCTATGGAAAGAGCTCACTGGCGACGCAAAGATCGTCAATATCTCATCGGTCCAACTTGCATTCACTGGCCTGGAGAAGGCTGAGATGGGCCAGAAAAGCATCGAAGGGTTCTTCACAGCTCGAGACATCCAACAACAAACATCCCTCAAACGTTCGCATGAGGAAGATGAGCCTCTGGTCCCGCTTGAGAATACTAATCTGGCTCTGCCCGAATTTAACGATATCGAGGCAGTTTCATTCAAATGTACACGATGTCATAAGACGATCGCACTTCGAGAAGGCCAATCAACAGGTGGTCCCAAGGAAGTAGCACAACGATTGGCAACGTTACGATCGGAACACGGCGACTTTCATTTTGCACAGGACTTGGCAAACAGCAATGAGGGGTCGGTGCCTGTACCTCGCGGTTCATCGTCGAAACGAAAGAAAGTGGAACCAAAAGGGATTGAGAAGTTTTTTATCAAGAAGTAGGCCGCTTAGTGGCATGTTGCAATCGGGGAGAGGCCATTGATGATATTTGTATGATAATCATGCCTCTGTGCGAGAAAATGAATTGGATCGCATGGAGTGCACAGATTTACACAGGTATGTCAGTATGTTTTGGAGGCAGTGTAGAAAGTGGCTGTTTTGATTGATCGCCACTGCATTCTAGAGCGTGGGCATCTCATGCCATCAAATCTCACTTGCCGAGCCCCGACACAGTCATATGAAGGGAGAAAGGATGGTTCGATCAAAACGCTGTCATTCGTCGTCTTTCGAAGTTCTTTCTGCGGACTGTGTCCCACCTTTCGACCTCTGAGAGGCACGTTTTCGCGGCTAGTCCGTCATTCTTCGTCCATTTTCTTCTGTCTGCGACAGCTGGCCGTTTGCTTGGTCTTTTTCATTTCAAGAACCCGCGAAACATACGTTTTTCATTATCATGCTCTCGGATTCTCGTTTCACACCCTTCTTCACTGCTCAGGCAAATGGACTAATCGTGAGTCATTAGCACGAATTATCACGAGTAGCGTCTGATGATCATAATCAGGTTGTTCCCGTTTTTGCCTTGCTATCTGCATTAGCGCTCGCTTTCATAGTTTTCAGGAGTATCCGTCTTGTGGTGATTCCCTTATTCCGGCGTGACGGATTGGCGTGCAGAGCTCCGGAGAACTTATTCTTCCGTACTCAACTGGGTCATTATGCTGCCTCCCTTGTTTTAAGCAATGTTTTCCTCACCGCAGCTGGGCTAATGGAATTTTTCTGGGTCAAACAATCTGGGATCCATCAAGGTAGCGCCTTCGGTATTCAAACTACATACATTGTGCTGACGGCTATCAGGTTCCATGTGCACTTTTCAAGGTATTTTGAACCGATAGTGCTATGATTAGATACTGAGTCATCTTGTGACCAGCTGTTCTCATGCAGATCGGTAACTGGTCCACCTGTTTCTTCTCTGTTGCTATCGGTGTCCACACGTGCAACTCCCTGGTGTTTCGTCTCTACCAAATTAGTTACCTGAGTATTGCCGTCATCGCCTTCGGATGGATCATGTCGCTGGTGATTGGTAAGTGACGCTACAACAGCAACCGAGTTGATATCATCTCATGTCCGTTCATATCTACAGCACTGGCACCTATCAGCCAAGCTGGTGTCTATGGCCCTGTCATCGTTTCCTGTGGCGTCACGACGGCGTATCCCAGCAAGATATTTGGGCTTGAAGCTTTTCCAGTATGGTCTATTCCGGTCTGACCTGATAGGGTCTAACTCATTGCGAATAGATCATTTTCGTCTCTGTGCTTTTAATCATTGTTTACTGCCCGATATTCCTTTTTCTCCGGGGTATTCTGCATATTAGAGGGGGCATCAAGTTGACTTTCAAGGCTCAAGGACGATGTTGCGCTATGACCGACTCGGAGGAATACCGCCGCTTCATGACAGCTGTCGCAAAGACGATGTTTTGGTGAGTTCCTGTGCACTTATGCTCGTTCAGGTTATTCATCCGTTCGTTGCAGGTACCCTATCGGTTCGTGACCTCGCATAGATCGAGTTTTTCCGTCTTGACTTCCTATCTAGCATTCATCTCCCTCTCGTTGCCGATCGCGGTAGCAAATATGGCACAATCCTCTGGTCGTGTCATCCCATTTGGAGCAGAGGTATTCGCACATGTATGCTGTTCTATGATTGGTTGGTGGTCCGGGTTTCAACATGCGTCGCAATAACTGATTGGTGTTCTAGGGCTTGTCAATGTCGGTATTATGTACAACACCTTTCGTGTGCTCAGTCCAATTTTCCATAGTTCAACACTGCCAAAGATTCAGGTTGATACAGAGAAGACTTTTGGAAACAACGCGTCCGACGAATCACCTATTCTTCCCCCAGCTGCTCACATGCCCAAAGGACCGCTTTTGCCTCTGTACAATGACACAAAGGAAATATCCCCAGTCTCACTGTCAGATTTCCCGCCAGTTAAATATCACTCTCGCAACTCAAGTACTGATTCCGCGACCCACTTGCTGAGCACCAAGAGGACACCTTCGAGGTTTCACAAGATGAGGGTCAGGCAGGGCGAGTCATTGCTGCCTCTGTCTCGTACCATTCTCATACCTGCGGAGCTCAATCGTCAGCTCGATGCTGCATCGGATACGGAGAGTCTCAAGGGTCGCAACCTTCGCATCAACCTGCCTCAGATGGCTGAGGTCAACACATCTAGAATGGCTGTTGTGACTGTCAGCCTATCGCCTCCACCTCGTTCGGCTGCTGCATCGGTGGTCACCGCCTCTCCAATTGCTACGTCTATCCAATCCACAGATGCTCCTCCCATCATGAGGCAGTTCACTGCGGCCTTTGGGAGGCCGAGCCGCAAGTTGTCTATATTTGGGCCGCGGTCAAAAGGCAGTGGTAAGTTGCCTCTTACTCTTACTGTTGGGCCGCCACTTTCGCCTATCCCTGCCTCCCCGTCTGTGAAGAGTTCAACAAAGAGTTTTGTCTCCCGGCTCCGCGTACCTTCTACAAAACGCAGACCTACTCCGTTGGATCTCACTGATCTCACTCCTATCCCTGTCATTCGGCCCCTACCTGCCATTACTACAAAGACTGAGGCTCTTCAGACAGTTAACAAGGGTACAAGCAGAGTTCCTCCATCGCCTAAAACTCTTCTAGAAAAGGATGACATGTCCTATTCCTTCAGACCATCGCCTCAATTCCCTCGCAACAGTACAGCGTCCTCATCTTCTAGTGAACGCAGTCGCCCCGAACCTGCTGCGTCTGCTACCCCCCATCCACGTCACGGCTCAATATGGTCTCACTTATCCATATCTTCTATATCTTCCTTCCTGGACAGTCATTATAGCACCTATTCAACAAGTCCAGTTGACGGAGGAAGCGAGAAAGTTCTGCCGAGCATTCCACTGACGCGCGGCAATACCATCGAAAGCATCAACTCCGACTCGTCTTCGTCCCCTTATTTCGAGACACGCAAACAGGCCTTTAAAAGTGAGAGATCAACCTGGACAACGGTCTGGTCGCAGGATAGTGCTATTTCCTTAAGCCAGTCCCCGGACGAAGAGGCCATGCTTGCATATGCATCAATTCTACCTTATGCGAACATAGAGAATATTCCAAGGAAACAGGAAGTTTCTTCTGTACCTCGCGCTCCGATACCACCTGCACTTCGGACAGGCAATTCGACAGCAAAGTTTTCGGGCATCACGCCTTCGTTGCGGAAATAATTTAGAGAACTGTACCCACGATACTATACGCTCCTTGAGATAACACAAATTACATGCTGATTATAGTTATTACGATGTTTTCATTTACATTCTCTGGCACTATTATTTAAACATTCCACTTACCATTAGATGGACCTTTAAGCTTTAAGCTTAAGCAGCTTCAATTGCAATTGCCTGCACAATTACACATGAAGTGTGATACAATTCGGACTTGCCCAAGATGGTAGATTTGATGACGTATCTTTGAAAGCCCTGCTCTTCTTGCTCTCATATCCCGGTACAAGCCACTAACGCTGCATCAACTATGGCGTTATCAAGTTGGGCAGCATATCTCAACAGGTCAACAAAGTTGCTCAAAGACAGCAGCATTAAAAGCACGCTTGTTTAAACCTTCCATCCTCACCACAAAACTAACAACGCTATGTACACAGTTCTCCGTATGGAAGGTGCAGACGGGCCTTCAAGAGCACCTTTGACGCTCTTCAGGTTAAATTCTAAAGAGGACATCGAACAGTTCGCGACTGGGTGCGATGCAGATATCGGTGGCACGTCCACTGTCCATTTAGAGCTTGACGACTCCGCGGAGCGTAACAAGGGCAGTGGGAGCACAGCTACGGGTCGGTTTTGGGGTGAGATGCGTCTACATGTCAGACCGGAGCTTCAAGGGCGAATCAGAGGTGGATATGCTGGTTTTCGGTCCAAGGTAAATGATAGTTCCGAGCTCGATTATCACACCCGCTTGACTCGATCTCCATACCAGCCTCGCCCGACACTTTTTGGTGAAATGGTTGAAGACGTTTCAAATCACCAGTTTCTTGCCCTGAGGCTACGTCTTGGTGGTGATCCCCGGTTGCGCAACTCGTATTTTGTGAACTTACAAACCGACGGGCCGATTACGACGGACTTGTGGCAGCACCGGCTTTACTTTCAGCGAAATGATGGTGGCTGGGAAGATATATTTGTGTGTCCAATCCGTACTCTGACATGTTCACGGGAACCAACTGATCGCGATGCTTTCAAGATACCGTTTGAAAACTTTATATTGACGAATACGGGTGAATTGGTGCAGCATCAAATTGCGATGATGCGCGAGCGGATACGGACAGTTGGGATATCGCTACTTGGGGGAAATAGCGGCGTTTCTGGCTCCTATGACCTCGGCATTGACTCCATACGGGCGGTGAATGAGGAAGATGTGACGCGGCCTCCATGTAAGTGGTTCTCACTGAAATTTGAGAATTGATGACTCAAAGAAAATAGCGATAGAAAAAGATCCATCCCGCGGCATTTGAAACACTCCACCACATTCCTAAAACAACTTGCATGAGCATCTAACGGTTTCGGTCCATAATCATAAACTATCTATACAATGGCAACCTTTTTGTATCCGACGGGCCTAACGAGTAATAAAACCGCATAAGAACATACAAAGGTCGACAAGAAGCCCATGAGTCAGTCAACAAGGAGCGCGAGGAATAGAAAAGTGTGCCCGGAAAGAAAGTAAGGGTAGGTATATGAATATTCTCATACGACTACACAACCGCTGCAGCATCCACCGTGATCGCCTTCATGAGCGTCGCCTTTGCTACTGTAGACGCCAGGTCCGCCGCCACCGGAGTTAGCCATGACGGGTCTGCCTGTTTGTTGCTCCTGCAAGAATAAATTGCATGAATGAATTGTCAGAAATGAGAAAGGATTCTTACCTTGTTGTACTTTCTTATCTCGCGTACAAGGTTGCTGAATGCCTCGTCGACGTTGATGCGCTGTTTAGCCGATGTCTCGATGAACTTGCAACCGAAGTGCTTTGCTAGGTCACGGCCCTCTGTTCATTGTTAGGAAATAGTACACTCGAACATCAATGAAGACTTGCCATTCATTCCAACTTGTCGCTCATACTCGAGATCACACTTGTTAGCCACAACGATGACAGGGAACGAGTCTTGGTCTTTCACACGAAGAATCTGTTGATGGAAAGTGCTAATTTCCTCAAAAGAATCGCGGGAGGTGATAGAATAAACAAGGAGGAAGCCTTCACCAGTGCGCATGTATTGTTCGCGCATAGCTCTGTGAAAAGTGAGTGAGCGGCAAGGACTATTTATTGGCAGCAGAATATCATTCACCCATATTCCTCCTGACCAGCGGTGTCGAGGACGTCGAGCAATGCGACCTCTTCGTCAATGACACATTGCTTGCGGTACGAATCTATGCTATATTCAGTAAGGATTCAAATGGAAGAGAGGCCATCATACCCTCGATTGTTGGGTCGTATTCGTCAACGAAGTGACTTTGAATGAATTGGATGGTGAGGGCAGATTTACCGACACCTGGTTGAGACAAGTGCTATGTATGAGATGCAGTTCGTCACATTGCTGCATCTTGGTGCTCACCACCGCCGCCGACGACCACCAACTTGTATTCCCTCAAGAACTGCGCCTGTAAATAGAACAATAATGTGAGAACTTCTTTGTGATAGCAGTTACGGTTAGGATGGCACGTACCCTCGACATAGTTTGTCAAGTAAACAAGAAAGATGTAAGACTTGGAAAGAACTTGCCTGATCACAAGGGAGAATAGCTTGGTGAGACCAGATGGAATGATGAACGTAACTCTGTACGGACGATTATAATGCTGCCACGCGAGAACCAAATAAGACCAATTCTAAAGATGTGGCCCGACCCACCCTGGCTATGTCCGTGTGGCCAAGTACTTGTGGCGCATCTTCAAATGCTGATATATCCTCAGGCTTCCTGTGCATTATTGTTCTATTGCAAAACTGGGGTAGCTAGTAATTCCGAGTCCCAGGCTCACTCTCCACCATCATGGACTCGTGCTGAAGGGTCAGGGTCTGCAACTGCAACAACCTATCTATTTCCACTCGCTCGTCATCGCATCGTTTATTTCTTCAAATCGCACAGCAAATCCTCGTGAGATGGTGCCTTCGTACACATCTTCTGGTATGATTTACTATTTTTGGAGTGCCACGACCCTTAAGGCCTTAGGATGGAGTAATCGTGGTGCAGTGCCCTACTACAGGAACTGAGGAACTTCATTGTAAAGGTCCGGGATGCTTTTACCTATGCATCTCAAGTGAACACGCTGCATCATGGGAAGGTTGGTCTTGTGACATTATTCTTTTAACTCGCCGCCTGTAGATCTTTTATAGATCTGCCAGCCTTCTGCAGCACGTTGTATATCCTTCGTCAACCTCACATTAGCGAAAGTGTTCACAAACAATGCATAGCATTTTGAACATACACTCTGCTGAGTTACGCAATGCCTTTGAAATTCTATATCCAAAAGGGATCCGTAGGCGCGTGGATCGTCGACTCACCCTGGGTATAATCAACTTCCATGTACTCTGTCCAAGGCGCTCCGAGGATCCGACCTGTGTATTCAGCAATTTCCGGGGACGTCGCTCAGCGCTATCGAAGCGGCTGCCATTGTCAAATAGAGACGCACTCTTCAAATTTGACATATGTTAACATCATAGCCCACGGAATGTGTTGACTATCAAAGCATTTTTGATTACTGCGAGACTTTTGGTTGGTTGAAGGGACTCGGTTGCGAACTAGATAATATTGGGATGTCCTTTGCACTATTTCAAATTCAAGATTGCTCCTAAAGTTAAAAAGTGATTCAAGCTTTAGATTTGAAGGCCCCCGGGCGGTACAAGCAAGTCAATGTGTCTAGTAGGCACCGGTTTCATGAAGAACTTCATGTGTGAGTTTATTGACTCGTGTTGCACAAACTCGACTCTTTGTTGTCTGAGACATCCCGACCTGGAGACTGACATAGTTCCAGAATCTTAGAGTTGGAGCCACAATCATGATCATTGTGGAGACATGACGCTGAGTTGACGCTGAGCGACATAAGCGTCCATGCAAACCAGTGTGCGTGGCACGTTTACTACTCGTGTGCCATCATGATCATAGCATGCAGCGTGGTTCATGCGCAATCTTAATTTCGACTTATGATGCAATGATCAGACAGGGTACACGCGTCAAGGGAACGGGATCGCGATATCATTGTGTATAACATATGATCATGACGGATCTCCGATTTCAAGTTTTCGAGAGAATGACTTGCCATCAAAGAAGTTCTTTTATTGGCTGGGCTTGTTGCATTCTCTGCAGTGGATTCAGACTCTGCCTAGTGGGAACCTGAATTTCAGCTTCATCTGGCTCGAACGTCGCTGATATGATCTGGGCTGGACAGAGCATTAGCTCGAGGTGGTACGCAAGCAGGTGGAGCCACTCAGGACACCTTTTACGAATTCGATCACATCAACGATTGCTACCAAACGAATATGCATTGAATCAATAAATGAAATAGCTACAGTGTGTAAGTCGACAGTAGGAAAATGAAAGGGAGTGGTGGGTAGGTTTCAAGCAAGTCGAAGGTGCGAGTGAAGTACGACGAACTCGACAATGTGCTGAAGAAGGAAAATCGAATGAAGCTCAGTCCAGGTGCCGGAACATTCCGACGGGCCGCATAACCCGCCAGGGTGAACACGGTAGACTAACCCTGCCAGGCTAACTTTCTCCGCATTAAGGGGGTGAAGAGTTCGAAACGTAATAGTGACTTGCGTTCAACTCGCGCCCAACTATTCACAAAGTTACCGGGGCGCCTATCATCCCGCCAGTTCTATCGCTCCAAACCACAAGCCCGAGCCATGAAACTTAACAAATTTGCACTAGATGGACTGGCAGCTTGTGGTTGACACAAACTCGACATGATAATAGCCCAGGGCTCTGTTACGTGACTACTACGTAGTACGTCTTGACAAGTACTACCAGGGCTCGATTCTCCAACCGACCCGACAAGTGGAACTAGTTTCATTATTATCCAACTGACACTAGGTTCATTCTCCAACTGACACTAGACTCATTCCCCATTTGATACAGTATGTGGTGTTTTGAACACACATATAAACGAGTTGCCCAGCCGTTTTCATTTTTCTACCTTCTCCTACGACAATGGCTTCCACTTACACGTACCAGTTCGATACTGCCGTTTACAAGGGCGCTGTTACATTCCCTACCCAACTGTTCATCAATGGTGAATTTGTCGACCCCATCAATAAGGGGACAATCGAGTGAGTGTCCATGATTAGTAGCACAAGTGGTCAATCATTCTGACGGATCCTTTCAGTTTGATCAATCCGGGTATGACTCCCTGTGCATACAGTCTTTCATCATTTTTACAAGGTTGAATTAGCTACTTGCAAGGCTATTGCCCGAGTTTCAGTTGGAGATCGTGAAGACATCGAGCTTGCAGCACAAGCAGCAAGAGCAGCATTCAAGGAACACTGGGGTTTGAAGGTGTCTGGCGCAGCTAGAAGCAAACTATTACACAAGCTCGCTGATCTTGTCGATGCCAACACTGACGAAATAGCTGCTCTCGAGGCCCTGAACGTCGGTCAGTCAGGCACCCTTTATTAATTGGATCACGCTGATTCGCCATCGCTAGGCAAGGCCTTTTACGCGGCCAAGACAATGGATTTGCCAATTATAAGTTCTATTCTGCGCTACTACGCTGGTTGGGCTGATAAAATACAGGGAAAGAGCATTCAGGTGTGCCTATCGACAATTGCAACACACATAAGTCCCTTTCTGACGAGTTTTAGACGACACCTGACAAGGTTGGCTTTACCCGTCACGAGCCTATTGGGGTAGTCGTGAGTAGTCTCATTACGTTGTAGTTTGGATGTTCACAAGCATGTGGCAGGGCGCAATCGTTCCATGGAACTTTCCCCGTCGGTATCGAAGCTTATGAGGCTATTCTCCACTTACCCCGTGTCTTCTAGTGAGCACGCTTATCATGAAACTCGCCCCCGCACTCGCTTGCGGAAATACCATTGTAGCGAAGCCTTCTGAGTTCACACCACTCTCCGCACTTTTCTTATGCACATTGATCCAAGAAGCTGGTTTTCCACGTGGAGTAATCAACGTTGTACCCGGCTATGGTGACACTGCGGGTCAAGCGGTCGGTGAAAGTATGATAATCGACAAGGTTGCATTTACTGGAAGTACTCTCACGGGTAGGAAGATCATGGAAGCAGCTGCAAGAAGCAACCTGAAGAAAATAAGCCTCGAGTTAGGTGGAAAGAATCCGAGCATCATCTTTGATGACGCGGATGTTGATCAGGCTGTCAAGTGGGCTATTAATGGGATTTTGTGCGTTTTTCAGTTCTTTTCCTCTCATGTCTTGTTCCTGAAGGTCACGAAGCATGAACCAAGGCGAGCTCTGTGTTGCGGGATCCCGGATTTACGTGCAGGCAGGCATTTATGACGACTTTCTGCAAAAGTTCACAGAGAGCGCTCAGAGTCTTCCTGTGGGTGATCCATTTTCCCCGGACACGTTCCAGGGACCTCAGATATCTGAGAAACAATTCGAAGTGAGTGCGCAGCTGAACGGTCTATACCAAATACCGATGTCCGACGTAAGCGTGTCATGGAGTACATCAAATCTGGCCAAGCAGAAGGTGCAACTCTTCGCCTTGGTGGCGAGCGGCACGGCACAGAAGGTTATTTCATACAACCTACGGTCTTCACGGACTGCACGCCCAGCATGAAGATCGTGCAAGAGGAAATATTTGGTCCTGTAGCAGCAATTATGAAATTCTCCGCAGAGGAAGGTTCGCTTATGCTTCATGTTCCCGTTAATACTAATTTGACGGCGTCAAAGAGGTGATTGAACAGGCAAACAATACCACGTATGGGCTTGCGTGTTCGGTTTATACGAAGAATATCGATAGAGCAATGCGTGTTGCAAGCAGCATCGAGGCAGGCACCGCGTGGGTTAGTGTGGGATAGTTCTTGCAACGTTCAAGTCAGCTGATCACGGGTTCGTAGGTAAACTTCACCAATTGGCCAGACCTTGGATTGCCAGTTGGTGGGTTCAAGCAATCTGGTGTTGGCAAAGACCTGGGTGAAGAGGCTCTTGAGAAGTAAGTTAATTTCTGATCTGATCGACGCCCGATGATCTTACCCAGCCTACAGCTACACCAATGTCAAGGCAGTGCACATTAACATTGGCATTAAGATCTAATCCAGTAAACTCAGGCAGTGTGCTCCAATACCACACCTTGACCGCATGACCCCCGGACCGTCATAGATTAGCGAAGCAGTGAACAGGGAAATGTTACTAGCCAATAAAGATCATTGCTGAGCACACTGTCTCCACTCCGAGATTGAGCTTCTGTTGATGTAATGTGCGTGTCCTTGCCCCGAGGATCAATTAGTGCCGGTTCTACGACGTAAAAGCCCGGGGTACGTGTGCCTTCAAGTACCCCAGTGCTTCTTAAACACTTAGATATATATGATCGTCTGAAAGCTGAAAGACAGCCATTCACAAGATGCCCATCCGCACTTACATCTTCAAAGTTGATCTCCTCGAGTCCCGAGACCCAGAAATCTCGAGGACCTTCTCTATACCCGCATCTTGGACTTTCCAAAAGCTTCACGCCGCAATCCAGCACGTTTTCCTCTGGCAGAACGAGCATCTCCACGTGTTTACGTTTCAAATTCCAATTGGAGGGGGCATAAACAAAGTTGTATCGATACAAGATACAGACATGATGGGGCGGGATGATGAAGAGGGTCCTAACGACATCGTCCTGGATGAAAAAACTGTCAAGCTCAAGGACATATGGGACGACAACGGGAGATATCACAGGGACGTCACTAACGACAGAACCCTGGGGGGTTGCTTCTATGAATATGACTTTGGTGTAAGTGATACCACGTTGTGGAACGTTCCGAATTTGATCAAACCGATTTGATAGGATTCTTGGGAACATGAAATTACCCTACTGGCAGTCGGCACGTCCGATGTGAAGGAAGTCTCAGTTCTTGAGGTATCCGGTTGCGCACCCCTCGAGAACAGTCACGGGGTCCTAGGATGGGAGGGTCTCAAAAGAGCCTTCGCAGATCCAAACCCCAATGACGTGTCTCTTGAAGCGAGGAGGTTATCATGGCTTGTTTCGCCTCTCGGTGGTGCATTCCACCCCGCTATAGCACCGACTATAGAGCAGCTCAATGCCCCTGGGCTATTCGATAAACGCTTCAGGCAGATTCGCAAGGGCATTGTATGATTTATGGTAAGG
The DNA here is from genome assembly GCF_016758785.1 of Suillus bovinus. NCBI lineage: Eukaryota > Fungi > Basidiomycota > Agaricomycetes > Boletales > Suillaceae > Suillus > Suillus bovinus. Next base: position 151,991 of record NW_024542062.1, on the reverse strand, counting down.
CCTTGTTTCGAAGGCCTTTGCGCTCGTATTGAGCTTCACGCTACGGCTTTTATGTACAGTATGCGGACGGAACTCACCATCCACGTTAATTTTAACGTACTTAAGCCCTGTAAAATAGTCAGAGCAGCAGCATACTTATTTGCTGCTGCCATGTAGTACTAGAAGGACATCCCCGGCCCATCCTAGTAGTAGTGGATTCGCTAATTCTAGGTCTTGAGATCCGGAAGCTCGCAGTGCGAGCCTTTGTATTCACATAACGTATCGGACTATATGGTATGATGGTCAGGGAGTGAAAGGCACTTGTGGCTGAGGGCTGAGAATTGGTGGCTTGAACACTAGTACGTACAAGTACTGGCAGGGTCCACACAGGATCCGACGCACCCCTGTATGACCAGATTAGGCATCATGAGTCAATGTTGACTGGCCTAGCGTCTATCATTTCACGTCTACATCGGGGCCCAAGTAACTTTCAGGATGTCTGATCACACTCTTCTGGATCACATAGTCTCACAGACAAGGCAGAATATCGAGCTGTTGATATCTCACAATAGGATATCTCCATCGGATGGCCGCGATATCCTACTCAAGCTTCCTAGCACTGGGGTGGCAGGATCCATGATAGCCATCACACAGCAAACGCAACGCCTTACAATATCTCCGGCGCCCGCTCAGACCATGATCAACAATAATCCTGGCTTGCGTGTATCGCCAAAGCTAGAAGCTCGTGCGATCTGGGACTGGACGAGCGAGGTATATATATCCCATTTGCACTTAGGTGCTGTGGATTTGATAGAGCCATGACAGGATCCAAATGATCTATCATTCAATGCAGGAGATATCATAGAAATCGTGAAAGAGACAAACGCAGATTGGTGGACGGGCAGAAGCAAGGCAGGAAAGCAGGGCCTATTTCCTGCTACATACGTGGAGAGACTGGTTCCGCGATCTCTCTCTCCACCACCAATGGCCTTCCCTGAATTTCCAAAGACAAGGACATCACTTGATTCAAAGTATGGTTCGGCTTTGGAGCCCAAGTACATGTCTCCAGGCCCTCCAGGCCCTCCGCAGTATTCTTCATCACAGCCTGTGCAGCAGCAGTACCCACCACCGCCTGGCCCTCCAACAGGTGGTTATCCGCCTCCCAGTGGTCCTCCTGTCGGAGGCTATCCGCTTCCTTCCGGACCTCCCGGGCCTCCTTATAATTCTTATTCGGGAAATCCTCCAGTGGCTCAGCCGGTTCCTCAGCAGCCCCCAAAGAAGGGTCGTTTCGGCAATCTTGGCAATACGGCAAGTCTACCGTACAGGAACGATTTATAAATATTTATCAATCCAATTTTCAGATGGCACAAGCGGCTGCTGGTGGTCTCGGGTTCGGTGCAGGTTCGTGTAGTTGATTTTTACGTCTTCAACACACCTGACTATTCATATCCAGGTGCTGCCATCGGTGGTGATATAGTGAACTCAATTTTCTAGACTTCTACTCTCGTGCGTTACTAAGTTTACACGACTACATTCATCCGTGCTACATCTTTCTTGACTGGAACATTTTACATCTTGTGATGTGATTAGATGCGAAATTCCAAATCAAATTCACGACTGTCGGTCACATTTACAATTTGATGCTTCTCAGGAAGGCCGCATCTGCAGCACAGGCAAGTGTTTCGCGCTTAAGCCCCGCGAAGACCGGACAACTGGAACCGTATTGTAACCCACCCGAACCTGTGCCTGTTCGCATCTAACACGTTCAAAGTCGAATTCGGTTCTCGTAACCCTGTCATTTCTCGGACATTCCCGCCTCTTGCATGCAGCGGCAGCAATCCAGTGTGCATTTGGCTGCATCAATTCACATTTGGACTCACGCGTCGTCTCCGACACGTGAGGAGCGCCGTTTCATCTCGATAGGAAAAACTTAATTGTTGTTCAGACGGGGACACCAAAGATGAAGATGACGACTGGGCCACATTGGCACGTGCGAGATTCAGTGAAAGGAGATTTCTTCGAGAAACTAGAAGTACCTAAATATGGCCCTGAAAGATGGGGCTATTAGAAAATGCTACTACTAGTACTTGAATGATTTTGGGGTACGTATCTGCCAACTTTAACGTTATCCATGTCTCACCTTGTTCAAGGACAACTGGAAACATCCGTGTCTGGCCTTCGAGGAACTGAAAGTCATCGAAGCCTGCTCGAGGACGCTGATGGCATATACGGCTGGGATGAGTTTAAGCGAGCTTTTGCAACCACGAATCCAAATCGCAAGATGCGCGATGGAAACGTTGGGATCGTGATATTTCGCCACTAGGTCTTCAATCATGTTGTGTAACCTCCCTTCGAAGAGTTCGATGATCCTGGAGAGTTCCTCAAATTTTCTCGTGGCCTTCGATAAGCTGCTGGTGATGGTCACAATCTTGCCCTTGCCTCCAGATTATGAGGATCCGTAAGTTGAAGAGGAGTAGTGTATTCGCAACGACTGAAGTTTGTTGGCTGCAGGTTTGACAGAGTCACTTCCGGCCACGCCCATAGAAACGTCAACCTTCAGTTACTATAGCCCACCTATCAATGCGACTGCGACGCAGCGATCGTTTGTCGTGAATAAGGGCACTCATCCCTTGGATTTATTGGTAGCTGCCATCAATGCGTGCACTGTCTGTCACCTACAGTTCTGAGCTGCGAGCGAGGCTCCGGGGATACAAGTTTGTTCTGATGAAGTGTTCATGCGCATTGTCATTGGTACTTACACAGAATGCATTGCCAACCGCGTGGGCCAGTGGGCGCCCTCATGGGATCAAGACAAGTCGCGAGGAGGCAGTCAGCAATCGTGACCTATGGGAAATATTACGGACATGGTTACATCTTACGGATCCTAAAGTGAGTGTACGAGACGAGGAGTGATGTCTTACCTATAAATTACATGCTGACTGTAGTGGGATCGCGCCTTATAAGAGGTTCCAGCTCCATTTTCAGAGATGGCGTATATTTCCGTAGCGTAGGTAAAATGCCTCTTTCTTCTGTTTTTGGGCTTTTTATCCTTTGAAATGATAAATCAAACGGGGGCCAGGCTGGCCACGGCCCTTGTTTGATAGTGGCTGCGCACTACTAGTGCCAAATGACTAATAGAAAGTAACACGGCGAGGGTTGGGAAAGTGAGTCAAGGTTTAGGCCTTAGGCATGACATGTGCTTCTGAGAATGCCCTAGAGGAACTGGTCAGCATCAAATTTACAAGTAAACACTAACGTTGAACTATTCCAAGTCGACCCAAAGTTTCTGGCGGGACGGCAGCAAAGAGCTAAATTTCAAATTAAACAGCGTCACGTGCATGTCACAGGCTGATTGCTTACCGATCAGTGTCACGCTGAGTATTGCTAATGGATTAGATTTCCCGCCAATGAAAGTGTGGCTGGTTGTAACTCTCCTCAGCTTACTCACTTTCCAGCATTTGTATCATCCGTGACCTCCGGCTTTCTCAGCCAACTCACCTTTCCTTCCTCCTTTTAACTCGAACAATTTGACGCTGGCGGAGGACCCGTATCCTTCACCTACTACTTCAGTCATATCATCTCCTTGCCCTCGTCCCCCCTCGTGTCTGCTTCGAATAGCAAGTCTTAGAGCGGACCATTAATCCTTATATTACAAGGATGTCCGATTCAGACTCTACCCTATCCCCCGAACCTCAGCGCACTATTAAAATAATCTTCATCTCGGATTATGTATGTCTACCTTCTTATTCTCCTTGGATATCCCATTTTTCCCATGACTTACCATTTTTCGACACTTGACAGCTCTGCGCCTTTTGTTACATCGGGAACAAGTCGCTCAAAGACGCTATTGCCGGATGTCGTGACTTGGATGTACATTTCGACGTGGAATTTCGGCCATTTACCCTCCTCTGCTCCTCATCCGTACCAGAGGTTCCCAAAGTGAAAGGTGAAAAAGTGCTCAATCGCCGGGATTACCTCATTCGGAAGTTTGGCAAAGAGCAAGCGGAAAGCAAGTGGAAAGTGGTCGAGGAATTGGCACAGAAAGCTGGCTTACCGCTGTGAGTATTTCTAACATGCGGCCAGCGTTTTTTCTGATACAATAGATTACTAGTGCGGAAGACGGAATTGTGGCCCGGTCTAATCTCGCCCACAGGCTGTCTGTGAAAGCATATAAAGTTGGCGGGCAAGCCATGCAAGGCCGCCTAAACGATATATTATTTGCCGCCATTTTTGCCGATTGCCAGGACGTTAGTGACGTTGATTTTCTTGCTGATGCAGCAGAGAAAGTTGGGTTGATGAACAAGAAAGAGGTGTGGTTCAATGTCAAACTCGATCAACAGTTTGATGACACAGGATTGCTCCACCATGCAGGCTACTGCATTCTTGCAAGATACCGATTGCAAGAACTGCGTAAATCAAATGATCGAAGCTGCTCGGGCGAGCGGTGTGAATGGAGTACCCTCCATCATTATTGATGGAAAATGGGCTTTGAATGGCGTACAGTCCACAGAGTGTTACCTTCAGGTGAGCAAGGCTTGTTTATTCTAGCTATCCGTATATAGCCTACTATTAAATTCGTCTGGGTGCGGTATCGCTGATTTTTATTGCATGCAGATCTTGCGGAAAATTGCACAATCTTCATCAATGACGGAATGTGCATCGATCGTCTCAGTGGAATCATAACAGATTTTACGCAGATTTCTTCTACTCTTCTTCACCCATACCGTTCTTCATGACCTCAATTCATGCGTGCAGGTCGTGGTCCTCGCTTTGGATTAATTATACAAGGACCACTCACGCAACCTCGCGTAGGAAATTTAGTCTGAAAGGGCATATTGCATTTCGTACTTTTTTTCTTGCTCTTTGTACCATCTTCTGCATGCTGTATCGCATCGCTGTCTTTATCGGCGGGCGTGTGTTTGTATCTTTCTTCTATGCCATGATATCTACTCTTTTACCTTGTTAGTTTCCGTTCTTATAACGGCCGCCATGAGGGATAGGTAGGGTATGTAACATTTGGCGCACAACTCTGTTTCATTTGGCACGAGGCCAACATCACTTTCCTTCACCATCTCGCAAAGTTCGACAGTCCACCTATCTTGCAGTGCTTTCCATACCCCTGTACCGAATAGACTCGTTATCATACTACGTCAACCTTATTCAGCCTTGTTTCCGGTAAGTAGGTAACCGTCCGTAACCGTGCACAGCGGAATCTTCCAGAAGATAACGTTCAAGACTTCTCATTCGAGGTCTCCGATTGGTTGATTTAACTGTCAACGCGAACACTCTGAAACCGGAAGGAGGAAACACCAGGAGAATGTTACCTCCTTCCGGTTTCATAGTGGAGTGGCGTTAAATTGTTCCCCTAGAACCTATCTTGGGACCTAGTATCTGTAGGAGATGAAACATCATGACATAGTTGGTCCGGATCCGTTTTCTATGATCACACGTTGAAGATCATCATGATAAAACTCGCCTCGTTATCCATGTGCTTTACGTCCCGCATGGTAGAGTGTCGAGTAGGTACATCAAGTTATTGCCCAAATGCACTAGCTGATAACTTGGGAAAGGTCAATAACCTAGACCGGCCTGCGATGGCATTAAGGTGGTGCAATTCCACATATAAGATTTACGGACCAACTATACCAGTTGGGCCAACAGCTTGCAGGTCACATTAGTATTTATCTTCTTTGAAAGCCCCGGAATCGTGTAGAAGCAGGGACTTCATGAGCAGATGATCTGTGTGACGAGCAATCTACGGATTCAGATTTTTAAATTGAATACGACACCGAACCATTTGATAACGAACTAAATTGCAGAAGTCTTGACTCGGCGATGGAAGATTTGGGGCGAACAAATACAGGTACATTTTATCTTTGCAGATACCCGAAAGATTCTCGAGAAGCCGAGAAGGAGCTGCATCAAAGGCGTGTTCGGCCCAGTCCGAGAGGCAGCCTCGTGTTGCCCTCCCTTAGGTATTCAGCAATTACAATTGTACACATGTTTTGATACAACTTATACGAAACGAACAGTCACTTGACATTTGAAATCCTTGAGCATAGTTTTAAAAAATGCACGAGAAACATACCAAAATGTATGGGGTGAAGATTGATCCCGGTCATTCTATCCAATCGTTGAGAATATCCTCCAGCTCGTTGCGAACGCCATCGCGTGAAACGTTGCTTGCAACATGATTGGAAGTTTTAAGCCTCTCGAGAGCGGCAAGCACCCAATTCTGACAGTTCCAGTTTTCTCTGCCTCGATAAACAGTTACTTGTTGGAGCAACGTGCCTATCTCCTTTTCCGAGAACACATCAATCTCTCCGACCACCAGGCAACCACGATAGCCTTCAGCGAGAATTTCCATACATTCGTCTTCGATGCAAGAGTAGGTAAAGGTGTCGATGTTGCCAATTGCTTGGTAACAAGTTCCCCAGTGGTCTACTTGATCTGAATGTTCTTTCCCAGAGCTGCTGGCTTTGATTGAATCGGGATTTGCGTTGGTGATCGCAAAGAGTGCCCAGTGAAGTGGCATCCTCTTACCATTGGAATCGTGTCCGCGCCAATATTGTGCAACACACAGTGTTCTTTTCTCAGACGGACCATTGTCTACGCCCATGATAGTAGGAGGGAAAGATGTGTGGCTGGCATATTAATGCATTACGATAAATGTATCAGGTTCCCGCGCCACCGCTTGCAGTCTAAGGATAACCTGGTTTGGGAACATCCCCCCTTGGTTGACGTTTTTCAATCGAACAGATCACACCTCTGCTCCTCACCATCACATCGGCAACAGGATTATGACCCTCTTCGTTCCGTTGGAGGCAAGTTCGCCTCCTCCTCCAACACCATCTTTTCTGGTTCCTTCTAAGACCCCAAACTTGCACCTGCGAAAAGCTATCAAGGCCATCCTGAAGGCCAAACGCTTGGTTGTCGTGTGTGGTGCGTTTTCCAACCGTCGGAAAATTCGGATACCGTCGTCTTAGTCAAACTAACATTGTACCAGGTGCTGGCATCTCTGTTTCAGCTGGAATCCCAGACTTTCGCTCAGAGTCGGGTCTCTTCCAAACCTTGAAGCGAGACAACCCGAAAGAAGCATTGTCTTCTGGAAGGGACTTGTTTGATGCATCAGTGTTCAACGTGAGTTGTCGTCTGTCCATGTTCGATTTCCCTAGATTGCGCATGGAAAATCTCTATTGCCTCAACCACTACGCGTGCTTACTACTCATGGATGGCGACGGGCTTACACACCTTTAATAGAATGAACACACGACATCAATGTTTTGCCAAATGATAGCTCAATTGTCCGAGCTTTCGCAAGCAGCTAGTCCCACGCCTTTTCATCAAGCACTACGATCGCTTGATGACAGGGGCAGGCTCCTGCGTGTCTACACCCAAAACATCGATGCTATCGAGCTAAAATCTGGTCTTTCCTTTGGTATCCCAGAGTTTGATAAGAGGCGAGCAAGACCGAGATCTAAGCCAAAATCGACTGGTCCTCCCATCGCTGATCAGCCTGCGATATCTACCAGCGCTCCTTGTTCACAGGATAGCTCATCGATAACACCAGGATCAAGATACATGTCTCCTGCTGTTGAAGTCCCTCGTTGTATTCCCCTACATGGAACGCTGCAGACACTGCATTGTCAGACATGCATGCACACGTTTCCACTCGAGAATTACGTGTCTTCTTTGACCTCAGGAACTCCCCCATATTGCCCCGAGTGCACCCAAATGGAGGAGACGCGTCAACTTGTCGGGAAGCGAGCCCGAGGTGTGGGAAAGTTGCGACCCAGTGTGGTCCTTTATAACGAGCTACATAAAGACGGGGAAGGGGTGGGCGAAATTGCGAGGAGAGATCTTGTTGGATGTTCTAAAGGCAAGGGGCGGAGCGGTGTGGATACTTTGCTTGTGGTTGGCACGAGTTTAAAGGTTCCGGGCACCAAACGTATGGTTCGCGAATTCTCGAAGGCGGTACGGGCCCGAGGATACACTGCATCGAGGGATTCAACGTTCGCATCGACAGGTCTTGCGACGCCAGCACCTTCTCCTGGCAAGGGGTCAGCTACATCATCGGATGACTCTCCCTTCAAGTCTATCTATTTGAACTTTGATTTTCCGGGGCCGACACGAGAATGGGAAGGCGTCTTTGACGCGTGGTTACAAGGAGATGCTCAAAGTTTCGCGGAGCTCTTGAAGGAAGAAATTGCGAAAGAGGCTGACAAAAAGGAGGCTGCATCAGAGAGAAAACGGAAACGGGAAGAGGATGCCACTCACTTAGAAGGATCAGACGAAGCCGGCCTTCCGAAGAAGAAGACAGTCAAGACAGAAAACCCGAGCTCTGAAAGGCCCACTTCAAGGCGGAAACCCAAAGCCTCGCCCTCTGTTCGTCCTCGGAAGTCCAAGAGCAAACGCCAAGAAAATACGGACATCAGTGTTCCATCCGCCCCAAAGATAACGCTTGGTAGCTCGAAACTCACGATCCGAATTCCACCCCTGAAAGGCCGTTACATTCCCGAGGTATGCATCACCACTCCTGTACCGCGGGGACCCAAGGCGGCGCAATTTCCTTACACTCCCCCTGCGACTCACATGAAACATCGGGTGACATCTTTATTGCCCCATTCCGACTACCCACCTTCAGATACCACGGAGATAGGATATGACGAAAGCGATCTCTCCGAGTTGTCTGGTGATGAGGTAGCAGGCGAACTTCCTAGAACTGCAATACGGACTGCACAATACGGACTTCGGGCCATGGGTGGGTAATAATATCTTGTACTATCTTTATTGTATTTATGTATCGTACGCTACATGCCTCGTTGACTCATGGATATTCACGATTAGTTGGCAGCTGTTGCCCATGGGACTGCTTCAAGGTGAGATTCCCCGCGTGCAATTGTGTCCCAAACTTCTTTATGACAAGAAGTGAGACATATGGAAAGTCGGACAGCCGCACTGTGTTATCACGGTGACATAGGCCACAAAAGGTAGTCACAAGTTGAGGACTCCGTACACTAAAGAAATTGCGAGCATTGTCAAACTTCTAGGCTCGATAGGCTGTCCGGCTTTTTGTTCTTCATCAGGTAAATGACGTAAAGAGCATAGTTATGCGAGTGGTCTGGTTTTGGCTTACATCCTTGTGAAAAGTGGCAAGATAGTAGCGGTGGGGACGACAATGTTGGGGTTGCACACCATACCATAATGTGGTAGACGGGTGCACACATATGGTACATGTACGATAGACGGTGAACCCGTATACCATACATGACATTGGTGGTGGACGAAGCAAACGGTACGGTACGAAGTAGCAAGCAGGAAGTAGAAACAGGCAACAACAACCTGCCAGATACAGGGTCCAGGGCGGGGCCCAAGAGAGGAAGATACCAATTATAGTCCCTCACTCTCGAGTATCGTGCATATCGGCCAGGACCGCAGCCGAAATAGCCATGGCAGCGCATGACCTGCAGAAGAGGGAGTCGATGATCAATCAATATTCGGTACTTTTGGATGAAAGCTCAGGCATTCATCCCACAGCTTGAAGTGCTCGCATGCTGATCATTTGAGTGCCAAGATTGAACCGGCAGCCCGAACGCCACGTCGCGACAGCGAGTCATGCTTCTGCTTTCTCTTCGGTATAATGATTGATGGTGTGCAATAACTAGTTCGGAGCCAATCAGTACATTTGTTATTGGGCAGATGTTCATACTCTCGAGTAAAGCGGATGTTTGAATTGAAGCAAAAATGATTGACCGTGCCTAGTCTTGCTGGTGATCCACTAAGCTTGAGTTCGAGAAGCTGTCGAAATGAGCCATTATTGCTGTTGATGTTGATATTGGGAGGTCATACGAAGATGGAACGCACTGCGCAGGTTGAATCTGTTCGTCCAACGTTGGCATTGAAGGCTAGCTCATGGATCTCTCTCTTGATGGAGCCAATGTAACACTGATCGTGATTCGCGACAGACGTATTATTTTCAGGTATACAGTGAAAGCCCAAGGTCGTGCGGCGGACCGGGGGCGGCGGCATCAGTGAACCTGTGAACAGATGAGGTTGATATTTAAAGCAATATATCGTTGAGCATCGCAATCGTCAACGTGAAACTGCCAACTATTTTCACATGAGAATGTTTTGCATCGTGGAGAAAACACCGATTTCCAAGCACGCGGCCTAGTAGCCAAATTAGAAATCTGTCGGTTGAATGGATCTAAAAAAAAAGCACCAGCACAGGTGCATGAAGCCAGGTATGGACCCAGCCTAAGACAGAAATCGACGAGACCGGTCAGTATCATGAGACAGTGAGCACGATGTCGCCGCGGAAAAGTGAAGTTGTCCACTAACAAATGCCAGGTCCGTGAAGATTATGGAGAATGGTGGAGGGACGGTGTCGAAGCTAGTAGAATAATCGACATGGTCAAATACCTGATGGTGGGAAAAGGTTGCACGTGCACAAAGTCCTCCTACCTATTATGGGCGCGGCTTGCCAGCGCTTAGTAACGCCCATCATGATATGCATGATATCCCGACTTTCTTGCTCATCAAGACTTAGTAACACTTGTCACGTCATTCAGATACTTTTTCGCTCATCAAGACGTTCCAATGTATTATATAGGTAGCAAGGTTGGAAAGCCTCCAACCATCTCCATATCTCTTTCGCATGTCTCCGCAACAGAAAGCTCTTGTTATTCCCAAAAAGCAGGGCAACTTTGAGCTCAGCTCCCGCAGCATACCCAGTCCTGGAGCTGGACAGCTCCTGGTCAAGATTCAATCTGCAGCTCTAAACCCGGTTGACTATAAGATCAGGGACGCGGGATTATTCGTGACCCATTACCCTGCCGTTGTGGGAACAGATATTGCTGGCATCGTCGAGGAACTAGGGGAAGGTGTTGTCAATTTCCGCAAAGGCGATAGAGTGTTAGACAATTCTTTCCTCTGATTTGCCCCTGTCTGTATAGGCTCAACCTTGGTTTGCAGATTGGCGCACGGCAAGTTCACAAATGACTTTGCTGGATTTCAGCAGTATACGTTGACCGATGCAAGCTTTTCAGCAAAGGTAAGTAATGAGAAAGTTCATTGATCACATCGTCAGCTATATCCCATTCCAGATTCCTTCAAGTGAGTCCTTCGATAGCGCAGCTACTGTTCCCCTGGGATTAGATACTGCGCTGGTGGGCTTGTACGGAGATCAATTAGGAGCTGGGATAACCCCTCCTTGGACGGAAAGTGTCGGTGAATCAAAGACACCCATCGTCATACTGGGCGGCTCCTCCTCTGTGGGTTCATACAGTAAGCGAAGTGGGACTTCTTCTTCAATTACGTCCTGACAGTACGTATTGCAGCTATCTAACTCGCTCGTCTGTCGGGATTTCATCCTATCATCACTACGGCCTCTCCGAGCAATGAAGAACTTGTCAAGGATTACGGCGCAACCCACTTTTTTGACCGCAACCTTTCCGGAAAACAACTACTAGCGGCCATCAGCAAAGTTACGGACGCTCCTATCGAACTTGTCTATGATGCTATCTCGTTGCCAGAAACACAGTCTGTTGCATGGGAATTGCTTGCAAACAATGGCACCCTTGTATTAACCCTGCCTGCATCAGTCAAGGAAGATGAAGGCAAAGGGCGCAAGGTCATTCAGACCTTCGCAAGCCCACATGCCCCTCAAAATAATGAATTGTGTCAAAGCTCCTGGGCTATGGTTGAAAAGTGGCTTTCAGAGGGTACTATACGGGTTTGTTCTGCGACCACTGTTTTGGATTTATGTCTCACAAGTCATGTAGCCGAACAAGTATGAAGTCCTCCCGAACGGGCTTGAAGGTGTTATCGGAGGATTGGAAAGGATGAAATTGGGACAGGTGTCTGGCACGAAATTGGTTGCTCACCCTCAGGAGACACAGTAGATGCAGTGCTGTTTATCCTGTTCCGCATTCTAACGCACCTCATAACATTATTTCCGCTGTTCAAAATCAGAGTCGGCCTTTACCTGACATTATGCTGACGGAGTACGCGTTCACCTACTCATCATATGCCTAATCATATACACACAATAGATAAGTGTGAGTAAGTGTATGGGGCTATGTAATACAGCCTCGGTGTATACACATCGACTCAGTGTTTCGTTTTGAAACTGTCTGATGGGTGTGCATTCAATACGCTTATGAAATTCATATTGCTAGTACTGTCCGTTCATCGCAAATTGCGTCTTGGTATATGAGGTGTCATGCCAGATCAATGTCGTGCAACTTCATTTTTACCCACAGATCACCAGTGCAGCTCAAAAGCGATCACCTCTGGCTCCAAGGCAACAAACTGGAAAATACAAATTGAAGTCGAGATTGGGTGGACATATCGTGTACGTATGTATACAGTCTCCAAGTCAGGGATATCAAAGTCTTAACAACAGGTTGCGCGTGGTCGCGCACATTTGTATATATCTACTTATCTACTATGCAACCTGGCCCATTGAATGAGGCTACAATGTGTGCCTAGCCTCACATAGTATATTTCATTTGTGTCGCTACCGAAATCGTAGGGCTTTGTAAGTTCAAAAGATTCAAAGCCGAACGATAGTGGGTGGATTCCAACGTCTGCAGCTGGACAGCTTTATTTCAATTTGACCTATGCGAATACATATCATGTCTCCAAAGCGTTCATGCTATTTCATTCTCGCTCTCAATCATCCCTTTCGCCTTCATAGTATCCATCTCCTGGTCTCTCTGCATTCTGTACACGATACAGATCAGCAACTGCAGATAGACACATGAAGGAAGAAGAGTCACTTACAAGCCTTCGTCTTCGAGTACAGTTGTATCTCTGATGCGCAGGTAGATCATCGGGAAACAGAACACAAGACCAGCGACAACTAGACACCACGTAGAGAGGAAGATGTTCATGTAGCTATAAGACCAGGGTTAGCTTTCAAACCTGATCAATTGACCAAGTGACTGAGACTTACGGAAGCCCCAACGCATCCATCCGCCACACTCCAGCAGCCCCAGCGCTCTGAATGGAGTGGTCTGTAAAACAAATACAGTCAAAACTCGCATATCAGGCAAAATAAGAGACGAGGCGTACAAAACCCGGAGTAGATAGCCAGCTTATTCGTATCATTGCTCATGGCACCGATGAGCCAGAGGCTCGTCGTCTGCCACATCGCATCCAGCAATCCATAGCATATCATGAGCCAAACATGCGCTGGGTAACTCGCATCGTAAATATCCATCTTCTGCGAGTCTGGGGGAACGGAAGCGCGGGTGTATGTCCTTGATATAAGGTCATTAAGGATTAATTGAAGGTCTATCCATGTTGAACAATACGAACCGTTGGTAATAATAAGCCCAGATGTGCACTGTGAATGCCATCACCATTAGAACACCCCACCCAGCGAACGCGCGCACACGCCTCCGCAGCCACTTGGTGTCTAGGATGATGCCGATTATTACGCTGCCAATGATCTGCGAAAGCCAGTACATAAAATTATTGAGAGATCGCGCGCGGATGTTAAACAGTGCTGAGTTGTAATCGTTGAACTCTGCTTAGAGGGTCAGGTACTTCAAGTAGTGGGAATCAAAGCGACGCACGCCATGTGTAAAAGTAATTACTCGCAAAAAACATCGGGAAAAGCAGAAGGATCATGGGGTCTGTGATGATTGCAACCCATAGGCCATAAAATTCGGACTTCCATGACGGATGGCGAGGCATCATGACCCTCGTACCATCCGTGCGGATCATCTTGTCGGGATCGGCCATCAGAAGAGGAATCGTCACCCCAAGTAGTGTGAGAACCAGGATTCCGACCTGTGCAGTAATCATGATGAGTGACAGTGTCAATAAAGCGTTTGGGAGGACCAACATATGTTCCATTGCTGACTTGGTAGGAGACGAGTTGAATTAAGAGGAAGGCATAACGAGGCAGGAAACTTACCACTGTTGGTCTAGAGCCGCAGTGGTAAGCATTGGTGTCAATGATGCACCACAGTACATACCGTTGAGTGGATATTCTGCCCAAAGGACACGGTAGCTCCTACGACTGCTCCCATGTTGAAAATGGACCAGAATATACTGATAAAAACGCCTTTCTGCGCTTCAGTACAGTAGCTTAGCATTATCGAGCCCTGAGCGGTCCACAGGAACGCAGCAGTGACACCGAGAAGGGCACCCGAGGTAATAACAAACCAACCAGCGCCAGGGTGAATATTAATTGCACTGGGTTAGGCATAAGGATATAGACTGGCAGGAAAAGAAACAGAACTCGCAGATAAGAACTGACATAGAGCGCATAGCCCAATGTTCCAAAGAGCAGAGTACGCTTAGCGCCGATCTTGTTGTTGACAGTTCTTTCAAATGTTACGTTCAATTAACCACTAGATAGTCATGGGGATGGAATGCCTTTACCCGGAGAAGAATGCGAAAAACGCATATGCTGCGTATAACGCACAAGTCGAGTTTGCAGAAATCGTTGGGTTGACTTGGCCGCCTCCGCCGAGTCCAGTGAGGGCATTAAACATCCCGGGGCATAAGAAGCAGACAAAAGCAAGCATGACAATTTGCGTTATGGGGTGATAGTAAACACCACGCAGACCCTTTGGTCGTTCATGTACGGAGATAGAATCATTATCAGGGCTGTTTGAACTGCCATCTTTCTCGTGAACGGAGCTGGACATGATACTAAGATGAGGGAACGGTCCAAGGATAACGTGTAGACAGGTTCCTACTTATATACTGTCTGGCAATACAGGGACGTGCTCGTGAGAGGGCGGGATTCGAGCTGTGGAATAGCGAATTCTCACCTGTTTTACTACATTGTGCTTTAATCTCTTTAATAATAGATCATGCGGATGAATGATGTGAGTGAGCCCAGAAAATGATAAGGGACCAGGTCACATACAATAAAAGATTCAGAGATAAAGAGTACGGATTTGGTGGTGTGCCTGTTGAGCAGATAGGCTGACTTACTTTGGGACCGTCAGTACATTCAGTCTGCTGGTTTGTCTGCAACGATAAGTACGGATGGCAGCGACAGGCGGAACACCATGTTCTTGAATCTCCGGTCAGCCAACAACACGACGTACGTGTGGCTGGTGAGATGGAATTTAGTGCAGAACAATGTTGAAACGTTGACGCTTGATGTCAGCTTCGCACAAGTAGATCATCGGACGAGTTGGAAGACCAAGACTTGTGTGTGACATGATAGAGCGACCGTGACATTGTCACATAAAAATAACTGATCGGAGGTTTCACTGAACGAGTGTACCGGTGGAGGTATCGAGCTCACCATCAACCATGGCGTCGTCATTGCCATCCGCAGTGCCCTCACACCCAGTTGTATTCATAACTCAAACACCATATGCACTCCCTTCCCAAAAATTCATGATTCCCTTGGACTGGAAACGCTACCAGCTCTCCCAGCTCATCAATAAAGCACTTGACCTCCCTAAGCCTATTCCATTTGACTTCCTTGTCCATGGCGAGATTCTTAGAACGTCTCTTCTAGAATGGCGCTTAGAGAAGGGTGTTGGAGAGGTGAGTCAAGTAATCAAGTTATTTGAGAGAGTCTGACATTATGATAGGAAGACACGTTGGAGATCGAGTATTTCGAGAGTGTGATGCCTCCTCAGCGCATGTCTGAGCTTCCACACGAGGATTGGGTATCTTCAGTGTCATGTCGAATACCTCAGTACGTTTAGCCTGCGTACATCACTTCGTGGTCCATCCGCTAAACCTTAAATTATCACCAGACACTTCGTGACAGCATCCTATGACGGTCACCTACGTCTCTTCGACTATTCGCAAAATCTGGTTCTCGATGCCTCTGTGCACCAATCACCCGTCACTTCCGTCTGCACTGTACCATCCCCGTCATCAGACACCGAGTCTCGCATTCTAGCGAGTTCGTCGCATGACCTCACTGCCTGTCTTACGCGCATATATCTGAGCCCAGAGAACCCCACTGCATCCACTGTCGCTTCTCTACATCTCCACACCAGCCCACTATCCTCCATATCTAGTGATGCATCTGGTTCACACCTCCTCACTTCTTCGTGGGATGGCCTCATTGGTGTCTGGGACACGTCAATACCCGATGAACACCAAGTCAATTTTGAGCGTGGTGATGACAGAAAAAAGCGGCGTAAGACTGCCCCCACAAACATAAAACGGAAAGCACCGATAGCAGTACTAAAATCGCACACTGCACGCGTGTCAAAAGCATTTTTTGCTGCCGGTGAACCTGCAAAAGGTAAGGCGTACAGCTGTAGTTTCGATTCGACAGTGCGAACCTGGGATGTTGAGAGTGGTGTATGTATGAATACTATTGTAAGTCTTAATATACATCACTGAAACCCACACTGAATATATTTCGCCGCATCAGAACGTACCTGAACGTCCGATGCTCGACCTCGCTGAAACCCCCGATGGGAATGTCCTCCTCGCTGCATCCACCGACCGCACTGTATCCATCTTCGACCTCCGTGTTTCGTCCCTCTCATCTTCCACAGGCATTATGATGCACCCTGCGACTCCATCCTGCATTGCCACATCTGAAAGTGGGAAGCATCAGATTGTCACTGGCAGTTATGATGGCGTTGTACGGTTGTGGGACCTGCGGAGCACGAAAGGTGCTGTGACCAGTTTCAGGGTATGGGATGGGATGAAAGTGCTTGCGGTGGATTGGGTTGGGGATGTGGTGGGCATTGGAGGCGAGGGCGGAATGGAGCTATGGAGAATAGCTGGGGAACCCTAGTATTGTTAAAAAATTCAATCGTCTGGAGTTGGATCAAGTCGCCTTGACTTCAGCACATCGAGGCCAGACATCCGCAAAAGTGTGGCAAGATGCGAAATTCATCAGGTTTGCACGTACCTATTATGAGTGATACTAGGAGCTTGTATCGTTCACACTAGGCTGTGAACTACGTGAGAGGCTCCGAGTAGAGTTGGCGTTCAATTTCTGTTTGGAGTCAAAGTGTTAATAGCACTGCTCCCCATGCAGCCTCACCTTCTGTCAAGTTCGTAAACAACAAGAAAACACTCCGTATGTTCACACCAAAGTGCTCAGTTGAGGATATGCTCTTTGAAATCCAGAGGTATGTGAATGATTTTTGTTCCATTCACAAGCATATATTCGACGGGGTTCTGGAGTTTGGTGCGGAGGAATCGAAAAAGTGTTGCGTGGACTGTACAACGGACTTTGAAAATATACCATTCACACTCTTCGTTGATTGCTTCCATCTCTATCTCGTTTTGCAGCGCTTGATATGATATCATCTATGATATCCCGTTTAACCTACGGTTTGGTTTTTCGTATAGTATATCGTTAAGTCGGCTACGGGAAGTCATCCAGTAAAACATGCACATCTACGCCAGCGAAACTCTGCTACGATTTCAGGCGTCGCATTTCATGCATATCACGCAGGGCATGTTATTAAGCTGATGCTACAAGTAGATGAGGTTCCTGACTAACACCGCCATCTGCGCGTCAGTTGATTTCTCCAACCAACCCTCCACATCTCCTTCGCATGTCTCCGCAACAAAAAGCTCTCATTCTTCCCAAAAGACGGGGTGCCTTTGAGGTTGGCTCTCGCAAGATTCCTAGTCCCAGGGCTGGGCAACTCCTGGTCAAGATCGAATCTGCAGCTCTGAACCCGGCTGACTACAAGATCAAGGACACAGGGATGATCGTGACCAATTATCCTGCTGTTCTGGGCACGGATATTGCTGGAATTGTCGAAGAAGTAGGAGAAGGTGTTCAGAATTTCCGCAAAGGCGATAGGGTGTCAGACAATTCTTTCATACGGTTTGCATCGTCTGTATATGCTCAACCCTGGCTTACAGATTGGCGCATGGCAAGTATAATAACGACTTTACTGCATTTCAGCAGTATACCTTGACTGTTGCGAGCTTTACAGCAAAGGTAAGTTATGAGAAGGTTCGCTGGCAATATGTCAGCTACATCCCATTACAGATTCCTCCAAACGAGTCCTGCGATAGCGCAGCTACCGTTCCTCTGGGGTTGGATACTGCACTGGTAGGCTTGTATGGAAAGCAAAATGGAGCTGGGATAACTCCTCCTTGGACGAAAAGTGCCGGCAGTCACGAATCAAAGAGACCCATTGTCATCCTTGGCGGTTCTTCCTCTGTGGGCTCATACGGTAAGCGTAGTGGGATTCGCTCATTCGGCTGCATCCTGACAGTATTTCAGCTATCCAACTCGCTAGTCTGTCGGGATTTTATCCTATCATCACTACAGCCTCTCCGAGAAATGAAGAGCTTGTCAGGGACTACGGCGCAACCCATTTTTTGGATCGCAACCTTTCCGGCAAACAACTGCTGGCGGCCATCAGAAAAGTTACTGACGGCCCTATCAAAGTTGTTTATGATGTTATCTCGTTGCCAGAAACGCAATCTGTTGCATGGGATTTGCTTGCAAACAATGGCACCCTCGTATTAACCCAATCTGCCTCAGTCAAGGAAGATGAAGGCAAAGGACGCAAGGTCATTGTAACATTCGGAAATCCACATAATCCCCAAAATGAGCAGCTGTGCTGCAATTCCTGGGCTAGGGTTGAAAAGTGGCTCTCAGAGGGTACCATACAGGTTTGTTCTGCGACAACTGTTTTGGATTTATGTCTCACAAGCTATGTAGCCGAACAAGTATGAAGTCCTCCCGAACGGGCTTGAAGGTATTGTTGGAGGACTGGAAAGGATAAAATCGGGAGAGGTTTCCGGAACGAAGTTGGTTGCTCACCCTCAGGAAACACAGTAAATGCAGCCAGGTTGTTTTACCAATGCCTCTGCAATGCTTGCATTAGGCGGCATACAATCAAATTGTACATTAGGCGTTGCAATCACAAGCTTATATACATGTACACGAGAATATTTACCTGTTACTTATACATAACGGTCCAGAAACCATATTCCCACGGTCATGCCACTGACGCGGCCCAAGTACAAGCGCGTCTCAACATTTGAGTCCAACTCTTACCAGCATGTCTTCATCCGCATCCTCATCAAAACCCGCGGACAAACAACCAGAGAAGCCCAAGGAGGAGGACAGCCAACCTCACCTGGGGGTCCTTGAAGAAGACGACGAGTTCGAAGAGTTCGAAGTAGCAGGTGATCAATTCAGTTATCCATCCATGTCATTGATATCTGCTGATCATGTTGTCTGATAGACTGGGATGATTCTAGTACGGATCTGGCGCACTTGAAGGGCGCTGCACCTGGGGTCGCAAAATCAGCGGGGGATAAGCTTTGGGAGGATAATTGGGACGATGACGACATCGAGGATGAGTTCAGCGTGCAACTACGGTATGCAATGCTCCCTCGTCTTGATGTCACATTAAGCAAACTCATATATTGGCTAGGAATGAGCTTGCTAAGACAGGGAAAGCAACTGGAGACCCGATGCAACAATAATGGCATTGTATCTGCGGTTTTTATCAAGTGACTCGTCCAGTTACTGTAAACCGTCCAATACATCCGAGCCCTTCAGAAGCTTCATTATTCGCATTATTAAATTTTTACCGTGTATTCAGCTAGGCTGCTCACCAAAGCTCTGGCTGCGATTAGCCCCATTTCTGTCGAACAACGATATCCACATTAATTAAACAACAAGACAAAGAAAGCAGGGGTCGTGTCTGTGTAAGGTAAGCCACCTTCAGCAAAAATGAACTTTCCTCACAAAATAGGTACATGTCATCAGTGTAAGTCTCCAAGTATGCATCTTAAGTTATTCAGCAGGTATTCATACACCCGAGCAGGAAAACATGATGGTACGCGAATACAAATTGTATTCTATGTAAGTTCGAGGTAATACGAAAACGAGTATTATATGCGGCGACATAGCTTTTTTTGTTTTCTCACTTCATACTACATACTACTGCGTAGTACCTATATTGCTCGACTACACTCGTTTCGTGGCACCCACCCCCGCCCCCTTTTGAGCAGCCAACGTCTCGTTTTATTAGATCTTTTTTAACCGCCAGTAAAATCTACTGGAAGCATCTTTTTCAGCTCCGGCAGAATTTACCAGATTCTGCATCGTTTAATTAGCTGCTGTAACCCACCCGCCCTCACGGCTCATTCTGGACTTATCTCCACTCAAAATGATGTTTTGGGTCGCAAAACCCTTCAGGTTTGAGCCTTGGCAAATAGCTCACATTAATATCATTATCAAACCTATCATTTGCTAACCAATACATCTGATTTCTTTCTCGCTACAGAGAACTAACAGCTACACAGACGTAAATGATAATCAAGATTGTCTGCTGAACTAAACATTGGCCACTGAGTCAGTGTCCTTGACTGATGAACCCGTCTCTTTGCCTTCCGTATATGAGACGATTTCAGTTTCGGGAAGACCCATAAGTGAGACATCGAAACCGTGCGCTTCGAGGTATTCCCGGAACTACGTTGCGAGGTTTGTAAACGTCGTGGGCAACGTGAGGGACAATCACCCACCTTGGCATCCTCTTCCTTCATACCATCGTGGTCCAAGGGTTTCACAAAGAAGTATACAACGGTTGCGCTTAGGATGGCAAGACCGCTACCAACCCAGAAGGGGCCAGTGTTCCCTTTAGCTGAACTTGAGCCACCAAAATCCGTGACTATGATAGGGAATACTGGACAGACAGATGTCACTTAGTTCACCCGTCGTACAACAACTGTATGACACCTACCCCAAGTTCCAATAAATGCGCCAATTTTTCCAACAGCAGCTGCAAAACCGTAATACTGGCCACGCACAGCAGTAGGCCCAGTCTTTGCAGCCAATACGCCAAGGCAGTTTCCGGGACCTAGGCAAAAGGAATTCAAAAGACAGCGAGAGGGTTGCGCAACCACACGCACCAAACTCGCCGAAGCTCAGGAAGATGCCGTACACCACCTAATGAACCACTCAGCATCGATGATCTGTATTAGAGAGATACCTACAGCAAACGCGGCGATGTGTTGTGACAGCTGGGTATAAAGACCGCTCATGATAAATCCAATGACCGCTTGCGCGAGGAGGCCAGTGATCTAACATGGGATTTAGAAAGAGCACTCCACATTTGCTTACTACCACTCACCATGGTGACCTTTGGACCCATACGATCAACAAAGAAGGCACCCACAACGGTACCTGCGGACAGAGTGTGAGCTCTGAAAGTGCATCGTTGTCCAATATACTAACCTGGAATATAGAACAGGCTGTAAGATTATGTAAATAGGCGTATGAATCACGAATGAATGGAAGCTCACTTGATCACAACAGACCAACCAAAGACAACGGTGAGTGATGAACTGCCTCCAGTAACGCTACCAAGACGGTCAAGTTCTACTTATATCAAGAAAACAAATGCAATCGCATACGCATTGGTGACTGTGGATGAATAAAGTCCGAACTACAGAAAAAAAAATCAGTGATAATGTAATCCGCAAGTGCCTGACAACACACCGGGTATCTGGAGTTATGTCAGTGACTAGTCAGAGTGCATGGAAGCGGTTGTTGACATACGTGATGAAGTCATAAATGAACCACGCCAGCGAGATGCCAAATAGGCCTCGCCAGTATCTTTTAATGACTAGTCTGTATGGGATACGGACATGCTTCATTGAATCGCGCTTGTAACGATTAGGTTCCTCCATGCGCAGCCGCCAAAAGAAGACAATAATAGCAGGAACTACACCAAGCCCAAGCGAGAGGCGCCAGACAGCACGAAGGTGGTTGTCCCCGAAGCTGAAAAGCAACTATTAGACATAAATTACAACATGCGGAAGTGAGTGGCGGCACAGACATCCAGTAAAGCACCAATGGTACGAATGCTCCAATAACGAAACCGACATCAATCATAGTGTCTGGGCAGCGTGCTTTAGAATACTGGTGATAAAAGCATTTCATCACATCAACTCACTCGTTGCGAGCACTAGCCATCGATGTTGCGAGTTCTTAGCAATGCCTTCTTCCTCCGACTGTTCAGAAGCGGACACGGAACCGCAAGGGTATTCAGCGCCAACGCCAATCCCAAGAAGGAAACTGTGTTAGAGATAATGAGTGGCAGAAACGATCTCGGACCGGCATATGTACTTACCGGCATGCGATAAGCATAGCAAGCATGCCACTGAGGCTGTGATTGGCACCGGACGAAGCGGCAGAGAGACCAGAAAATAGTGCAACAATCCCAGTTGCGGACATCTGTCTCAGGAGCATGACTTACGGGTTGCTCGATTAGGATTGCCATCTACTTACCATACCGAATTTGCGCCCAACTTTGTCGGAGAGGTAGCCAAAAGTGAGCATACCCACAACGGTGCCTGGGATGATTTAATTGCAGATTAACGAAGGAGACTCAAGTGCGTACCTGCGAAGGCGACACTAGAGAGTGTGGTGCTGTAGTTCGTAGTGATCCCGCCAGAACCAGTGCCGTATATGCGTTCTAAAACTGTAATTCACATTAAACCATCAGTAAATTTCAAGGAAAAAGTCACTCACGAGTATTGACTGCAAGACAGTCGAATTTTGGATGAAAGGGGCTCATCGAGTTGAATACATCACCCACCAGAACCAATGACATTGTTGGCATAGCCTGCGAACAATTGTCAAATTCACGTTAAAGAAGACAGATATTGTACCTGCCATCAGAAAACAGAGCTGTTCCACAGCTGTTAGGGAGGATTTGAGTATTGTGATTAGTTTGAAGATGAAAAACAAATGGCACAGTATAACGTACGCAAATATGAGAGAAACACGGTTCAGGGGGACTTTCCTAGCCATGGCGTTGTTGAGGGAGATAGTGGTAGAGGACGTCGATGAAAATGAATCTTTTGTATCAATTACGCCTATTAATATAGAATGGTGGCTGATTCTTACAGGTGATCCGGGCCCTGGCGACCCATACGGTCATCAACTTGTAGCATTTTCTCTGCCATTTTGCTCAATGTTGATTGGTGACATACCGGCAAACGTGTGCTCGTTTACGCATTCTACTTCGTACAAGTCAGGGCCAAGGCAAGTTTATGCTCTGCCACCCGAGGTGTCCGTTACAGGCATTGGGTGCAAAATGCTTACCAGGGTTAGAACGTGTAGCGCATGTGTGGCAAGCTCCAATCAGCTGCATGTGAGTAGAATTTCCTTTTCTGTCTAGTTTGGGAAGGATGACTAATCTCGTGTCATCGAGTCGGATTTATTGCTGCCGTGGTCCAGCTGGACTTATTTCCTTTAAATCGAATTAATTCACATAATAAGGTAAATTCAAGGCCGTTTTTCACACTTGAAATAAGGAGGTCCATTTGCTTAAACTAAGGTGGTTTCCTTCATCAGCAAAACCCTTGTGTGATTTGAGGCAATGTGCAGTACCACACAGTGCCATACAGTGACTGCAGCATCACAGTGAAGTCCCCCCCTGTGCAGTGGAGCCACAGCGCCACACAGTGCTGCCAAACTGAGTCAAAGCTGTGCAGGAACTAATTCGCCAGCTATGAAATACTACTATCTCACAATCACTAAATAGTAAATATAGCACTGTGTAGACTATTATTGGCACTGCGCAGTGGTGTATTAGGTAGCTATATAGCACTACAGAGTTGTACAATCCTTTCAATACTGCCTGTTAGTACTAGCACTGCAGAAAACCACAGATTATGCCTGGGATGAATGTGGCACAAACCTCTAGATCCATAGCAGACCCGTGCAAGATGTTTGCTAGCTTTGTTGCCACTGTCATATCAAACAATTGGTCGCAATTTTCATGTATCTGTCTCTTATTTCATGTAGGTTCTTTTGCAACTCGTTTGGTCTATAATCCTCGAGCATGTACACTAAATATTGGTATTATTTATTATATAATAAATCTTGTCCTGCTTACCAGTACCCCCACTGCCAGCTGCAGCCCACTGTAGATCATCAATTACTGCTTGTGCTGCGAATCATTGGCCATAGCAACAAGCAGATCATATAGCAGTACTACTAGTGAATCTCAGATGTAGATACAAGCACTGTAAGATGTCCGAGTAATGATACAGTTGAATTCTCCCCTTCACAATGTCCACAAACCTTGCGAGACTCAATGCCACAATTGTCGCCCATGAACAGCTCGAAACAAAATTTTCGACCTTTAAAGACCAAGCAGAAAAGAAGTTTCAGTTCCTATACAATGAGAACAAGCTTCTGAAAGCCAAAAACTCGCACCTGAAGTTGCAACAAAAAGATGCGGACAAGCGCTTGCGACGCATTGAAGCACAGGTCGGCATTGAATATATTGAAGCCAGTGATGATGCAGATATTGAGAATGATGAGGGTGAGCAGGTAATGGCAGCTCATTCAGAACTGAGTATTGGACTCCATGTTCATCAAGAATACTCTTGCGAGCAGCTTTCGTTGTAGATAACTTTGAATGATGTGCATGCTCAAGTAGTTTCCAGTCATCCTGCATATGAAAATCTTGATAATATTGAGCAATAACCATAGGCAGCTTTCAGAATTAGAGACTAGACATACTTGTAATGTCATATGCCACCAAAGAATCAATGTCGAGGAGAGAAATGAAGCAAAAATTGCAAGGGTGAGTCTTGTGACTATGTCCTGCTGTTCCAGTCAACTTGCGGGTTGCAGGAATATCCAAATTTTTGCATAGAATAGCTGCATAAACCTCATGGGGGCACTGAAATCCATACATATGCATATAAAGGCCTGACTCGTAAATAGAGAATCATGTCAGGTGGGAAATGAAAGTACCTTTGTATAGATGATGAATATCATTCATAAGGGGCTCAAGACAGTAATTGAGGTTCTCAAGACTTGGTTCCTTGGGTCCTGGGATAATAAGTGCCAGGTGGACATTGTGCATGAGCTATCTTACTGATTGGTGTAAGTTATTGAAGGAAATATACACCGCACCCGAGGAGTGAGGTCTACCCTCAGTGATTCCAAACCTTTACAAAGATTCAGATCTATTACTACCACTGTGACATTGAGGGAAATAAGCTTACCAGTCAATGTTGAGTGTCATACTGAGTCCAACGTCACAGCAAACAAGCAGACCCCATGAGCCTGGTGACTCCTCAATATCAGTGATGCTGCCATCAGGTAAACACACCTGCTTGAGACCAACTTCGAGCTTTGTCCACTCAGTGCCATCGTGTATATCATGCATCAAGTCGTCATCTGAGAGCTCCATGTGATCGATATCCTGAGAGGTGTCTCGTAGATTGCTGACAAACATTGACCTCAGGAGGAAGTGCTGTACTGCTTTGATTATAGGGCAATAAACGAGGACCTTTACAGGGATACACTTGAACTGATCTTCGCTTGTCGCAGGGTCTGTATGTTCACATTTGGTACGATACACATTCCCTTTGCAACAAGAGACCATGCATGTAGGGGTGTCGAGTTTCTGAATGTTGTCAAGAGAGTAGCATTTGTAGCATACATCGATCCTCAAAACATAGTCATCTGTTTGGAGTCCTAAGTGTTTCTTCATGGTGATGATTGAGCGTCGAGGAATGGGGAATGTCAGTAATGCACCACAAAGCTCAATAAGATCCAGGCCGTCTTGAATCTGTTTGGTGGCCTCAGCAACTGTCGAGGATCCAATAATGTGAGCAATTGCTGCCTGCAGGTAAAGTAGTCGAACAGGAGGTGTCTGTTGAAAAGCAGGAATGAGCTCTTGAAGCAGATCCTCATCATCAGCACCAGGGCCAGCATAGTTCGTCATGGAAGGGACTGGGTTGTCGGTGCATTATCTACATTTTTGATGTACTTGGGACTAGCAAATCATGGGTAAGATGGTGGAAATGGAGAGCGAGAGTGATCAAAATCATCATCATAAAAAATGTTGTTGTTAGGACTGTTGCCTTTGTCCAATAGAGTTGTGTCATCTTTGTAGTAGTTGAAATCCAGATTTTGAATGTCTGTTATAACGTCATGTGAGTCTTCTACAATGAGGTTCGGTGATGGAGGTAAACTCAAGGAATAGACCGTTGGACTTGTATCCATTGAGTCCAGAAGGTTGTCATAACTGGGATCCTGCTCAGAGACATTGTTTGAGTTTTGGAGACTGGGTCCATTAGTACTAGTAGCAGCAATCAGGTTGCTCTGATGTTTACTATATTCCTGGGCTGCCCGTCCTGCATTCAATAGGTCCGTGTCTTGTTCTTCGTGTCTTCTCCGAGTTCATGGAGTGACCATAGTAAAGTGAAGGACGGTCTTCCTGCATTTCATGCATCAGCAGGGTACAAGTTCCCCTGATTGAAGGATTTCCTTGATCAGTGAAGTAGATATCTTCATGGTCCTTACCTTCCTACCCATGGTTCGAAGATTACAAGCAATGGGTGAGAAAGCTACACAAGCAAGTTGTAGACTTGAGAACTACGATGTTGACGCGACACGATGGCCTCATAAATGTCACGCGCTCGAAGATATCAAAAACAAATATGTTTTATATAAATGCTATGTCAAAATACACATGCATGATACCTTAATTAAGCTTGAGCTTATCCTAGGCTCGAAGGATTTGGTTGTAATGAGAGGATTAGAGTGAAGTTCTAGTGCCACCATGATGTGAGTGAAATGTGGTACAAATGAGGTACAAATGTCTCACATCCGTCCCAGGCATAATCTGTGGTTTTCTGCAGTGTAGTATGCACATCACATGGCCCAGATGTCTTCTCACATGCCACAAGCGGTATCAAGTGCAACATGAAAACATTAGTATTGAAGCAAGGGTAATATGGTACTAGTAATGATGTGATCAGTATGGGATGCAAGGCTAGTACATAGTAGTATTAATCAAGTTCGACCACCCAGTCGGAATCGCTCTTGATGTCTTGAGGTTTATCATCAACAATGACCCCAGTCCTGTTTCGATGATCAATAGTACTAGTTTAAAAAACAAAGAAACACGTACATGCCAGCCATAGCCCAAGATTGGAGTGCTTCATTAAGCTTCTCACTATGATATTCTTTATCTGCGACCTGCTTGAGCATATTTGTTAGTTTACGGTACACCTTCGCAGAATCTCCCAAGGCTGTTTGCTTCGTGTTCACATGGCCATACATTGAGTAGACATGAAGAACATTGCAAACCTGAAATAATAATATGAATCAATAAAAACAATGGTGCACAGACTGATTTGATAGGCTTACAATGGTGGCAACAAGGAGAAGGGCTTTGTGAGGGATGGTGTTATGAAATTCAGGAAATTGTCATAATGATTTCAAACTGCTGTCATAGAATGCTTGAAGGCAGACAGAGCGGAGGCCACTGTGTGCAAAGTTAGAAGTATGATCCTGCTAGCAGGTTAGCATTGGATTTTGAGATTATGATGGTGCGTACATGCTCATCATGTTCTTCACACAAATATGTTGAACCCTTCAACAATGCACTCGCTTTCTGTTTGATCTCGCTCTCACTGCCACTCAGCTTGTACTCCACAGGAACAATATTGATCGCGATTTGCTTGATCCTACTGCGAAAGTTGATGGAATCATTGTAAATCTGTTGGAGCACAGACTTGAGTATTGATGGGGAATCTCAGATAAAAATGACCCTTACAACAGTGGCCATGTCATACTCATATTGGGGGTCTGATGTTCAAAATACATCTTTACGAACTAATGGGGTAGAAACCTTGATAAAATTGTTAGCGGCACACTACTATTAGACCAGCCAAAAAAAATACCTGCTTCAAGATGGCAGTTTTGTGCCTCCCAAGCCACAATCGATTCTGTGACTAGTTCCAAGCATATACCAGTGTCACTAAGGGCTTCCTTGCATGCAGGAAATAGGGTCTGCAGTGGCAAGATGCAACCTGAAACAGGCCTTTGTGTAATTTAGCAGTTTGACCCAAAGATCTGGAAAGAAACCAAGAGTCTTCCATTTTGCAACAACAGCACCGCCCTGTGTGTTCTTGGCTGCCTTTGTGTGGTGCCCAACACTGGTGTGTTGAACCTCTAAATCTGTATCAACCTTCATGTCACCATCAGAGTCCCCAGCCGCTTGATGATTGTTGTTTGACTGGAGATTGCTGGTGCGAGCGTGCTTGGTGTTCGCCTGGTTGACCATGAAGCCAGAATGGCACACTGAATGCAAGTACGTTGGTGATGGAGACTGAGCATGATGGTTAGTCTTCTTATGCTGTTTAACGACATCATAATCCACATCAGGCTGATGAACATGATTAATCCAAGCTGAGTATACCAATAGTAGTTACTTACCACTTCCACTATTGCATTGGAACAAGCTGGTTTGCTAGTACCATGCAGTCGACTGGCTTGTGGTTGGTTCCACTCACTGCGATCTTTACGCCTATTTTGCCTGTCATCCTTAGATGCATGTCTAAGGTGGTCAACCCATTGTTCTACCTGACCTTGATGGCGCTGGGTGTGGCTGATATCCTCATCCTCATCTGCGGATCTGTCAAGTGAGAATTTGACAGGTAGAAAGGTATGCATTTCGTCATTGCTTGGAGGGAACTTGTCGTCGTTGACCATGTTTAACCCATAATCAACCTTGGACATATCCTTGTCACCATGATGTTCAGTTTCTTCATTTTCCAAGACAGAAACAGGTTGCAAGATGGAGGAAGCACTGTCTGGAAAAGCTCGACCTGCCCCCAACAATTTTTTTTGAACAGGTGGGTTGGATAGCTTTGGGTATAGGATGATAGGCTGCGCCCCATGGATAGCGGGTGCATGCATGACAGACAGTTCAACAGCAGGCCTTTTTGCAACTTCCATGCGAGTATGGGAGCGTGGTCTATCCTGCTGAATATGAGACTTCAGATGCTCAGGGTGCTCCTCCAACCCCAAAGGCTGCAAACCAATGTAACCCAGAGGAATGGGGTTCTTCTGTAACCTGAACCTTTCACCAGGCTCTACAATGTGCAGAGAAGGTGCGGAACTTGCATCATCCGATTGATCTGGTGTCATAATGCTGGTACAGCCTGCAGAATATTAAGTGTAAGGGAATGTGTAGCTTCACATTGTAGAACTTACTGCTTTTTTTACCTTTCTTGTGAGTTCTCTTTTTGCTGGAGATGGCGCCATGATGTTCTCCAGCTCTCCATCAGGTATAACAAACTGTTGTCCCTTGCAAGTGCGTCTTTCTGGTACATTGATCACAGCTTCTCCAACCCTCCTTAACTGAGAGGCTGCTCCACCTTTTCCAGCATTGGGACATCTGGTATGCTGAGGCCCCAAAGGTGAGTCAACCTGAGGCTGCTCAACAAGTGGAGTTGTGATCCCTGAGTCATAATCACTCAGGCTGAGCATTGAGGAATCAGATAGCACTCGCAGACACTTTGCCATCCTGCCCATGGTTGGTGGAGGAAATAACAGCAAAGACAGATGGCCTGAACTCGCCAATTAAACTAAGTCCCATGATGAGGTAAAAAGCAACATGTAGCCTTGTAATTGAATCTACCTAGTATTACTATTAGGTCTGCTTACTATCATGATGCCATAATATTACTCCCGTAGACACCTGTCTACTGTTTCAACTAGATACATTGTTTTATTGCATTATTATGTTCTCTACTATTAATGATCAAGCCTCTATAGTGACACCAACTGTAGCTGTTCCTGTGTCGTCCAGCCCACTCAATGCTGTGACACCTGCTTATCCCTCCTGAGCCAAAAAAGTTCATATACCCAAACATACTATTATCCCCCAGACTCCTGTTATTCATCCACCCATTGGCAAGTCAGTACAATGTATTCCAATGTCAACCGGAACTCCTAGAGCTATTGGTGCTCTTCCAAAACACATAACCTCCAAGGCTAGAGGGCTCATGCAACACTTGATCATGCCAAATATCTCAGGGTCACACCATAGCCTTGTTGCACATGTGTCCACCTTCCAGTCAAACAAAGATTACGATGATAGCAACACTAGTACTACTGGTGATGTAAATTATACATCTAGTATTCATACTTATGCTATATTATGAGTGCTGATATTACCTAGGAATCCACTGACTCTATCAAAGAAGCTAGAGCCAGGCTTGTTTTGGATGCCTCCAGAGCACAGCAAGATGTTTGTCTTGCAGAAAAAAAAGTTGCAGACTTCATCATCAAAGAGAATGATGCACTTGGGAGGCTATATAGGTTCCAAGCAGAAGAAGCTCAGAAACAGCTCATGGACGCTAATTTTGGTATTGGTTATATATGCCATTCCATCTGCAAAAGTGGTGTCACATTATCGGATAATTCAAAGCCCTGAAAACATTGTCACACCTCTAATAATAGTTGAGTTCATGCTCGGATGAACCACTGGTACTAGCCAACCACCTGGGTAAGTAAAATTTGATTGTACAGTAACTCTTTAATTCACATACTCCACAAGATGATTCTATAATGCTTGAATGCGAGCCTACTTATGACTCAGAGGCTCCTGTACTAGAAGGTTTATAATGCAATCTTCCTGTTGAGTATCAGATTGTACCTATGATACTGTGTCAACCCCTGTTGCCTCCAATTTGAGTCTCTTTTGAATCACCAAGTTGTAACTTGTACTAGTGGCTGTGATAGTGGCAGCTTAATGTATTTCTCTGAATCTTGCACAGTCAGTAAGGATGATTTATTGGACATGAAGTATACTACATATATAGTGGCACTGCAGACTGCTGTATCCTGCTACATGCCACTGTATACCACTGTGTAGCACTGCAGAGTGCTGTGTTTCAGGTTTGAACTCCGCTCTTGTTCAAAGTCCCAGCTGTCCCCATAACCCATAGGCTTTCTACTGTGTATATCATTGAATCTAATGGCAACATTGGATGGCTCAGATCAAAATTGTGTAAAAAGACAGACTTGAAGTAGATTATTACTAGTAGCGGCATGATTTTTGTGGAACTTGAATGGAGTGGACCATCCACAATTAGATATGTCAGCTGGCCACTGGTTGAGTGCTGCCTGGGCCGTATTGATCAACCTTTGTTGGCATCTTAACTTGAACACTCTTCAATGAGTCTCTGTCATGGCCATCAGTGCTAGCAGACATGGATCTCTTCCCCTCAGCACGCCCTCATTGTACTCTAATGTTACTCAATCTGCAGGCCAGTCGGGAGACTGGCTGCCTTTAACACCCTCAACCAATCCAAAGTTGTCCTTCATCTTTGGTCAACAAACACTCCAGCTTGAAGAATTGCATGAAGACATTTTCAAGCCTGTAGAACTACCTGACCTTGATCAGCTAATCCTTCTTAATGATAACCTTAAAGCAGCTTTCATAAAAACACTTGCTTTTGAGCATGATCAAGCTGATGAAGGCTTGAATATCGGTATGAATTATTTGTGATCTTATCATTTGGTTTCTTTTCAGTTAGATTTGACGACTGCACTCTCCAGATCACTGCATCACCATTCTTGAAGAACTTCAATGGTTTCAACTACACATGATCATAAGGTATTATTTGAGTTCATTGAGTATCTCTAACGCCCTTCAAGACCATCTGACATATCACACCAGTGGAATATGCGGCTGTCTTATCATTTATGTCTGAATCGCCTATAGAAATCAAAGCCAAGTAAGCCGGCTGCTCAGATCAGTCATTTGTGCCGATTGTTACTGACACATACAAGATCTGACTACTTTCCAGATACTCAAGAAGTTGAGATT
Source organism: Suillus bovinus (assembly GCF_016758785.1). Classification (NCBI taxonomy): domain Eukaryota; kingdom Fungi; phylum Basidiomycota; class Agaricomycetes; order Boletales; family Suillaceae; genus Suillus; species Suillus bovinus. Next base: position 120,417 of record NW_024542062.1, on the reverse strand, counting down.
ATGAGCCCCTCCCCGTTCATGAAACCATCATCTACTCTTCACAGATCGGTCACAATGACCAGTATGTCAACACACAATTCTTCATGAACAATCGGCTTCCTGATGAAGAATCATTGCAGCAAGTCCCAGATATCATGGGTGTTGATCAGTTTGGCAACAACAAAAGTTTTGTTTGGTGGCTCGTCAAGGCGGGTTTCAGTCAAAGTGACACATCCATTATGCGCAAATTTGTAAACATGGTGAAGAACAACTCAGATATTAAGAAGCTAATCAAGGTATCGATTGATGAGGATGGCATATTCCAAGGCCCAGAAGAGCATACTGAGGTCACAAAGTCACTTCGCAAATCTGGATCATGGATGAACCACGAGAAGTTCAAGAGCCTCGTTCTGCCCAAAACATCTGACATGATGTATGGGCCTGTAGTTGTTGGGGGGCACAATTGGTTGAAGTTGAAGGTGGTTAGATTCACAGTATAGTTGAAGGATGAAGCATCAGGCAAGTTTTGATTCAATTGGAGGGATCCCAAGCACTATGCCGAAGGGGTACGTCCTGTTTTATTGTGTTATCATTCACCTTACAATTCAAACCTACAGACTCTCATTCCTGGTATGAATATGGTGGATGTAGATCGCCTACTCAACATGAGTGCTGCGAACCTTAAGGCTGAGATCATTTCTATCATGGAGAAGTTTGGGCTTGAGAAGAGCATGATAGACAAAGCTTGTGATTTGAAACCCAAGCTACCATTCAACTGGTCTGCCGCTGCTATGCAAATGTCCTCTGCTGTTTGTGACACTGCCTACTTTCGTTACGTTAATTGGTACAACTACAAGTACAACAACAAGTGTAAGGGTGCTACTACCACTCACACCACGAAAGTCTCTGGCGAGTCATCTCAGGCCATCGCCCCAGCTACTCCTCTTGACAGTGGTTCCACTGAACGTGACTCGAAGAAGTCAAAGGTCTCACAAGAGAAAGAGACGAAGAACATTAGCTCAAAGGAGAAGAAGAAGGCAGGCGGCAAGGGGAAGTCCTGGGCTGCATAACTGAATGAGCCTGAGCAGTAGTCTTCATTTCGCACTGACATTTAATGTTCAAGTTCATTGAATTTCACTGTAACAATAGCATACTAGCCCGCTGAGTACTACATTACTTGTAGTATATACATCATCAACTGTTGTCTGTGTTGCATCTGCCATACCATATGTACCACTACCTTCTCTAATATATCATATCGTTCATGATGCTGCTACTACAAAGTTTTTCTGCACTATGTAAGCTGAAAATTAAAAAGGAAAGTGAAGTGTGGGTACTACATACTAGTACTACTAGTAGCAGTGTTAGTACATGACTGAGCTAGCATACTAATGCCCAACTGCCTGAGCTGTCTAAAGAAGTTCAAGGATGCCTTGGGTGTTACACGTCACCTGGGCCAGCCCCTTGTATCATGTTGACAACATATTACTGTGGAGTACACAAGTGCAGCACAAATACTCAACTCGTTGGATTGGCATGTATCTTTTGAATCCAATCATCAATCATCATCATCATCACACTCTCAGTCTTCTGGCAGACCCAGAATTCAAAGCCCTCATGGCTTTTCAATGGGCTTAGATCTGCCACCAGCATGGAACCCGGGCCCTACTACTAACTCGGATGGAGATGATATGGCCTACCACCATGAAGAAGCGGACATGGAGAATGGTTTTCCTATCTCTGATGGAGAGACACTAGATGGCGGAGCTGCAGGGGGGCATTTTATGTGATTTCAAGGTGCTGCAAAGGTACATGCACGGGGCCTGACTTTCCTGGAGCGGTTCAATGATGATGTATATGCACATCATCGTAATGACAATTTGTATTATCCATTTGCATCCTCCAAGGATTGGGAGCTTGCCAGTTTTCTACTGTCCTCGACATTGAGTATGGCGGCCATAGATTGCTTCCTAGTGATGAAACTAGTATGTTTTCCTTCACCAACTCTGGATCAGCCAGGAATTCAAGTCTTTGATAGATCAAAGCACACCTTTCAGTCATACAATACTGTAAAACCCTGTCATAGGACATGTACAGTGCCCTGCAAAACCTGGACTACCGGACACCGGCCGGTTTATGTATACTCAGGATTGGCCAACTATCTGCAATACCAGGACAGGCCTATCAGTCTAGTATAAATGATATATCTGCAATACCTGGACAGGCCTGTGACTCTAGTATAAATAATATATCTGCAATACCTGGACAGGCCCATGACTCTAGTGTAAATGATATATCTGCAATACCTGGACAGGCCCATGACTCTAGTGTAAATGACAAATATACCAATATGCAGGGGTAGGTGTGGCCAATTATACATAGAAGCTTATTTGTAGTCATACAGCAAGACCTGCAAGGCCCAGTGCTATAATAACAATACAGGCCTATCTATAGCTGATACTACAGTGATGCAAATACTGTAGGGGCTCCAAGCCCTCAATCCTCCAGTATATAATAATGGCAATGTCTAAAAAGAGTGTGGTGTAAACAATTTTGGATCAGTATGGTTTTCAAGGCCCTTGAAGACCTCAATCCATTGGTATATTGAACTAGCCAAACATCATCAGCATTCAAATTTGATCAAAGGATTGGGCTGAGGTTATTACCTTTAATCCAACTTGATAAATGCTAACATAAAAATCTACAAAATCTGTACAATATACTAGTAGTACAGTTGTGATGCACAAAACTGTAACATGGGTGAATCCATCAATCTTGGGCTATTCAAAATTCACTATACACTATGAAGGCCAGTCATGCATATTCTATATCTAGTCAGTGTGGGCCGGCCTGGTGTTGCATTCCGTGAAATTAGGCCAGGCTGCATGGGTTATGATGTATACTCTTACTGGCCGGCCTGCATCCACACTATATAATGTGGGCCGGTGTAACAATAGTTGCAGCACTGGGCTCAAAACCTGTGTTTTTGATACTCATGTTAAACAGTATTTGTCCGATGCATCCCCAACATTCCTGATCCCGATCCTGACGCCTGACCCCAACCTGAAAGTTTTGGACCCAACATTTTTGCATTGGACTCATCCTCCCTATGTCCTGTCCAGTTGTATCTACCCCCACTGGTGCATATTTACTCGTTTTCACATTATTGAACATTACAGACAGTGTTATTACATGTTATCTACAAAAAGGTATAGTACACATGCTCTTTTACATACATTCGGATTTGATTTTGCGCTACTGTTTTTGTCTAATGCACTCCGAAAATCCTACATAGACACTATTTAATATCTAGTACTTCCTACCTATTGCATTACTTACTTTTCCCTACTCAGTAGTAGGATGGAAGTCATTGGATATTAGTAGTACTTCATTGTATTGCGAAATATCTATCCGCTCTTTTTTTTCCGAAACATTCTGACACATCTGACACTCATTTTACCAACAATCCGACACACTTCCAACACATTCCTTCACCATCTGACACATTCCTGACAGTCTGACACATAGTCCGATGCCCGACCTGACTCCGATATTTTCGGACCCGACAGTTTCCCTTTGGACAAGTAGTTCTTAGCTTCAGATTATCTTCCTATTATTGATAACTAACTATCTAAACTAATACCAAACAGCTTCCCCTATAGGATCGAACACACTTGCTCTGCAAGTATAGCAGACTAGGTTGTGCAAAGATCTACCTAAATATTTGTTGTCTAGGTAGTACAATTTCTGCTGAGCCCAGCGCAAATCAGCTTTCTACACCGGCCTGGTGTTGCCATCTGTGAAATAAGGCTGGCCACATGGGTTATGATGTATACTCCTAATGGCCGGCCTGCTTCCACAATGTATAAAGTGGGCTGGCCGAGCCCATAGTGACCCATATCAGTGAAGGCCAGCCTGGTGTTGCAGTCTGTGCAAATGGGCTGGCCAAGTCAGTCGTGACCTGTATTCAAACATGTATGGCCAGTCTCATCTTAAATATTTCTTTAAGTCTGAAGTACAGATATACAAAATATTGAATCAACTGTAAGTCATTGTGATACAAGATGTATGTAATGATATATGAAGTATTTCAGACATTGTACTTCTTGGGAATTACTTTGTCCCTGGTAGAACAACAAGGTGGATCAGAAGGGAAAGCTTTCACCTTTTTCTTGGATGGTTCCTCCACATCTGCAGCAGGCCACTTATCCTTCCCTTTGGCATTGGATTTCCTCACCCTCTTGTCCCCCTTGCTTGCTTAGTCAATCTTCCTTCTTCCTCAACCCTCTTCTCCTCCTCAACCCTCTTCTCCTCCTCAACCCTCTTCTCCTCCTCAGCCTTCTTCTCCTCCTCAGCCTTCTTCTCCTCCTCAACTCTCCTTTTCTCTTTCAACTTCTTTTTCTCCTCCAACCGCCTCTTCTCAATGTCTTGCCGCACAATGGACAATCCCAGGTTCTCATCTTTCAGCATAGCTTCAACTTCTGCCCCTATCTCTGTAACCTTTTCCTTAATCTGGTTGCCCATACAGAAGCCCAAGCTAGAGTTACCCAAGTAGTCAGGTACATCATCTCCAGCTTCATCAGCTTCATACTCCTAAGCATGACAACACTCATGAAGTAGGAGTCCAAGCTCCAGGGTCACAACTATGCCTCATCCACAAGAATCAAACTGGTAGTTACTCAACTGCTTCAGGGTGCCTGAGGCGGTCTCTATATTCTCATGGATGTCTTGAGGCAGATATGCCTGAGACCACATCCAAGAAGCCCAGACAGGGAGTTGCTGCTTCCTTGACTTTGAATCAGTTCTTTGCTTTAAAAAAGACAAAATCAATGTCAAATCACAAGATTAAGATCTGACCTACCAGAAGCTTTTGAACTGCAGTAAGAAGATGTTGATATGAAGGGACAGTAGAGAGAGACTTGAGATAAGGGACCATGTCCCTATCAAGATGGTATTTAGGGCTGGAATCAGTAATAATAGGAGTCTCCACCGAGTCATCTTCATCTGAAGAGCTTTTACCATCATCGACCTTCTTCAAGAGTCCTTCCTCATCCAAAGAGACTTCAACATAATCAGGCTTCCTCCTTGACTTGCCCTTTGCAGCTCCCTCCTTGATGCGAGCATCATAGAAATCAGCTTGCCTATATCCAACAAAACGTACAATTGGCATATCATGACTAGCACAATCTTTCCAGTGGGAGTACATCGCAGCGATGGTGTCCTTTTGCAGGTGAGAAGAATCCCTGATGGTGACATTTTCAGGGATGCATCCCAAATCAAGGTAGTAATTGGGATCAACAGACATCTCACCCCAGGGTACTGCAGCGCGGGGATAGTTGGTAATAACAGCTGGAGAGAGTGAGTAAATGATAAAATCACATAAGACAAATCAACTCACCATAGGCCTTTTGAAAGACAGTCCGAATAAGCTATTGCCGCTGCTTGAGCTTGAGAGTTCCAAAGCCTTTGGGTAGGCAAGGATAACCATCATCATCAACCTCAACAATCAGATCTGGGAGATTATTTTCATCGTCATCCTCTCCATCACTAAGCTCTCCATCAACTACTAGACATTTAGCTACCATATTAGATTTGAAAATTGAAAGAGACATTTACCATATTCTCTTTTGAGGAGCCAGTTGACAAGATGATCTTGAGCATGTTCTGCCCATTTCCGATTATCTTTGGTTGCCCAAGTAAAAGGCTTTTTGGCCTTTTGAGGCGAGGTCTCCCAGCTTTAGAAACAAGTTTGTCATTATTAATGATGTGAAGCATCAAAACACTTACACAGTAGTTCTAGGAGCCTTTCCCTCACTCCAGTCATAGGCTGTAAGGATGACAACATGCAATCTCATAGTCCTCCAGACCATGCCCATAAAGTCCTCCATTATTTTTTTCTGGTTATGGGTATGATATCTGTTGATGTATTATTGAGTTATGTAGCATGTATGGCAATAGAATGTTAGAAAAAAATACCTGTCCCTAGTATCTGCAAGAGGTCCTTCCTGATTCCATTTTTCTGTGACTCGATCAAGTTCCTTCTTCACCTCAGGGGACATGGCCTGGTGCCACATACGGGCCAATCTTGTCCTCTGACCCATAGACTTGAGGTTAGAGGTATCTCTGTGCTGCTTGTCATATTCTGCAAATTCATCCTTAAATAATTTTTGGACAACATCAAAACTGGAGAATTCTGTCTTATACTTCCCAGCATCCTCAGACTTATCATCTTTCTGCTGTCTCACCATCTCTACAGTGACAGCATCTAGAGCAGATCTGTCCTTAGTCACTCCCTCAATAATTTCTTTCTTCACCTTGCGGTCCTCATCATCTTCCAGAAAGTCCAAATAATAAGCACGGATAGCCTGTATTTATTAGATTAGTATAGAACATAATTATAAAAGCTCACCTTGTGTAGATTTTTCTCAGGAAGCATGACACAAGGGTCTTTGACTGCTTCACTGCTACCTATAGCATCTTTGATCATCTTGAGGATATATGCCCTGATGGCAGAATTTCCTCTAGCTGCTACAAAGGAATCCTTGTGTTCATTCAACACATTGCTAAAAACAAGAGTCCAGCTGGCCATTATATCAGACAATAACAGGAATGCAGGCCATTACAAGATTGCAGAATGTACAGTTGAACATTGTTGAAAAACTCAACATTACAAACACGGTCATGTGACATCTAAGTTCATCAAGCGCATCTACCAAAGTTTCATTGACAAACAACCAAACATTATTGCCTAAAGCTAAGACATATGAAGTGACAAAATTTGAGTAACCAAAGTAAGAAATGTACATAATCAAGTCAACAAGGGCTTCAAAGGTACATGCATCCATGAACACCCTGACTTCCTACCAGATGTCAACATGGTGGCCCCTTCAGGCGAGCTAAAGCTGAAAGACTGGTTGCAAACACCATTCTTGCACTCAAAGACATAGACCTTGTCTTTGCAGCCCCTGACAAAGACTGACCTCCAAGAATTAGTCCACTCACAGATTGGGCATTGGATTGGCAGGAAGCTGCCCCAAGGCTGGAAGTTCACATCTGTCCATATAAACTTAGAGACCTGCAGACTGCCCTCAAGTGGTGTCAGTAAGAAGACATCAGTGTGGCGACCAAGTTTGTAGGCTTGACCCAGCATGTTGCCAAATGCGAGGCCAATGGGACAGTGCTCCACAAGGACTTGTTCAGTGAATGCCAGGAGCAAATGGGATGCAAAAGATGGTTGAAAACGAGTGGCATTGAATGCCACTGTGGCAGAGAGCTTGTAACTGTTGAAATGTCAGATAAAATAAGAAATATAATTTAAATGAACTTACTGAACAACTGCGCACTGCAATCCTGCAAATGAATCACTGTTGTTGACAATTGTGTCACAGCACAAGAGCCAGAGGTAGGTTTCATCCACATGGTCCAAGAGAGATTGCCATGGAGTAAGGATACTGTCCAAGAACTTCAAGTTAGTAGTTAGTAATCAGGTGCAGGAGAATTTAAAGAAAAAACCTACATCTTCAGTTGGAGCGCCAGCATAGTGCTTCTCACCATCCAAACTGTACCCAGCAAATGGGTCACCTAGATCATTGTCAGTGTGAGTGAAGATGCCAACCACCACACGTTCCCATGTGAATGAGTTCTTGAGGTCCTTGATGGTTTGACGGATGGTTTTGCAGTAACCAGACGCGTCAGAGACAATGTCATATGCGATCTCATGATATTCAATGCCGCCGCTGGTGAAGTAGGGCTTGAGGAACGAATGAGCGAAGGCGAAGGGGCTGGCAGTAGTTTTGAAGTTGACAAGAACAAGGTGAATGAATATGATGGGTGCAGCCAAAATTTGCGCGTGCGATGAGAGTTTGAGGGAAGCATGGACCTTTAGAAAGGACTGGAGGACAGGGACACCATTAGGATGATAGAAGCCTTGATATATTATGAGTTGTGAATGAAAAGATAAAGAAAACAATTACTCACATAGTAGGCGGCGCCCTGCTGTTCCATAGCAATGTGGCAACATATACACCTAAAAGAGACATCCTCAGCGAGGAACGTCTCTTCGGTGCCTGGGGGACATTGCATGCACAGGCAGCACATCACTCTGGGGCACTGGTTGCACATAAAGAGAGTGTTCTCTTTGAATGATGCAGAACCATCCTGGCAGAGGATACAGAACTGTGAGGGAACAAGGTACATTTGGCAAGAAACAAAAGACTCACCTCATTGTGACGAACTGCTTTGGATATCTCCAAATTTTGGGCTCCATCCGGCTCTCCTCTAGAAAGGCTCTTGGCGACAGTCTTGATGAGCTTGAGGTGTATGTGTGGTGCAGAACCACCAGTACACTTCTTGGCAGTGTTTTTGGTGCACACCATGATAGAGAACCTGAAATTGTAGTCAGTATGCCACAGTGCCACACAACAATAACAAAAACTTACTGGTAACAAAAAGGACGTGCATTGATGAAAGGTTGAACTGAAAATGTAGTCAGTATGCCAAGCACCACACAAACAAAAACAAAATGCACCTGTGACAAGAGTGACATGTTCACAAATAGAGACACATCCACAAAGTGCGCATTGATGAAAGGGTGAACTAAAAATAGTAGTTAGTATGCTGCAGCGCGACACAAAACAAAAGACACTTACAGGTGATGAAAGAGACACATTCAGAAGAGAGACATGTCCAAAAAAATGGGCGTTGATAGAAGGTTGAACTAGATATAGTAGTTAGTAAGCAGCAGCGCAACTCAAAAACAATAAAAACTTACCTGTGACAAAAGAGATGCATTCAGAAGAGAGACACGTCCACCAAATGCGTGTTGATGGAAGGTTGAACTAATAATAGTAGTTAGTAAGCAGTAGTGCAACTCAAAAACAAAAGAAACTTACATGTGACCAAAGAGACATGTTCAGAAGAGAGACACATCCAAAAACTGCACCTAATGTTGTGTCTAGTCTCTACAGGTTATGAGCCCTGCTCTCTTGTAAGAACAAGGAGCAGAACCACCTAGATGACAGCAAACCTACTAGGAACGAACACGCTGGGCTACTAAACACCCCTGGGACCATCAACGACGATGTCAGCATCATCATTCAAAAGCATAGTCCTTTCCTCTTCTGGCATCAGCATCATTTGAATGCATACCCCTTTCCTCTTCAGGCAAGAAGCGCCAATCACATACCCATATATACTTGAGAAGCTACAGATCATTTCTTTCACCTGTCCCTCATCATGCCCTTTACAATGCATACTCGTTCTCGGAGCTCTGGTAACAAATCCTCCACACTCAGCCCACCAACTAATAGTTCAGCTATACCCACTATCACCACTATGTCCTCATTGCAGGCTACCGTCACGGCAATCACGCTCAGTCAGACTGACTTAGATAAGATTGAAGTTCTTGACCACAGCACGAATAATTGGGGTGTATGGTCCAACTGTATGCAGAACTACCTCCTCCTGAAGCACAGAGCAGGATATATCCTGGGCCTTGTCACATGTCCAGACCCGTCCATAGACCCTGTGAGTGCAGGTCACTGGGACCTTAATAATCTATGCATCATTGCTGCCCTGTGAACTTGTTCAAGTGCCAAGGAAAACAAATTCCTTTGCAATTACACTAACGCATACCTTGCCTGAAATGCCCTCAAATCTCGCCATGAGAAAGTCGGCCCAATCGCCCAAATCCTATTAATTCAACAAGCACTCACAGTATGATATTGCCATTCTGAACGTCTCTCCACCACCAGTACCCAACTCAGTGATCTCGTGCGATGTATCTATGCTATTGGGATACTGAAGGAGGAAGATTTCCTTACCATTATGATGCTCAATGCCATGGCAGAGGATCTTCCCCACGTTCGAAACCACATTGCGGATGCCATTACCACTAGTACATCTGCTGCTCCCTATGGCCCTTCAAACATTCGCTCCCACCTTGAAGTTGAACAACAGATCATCAATATTGAGAAGTCCAAAAGTGGGGATGTTGCTATGGCTGCTACTGGAAGGAGTAACAATGCCAAGAACCACAATAATCATGATCATCCTGCCTGTGACACCTGTGGCCACACCAGCCACCCAACGAAAGACTGTTTCGGCAAGGGAGGAGCCATAGAGGGTAAGCGTGATGAGGTATTGGCTCGTAAACGTGCCACTCGCAAAGCTAAAGGTTCAATCACAAGCAAGGCTGCTGCCACTGGTAAACCAGGCAGCCTTCAGTATGATACCACAGGTCGTGCATACTTGCTTGATAGCAAAACTCACCAAGTGATCTATGTGGCTACCCCTGATCCTGCCAACCCTTCTACCCCTTCAGCTGAATTTGCTAGTCTTGTTAGCGATACAATCACCCCCGCCTTCATCTGTGAATTGTCGGCTGAGGAGGAGGATGAATATATGGCTCTGGCTGCAGTCGAAGCTCTAACTACCAGTCTCGACTGGCGTTTACATATACGACCTGTCAACTTCACTGGAATCACATACAAGGTTCCAAATCAACATCAGTGTACCATCATAGACCCTTCCATTGTCCCACTCTTCTTAGACAGTGGCGCCTCCATCCATATTAGCAATGAGGAGTCTGATTTCTTTAGCCTTCACCCTATACCCCCTCGCGCTGTTAATGGAGTCAGTGGCTCATCTATTCAGGCTGTTGGCGTGGGCACTCTATGCCTTGTTATCACCAGAGGTATTCATATTACCCTGGATAATGTTCTGTTTATCCCTGCAGCTACAGTATGCTTGATCTCTGTCTCTGCACTCTGCGCAGCACACTGCTGCACTGCATCATTCAACGCAACTAGCTGCTGGGTTCAATCCCGTAATGGCACCCACATGCTATCTGGCACACTGACTTTGTGTTGCCTTTATGCCCTTTCTGGCAGGCAATTATTGGCTGAACACTCCTACCTCACACATCAGATGCCCATGCTCCAGTCTTGGCACTGCCATCTTGGACATGCTAACTTCCGTGCCGTATATGACCTTGCCCGCTCTGGTAATGTTACTGGTATGCCCATTGACCTTTCTGTCCTATCACCCAAGTGTGACAGTTGCATTCTTGGCAAACAGACCCGCAGTAATGTTCCCAAGACACATACAGGGGAGAGGGTGAGCAAGAGGCTTGAGATTGTGCATGTTGACCTTATGGAACATCCTGATACTGTATCCACCTCTGGTAATAAATACATCATGAACATCATTGATGATTTTTCTTCCTATGCCTGGGCCATCCCGCTTGCAGCAAAATCCAATGCTTTCCCAGCCTTACAAGCCTGGTCTATTGCTCGTGAAGTTGAGATTGGCACCAAAATCAGCATCTACCATTCAGACAACAGAGAATTGAAAACCGAGAACATGCGCCAATGGCTCCTCACACGCAGCTCTCAACACCAGTTCACCACACCGTATATGTCTGCTCAAAATGGTCGTGTTGAGCATCTCCATTGCACCTTAATGGGTAAGGCCCAGGCTATGCACTCAGCATGTGACATCCCTGCCAATTGTTGGGATGAATTTGTCCTTAGCACTTGCTATCTCTCTAACCGCACTCCAGTAGTATCGCAGGATGGACACACACCCTTCGAATGATGGACTGGCAATAAGCCAGATCTCTCTCACCTGCATGAGATAGGTTGCAGGGCCTTTGTTCTCATTCAAAACCACCATAACCCTAAGATATACAATTGCTCTATTGAGTGCATACTCATCAGTTACTCCTTAGACTCGAAAGCTTACCATTGCTATCACCGACCCTCTCACAAAGTATTTGTCTCTTATTACGTCTCTTTCATAGAATCCCATCAGTGTGGATTGCCCTTGCCCCCTTTGCCCAGCACACCTCCCATACCTATCAACCATCCCATGGTTGATATCGAAGAAGTTGTGGATGTTGACAACCCACACTGTTCTACTCAAGTATCTAAACCTTCAGAGCATCAATGTGCACTAGACAGCAAACCTTACATCTCTGCTACTCAATGAGCCGTCCTGGATTCGATCACTGCAGCCAAACATCTTTGAGCTTTGCCACCTGATCAGCCCCCTGTGACCATGCCCTCTGAGGAGGAGCTTGCTAACCTTGCACATATATTCACCACTTTGCCCAACACCTTTGATCATGAAATTGCTGATGACCCTGCTACCTATGCCAAAGCTATGTCATCTGAACACGCCAAGGAATGGACAGCAGCTCTACACAAAGAATTTAACTCACTGCGTGACCTTGGTGTCTACAAATTGGTCCCTCAATCATCTGTTCCTCCTGGTTGACGTATCATGCTAGGCTGTCCTGTTTTCAAATTGAAACGAGACCAACATGGTGCACCCATTTGCTTCAAGGCGAGGTATGTCTGTTGTGGATACTCTGCCATCTGGGGCAAGGACTACACAAAGACTTCAGCTCCTACCACATGTTTGGAATCCTTTCGTATCCTCACACACCTGGGCGCAGCACTTGACTGGGAAATTGAACAACTTGACATCAAAACCGCTTTCCTCCACGGCTTACTCGAAGTGGATGAGGTCTGCTATATGCACCAGCCCGAAGGATTCATAGAGGCTGGCAAAGAAGACTGCATATGGAAACTCCAAAAAGGTCTGTACAGAATGAAGCAGGGAGGCCTCGTTTGGAATTGAACCATGAATGAAGCCATGCTCTCCTGGGGGTTCATATGACTCAAATGTGAGCACTGTATCTATTACCAACAAACTGACCTTGGTACCCTCCTTGTCGCTGTTCACATAGACAATTTCCTCACTGTCGGCAGCACTAAGAATGTGATATCAAACTTCAAAGACCAATTGCGTACTAAGTGGACTGTATTGGACTTGGGGGAGGCACATTTCTGTTTAGGTATCGCTATTGAATGAAACTGTCTAAATCACATGATAAATCTCTCACAAATGGCTCTGATTGATCACATCATCCAACAATTCGGCTTGAAGGACACCACCCTGTGTCTACACCAATGGAAACTGGTTTTCACCTCTCCCATCACACTCACTCGCCCTCAACCGACACACAACGCGACCTCATGTCCTGCACGCCATATTGGTCTTTGGTTGGATCCCTCATGTACCTTGCTGTAGCGATAGTCGTGGTGCTGGGCTCAAAACCCGTGTTTTTGATACTCACGTCAACTAAGTATTTGTCTGATGCATCCCCAACATTCCGATCCTAATCCCGATGCCCGACCCTGACCCAAAAGTTTCGGACCCAATGTTTTCGCATTGGACTTGTCCTCCCTATGTCCTGTCCAGTCAGTATCTATCCCCACTGGTGCGCAATTACTTGTTTTCGCATTATTGAATATTACAGACAGTGTTATTACATGTTATCTACAAAAGGTGCAGTACACATGCTCTTTTACATACATTCAGACCCGATTTTGCGCTACTGTTTTCACCTAATGCACTCTGAAATTCTACATAGACACTATTTAATATCTAGTACTTCCTACCTATTGCATTACTTACTTTTCCCTACTCAGTAGTAGGATGGAAGTCATTAGATATTAGTAGTACTTGATTGTATTGCGAAATATCTATCCGCTCTTTTTCTCCGAAACATTCCGACACACTTCTGACACATTCCTTCACTGTCCAACTCATTCCCGATAGTCCAATGCATAGTCTGACACCTGACCCGACTCTGAAATTTTGGACTTCACAGATTCCCTTCGGACATGCAGTATACACCTTCGGATTATCTTCCTATTATTGATAACTAACTATCTATACTAATACCAAACAGCTACCCCTATAGGATTGAATGCACTTGCTCTGCAAGTATAGCAGACTAGGTCATGCTAAGATCTACCTAAATATTTGTTGTCTAGGTAGTACAATTTCTGCTGAGCCCAGCAGGAATCAGCTTTCTACATCGCTATCGGCACTCGCCCCGATATCGCACATGCAGTACAACAGCTATGTCATCATTTAGATTGCTATGGTCCTGTTCATTGGGATGCAGCTAAATGTGTCATTCTTTATCTCAAAGGCACCTGGGATCTGAAACTAGTCCTTGGTGGTGATCACCCCGCATGTCTCCTCAGCTTCACCAATAGCAACTTTGCAAACTGTCCTGACACACGTCATTCTGTCAGCAGTTATTGCTTTAGCTCGGAAGTGGCTTGATCACTTGGAGTGCACAACAACAGAAAATGGTATCTTTGTCCACCTGCGAGGCTGAATATGTCGCTGCATCTGATGCAGCAAAGGAACTTGTACAGTCATTGACCGTCATTTGAGTTTTCACCATCATTTGCGTTTACCTTGTATGACACTCGAATTTGATACTATCCCATGTAACATTTTTGTTCTATCATATGAGTTATGTGCCTAACTACATATTGGCAATAATGATAGGTATAAAAGACCTCGAACAAATGTGTGATGGTATGTTTTGTTGCGAAATTTTCACTATTATGCGTCCCTGAAAGCAAAACAACTAGAATCAGATTCGTAAATTGAATAAATACCTGCAAACAACCTTCAAGCACATCACTGTTCTATTCCACAAGGGAGCCAGTGAGTGTGTGTGTTGCCAGAATGTTGCCGGTGCAGAGTGTCTCAATAGTAACTTATCAGTGTCACGGAAGCAAAATAAGCAAGATCCGATAAACACGAACATGATTATATAAGGAGGAGTTGAGGCAGTGGGAGGAAGAGTGAGCAAAGGCAAAGTTGGAGAGATGACGCATGACACATGTCAAACTGAAGCTTGGGAGACTCGAGGCCCCACTCCCAAAGCCGGCACTCGCCCACATTGACCAGGAAGAGGATGAGTCAGATGATAGTGAGGAAGAACGATTAATCTGCGCAACTAGGGAATAAATCTGCCTTTTTGGGTGAACTCAAATGACGGTAAACGTACGATAACACCAAGATTTACACACTTTTCATTGCGGAATAACATCTCATTTGATGTTCTTCAAAATTTTGCTCAAAGTAGATTAGCTATCTATCATGACATCCCCAAAAGCGATTTTCGAGATTGTGTCAGGTTGTGTTGTGGTAGACATCCGAAAATTTCGAACTCAAATGACGGTCAATGACTGTATGGTTATGCACGCTACTTTGTGTACTGAACTTCGCGCAAACCTCTGCTACCCCACTCTTGTGCGATAACACTGGAGGAATCACACTCTCCAAAGATGCATCATACCACTCTAAGGTCAAGCATATCAATGTCGCAGTTCACTCGATTCGCAAGCGTGTCGCCAATGGTCAACTCAAACTGCACTACATCAAATCCCTTAATAATTCTGCCAATATTTTCACAAAGTCCCTACCTTGTAAAGACTTTGAATGTTTATGCACCCGCCTGGGCCTCCAGTGAGGAATCAAGGAGGAGTGTTGGTGCTATGACATGATGAACATTGAACAACCGGCAGCAGAGTTAGATGGTTGGAATACAAACCAACCTATAATAGATTACCTCATGTTTGTTACGACTTGGATGGTATCTGTTGGCGACGCTCAAACAGAGCTTGTGTCGTCAACGGTCGAGGACGTCCCTGGGCTAGCCCAAGGTTAGGAGTCGTACTTGGCGTGTCTTCGGCAAGTACGATTTGACGCCTATGTCCAAATCGGGTAGCTTATGTCACGCGGGTGCGAGACAATAAGCTATATCGGCCTAGGCTTACAACACCCGAAGGTTAATCGTAAGGATCGTTGTTAATTAGAAGGACAGAAGTCCAACTAGTTAACAGGGGCTTTGCTCGTCAACGAAGTCGATGAGTAAAGATCGAGACTATAGGCTTATCCGCGAAGAGCAGATAAGAAGATAGAATATAGACTGCTGGCGAGGCAGAAAGGATCACTCTGGTGAGAGTAGGAGGTCAAGAACCAAGTAGATTCAAGTTAAGGAATATGGTACATGGTAGCGAGTTTATATAGAGGACGGGAGACGTATTAGTGGGTGATAACTCGTACTACCGGGAGAGGTAATCAGTAAAGGGTATAACCATAACAGGAAGGCACGTTCGGTCGAGGTAGAATGTGCTAGATAAGAAAGTGAGTCAAAGATCGAAAATAAGAAGTGAAACGCGCAGGGGCACGATCGTGCAACTGTGGATCTAAGTATAAGTTGCATGTGCGACTGCGCACTGAGTCAGAGATCAAGAAAGGGAAATGGGCAAAGGGGATGCGTCGTGCATCGTATCATAGGTTACCGTCCTGACGGTAATGGCAAAGAGACTGTTCCACAGGATCAGTCAGGTGGTGAAACGGAGCATGGGTATGCTTCGTCAGCGAAAGGGTCCGGCCAGATGTACTGGCTTTGCTGAAGCGACAGGTAGAGGGCGAAAGGGAATGCGAGGATGACAAGGATGACAAGGGTAAGGTTGGGGTAAGGGTATGATGCGAGGGCTGATACGAGGAGGATTAGGAGAAAAATAGTAGGGGCCCAAGCGTCTAGATGTTCTTGTAACAATGTTGTCTTCTCCCCTCAGTCCATTCCATCACGACTGAGGGCTAACATTGTGTCTAGTCTCTACAGGTATATAACAGTCCTTAAAATATTACAAGGCCTTGCAATGGTCCCTATAAATTTCTGGCATATTTGTTGTTTCTTTGCAGCACACCATTACGATAATAGGCTGGGGGTTAGGGTTAAGTTTACAAACTTTGAGCCAATTTGGCCTCTGACACAATTGGTGATTTCCGGTCCGGTTCTGGCTGACATCAGAACTATGCACTCAACCGGACCAAAAGCCTTCGAACCGTGATTCCGGACCGGACCGCGGCAGCACAAAAACAATTCCATGAACAAAAAGAGTTACATACCATACATTTAGTGTGTAGTTTGCGTAGACGATGGCTCTCGATCAGTTTTGCTATCACATATGAGCCTATCCATGAAAGATAACTTTCCTTATGTTTTATCCGCCAGATGCTGGTGAGTAAGTAATATTGGCGTTCAGGCATCCCCACCAATCGCACGAGTTCGCTAGTGAAGTCGTAAGCGTTCGTAAATGTCCGTAACGTGCGCAAGTTAAGCGTTCATCTCAGTAGTTTTGCAGATGAGTATTGCTAGATCTAGTTTATGGATCTACATAATCGATTCCACGCAGTCAGTAGACGTATAATTATCTTATGCCGCCTCGCTGCTCTACATTAGGTCAGCTGCCAGTGGCGTCGCAAATGGGCAGCCTGAAGGACTCTAGTAATTGCTTCCCTCGTGGTCTTTCTAGTTCACATTCAAAGTATCGGTGGCAAGGAGCTTGAGCAATAAAGTTCAAGAATATAGCACACCCACCTGGCTATCATCGAAGATGTCAACTTTCGAAGCTCACAGGAAACTGAAGCGCCCCCGTCATGATGATAATGAATCTATGTCAGCGGGCAGGGTTTCTGGTGTTCATTACAGTGATGCACAAGTGAAGCGCGAACAAAGTCCGTCGCCTCCGCCTCCACAACGGAAGTTGGTCACGTCCGGGACAAAGCGCTTTGCCCCCTTCCCCTCAAATTGTTTGCCTCCATATCTTGGGTACAAGCGGCATCGAAAGATATGGGCCAAAAAGTGTCAAAGTGAAATTGAAGCTCTGAAACTTCAAACGGAGAAGTTGCTCATCAGGTATGTCAAATTGCGTTGGATGGACTTGTACTCTGATTCCTGGCAGAGACGATGGCATCATAGTTGACTGGTGTGTTTCATATATGTGTGAAGTGATTGATATTGAATATCCTGTCATAGGAAGAGCTCTGTTCCAGTTTGGTCAGACACGTTGCAACCAGCAGAGCTTGATCTTGCTGCTACGATCATACTTGCACATCAGGCAAATGCCCAACAGCACAATTCTTCTCTCCACCACACACCAGAAACCCCCTCTCAATCGACTGTACCACAGCCGGTCATTGTTGTCGATGATGATGATGATGTTCTTACAGTATCCCCCTCCCCACAAAAACTCCCCATCCCACCTCGGCCACGGAGGAATGTAGCATCGCCATCTGTATTATCCTCTCCCGCGGGAGGCTCTAACTCTCAGGCACCCCCAAAGCCCGATCCTCCATCTGCGGATGTTCCCGCTCCATCCAGGCCTCCGAACGACTTTCCGACGATCATGATAGTACCCGATGAAGAGGAAAAAATGTCAAAAATGTCGATGGAATATCTTGAAAGGTGTGTTTCCGACTTATATTCCTGGGATTTACAACCGGAACTGACTTAATCTTATCGTATTGCCGTTGACCGATTTCAAAGATACTTCCAAACGTTCGATTCGGATCGTGCCAGTCTTGCTTCTGCATATTCTAGCAACGCGTGCTTCTCGTATCGAGAAGTCAATTGCTTCTCTCCTGGGTTGCTCCACTTGCAACCCCCGTTACCTTGTAAGTTTTTTGTCCGACATCTATTGTGCCTTTCAATCAAGCCCACATATTCATTGGTACCTAAGCATCTGACTCTATCAAACGTACCCGGCTCGACATTACCGCAGCCCTCCTTTCCCTTCCCCCTTTGCAGCTCTTGCCGTTGACTGGATTGGCAGCAGACATCGACTACGACATTATGTGGCTTGGTTCCCCCGTTGGAGTGTTCGCCATATGTGGGTGTGTCCATCATGGGCACGCGTCAAAGCGACCGGTGACACATAGCTTTTTGTTGCGCCAAAAGGAGGCATACGAAGAAGATGCAAGGGCTGATGGCGTGTGGCCACTCGTTGCTGTGGCACATCAGATGATGATATTTGATGGTCCGGAGATATAGCTCATCTTCTATCAGTGGTTGTATACTCACTCCTGGTTATGGTTAGAGATATATGATTAAATGTAAGTATCCGAGTCTTCGATCAGACCATGACATAGTTATGACATGATTTTCGCCTCCTGTAGTTCATAGCGCCCTATCGAGAAATTCTGAAGCGGTAGTCCTCGGAGAATGACGCTAGCTTGGCATATAGATATATCCATTACTCGGTACCTCTGCACAATTGGCGATAGGGCTATATTTGTATCCCACTTTCACGACCATGGAAAACATGAATGCGCGGTAGCACTACTGCATCCTCCTTAAATATGGCCAGTTTGGACTTCGCACTTCACACGTAGGTGCCATAAGATATGTGACGTGTCCACGAAAATTAATACCCTTGATTACGCTTAAAAGGTCAATTGTGTGCAAGTCTAGGTAGTTCTGGAAAATTGGCACGTAAGGCAGTCATCACGTTCGTTGTGCTATATCAAGGTTTCAAGGATAAGAAGTCACTGGATATGGATTATGCCGCAAAACGCCCATGTACCGACGGCAAGGCTCTGAATCTATGAGATATTTGCACTACTGACTTTGACATCCCCTCGGAGTTCGCCGTCATCGATTGTACTAAGAAACCATTTCAAACGACAGGTCCTGTCAAAGAAATGACGGGATGGCATAAAGCTTACCTAGTATCTGGATGGAGGGAAATCGGGAGGATAGACCGGATAGATTAAAGAACGTGTACGAGTCCTGAATGCTTCGCGGGAGAATTTTCAAAAAGGACACACGGCGCCGACACGTGGTTCGAAGAGGTGGAGCTCGATCTGCGAAGCTGACGACACACTACGACACATGGAGCATCTGAAACCATGGTACATATATGTAGTTCGTCTAGAAGCTCACAAGGCTCTCCGCATTGCGGAAATGGCAAGCTAATGGTAGTCCGCGCAGGGTCCCGTCTGTCAATTGTAGCCAAAGTGAGGGCAAACAACACGTAGGAGGAAACTTACTATGTTCGATGACCCACGGACTCTTGACATCGATGGTCGAAACACTATATGTATCGCTGCACTGGACAATCATAGCATGGAAACTGGCTGCCTTGCAAGCTGAAGAACATCCTGAGATAAAGTGGATTATATCTTTCACATCTAGAGCCTTACCTCGCAGTAATTCCTGTGGTGAGTGCGCATAGCACTAGGATAGAGAAGAAACTGATATACAGGATCGCACGATACCTTCTGTCTGATGAGCATCATCACATCAAGCTCTCGCTTATTACTATTAGTCAAGAACACATTGTCCAAGGTGTCACTTCTCGGAACACAATGCAAATTTGACAGAGTACTAGCAGCTCTTTAGCTCAAATCAAGCTCGGAGTTGGTCTATCGTTACGGTGTAAGCAGTAAGGCAACGTGTTGAGTGGGTACCGAGGCGCACTGGCGCTGTGAGTTAAGAACGTGTCGGCCGAGTGCAAATAAGGAAATTCAAAGTCCGCCTAGTTGGTGTGCTTTCTCTCCATTCCATCCGCTCCTTGTCACAAGCACACCAGTCCATCCTTTACCTTCCCACTGCGCTTCTGGACTGGTGGCCTTCAAAATCATTGACCTTTCATCCAGATGACGACCCCTCATGTTATAGCCTCGTCTTCAGGGCACCACTCTCAAAGTGCCACTTCAAATGGTATCGTCGGAAACCACTTTCGTGTCGGAAAGAAGATTGGCGAAGGTTCATTCGGTGTTGTATTTGAAGGTGAGTATCCTACACCTGAGGTCTTTCTGCTTTTCCAGAACTATTGGGCTCGTGAGTTGCATGGATAATACCCACAGTCACTCGGACTTCTAAGCGCCCGTACTAGTCAATGTCATGCAGAAGAATGCATTTCGGTCCATGGGTCGCCGGTGGGCGATCACTATGGCCATGGTTACTCAGTTCCAATAGGACTTAATCAACTAAGCTTCGCGTATCCCGCCGAACGGAAATTATTTACTTGCGGCTTTGAGCAATTTTTTTTTGTTGCCGGTGTTCTTTGCCATTTGTTCCTTTGACTCACCAATCCTTTTTACAGGCACGAAGCTTTCTACAAGCCAGCCTGTCGCCATCAAATTTGTACGTTCGCCGTGAGGTCCTTCTAATCATGACTTCATTTTGACGTATTACTCAGGAACCTCGAAAGTCCGATGCTCCTCAGTTACGGGATGAATTTCGATCATACAGAACACTGAATGGTACAGGTGTGTGTTAGTGTCAGTAATTTTCGTCGCCCAATCGTAATATGCCATTGTCATTAGTGGGTGTTCCACAAGTACACCACTTTGGGCAGGAGGGCCTTCATAATGTCCTAGTAATTGACCTTCTGGGCCCCAATTTAGAGGACCTCTTCGACATGTGTGGCCGGAAGTTTACCATTAAAACTGTATGCATGTCCGCGAAGCAGATGGTAAGTTTGTACCCATGCAACAGGCAGGGATTGTCATGTCATTTAGTTATTTTCTCCCTCTCGATTCATTCCGTCGTCCCGTTGCAGTTGTTCACTTTTTTTTTTTAGATATCTCGCATCCAGTCCGTCCACGACAAGTCGCTCATTTACCGCGATATCAAGCCTGACAATTTTCTCGTCGGAGTACCTGGAACAAAGACTGCCAACACTATCCACATCATTGGTATGTCTTTTGAAAGTTGTTCACATTCCTCTTTTCCTCCCTCGATCACACCCATGTGTCCCCGAACTTGTGGATATATCCATCAATTGATTGTGTCAACAATCATACTGACTTTTTTTTTCTAGATTTTGGTATGGCGAAGCACTATCGAGATCCCAAGACGAAAGTTCACATTCCTTATCGTGAGCGCAAGTCCCTCTCAGGCACTGCCCGGTATATGTCCATCAATACGCATCTTGGCCGTGAGCAATCACGCCGGGATGACTTGGAATCGTTAGGTCATGTATTCATGTACTTCTTGCGTGGCGGCCTTCCCTGGCAAGGCCTTAGGGCCGCAACCAACAAGCAGAAGTATGAGAAGATCGGTGAAAAGAAGCAGACTACACCGATTGCGGAGTTGTGCGAGGGTTTCCCCGGTAAGTTTAAGTTCTCTTTTAGTTCATCCAGTGGCGTCTATTCTCTTCCTTTGTCGATGTGCTGAAGTGACGATATGATTTGCTGATCGGTTTCTACTGATTCAGAGGAGTTCGCGATCTACATGAACTACGTCCGTAAACTTGGGTTTGAGGAAACTCCCGACTACGACTTTCTCCGAGAACTCTTTACCAAAGTGTTGAAGAATATTGGCGAGCAGGATGACGGCATCTTTGACTGGATGTTGATTAATAACGGCAAAGGTTGGGAGGCCAGCAATGTATGCAATGTATTCCCATCATGGAAGCATATCCTAACTGAATGTTTCCAGACATCTGCATCACTACTAGCACAAGCCCACGCCACTGTTAACGTACCTCATACTCCTCGTCATCGGGAGACCAGCCGTCGTCCGCGGGCACAACTTACAGATGGTTCAGCGCCTTCTACTCCTCTCGTCCTCGCGCCCACTCCCGCTCATATTAAGAACAGCACTAGACGTCCAGGCACACGAGAAGGACACGGCAGTCGAGACCCTGGCGCTCGTGCTGATGTCAGTGTACAGCCCATTGCACCTGTTAGTAGGCGTGCGAGTCAGACACCTCGAGAGAGTTCGGGACTCGCACCTCACCCTTACGCCACAGCACCCACTTCGTCGGGATACCGGGCTAGTAACGGTTACGGCAGGCACTCCCCAGTTACTCATGCTGCGAATGTGACCAATGGCAATAATCTCGTTGGGCGCAACGACGCTTCAGACTCGTTCCTCTATGGCGCTCAGGTCCACGCTGCCAAAAACCCGACTAACTCACGAGAGGACACAACTGCAGGAACCCTGATCCGCGATGCTGGGCAGATGCGTGGAATGACTGCGTTTGAGACCCAAAGGCATGGCGCTGATGACGTGGATGATGACAGGCATCCTAAGCGGAAGGGCTTCTTCTCTGGCCTATTTTGCTGCCGGGCATAGTAACACCACTGGATGGTGTAGCGCTGGTCGCTATCCGTGGTACTTCGGCTTCATTGGTAAGTTATTCGGATAGTCTCGGCTGATTTCCGGCTCATCCCCCGCTTAGGTTATAGGTATCAGAAATTCTGACGACAACGCGCACGATCTATCAATCATGGCTATCGTACATACTTATCTATCTTGCTAGCTTCTCCTCGGGATTCCTTCTTGCTTTCCTTTTTCCGCAGGTCGACCATGTCACACCGCCATCATACCCCTCACGATCGTTTCGAATTATTCCGTCACAGTCATCATCAAGTTTCCGTCTGATCCTGTGGCTGGTCTTGGGTGGCGCTCAACATTCTCCTGTTTATTATTTCCATGTGTATTATCTACAAACCCTTTAGGATATTCATTAGCTCACTACTTAGCCAGGGAGCGTTTTTTTGTTACCAGGCCAAGTCGAGGGCAATAATAAATATTGACTGCTTTCGATTTGCGCGGATCAAGTTTAATATGTGTTTCATATCGTCGAGGATGGTTACGTCTGGACTGGGGCCTATCGATTCGGGCTAGGATCAAGTAGCCATTCTCAAGTTCTAGACTGCTTTTTGATATTACATTACGTTCGAGACCCGACTCAAAAGACTTTGATTATCTTCAAGGAAACTATTGCAAGAGTCTCAAGGTTATTCATATCCCGCAGCCCGATGTCACCGCAAGAGAAATAAATAATATATACGTCCAAAGACAGCAAGACAGCAAGAATCATGAAACTATTGTACAGCATCAAACTTATTACATTAATCAAGGCAGTGGATACGTGTCATCTTTCACAGCGACCGCCTGACAGACAGAATGGCGAAATTCCTCCGCACGCCTCCATACGACCCCACAACCTATTTCCGCTCTTTCCATGCATTCTCTGCGCCTAGTTTGGACCAACGCAGGCCCACATCCAAATCAGGGGACGAGTTTCTGTCAGGAAGTTCTGCGGCGCCCTTGTACGTGCCAGATTCATCCATCAAGGCTTCCCCCTTTGCGACCCCCCATCTCACCGGGCGCCTCTCCATATCTCACCGAGGTACTTCCAACGCTATCTGTATTTCTTGGAATAGCACGAGTTGTAAAAGAGTGAGGAAAGTTCGCGCTGTTTGCACTATGTTTCCCCTCGGTGTTGGTGGCGTCTGTGGTGTTGAAGTTGACGTAAGGGGTTGTAGTGGAGTATGCGCCTGACGGCACTTCATAAGGGGTGTTGGCAGGGTCAGGCTCCGAGACCACATAAGTGCGCGTGCCAGACGATGAGATCTGGGGTTCAGGAGAGTGGTCATGTTGTTTCTCGTATAGTGACGCCGATATTGGCGATACATTTGAAGCCGAAGTGTTGAGCACCACGAAGGGCGAGTGAAATGAACGCTCTAGTGCAAAAACACGGTTTTTAGACGACTGCGACAATGAGCGCGCATGTTTCGAAAAGACGCGGAGAATGTTGGACATTTTGAACTGGTTGCACTAGTGATGTGGCCTCAGTAAGGAACGTACGTCAAGCAAACTTCCGAGTCGGTGACTAGTGACGTAAAAGCAGGCTATGGGACATTTGCTTCCGGCGCAGCCACATGTCAGCTTAGCCTTTCACAGGTCGCGAGCATGAACAGACATTCGCTGGTGTAGCACTGACAGTGACGCAAAGGTACGATTGCTTGGCTGCCCAGTCGCGGTGAACGGACTGACTGAACCTTTAGCCATCGTCAATCTTCCCTTCATTTCGTGTTTTACTCACCTTCCAGGGAGTGTGCAGCGGCCTCCGCACCATCGACGCAGGTTGGCGTGGAATGCAGTTGGCGCAACATCGTGTAAAGTCGTATACTTCATTAATAGAAACAACATAGGGACTGACGCCTGTCAATAGCATTGCTCGGACTCAGTCATGCGGTGACCGAACAAACTTGAACTGGCTTCTGGATCGGCCACCATGATACAGTAGGCACAACGTCCGAAGACATCGCTCATTTCCCCTGGGTATTTGGCGGTCAAATCGAGCGGCTTAACTCTGCACCATTTCCCGGTTGAGACATGTGATTACGTCTCTGAAGAATTGTCTTTTTTTTCTTCTTGAGAAATGCATCATGATGCTGTCGGGGAAGCTGTAATCTTTTGCCATTCAGGTCATGCCCGATTTGAACCTGGCTAGCTCATCGTACCCTGGCCTTTCCCTAACGGGCAACGATCCTCGCTTCACTATACCCGCTGCTTTAGGGTTCGTGGTCCCTTTGGCCAGACGGTAACAATCAGCAACATGTAACACGTTCCACAATCTCACCTTCGGATATCATAAAATTCGTTGAATCATGCTTGGCACGCACGAAGGGAATTTAGTCGCACAGATTGCAGCCTCCATCAAAGACGTATATTTAGGTTTTGACATACAGTGCGTCCACCAACAACTGTTTTGATCGTTGAATGTTTACTATATCATATCAACATCCAATGTAGCTTTTCCAGGGTACTCCGCGGCCCCGACCATTCAGACTTAAATCCTCATCGCGACACGAAACTTTTTTCCGGCGTCACATTGAGTTCACCCCATTGTTGCGACCGCATTTACCCCCCTGAAAATGGAAATGCGGCTAGTCTCCAAATACCTGACACTCCTCTAAAGGATACATTTCATTGTCATGGAGCCTCAGTTACGAGATTTGTCCGCGTATCATGACTTTGGCTCCTCGGAGAGCTATGTGGTACATCCCGACGCCGTTGGAAATTCTTTGGTCACCGTTTGCTAAAAACAATCCCGTGTCTGAATCACTGCAGGCTCTTCTCTGCGCTTTGCGCGGCGTTATTCCTCTGTCAATCCAACCAAGTAGATTGGCCCACGATGCATTCAGGATACCCCACTAGACCAGCACCACATGATGTTGAAGGCGGCGGCGTCGCGACGATCTAGGAGATGAGATGAAATTTGAACCCTGTTTCCAATGGAATGGTGTGATGTGGAGCGATCATCCTTCATGGCCTTTCATTGACCGTTCATTGCCGCTAGTAAGCGCTTCGTAGAGTTCATTGATCCGACTTATCACTTACCAGATGGACCTCGACCAGTAATCACGATGCTATAATGTGCCTGTCGCCGCATTCCGCATGGTGATCTGTCAGGGTGCTCGAGGGATTCATCTTCCCGTCAATTTTGGTCAGTAGACGTTTCTTCTGTACGGAAAGGCTTACCAAGTTACATCGAGCGTCTATTCTTAATCTTGGACATCGTGATGATGCATTTCTGGTGCAGTAATGGGACCCTAGTTTTGTAATAGTGGCACTCCGGAGCTTGTGTTGATCCAGGGGGATCAGGGCACAGAACCGTGGTCAGTCCATTTGGGCTATCTGGGGCGAAACGTGTTTTTTTTTTCAATGTCAGGCTTCCCATTCTGACTGTATCCTCGTTAATAAGCCGAAATGGTATTGGTATCCGATCAATACCATACATGGTGATGCAGGGTCACTCCAAGCCCTCTCCCCTCCCCCGCACGAGGGTTGAGGTCGGGGCCGATACAAAATGTTTTCATGATGTATAAGCGCTCACGATTTGGCGCTGTTCGGTCAAAGTGGGCGGCGGCCTGGTCCGGTCCTATATTATAAACATTATTTTGGGTTGTACTGTTTCATCCCCGCCTGTTAGTACATGAGTTTCGGCATATTCCGTACTCGACCTAAAAAGGTATTACTGTTCAGTATTGAAAGACATGGAACTGCAACCAGGAGATCATTTTCAGACCAGAAATGAGCTCACAGCTTTATGCCGATCCCCCGGAAGTGCCAACCTAGCAGGAAAAGTGGGTACAGGCACGCGAGGACCTGGAAACCCTGCACATTAACTTAAGTCCACGGACATCACTCAGGTGAGTTTTACATCCTTCTCGGCACTTGTCGCTTTCCGTCACCGCGGCTTTGCTTGCCTAATACTGTTGAACTAACCGAGTTTTGCCCCGTACAACTTGTCGTACAGGCTAACTTACTCCATATTCATTTGATTGTCCAAGTAACCAACTCCCACCCACCCGCTCCTTGTGAGGCCACAGCCGGATGATTGTTATCTATTTCCATCCGTCATGCCGCCATCTCTCTTTAGATCCCTACTCTCTGCGACTCATCTGGCCTTGGCCAATATGTGCTATGTCGAATTCTTCTTTTTGATTCCGACTTCCGATATTTCGCCTCCCTCTTAAATACAGCTTTCGTATCGGCTTTGCAATATGTGTCCCAATGCCCACATACTCAATCCACCAAAACATCTCTCCGCTATCCCTGCAAGGTGGCTTTCTTGTCGTGGTGGCCGCAGGCCTCGTGAGTGACCAATATATGCCGTGTATTATCATATCACTTTTTGACCCTGATTCTTCATAGCTTTGTCATTTTATATTCAAACGTCACGAGCCCACTAGTCCGCTCTCCCACCTAGGCTTGCTCATTGTAGTTCCTGCCATCCTTTCCACCTTGTTTTTGCCCAACTCATCAACCTTTACCCGCGCATTCGGTTCGGTTTACCTTTTGTATTTCTCTACTGTTCTCCTTTCCGTGATCGTATACCGTCTATCCCCCTGGCATCCACTTGCCAGATACCCTGGCCCCATCCCATGTCGCATCTCAAAGTTCTGGATGGTATGGGTCTCTCGTAATGGAAAGCAGCACATTTACTACTCAAAACTGCACCAAACCTATGGCGACGTCGTCAGAATCGGTGAATAACCTCTTCACTCAATACTCATCATCTGAATCTGACCTTCTTTTTTCTTCATCTAGGCCCTAATGAGTTATCAATACGAGACGTCAATGCTGTTGTTCCGTTGATGGGTAGTAATGGGTTTCCCAAAGGACCTCGTCAGTCATCTACTGCGCTCTGATATGTGGCGCCCGGTCCTAATTTAGATACGCAGACTGGGATGGGCGCATGGCTGAGCAATCATCCACGAGAACAGTCATTTCGGTGAGGGATCCCGTAGAGCACGCGCGACGCAGAAAGCCTTGGCATAGGGCTTTCAGCGTCGCTGCACTTAAAGGCTACGACGAGATTCTTGGCAAGCGAGTTCAACAATTCGTAACAGTCCTCGAGCAACAGACACAACCCTTCAACCTCGCTGAGCTCATAAGTCATTTCACGTGCGCCTCCCCACTTGTCTACTTTCTGGTTCCTGACTTAGACGACGTAGGTTTGATTTCATGAGTGACATGGCGTGAGTCCGCATGTTATTTGAATGTTTCTCATCAAACTAAACGATTTCCCAAGATTTGGCGGAGGTTCAGAGATGTTGCGTGACGGTGATAAGGACAATACTTGGCATCTGCTGGAAAGTGGCCTTCCGTGAGTACAATAATACCATAAAGAAAGAAAAACTAAAATTATATCGCACTCTAGAACTGCTCTAGTTCTGTCTCACGTGCCATGGCTCGGCAAGTACTACGCTAGCTTGCCAGGAATCGGGGAAGGCCTCAAGAAATTTAGAACGTTCTGTCAAGCACGCGCTATGCTCAGGCGGTCCGCGGGTTCTCTGTCTAAAGACCTCTTTCACTACCTGGTAATTGTTTCAATTATTTTTCTCGTTTGTATTTTTGTTGACAGTCCTTAGATTGACGAGGCGGGTCTTGAGCGTCATACGTCACCTCCAACTTTTGCGGAAGTGGCGTCTGATGGTGTCCTTGCTATAGTAGCCGGGTCTGATACTACAGCAACCACCCTAAGCTCTCTGTTTCTGTCACTTCTGAGAAATCCTCAAGCGTACTACCGGCTCCAAGCCGAAGTCGACAAATTTTTCCCTCCTGGCGAAGATGTACTTTCTACGATTCATCACCCTCATATGAGTTACCTCAATGCCGTAATGCACGTATTCAATCTTTTTTTACGGATACACTGACATCTGACACTGGTTTCAGTAACGAAACTCTACGGCTCTTCCCACCCGTTCTCAGTGGAAGTCAGCGTGGCGTCCCGAGAGGCGGTGACGACAAGTTTGTTGGCCCTTAGTAAGTGCATTATTTATATACCAACTCTAGCGAATCTAACATGCGCTTGCCGCAGCTTCGTACCCGAAGGCACCAATGCATTCGTTCATACTTATTCCCTTCATCGCGATCCTCGCTGCTTCTCCCCGTCACCTGACACGTTCTGGCCGGAGCGGTGGCTCAAACCTGAAGAGCGCGCGGCGCTCCCATCATTTGATTCAAAGGGCCTTGATAAATTCCCGATCGTTCATGACACCAAGGCTTTTGTTCCGTTCTCCTTCGGTCCCATGCATTGCGTTGGAAAACAGCTCGCATATCAAGAATTACGTATGGCAGTTTGTGCGATGATGCACCGACTAAACTTTAGCTTTGCTCCGGGATACGACCCAGAGTCCTGGGAACGGGACTTGAAGGATTTCTTTGTTGCCATGAAGGGGGGCCTGCAGGTTGTCTTATCTCCACGGAATCTAACTGCTTGAACGGCCTGAGAGTTGCACAGACGCGATGGTTATCTTACAGCGCTTAGTTATTGATCATTCATGCATCCATCTAATCTCGTTATCACGGATGTATATGTGCAGTGACTAGTCCTCTTGTATTCACTGTGATTGTATTGTATTTTTTTCGGGAGCCGATCGTGGTCATCATCATCTTCAAATTTGTAGCGGGAATCTGTCAGCTGATGGATGTTCAGGGCGCGTCTGAATCACCTGGCGTCATTGATCACTGGATCAGGTCCTCCGGCCACATTTCAGTGTCCCAATATAAAAATCATAGCACCGGATGAGGAAGCACCGAGCCAGAATATTTATTTCTATCTCCGCATCTCAGAAATTCAGAATCCCTCACAAATCAGTAGATCATCCATCAAAATAAAAATAACTGGAAACACCGTGACACGGGAGCTTCGAGATATCCACCAATGGCCAATAAGACAATATTGTCAAGCACCGAGTTATATGTGTTTCATTCAATCTTGCTAGATCGTGAGTTGGCGACTTCACAAAAAAAGGCTATCGGTGATGGAGCTAATTTTGTGTTATCGCTTGGCAAGAGATAGCGATCACTCCCGCGTACTGCGGTAACTTTTGAAGACATTTGGACCCGCAGCGACTTGGCCAGTAGAGCCAGATCTGAGAAGCAAATCTGGTTTCACGGCACCGGGAGAAGTGTATAGCAATGTTGTTCCTCGGAGAAGCAACGGAGGGGAAATCAGGTGCAGCATTCAAAGACTGCAAAAGGATATAGTTTTCTCAGTGAATTGCGAGTCAAAGGCCCTGACTAGTTTGAATACCGGCCGAAACGTCCGGAGCATCCCAATGCATCCGCTTGAGGGATGGTGATGCTTGAGCGGCCAGAAGTCGACAGAAGTTGCCAATAGTCGATGCGGAGCCTCGGACAAACGTTGGACACCGAATTTCAACCTGAACGTAAGAACATGATTCGATGTCAGTATGTAAAGCAGACAAATATTATTTGATTAAACCTCGAGGAGCCGTTCTCGGCTCAGCGGTCGACCGGCGGCAACACCTGTAAGCAATAAAGATCCGAGTCATGAATCAACCTAAAGTTGCCGAAACTTTGGAAAGCTGTATAATCCCTCAGGCATCGCTGAGTGAGCTCTAGTACTACTATTGTAGCATTGCTGTGTAACGCACTATGCTAAACTCAGTCCGTCAGATTGAACTTTCGCAAAAACCCCATTGGCAGTCGGTGCTTACAATTGATATTCCAATGAGAGCTTGGAGCCATGATACCGCATGACCGGTGACCTTTAGAACCGCACGCATAAGTTCCGGTATGAAAATTCGTTGTGTCGTCAGAGTTATTCGCAATTTGGCAAAAAGAGCGCAACTCTGGTCCATACATGACATAGTCAACGGTAGTAGAGGGGGAAGAATCTATCCGAAGAATTCTCCGGTATCTGTGTCCGAATAACGCTCCAAGTCGTGGACGCGGGATCCTCGGGCGATGCACAAGGTGCACCCGAAAATTAAATAGATGAAATGAAATGGATTCTGCAAAAAAGGGGAAGAGGAATCACGGGGAGCAAAGTAAAAACGGTTGATTAATAAAAGACACGACTTGACAACATGTGTGTCTAGACCTATCAAAGAGATCAAATGGAAGTAGTCCGATTGATCATCTACCGTGACATGTTGAACGTTGAACCGTGATATCACAATGCCACGACAAAAGTAGCTGCATCGTGCTGTCTAGCGTCGAGATTAGAGATGGTGACAGCATAGGGCGCTTCAGATGTAAATGGTAGTGCTCGGTTTTCACGGATGGATGTTCCTGAGGAACGTGCGAGCTCGGGCACGCCGGAATGAACATTGCAAGTGGAGTAAATGTTATGGCAATTAGAGAATGCTGCGGAAAGGATACATGAATTAACTTGCTCGACCAAAAAGATTGGTGTGCTGATGATACTGAAAGCTGAAGAAAAAAACATACGCGGCATCTTGCAACCATCGGATGTGTAGGTATGCGGTCACGTGCATGTAGGTCAGCTTATTCAATCTATAATTCTAATTTCTGAACGTCGGTACTTCAGTACTTACTGCCCTCTGAGAGAACCTGCAGAGTTACTTACAATCAGCACTACCATGTCGCTTGTGCTGGCTGTGAATGCCGGTTCGTCGTCGCTCAAAATTTCACTCTTCCACCGTTCTGCTGAGAATGCCGCGAATCCGGTATTACTCCTATCCTCGTCCACATCATCCATATTCGCCCCTCCAGCCAAGTTTAGGCTTAGTTTTATCGCCTATCAACACAGGTCATTGAACGAAGAAGTCGACTCTATCCATGATCATGCATCGGCATTTACGCACTTCTTGGATCGCCTCAAGGAAGAAGCGAGCGTCGACCTAATTGACATTAAGCACGTTGCACATCGTGTGGTGCATGGTGGCGACTACATAAGCCCTGTCATGATATGCAAAGAATCCTATCACCATATCAAAAGACTGTATGGCCTTGCTCCTCTGTACGTTCTCTCCTGGCTTGTATTCCGTGCTGCATTACGAAGCTTGTAGACACAATGGATCCGCTCTTGCTGTCATCAAGTTAGCCGTTGGCGTCCTTCCGCACGCGAAATCTATAGCATTTTTTGACAGTGCATTCCACAAAGATATTCCGGCTCATGTAGCTACCTATGCGATCAATCAGCAAGTAGCGCACGAGAGGGGGTTGAGGAAATACGGTTTCCATGGTTTAAGCTGTATGCACTCATCTGTCCTCGCTAAAATGTTGCTGACGCTGTACCTTCCTAGACGCGTTCATGTTGCGAGCGGTGGCTGCGCATCTTAACAAGGTATCTGGTATCTTGATGTTTGATTGTGACATTCTGACCTCCTAAGGCTCCGAATACTCTAAACATAATCGCTCTTCATATCGGTTCGGGGGCTTCCATGTGCGCCATCCGCAATGGCCAGTCCATCGATACAAGTATGGGGTTGACTCCACTCAGTGGACTACCTGGAGCTACGCGCGCTGGTGACATAGACGCGAGCCTAATTTTCCATTACAGCAGTGGGTCTCCGGCGCGTATGAGCCAGGACCCTAGTATTCCAGAGGAAGCCAAAGTGACAGAAGTTCGAATATTTTCTTTCGTTTGTGAAATAGAAGCTCAAGCGCTCATTCTTGGCAGGCTGAGGAGATCCTTAACTTGAAATCAGGTTGGAAGGGACTCACCGGTACAGCCGACTTCAAGGAGATCACGGAGAAGGCGAATACAAGTATACATTCTGATCCTATATCTCGCACCGCAGACCCGAATACGCTTGCATTCCGCATCATGTTAGATCGCATACTCCATTTTGCCGGGGCATATCATCTGGCTCTCCACGGAGACGTTGATGCTCTGGTTTTTGCGGGAGGCGTGGGAGAACGAAGTGCCCAGTTGAGATGTGCTGTCGGAGAAGCTGTCGCGTGCCTCGGGTTCACGGTAATCGACGAGACAAAGAACAGTCGAGTGAATGATGACGAAGGGATCATTGTGGATATCGGGAGGAATGACGGGAGGAAGAGGATGCTAGTTTGCCACACTGACGAGCAGCTTGAGATGGCAAGAGAGTGTTCTCTTGCAGATCAATTCTGGACATAATCATAATAATAATTAGTAATACAAGTATTTGCAGTGGCGGGTTCAACGTTCTCCCATTGCATTGCTACCATGATCAAGAAAGAGTCTTCGTCCGGCGGATCGAGCTTGTCGAAGCCTCGACACGGACACGGACTCTTGGCAGTGAAAGCTTCACGCACCAGCTGACTGGCAGCCCGCGGACTACGAGCCGGCGTCGAGAGCCGATGTCGATGTGTTCTCCCCGAAACAATCGTTTACCCGCCGGGTCCTGATTGCCTGGACCCCTGGCAATCATGAACAACTTGGTTCAACACAGTGGCAACACGTGTCACATGCCACAGCGCAGTGTGCGCTGAGGTTGGTCGTCTGCAGATCATTCATTCCAGTACTACAAGGTAAATAAGTACTGTAACGAGGTAAGGGAATAATCTAGTACTCTGTCGTGCATGATGATCGGTTCAATAGGTTAAGGACTAACGCTGGTCAATTCTCGCGGAACGCAGGGCTACATAATCGAGGCTCACTTCCTCATCTTCGTCGTTCCCCACCACGTCATGGCTGCCTTCCATACCACAAATGGTAGATTCGGCAACAGAACGCCTGGCAGGGGCAAGCTACGTTCGAGCGAACTTTGTTCCTCGATGTCAGTCAATCTTCGTTCGTAGTCTAGCTTCGCTTCCTGAGCCCGCTCGCGCGCTTTCGCCAGTTCTTCCTCGAGCTGCTGACTCTTCTTCTTTTCTGTTACTTCTTTTTGACGGGCTTGTTCTGCCAAAATTGCGCTCTGCTCCTCCGATTCTGTAACCAACTGTCTCAGTCGAGCAAGTTCTTCCTCCGCCTGCCTTCGGTGCTCCTCTTCTCGTTTCTTCTGTTCTTCAAGAAGTCTGACACGCTCTAATTCTTGCGCCTTCTTAGCAGCAGCGGCTTCGCGTTCCAACTTTGCATGAGCCTCCTCCAGTTCTTTGCGTGCTCGTGCGACTTCTTGCTCCGCTGCCTTCCGTTGTTCCTCCTCGCGATGCTTGGCCAATTTTTGTAGCTCTATGAGACGCGACTGAGTTTCTTCTTCAACTTTCTTGGCGGCGGCGGCGGCCTCTTCCTGTTTGCGTGTCTCTTCGGCTTTGGCAGCCTCCTCCATCTCTCGCCGAGCACACAGGAACTCATCTTCGAGCTGTTTCCTGTGAGCTTCTTCCTCCCGAAGTTTGGCTTCATGTTTCTCGGCAAGCAGTCGTACGCGTGCATCTTCTTCCGCCTGCCTAGCCAACGCAGCTTCGCGCTCTCGGGCAATGTGCGCCTCTTCCATCTCCCGTTGCAATTGAGCAAGCTTTTCTTCGCGTTGTCGTGCTAGCTCTTGATGTTCAAGGAGATGAATTCGGGCATTTTCGACCGCCTGCTTCGCTGCGACACTCTCGGCCTCTTTTTCCGCATGAGATGTCTTGACTTCCTCCAATTCTTTCTCTTTCTGCGCAAATTCTTCTTGCAAACGTATCCGTTCCGCTTCCTCCAGAGCACGTTCCCTTTCTGCGGCTTCTATGGCAGACTTCTGCCGCTGCTGCTCAGCTTCTAGTGCTGCCAGTCTGTCCCGTTCTCGCTTGACTTCTTCGGCATGAGCAATATCGGCAATCTCTTTTGCGGTGCGTGTCTTCTCCATGTCGTCCAGAAGACTTTGGAGGTGCTTCTGGTGACTTTCTTCCGCCAGCACTCTTTCTTTGCGTTCTTCTTCTATCTCGCGAGCGTGCCGTTTCTCCTCCGCCTGCTTGGCAGCCAGAATTTCCCTCTTCCTCTGAGCATGCAGAGCTTCCTGCTGCTCTTTTTCAGTCAGGACTTTGGCGACCTCGCCTTGAAGGCCCTCCAGCGTCTCGAGTTGCTTCTGCTGCTCGGCTTCCATTTTCAGAATTAGAGCCTCTAGGCGTGCGCGCTCGGCAGCGAACTCGGCAGCCATGCGCTGAGAGTTTTGCTCGATGCGCAAGCATTCCTCCTGCTTCTTCTCGAGCTCTTCCTGAAGCTCGGCCCGAGTCTCCTCGTCTTTGGCGCGCATAGCAGCTTCCATCTCTGCTCTGAGACTACGGATCTCTTCTTTGTGGTGATCCGCTTGCTCGTCGAGGGCGCGCCTGATCTCAGCGCCCGCAGCGGTCTTCTCGATAGGCTTATGCTCGTTAACTATTCTCCTGCTGAATTCGGAGCGTAGCGGCTTGGCTGTTGATGAGATAACGAAGGGTGGTATGTGCGGACTCGAGGGTGCCATCGTGACGGAGCATCCGAGCGCCCTTCTCAAGCACGGGCTTGAAAAATTTGTCCTTACTCGCAAGCTCGGCCTCTCTAGCCTCGCCAACCTCACGTCTCACTTCTGACCACATGTTGGTCACGATAATAACGTTTTTGAGTGAGCTCTCTCCGCAAAGCTCGCGGAAGATCTTGAAGTTGCGTTTGGACGTGCCACCCATCCTGAAGTCAGAGATGCGGTGCATGTAGATGACGCCAGCTAGCCTGGTGCCATGCTCATAGCTGAAGAAATGCAGACGCTTAGCCTGAGGAAATATATTACATTGGAACCACATACGTCTGAGAGAGATATGCGGCGATCATGGTTAAAATGTCCGTATCACTTCGGGTCGTATCATCAAAGCCGGGCGTATCGATCAAGGTCACAACACGCCCGCTAACGACAAACGGCCGTGAAGTTCGTACTTCACTAGTACAACTCTCGAGGCCGCGACCAACGGGAAGGTTTGACCCGCTAGCCTTGTTGATAAACTGTGTCCGGCGAGAGTAAACAACACATGATTCGGAACAAAGAAGTTTTCCATACCGTGGATTTACCACTACCAGTAGCGCCCATGACGCTAGAAGGAGTGTCAATACATGAAGCTGAAGTTACTGAAAGGTACATACGCAATCCGGATTTCTCTGTTTGGGTTCGCCATTGTTGTAGCTCAGTAATTAACGTATGACGATCTATGCAAGAGGAGGTGCAGTTGTATACTGAGACAGGCAATACGTGGTGCAGAAACTTTGGTTGATGTGAGGAACGCGGGTGTTTAAATACGCCTGCGGGCTTATCGATTCAGCACCTACTTCCTGCGGCGGCATGGTCATCACGAGGCGCAGCCCCTAACGTGCCTAGTAGCAATGTTGAGCCCTACCTCGTTGTTTGGAGCCCTCCTTGGATGTGATCACCACTAAGAATGAATCCCGGTGTATTAGTCTGGCCTCGCTTCATCCTCGCTGAGCGCAATGTTAGTCCATTCTTGATTGGCGATTCCGTGATGCCGGGTGACTGCCCTTTAACATTGTCGGTTATTTGAAGCAGTACCACAGCTTCAGGAATTTGATGCTGATCAGGGTTGTGTCGATTACACACCAATGCATATATGGGTATCTCGTAAACATGAATGTAGTCCACACTACACTACGGGCAGGGAGTCAGGATTGTCCGTATTGTCAGCCAAACGATCGCCGGGACGATTGAATTAAGCTATTCATCCAGCACGCGCGTGGAGTTGCTCTTCTATTCTCCGAAGTTCTGCTTGATATTCGGATGCCAGCGTCGCAGCCTCATTTTGCACGCGTAAAAGCTCCGCTTCCATTTTCTCTGACTCTTCCTGGAGTTCCATTCGCGTCTCCTCATCTTGCGCCTGGGCAGCTTCCTCCATCTCTACTCGTAACTTCTCCAAGTCTTGACGGTTCCTTTCCGCCTGCTCCATGAGTTCGCGGTTCAGCTGCGCAAAAGCACCCGTCTGAGTGATGTCATTCACTGCTGCGAGTTCGCTTTGGATGCGTAAGACCACGGGGTCTATGCCAGTCAGCTTCTGAAGGATCTTGTGTGCACTTTCTTGATCATTCATGTGGCGTAGGAGAAGAGCGCCATTATCGAGGATTGGTTTAAAGAATATGTCCTTTTCGCGCAGTTCTTGTTCCCGCGCCACGGCGTCAGCCTCGTTTACGTCGCCCCACATGTTCGTAACCATGAGAACGTTGTTGTACGCCTCTTTACCGCACAGCTCTTGAAACATGGTAAAATCACGTCTTGATGTACCTCCAACTCTAACGTCGGAGATTCGGTGCATGTAAATAACACCAGACAGAAGTCTTTCTTGCTTGTGCCTGGAGGTCAACCCTGTCAGTGTGCCTAGGTTAGGATAATATAAGGTACGAACATAGTCTGCAGGTAAGCAGCTATCATCTTCAGCACGTCCGTGTCGCTTTTTGTCGTATCATCAAAGCCAGGCGTATCGATGAGAACGACGCGCTTTCCATCCAGCATGAATGATTGGGACGTCTGTACTTCGTTTGTACAGCTCTCGAGCCCCATACCAACTCGCAAATCCGAGCCGGATGCCATGTTGATGAACTATTCAAATCTTTATGAGTTTTAACGACTGGAGCACAGGGAATGTCAGACCGTTGTCTTGCCACTGCCTGTGGCGCCCATCACACTGTGGAGTTGGGCGGGTTAATCACCGCCCGACATATCGATGATAGTTACGCACGCTATGTAGATAGTCTTGGGCTCCTCCGGAGCTGGGAGTAGTGTTTTTGGCTCTGGAACTTGTTCAAGTTTCGGTGGCTTAGCCTCAACCCGGCCTGCCTCTAAATCCACGGGTTTTTTGCGTCTGGAAGGAACGAAGGAACTGACACATCCACCCATGCTGATGTCGAGGTTGGTGCTGTCTGGTTTTCGTGTGCTACAGTGGTTTTGTAGATCGTAAACGCACTGTTGTCGTGGCAAACGAAGCCTGCAGTTTAACACGTGTCCAACGCATTGCCCAGAAGCACTGAGGACGCCATGCACATCGGCCTCAGCCTAGAATCGTTACTTTATGCCATAATTGGTATTGTGATAATGCAATGAGGTGCTATTGAGTGAGGACATGCATCAGGGCGATGAAGACATACAAATGGCCCAGATGCCGATACATGACCCGCGATAGTACGCATAGTCAGCACCTGTCAACGCCATCCTGATACGAATGGACCTTGAACACATGATGATCGTGCGTTTAGGGTGGACAACAAGAACGCTAGTGCGCTGCCAATGAGGCAATTACCGCAACATTCCCGGGCTACTGGTGCCTCGCGAGAAGGACATCACGCCAACACACACGGAGGTTCACCAACTCTTCGTGATTTTTCGTGACTGTGGCCGCACCAACTCCAGTGTCAGATCGCTGCGTGTGTTTGTGATAATTTTGTATTCGGTGACATATAGCTAGCGTCGGCGGACCGCGTGTGTATTTGTGGGCTCCCGTGTTATTTTTGCGGGTTCTAGAAACATTACCGTGACTACAATAGTGACGGTGTGAGCCTGTTACTGAACGTGAGCTTGAAGACCACGCACGCTGGTGAATCCCACAGTCGTGATGAACTGGGATGCTCGTGCCATTCTGTCCCGAAGCGATGTCATTTAGATGATGGAGATGGTCTGGAAGCAGGTGGATAAGTGTCAAAGAAAAAAGTTGGACGTTCAGGGGATTGAACCCTGGACCTTATACAAATTGGATGCTTAGTGCAAAGCATACGCGCTACCACTGCGCTAAACGCCCTTGTTAAATCGTACGACCTTTTGAATTATCAATTCGCTTTACAAGTTTAAACTTTAATATTTTGGTTGCCGCTGAGTTTTGTTTGTACCTTGAAATTAAAATTAGCCATGTTGGGATGCTTTGTCATGCCGTCGGTCAAAAAAGTGGTTCGATGAGCATGTCATATAAAAGAGTTGTACCGAACGCTGTCGGTTTACTCCCTAGTACCTGCTGGTTGACTCCCAAGTGACAGTTTTTCATCATGGATCTTGTTCTGCACCTCGCAGATGACTATCTTCTCGACAATGCGTGGGCGCGGCTGCTTCCTCTCAACGATAACCTAGTTCACTCGTCTGCAAACTTCACGTCAATCATGCATCATGTTCAGCAGTCTGCCTGGCCTCGTGACTACATCCCTAGACAAATTATCTCTCTCATCGTAATCAACCTCGTGGGCGTTCACTTTCTATATTTCTTGTTCGCGTGGCTCTCCTACAAATTTATTTTCAACCATGAGATGATGCGCCATCCACGCTTCCTAGAGAATCAGGTTAAACTGGAGATACAAAGCAGTCTACAAGCTTTTCCCGTAATGACAATTCTAACTCTGCCTTGGTTCCAAGCAGAGGTAATGGGTTATTCACAACTCTACGACAATGTAGAAGATTATGGTTGGACTTACTTTGTACTATCAATACCATTGTAAGTACTTTCCCTCACCTGTGACATTCACTCAACATTTATTGTTAGCTTCTTGATTTTCACCGACTACGGAATTTACTGGATTCACCGACTACTGCATCATCCCAGTGTATACAAAACACTTCACAAGACTCACCACAAGTGGATAGGTATGTTGCTTCTCTCTGCATCCCGTCTTCTTATGCTTAAATATCTCGGTAGTGCCGACCCCCTTTGCGTCTCACGCCTTCCACCCCGTTGACGGTTACCTCCAATCTGTCCCGTATCACCTCTTCGTGTTTTTATTCCCTCTTCACCGATGGTTATATCTCGGCCTCTTCGTTTTCGTCAATTTCTGGACTATTATCGTGCGTGCCTTGCATTACCCACATGGGCCACTCTGACGTTAACGATATCAGATCCACGATTCCGATATGATTACGGGACACGCCCTTGAAACGATGATAAACGGACCCGCCCATCACACACTCCATCATCTTTACTTTACGGTTAACTACGGTCAGGTACGCAATACCGTTCATGCCTTTCTCATGGTTGTCTCCTAATACTTCTTCTCCCCACACACTCAGTACTTCACGTGGGCAGATCGCGTCAGTGGTTCGTACCGCCAGCCTGAGTCGTCCCTCGATCCCATGCTAGACATCAAGAAAAAGTCATAAAGATGATTGCGGCGAACCTATTCATATTCCAATTATTGACTTCTGTCACGCACTTTGCCTCGTTGAAGTTGAATACATTTTTACACTACCTGCTTGCTTTTCATTGTCACTACTCGTCATCTCACTATCAATGCGATAAAATCAGCATGTTTGTTTGATAGAGAAACACAACTGCCATTCTATTAATGCAACACATCGAGACACCGACATATGGATGTAGATAGTGTACTACTCAAAAGCAACTCAAAGACTGTCCAGACACCTCACCTACTTCTTTGGCCGCCTTTTGACTTCATCGTCCTTGCAAGCATGTAACATGAGTTTGTTGGGGTGTCCTGGAGTCATGCCGCTGTGGCCTTTAGACCAGTCATACGAGACAGCGTATGCAAAGATCGTGCCGTTCCGATTGAAAGTAGTAGCACTGATCGGCCCAGGGGCAGCTTCGAATGCTAGAAAAGTATGATCAGTACAATCAGAAAGGGCCGGTAATCAAAGCAGGAATACTCTTTAGTCGTGTGCGGGCGTCTTTGTCCCAGAAGTGGATAGTCCCATCAGAGCCTGACCGTCGGAATCAGACCAGCCACGTGAAACCCGAGGCTTCGAAGCTTACCGCAAGTAGAGAAGGTACCGTGCACAGGATGGAAGGATATGTCATTGACGGCGTACACGAGAGACTGATCTTTGGCGTTCGGTGTCTGGTCTTTTCGATGGCACTTGAATGAAAAATTGTTCCTGTACAACACGTGAATGAAGGTATGGGCAGAACTATGAAATACCCATACGAGCTGTCTTTTTCTTCGACGTATCTGTGAGATGATGAGCGCCTGAAAACCAATCATCTGACAAAATCACGTACTGGATAGCCACACGACCTTCCACACTACCTACAGCAAACCCGCTGCTAGCAGAGTTGGTAAAGCATGAAACAACACGTGTTTGCCATTTCAGCGGGGAAATGATCGTCTAGATAGTATATATAGGTCATGTGAGGACATCAAGTGAACCCCGTGGACATACCTTATATGCTGTGTTTGGGTTTGTGAGATTGAAAATCTGGATATGGCGTTCGGCTGTAGCAACTACCATGAGGGGATATTGTACATCCATGCTGTAGCAGCGCTCAGGAAGTTGAACGGTGGCAACAGGAGTTGGCGAGCGCATATCCCAGTACTAGGGTTGTGAGTGATAACGCGAGTCATGAGACACATGCACATGTTACGAGGATTACAAGAAGCTTACTTTGACGGTCTTATCCCAACTGCCAGTGGCCAGAATGCCACCTTGTGGTGTCTCGATCCATTTTACGACCTTCACAGGGGCGTCATGCTGTGCCACTTGCTGTGACTGTCCATTTGTGATATCAAACATACGTGCCGCGTTGTCCGCACCCCCCGAAATAACTTTGTTGCCCTCCTGAAGGCCGAGGAGACGATTCAGCCATGCCAGGTGATGCCAAAGGAAGTACGAGCGCACCTTGTTCCAACACACACTCAATACAGGTCCTTGGTGGCCAAACATGGCCTTTCCTTGAGTCTGCCCTCCAGCGCCAACTTCATACAACCGCACCTATCGATGAATAGATTACGCGTCAAACCTAGGCCAGATAACGTCTAAGATCGCTTACATTGTTATCCCAGCTTCCTACAGCTAGATAGTCTGCTGCAGGGGAGAAAGCTAAGGAAGAGATGGAGTCGGTCGGGGGCTCCGGAACTTCAATATCCTTTTCTGCGGGCGCCGCTGGTGCTGTCGATGCCGTGTTAGTTCCAAAGAATGACATAACGTCTCAGAACAGTTGGAACTGAGAAGATTGC
Organism: Suillus bovinus; assembly: GCF_016758785.1. Taxonomy (NCBI): domain Eukaryota; kingdom Fungi; phylum Basidiomycota; class Agaricomycetes; order Boletales; family Suillaceae; genus Suillus; species Suillus bovinus. The sequence continues at coordinate 78,940 of NW_024542062.1, read as the reverse complement.
AAAGGTGCAATTCTGAGGAGCAATTCAGTTTCAGTGCAAACAGTTTGGACGAAGCTGAGCAAAGTGTGGCGTGGTAATTTTGGGTCACGCTGTAATTAATGCCAAGGTCGTTGGGAGCAAGCATGGCGGGTTGGCGTAATGGTAACGCGCTAGTTTCCGGTTGGCGATCGCTAGAGATTCTGGGTTCGAGTCCCAGGCCTGTCGCTTTTTGCTTATATCAGCTACAGATTATGCATTGGGCTAATAATACAAGACGCAAAATTACTTGTCACAAATCGAACTATAATATTAATACATAGGGGACCACTGAAACTCATGTCAAGCGTTGTCTTTAGTCAAATCTGGGAGTGTCAAATGTGCCCTCAGGATCTGAATATGCACAGTCAGATGTGGGTACAAGAAGGATAACCGCTAGGTTACTCACCCATCCCATGAGCATAAATATACTTTGTGTCTTCTTTGATCATGTCCATGAAGGCGTTCGCGTTAGTCTCTGAATCTGCCGACAACTTCGTGTTGGATCGAGCACCAGCAGTGATGGCAGCTGCGGCAACGTGATACCTAGACGTGTGATTGCAAAGCATCATCTGAAATTCATGATCAAAATTAGGGGTAATCAATTGCAGTGAATGACACACATCGAATGGTGAGGTCGTTGTTCCCTCCTCTCGATACCCCTCGATGATGATTCTGTCCACGGCAGGCCTCCCAAATATCAAACCTTTCACTTCGATGGGGTAGCCATGGTAATTGATGATGATATTCTTGTCCTCGGTGAAAAGCGTATTAAAACCATCGTCGCTCAAAGCATGCGGGTGGATGCCATGGGGTCCGAGAACCATGAGGTCGGTAACGTTGACGACACGCACTCGCAGAGCGGGAACCATCTTACGAAGGAGTGCCGCGGCCGCTATAACTTCGAATGTCACTTCGACACCGATGCCAACCAGGACGCTGGTTATCTCAATTCAGCCCAAGCTCCATCACTACAAGGAAGATACTCACACATCCGGGTCTTTCCCATCGTCGACGCTCGCAAATTTCCAGATAGACGAGCCCGCAATGCAATGCTGTCTGACATTGAGCAATGCGAGCAAAAAATAGGACGGATCACCTCACCTTGTGCGCTTCCTCAGGGCTCAGCCAGACGGGCGTGGGCTGCTTACTACCAACGATCAAGTTCACATATTTCTTCGCCCCCAAGCAGTGGGACACCGTGGACAAGAAACAATTTGCATCGGGCGGCAGGTACACACGGGCCGACGTCGGCTTCAAGTCGAGGACGGCCCCAATGAAAGACGGGTTCTGATGAGAAAACCCATTATGCTCCTGACGTGCCCACGTAGATGTCTCTAGATAATTCAAGCAGCCAATATTGTGCCTCCAGCCAGTCTCGCGGGCCTGGAAAAGATGTAAGCTACATTAGTTAATCCATCAAAAACATCAACGGACCATTTTCGTGAACTTGCTATACTGCACCATCATGGTGTGTACAATGCCAAGGAAAGCCTCATAGCTAGGGAAGAACGCAGTCCTGCCAGTGAGTGTGTACCCTTGCAACATGCCTTGGCAGGTATGCTCAGACAATATTTCAATGACGCGCCCGCCCTGAGCCCGAGAGGTCTCGTCCCACTGGAAATTGCGTCCGGTGACCTCAAGCACAGCGCCTAGCTTGTTAGACACGAGTTCGTCCGGGGAGAAAATCCGAAAAGTATTTTGGTTACTAGAAGAGGATGATTAGGAATTAGTAGACAAGTGAAAGGAAAACATACTCCTTGATCGTATCCCTCAACAGCGTTCCGACTACCTCCATACAACTTGCCTGCGATCCCTTTTGAACCCCAAGACAGGTCCATTCTGGAACTTCGATGGGCTGGAATGCAGCATGTGCTTCCTTCCTGCAACCAAGCTTTTTATCCCTCTTGTCAGGCACGATGCTTAGCAACTCTTCGGTAGGTGCACCCTCCACCCCTATGTCGTCTTTGGTAGTGAAAAGCTCATGAGGATTGTAGCTTTGAAGCCAATCCTGTAGGGCTTGAAGCTCCTCCTGTGACGTCTTGGCCTGTGGAAGTGGCACTTGGTGTGAGCGAAATGACCCCTCGATGAACTCGTTATGCATCTTCTTGGGACCGGTCCAACCCTTTGGAGTGCGGAGGATCAAAATAGGCCAGCGCGGCTTCTCGATAGGCTTCATTGAGCGCGCCTCACGTTGAATATGATAAATTTCCTCCAATGCCCATTCCATCGACGCAGCCAAATCCTGATCAATATTTTCCAAGTCACTAACAATGCGGACCTGATAGCCGTAACCACTGAAATGAATACGTCAGACTTGAAGAATACATGCCGCAGTTCACCCCAGACCTGAATAGGGCTATGAGCTCTTTGTCGTCCATACATCCGTAAATGGTACGTTCGGAGATCTTGAACCCATTCACATGCACAATAGGGAGAACCGCGCCGGATTCAGCGGGATCGATGTACTTGTACGCATGCCAGGCAGTGGCGGTCGGGCCGGTTTCAGCCTCGCCATCACCAACAACACAGGTAACGACAAGATGAGGGTTGTCCATGACAGCGCCAAACGCAACGCTGAGAGCGTAGCCGAGTTCACCACCTTCATGAATGGATCCTGGAGTTTGGGCATTGATATGGCTAATATAGAATGGTGAGACCGAACCAACATCAGAATGTTCAAGTAGGCAGACCTTGGGAAACCTCCAGGAGCACTAAATTTTGTGATGAGCCTTGTCAAGCCAGTACGATCACGCGTGTAATGGTCCCAGAAGGGAGATAATGAGTCTTCGAGCCATAAGGACGCCAAGATGGCAGGTGCTCCATGACCTGAAAGAAAGAGTTAGTAACTGTCTTATGGCAATCACGTGATACATGAATATACATGTGCATGAATCATGAATGTCAATCATAATCATGATGGTGTGCGTGTATGCGTTGCATACCGTGTGCAAGGTTAAAAATTTGACTCGCCTGGACCAACTACCAGCAAGGAGTCGACACCAGTCTCCTTAATGATCCTGTTGAGGTGCGCATATACCAAGACCAGGCCAGGGCATGTACCCCAATGGCCAAGAAGCCTCGGTTTAATGTCATCAAAAGTTAACTGATGCTCAAGCAGGATATTATCCTTCAAAAAAATCATCGCTATTGGAGTCATTTAATAGATCTTTGCGCGCTGAGGGTACTGACATACCAGCGGCAATGTAGTTGGCTGCTCGCCTAAATTTCTGAATTGCACGGAGCTCGGACGGCGTGAGGGGATTTTTCGATTTGAGTTTAACGGCGTACTCGTTCATCGAGTCTGGGAGACGAGAGGGGGTTGGGGGAGGGTTTGGCCGGGTAATTATCTGACCAGGCATTGTGTCGGGCGAAGATACTATCAACAGGCTCTAGGTTTGAGGATGCAATTTTTTTCCGAGTATATCGTTTATACAAGCAGCACTTGGTTGTGGTCGAAGGTGTGTTGCCTCCATTGACCGGTATTATAAGGAGCAATTTAAAGGGGCTTCCGGCTCCCCGATTATTGGGAATTTGACGCAATGGTTGCTTCATCGATTTCTCTCATTCAAAAGCTACCACATGCCTCAAGGCTAGATATCAATATCCATTCGTGATATCTATCATATTCTTGACTTCATTCTCGCAAGTCGACTTGAGATTAGAGCGTCGAGCAATTCTACAGCGAGCGCTAGATATATCTTATAGGGGCTATTTCCAGGTTTGGAAAAAATCAACCCCTCTCTACCAGTACTTGGTATGACATATATGCCATCTCTGCCCCTCGAATTTCATGGGCCCACCGGTACCACACCTCCAGACTGTCAATGATGAAAGTTTCCATAACATTATCCTACAAACTGCTAAATCTACACATAAATTGTACATATTCAAAAAATGCCGGTATGTGTTTATTACGATCGGTAATCTGGATTGTGACCCGAAGTAAATATATTAGTAGATTACATGCCCCTTAGACTTCGAGTAATTCTGCGTGACATGAGCAACCTTTCAACAAAACGATAGGAAAGTGAAATACTCACGGAATGGGCGTTGGTTCGCAGTGAACCGGCGCTCTGCGAGTAGTATTTGAGTGCTTCACACCTCCTCTAATGAACAGCGTCGGTCTACCAGGAATGCGGTCCATTGTGTCGAACAATAAAGACTGTATTAACAATGATTCAGGAAGTTGTTGTAGCGATTCAGCAAGATAAAAGTTATTGCTCACCTCGGTCTGGGAGAAATTAGAAAAGAGGATATCGGTTTTTGAAACAGAGACTTCCGCAGATGCCTTGTGAGACGATTGCAATGCGCATTAGGCATTTTATATATCTCACAGAGAGAGAAGGTGGAGGGCATGGACAAAACATTAAGCCACTAGTACGCGAGCAGCTATGTGCGGTGGCTGGCTTGCCGCTAACAACATGAGCATAGAGTGAAGGCAAATGAAAATCAAACCTTCTGTGGCACACCTCGAGTTATTGATACTCGCCTATGCTGGATAACGAACTTCCAACAAGTACAACGTACAAAAATCGGCCCGGTAGAATGCTGTAACTCCGCCCGTATAGACCAGTGTCACGAGACCAACAGGCCAGAACATCGCATGCCAGACGGGAATGTTGTCAACGTTACCCTGACGGGCCAAAGATAGCATGCCAGGTCAAAAGATTGGCTGCCAACCAATTAAGAAGGCTTGGCCTGTGGCGAGACCGACGGCCAGGGTTTTTGAGAAGCACGTAGGCCTCTGGAGTCTGTATCAGGCCCGCACCATCCACTCTGGCGACCACAACCTGGAACATCAGATCTGAGATCTGAGGGATGGCATTACTGTGTGGCTGTAGCTATAAATCTAATCGCATTAGCACACAGGAATAACTGCAGTCACAGAAAGGCCTGCCTCACCCTTGCCACCGACTAGCGAATCCGCCAGTGAACTCGAACTCGTGTTGTGAATTGTGTGATGAGAGAAGCGGCTAAGTGAAAGTGATAACAACAAAGCACTTATGATCGAACATACTTCCCCAACCACTGAGTCCGGAGATTCGGAAAGCTCAGTGCTCACCGGAGCCAAGACTGGAACACAGTACGTTATGCATATAGTAAGTGACATATTTGTTCAGGCCTTCAATGATTTCAATGTCCTCCATAGCACGTGATGGTGTATGCAACGTGGATTCAACGAGGACCGTGTCTCAGAGTCCAAACAAAAGCATTGTCCTGGACGCGCAATACGCCGTTCTGTCCCCTCCTTACACATTGATCATGACTGGAGCATTGAATATCAGAATAGCGTATGTATCAACTGTGTCCCAAGAATTTCTTCTACTTAGGTCATATTTGCAGTATCATGGGACCCTCTGGAAGTGGCAAGACGACATGTGTGTCACTAAGGATGAAAACTTATCCAAGAAAACCGCTGATTGACTACTCTCAGTCGTCAATGAAGCCAGCGGATCTGACTTCACAATCGGAAAGGGTCTCGAGAGTTGCACCAGTGAGGTGCAAGCAACGAAACCCTTCAAACTCAACGGCCGGGAAGTGACATTGATCGACACTCCCGGCTTCGACGATACCAGCCGCAGTGATACAGACATCTTAGCGATGATAGGAGCCTACCTCTCACAGACGTCTGTCTTCGTTGCCATGCTTTTTCTTGTTCTGACCCAAATGTTACAGATATGAGCACGGTGCCAAACTTGCTGGCATCATCTACATGCACCGCATATCAGATTTCCGGATGGGAGGAACAAACAAACGGAATTTCAAGCTGTTCCGAGAGCTCTGTGGGGAGTCCACTCTGCGAAACGTGTTGATCGTGACGAACATGTGGAGTCAGGTCGCTCCTGACCTTGGGGAGTTGAGGGAGAAGGAGCTAGAGAATAATTTTTTCAAAGGAATTCTCGACAAGGGTGCGCGGATCTTGAGGCATGAAGGCACGCAAGAATCGACGCACCGCATCCTACGATACCTGATTCATAACCAACCCACCACGCTCCTCATTCAAAAGGAGCTCGTGAACGAGCACAAGGATATCATACAGACCTCCGCAGGATCTGAGCTGACGCGAGTTCTGAATGAGCAACGAGAGCGCCATGAAGAGGTGGTGGCTCAGTTGCGCAAGGACATGGAGGTAGCGATCCGAAATAAGGACCACGAAACGAGGGAAGAACTTAAGGAGGAGATCCATGCCAAGCACGAGCAGATCCTGAAGTTACAAAGCGAAAACGAACGACTAGAGGTAGAGTTCAGGGCCGCCAAAGAGAGGCTCGAGGCCCGGATCAGCGCAGTGGAAGAGAAGCATCATGAGCAAGGACAGACTGTAGACGCCTTGAAAGAACAGCTGGAGATAGAGAGAAAAGATAGGAAAAAAATGGCCATCGAGCAGGAACAGAGGGAACAGCGATTGCGCCACCTGGAAGAGGAAAATACGAAAGCTCAGGAACTGGAGCGCCTAAACAGCCTTCGCGAATTAAATAGACTTGTTGCTATTCGCGTTGAGCTCCAGGAAGAGCTTCGAAAGGAAGAGCAACAAAGCACGAAGGATTCCGAACCCAGCGACAACGGGGTGATAGAGGATGTGGTCGCCTGGGTGAAGTCGTGGTGGTCGTGGCGTGAACTTTTTTAGCCTGTAAAAGCAGAATTATTCGAGTTTAACTTTATTTATACAAGGGTAGTTGGACGAGCGTGCTCCTCAGCACTGTCCATCGGGTCTATCACTGCCTGAGCCTGTCTCACTATCTTCTCGGCCGGTACCCTGAGTATCGTTCGGCATGTCTATCGTATGAATCGGTCATCGCCGGGAACGGCGCCTAGTTGATATGGTTATGGCAATATCGCGACTCATCAGAGGCTCGGAACCAGCCTGGCTTAATATATAACCACGGACCAGGCTGGTCGATCTTGGAGATTTGGCAGGCGAAGCACGGAGTTTTAATTTAGCAGGTGCCGGTCGTGCCGGTCGAAGTACATAGTTACTGTCGACTATCAATATCAATCACCAGAAACTTTCGTTCGCGCACTGCATAGAGTACCGCATCTTTCTCGCTTTTGCGCTGCATCACTAAAATTGAAATAGGATACTTTAAATGATAAGAAGCAATTCATGCAGAGTGTCTTTCCGGAGCTCGAAGAACCACATGTCTTCCTGCAAGCAAAGATACGAGAGCCTTGAGTTGAAATAACTTCGGGATTTTGGTGCCTTTTGAGATAAAATCAAGGTGCGCGAAAGCTTCGAGTACTTGCTGGATCTGTATCATTGAAAGTGTGTTTGTAAAGTCCGTCGGAAGGTTTTCGAGAGCATTCAAAGCTGGGACATAGGGAATACAGAACCAATGTTGAAACTCGTGATTTAGGATCGTCATAACATAGAGATGTCTACAGCACTGTGTTCTGTACAATGTCTGGACTCGACGACACCCGGCACAACCGGCACCTGCTAAATTAAAACTCCGTGCTCTGCCTGTCCGAGATCGACCAGTCTAACTACGTGACCCGAAAATGACAAAGCTACTTTGTCTAGCTTTACCTTTACATACAATTCGGTGAATCTTCGATCTGATCTTACCAAATAAATCTAGGAAAAGCATCGTCTTGCCGATTTCGTGATGGAACTCATCCGTTCACTGATGAGTCAACTAGGTTGATTGCAGGCCCTTCGGAATCGGAGGCAGCCAATATTCATCACTGTCATGCGGTACAAGCAGTGCACATTAGCATTGAACGGCGGTATATCTAGCATAAACGCTAGATCCTTATGACCCCAATATCTTCTGCTCACTCACACCCATCCGCCAAATATGAACCTGGTCTCAAATGATCCTAGTTGGCGGTCGACAGTCAATTCAAATATTTTTCTAAGCTACTTAATGGGTTCGTCTTATCAGTTGGTGATGTCTCGATCTAACATCGACTTGCGGTTTCGCAGTTGCTGCAGGCCTCGTGGTGGTATACGATTGGAGTGAGCAGGACAGTGTTCGAAACCCGTTGATATTCTCATGATAGTTCTAGTGTTAACTCTTGGACAAGAGGTATATCGATGTTATCTCCTGGGCAGCCACCTTGCTAAGAATGTCATAGATTGTACTGATCTGGGTAAATGACAGAGTCTCATATCTGAAGAAAAATAGGAGAATACAATGACTAACTTGTGACAGAGGCAACACTGGTCTCTCATGACTGTATTGTACCTGGTTGTTCGTACTTCGTGTTACATTATAGCGTGGTTGGCAAGTTGTGCTGACTCAAAAATTTTCTAGATACGCTATGTTGGAATACCATATTCTATGTATGTTTTTGAAGCCAACAAGTTGGTACTGTACTAATAACCCATCTCTCATGATCAGTATAAATGTTCTGTGTATGTGTCATAGTATGCCCTGTGTTCGACTCTTCTGACCGACAGCAAATAGTACATGTGCCATTGGTCTCGAAGACAGATGCAGTGAGTATTCCCCAACCATCATTTTCATCCAATGAATATACTCATTTGTAGGGGTGAGTGAGATTCTGACCATTCAACTTGGCTAAGCATAATGGCTCAATAGGTGTAAGTCCAAGTGTTTGATCCTAGTATGGTCACTAACCGGGTGTTTCAGGCAACATTATGAACTACGCATTGAGTGTGACAGATGTGGCCGTAGCTGTCATGTTAGGTGGTGAGTTACCCAGCTGCAATCCTCCGTGATATCGACTCAACTGAAACATGATGCAAGTCATCATGATTGCTCGGCTGCATGCTATGTATCAGGGATCGAGATTCATGCTTATCTTCCTTGTTATCATCTTCCTGACTATAACCATCGCCTGTGGAGTACTCATGGCAATAGCACTCAAGGATACTGTAATGGGTAAGCTTTACTTATTGACTTGAAGAACACAGCTTATTAGACAAATACCAGAGGAGCTGATAGTCTATGGCACATACATGTGTGATTATAGATTTGAGGGGGATGCTCAACTCCTGATTTCGATGCTTTGGGTTCTCTACTGCTGTTTGGTAGGTACTCGCACTGTGTCTTTCAGTCTGGATATCTGTGAAACACTTCCGTGACCTGCGACAACTCGGCCCATCGACTGGATCGACCTTCAGGCGACTGTTTCAGAGTACTGATAAAATCACATGTGCTTTATTTTGCGAGGTTAGCTTGTAATGTGAATGTGCTTGTCTTTTTTTGCTCACGTTCCGCACATGCTAGCTTTGTTGGTGTCTCTTGCTTTCAGTTGCTTACTTTCTCTCCAGAGCGAGAGGTGCGCTGACCTGTTGCCGCACAATTACTGCTTATCATTTCTGCAGAATTCGAATTCTATGAGAATATACATGCTCAGTAATGCTTGTCAGATTTTCTTGGCCAGTGCAAATGTATGTGCTGGGACCACGCCTCATCCTTAGCGTTCGAGAATATCATGCTAAGCTAGTGGCCAAATCCGACACGGAAACTAGCATGGATACAATTCTTTTCCAGGAGCGTGTACATATACTAACTAGCAATACAGTGTAGGGAAATTCTTGCCTGAGTTTTACCCATGGAGGAGAGGTCTGTATTTATTTTAGTGTAATTCAAAGTATATTTAAGATGAGATTTATGTGGACATTTCTTGTTGTGTCACGACTACAAGTCGGTGAACCACCTGCCCACACTTGCACTGAAATTGGTTCTCTGAGTCAGTGTGATATATTCAACCCTTAGGGAAAGAGAGATCCAAGTGTTGGACGTAAAGGTACCGCCACCGTATTGCAGGTACGAGCCCAAAGAGGCACGTCACAGAGTGACGAATTCAATATTTGTGTTTATTATGTGTATGATACTATCGACTCCTAGTACTTATACTGACTAGCACTTCCTTTTGATGTTTATCTATTTCATTGGCAAGTACATTTTGCACCTTGAGAATTGTTAACAAGTCATGGTCCACGTCCGCATCAACGAGCGCGAAGCTAACCCGAATCCGCACGTCAATTTCATTTCTGTTCTGCCTATGGTCGATGCCACTCTCGAGGATGATGCTCGACAACTTATGCGGGCGCTGGCCGCGCAGGTGAGGCCTATCATGAAGGCTCATGGTTTCACCGTGAACAGCTTGGAAGAGGTGCGTGTCTCTTCTAGTGTCCCTAGGTTAGATTTCCTACGTCGACTATCTAGTACGAGTATAACAGAGTGTTCGCGGGGCGGAACTGGAACAATGGGGAGACAATTGGTACGCAAACTACCCCGGAACGATATCACAGAGCTGTACTGATGGTGTCAATGTAGAGCTGGTTTTGAAGTCTGCTAGCGGTTCATTTGTACCAATCCACTGGCTTTTGAGTACATTGTGCCACGAAGTAAGTCTTCCTTTGCGACTTGTGTGACAAGTCACTAATTAACACTGGACGCGTCTGTCGCGTTAGATCGCCCACATAAAGGTCAGTCATACCGATTCGCAACTATCCGACACCCTGACATGCGATACAGCACATGAACCACGGACCTGCCTTCCAAGCCCTCTGGCAACAACTACGGAATGACGTCCGTGCCCTCCAAAATAAGGGATATTATGGCGACGGTACGCACCACACCCAAATTTCTCTTACATACACCTCACAATTCACCAGGCTATTGGTCTTCCGGGACCAGATTAGCAGATTCCGTAAAAATAGCCGGCCAAGGTATTGAAACGGGAGACCTTCCTGAATACATGGTCAGTTGACCTTCGTCTTTCTCATCTATGTCTCTCAGATGGTGCAAACAGTGTGGTGGTGCTCACTCACGTGCTCGACCTGCCTCCTACCAACGACGTAAAAGAACCGCTAAATTTAGCGGGCCCTCTGTGCACACAGGTGCTCAATCCGAGAAGAAACGCAAGGCTGGGTCCAGGATTACCAACACTAACGTATTTGGTTTGGGTGGAAAGGCACTGAACGAGGGCGCCATTGGCGAGAAGAAAGAAGCCGGCACTGGATTTAGGAAGAAAGCTGGAAGGCATGTGTTTCGCCTTTCAAATAGCGTGGGCTCATGCATCATGGTTGGTTAGTAAACGCGCCCGGGAAGAACGTGCACTCGCTGCCGAGAGACGTATGGAGACGCTCAAAAGTTGGTTTTGTCTTCCCCTCGTCACGTCAAGCGATTCACGTTCTCCTTCAATCTCTTCAGCGTCAGCATCCTCTTCGCGTCTGAAGAGTGAAGCTACAACAGGTTCAGAATCTGAATCTGATGTTGAACTATTAGAAACAGACCAAGACCGTCGAAGGACCATGCTTGAATCCGTAGGCGGACAGGATCTCAACGAAATGAAAGCAGCCAGTTATGATTTCTCAGATGACTTTAGACTCCCCGGAGAAATTGGCAGTAATTCATGCAGCATCCACAAAATTGAACGTCCCGAAGCTACTGTGTCGACAGATGCACAGCCCGGTTCATCAACCCGACCCGAGAAGCGTCGGCGTGCGCAAGACCAAGAACCATCTGTCACTAAGAAATTCCAGATTTTTGATGCTCCAAAACCTGAAGATCAGTTGAATGGCTGGAACTGTCTTGTGTGTACCCTGTACGTCTTCTTCGAGATGAGGTTCAGGTCGATGGAATCAATTTGATCGTGTTATCAGAGCCAACGAGCCAGAACACCTAGCCTGTTCTGCCTGCAGCACCCCCAGGGGAGATTCTCTCTGGGCTGGTAGAGTTTTATGAGCATCGGACTTGGACTACTATACCAGTATACCCAATCATGTCAGTACTAGTATCTGTTGTGACAACTATAGTGATGTATGATCTACAACGGTCAAAGTTCGGGGTAAGATGTCAACTACTATGTTGTGCAGTGTCCAACAGCAAGATATAATGAACGAAACAGTCGGTGGATGGTGCGATACAAAGCTAGTAACAAAAAAAAAATTGTATATTGTATGCTTATATGATCCATGTGCCAGCGGCCAGAGTGATCAGCATCGAAATAGCCAGCCCTGCTCCCGGAACGCTCCGAGAGGTGGCGCTATTCCACCCAGGAGGAACGCCTAAAGTAACTAACGGTTGTGAGATGTGAGATGTTGATGTCACCACTGCACCGTTCGAATTCGTAACAAATAGTGTATATGCACCAGTCACCTGAGGAAGGGCGGTGGCGTTAACAGAAAGTGTTCCTATGAGTGGACTGTACGTGCTCGTCGCGAGCTCGGATTGCACGATCTCGCCATACACGGCTGGAACTGACGTGTTAAATGCGTACGGCGGCGTCGTGTAACTTGGTGTAGAGAGGACGAAATTGGGTAGAGTGGTAGCAACTGTCGCAGATTCGGACGAAAGGGAGGATTCAACAACTGAAAATGGTTGTACAGGTGCTGAAGCGTTGTTGTAGGGATATAACCCAATCATCGGGGGCTCCTGGTAGTTAATTCCGTAACTGCATAAAAAAAACTGATGAATACTGCATGGAAAGATTCAAACGAGTTAGAAATACCTCCATATTGAGTAGACAGTTCGCAAAAACGGAGTTCCTGGACGAGTGGAGCCATTAGTAATATGAGGCGACACGACAGTATGGCGTAGACTATTGTACCTAACAACCAGTCGACCCCATCGGCACTAGGAGGTGCAGCTTTGGGCCAAGACAAACAAAGGTCCGGGTTCCCCTCAGCTGGGCCAATAATGTAATCGGTGGGTTCCAATACAAACTTAGTTCCATCTCTGGAATAAAGTTTTCAGCAGATAAAGCGGGTTATTTAATCAACCACTAGTCACCCAAAACTGAAGGACATGATCGCTGAAGAGTCGCAAGGTATGACCCATTGACCACCTTCAGTACCATTGCTTTGTCAACTTCAGAAGTAGCCAGGATAATATTATGACTCACTCTCGTCAACTAAGCGACTACTGGGAAACGAACTGTACAATCGTATCACCTAGAAGAACATGAAGATTAGTTCGTCGATATGAAAATTAGAAGCTGACATCTTGATATGGGCCATACAGTCCTGGAGTGCCACTGCGGCCGAGAGTTAAGCGCGCACATGGATAGATAGTTGATCACTTACACGTCCAAAAGAGCAATCGATGAATTGTCATTCGGACCAGGGTAGGTCGGTTGAGGAGTATACTGAGTTCCATTGACCTTGTGAAAAATGAGTATCATCCCACAATATAATTGCAAGATCAAGAGCCTCACCGCAAAACTGCTCATACGAATCGCCCAATAAAAGTAGCCAGATGTGTTGGTTTGCGTACCGACCGGAGAAAATGATACGACTTCATTCCATACAACCTGGCTCACGTTTTGTACGACAGAACCATCAATGGCCCCTTTTCAATAAAAAGACATGAATATCATAAACCAGGCGCTCAGCAGAAACTCACCGAGGGTAAACGTTCCGGTTGCATTTCTTGTAAGACTCAGTCCAAAAATCGGATAGTCCAGTATGCCTTGCTGAGCCAAGTTTGAAAAAAATGGCGCGGCTAGAACGGACCAGATCCGTGAGGCTAGCGCCCACAATGCTGCTCAACCAACATACCGTTTACAACACTCGCAGATATTTCCGACTGTCGTGAGAATCCCAAGCCGAGAATACCGCTGATCTCGCTGACAAGCGAGATATTAGAATTTGTTACAACACCTGCGGAGATATTAACGTGGAGTGTTTCGAGTGTGAGGTCTAGCCTTACCAAATGCCTGATTTGCGACCGTCACATTGGCAACTTCTACAGTCTCTCTGGCAACGAATCCGGATGCGCCTTGTAAAACAGTCAGCATTGGAGTAGTTTGAACGGAGTATCGCACACACCAGTCCCATCAGCGTAGTCAACGGTGAAAGCGGTCTCGTTATTATTGATGGATACAAATGTGGGGCTGGCATAAGTGAGGGGGTATCTTGGCACAGACATGCATGCACTGTTAGTACACTCCGTGGAAGTAAGCCAGAAGTCGGCAGAACCTGTGACACGCTTTTCATACGGAGTCTTATTACCAAAGAAGCATACAATCATACCTGTGTCGAGGGCAGCTCTGAAGCTTATTTGACCAGCTTGGAGGACAACATAGTATGTCCTGGAAAGATAGTCCGATGAGAAAGGTGAATATTTGAGGTGTAAAGGCTCACCCATCGCCAGCAATAGATACCGGCGAGATTCCAAAGGCGTTGAGTGCGGTTGAAGTTGAAGCCTGACCAGCAATGAAGGCAGGTCCATCCCGCAAGGATGTACTTGGAGAATTATAGGTACTAGCCGCGAGAACATTTTTGAACTGCAGGGCAAAGTTCAGAACAAGAAACAGGACGACCGTCGCCAACCGGTTCATTATGTGCTCTTTAAAGGAACCGATGAATCTGCGTCTACCAGGGCAGCATTCGAGCACTCTGAACGCTCGAGTGGGAAAGAAGAAAGAAGGGTCAAGGAAAGAACCTTGGGTGATGGAACTTTGTCAAAACAACGAATGATGAACCAGACCCGGGCGGCATGTCGTTAATGTCACTATGATCTGGCTTGTTTAGATGTCACATGTTCCGCGAAAGAGTAGAAAAACAGTTATTCAGACATACACATAACTACACAGTAATACATCTACATCCGAAAGAAATCGAAAGGTGACAGGGTGAGGCCATAGAGTATAAGAGACTAGAGGTAATGAGCGTCACAGTGGTATCACAAGAATGAATAGAACATATAAAGATGAATGTCTTAAAGATAGGTAGAATAGGATCATGTCACCGTTTGGCAAACACCTTTTTCAGCAGCGCTAGGACCTTCGGTACGTTCAATTGAACGTACTCTAAATCTAGCAAGTGTTTGTTGTCTTTTTGCTGTTGACGAGGTGAGTACTGAGTGTGCAAATCTAGAAAGAGAGACTGACCTTCTCCAATAGGTCGTCGATCTTTAGATCCATTTCAAGGATGGCTTTCTCCCGACCCTTGTAATGCAATGAAATGATGAACGTCCCAGGTGTAGGTGATGTTATGTTGAAGTAGATGTTGGGTCGACTGGAAGCAGGTCAGAACACTGTATAAAAAAGGATCGGAGAAGTACGTACCGGTTATCAGGAACATTACTCTCCACGATGATCCCTTCCTTCTCGAGTTGCGCATGGGTAAAACGATACGGACCAAGAACCGCCGATTTTGATGGCTTCCTCTCTTTACCTCCGACTGTGACGACACCCACTCCAGTTGTACTGCCCTTGTCTTTCGACGCAGTCAGACGAACGTTCTGGAGATACGCCTTGTATTGTTCAAGCTGAGAGCGCAGGTAAGCATTGTGGTCGCAGATCGTTTTGTAGACTGCTTCCAACGACTTTGTTTCTAATATCACCTTCTCCCGTAGATTACCAAGGTGAGCGAGCTCAGCAGCAACCTCATCCTGCATGAGCTTATAGCCATCTACCGCCTCGATGATATTTTGCTCCTCCAATTCACGAAGCATCTCCTTGACCTTAATGCCTTTGCGCACAAGCGTTGCATCCTTCGTCGTAGCCGCCCGTTCAGCAATCGCAGCCAGGTTGTACGGCCGCTTCTCGGCGGCGTGGGGTATGGAACGTATGAGCTGTACAAGAATAGACTTGGTTTCCATGTACAGCATGTCGCTCGTTGATACCGAGTCCATCAGAGCACTCTGGATGTCCTGTACAGGCGTTTCCCAGCGGCTGTACAGATTCAGCTCTATAGCACGGTTCTCCTTTCGCGGAACTTGTGATGGAGCGGGTCCGAGTTCATCAGTCAAGATACGTAAATGCTGTTTGTCGTTTGGGGACTGGAACACAGCCGTGTTAGAAACTAGCAGAAGGATAAATAAGTCGTGCTTACGAGAGTCTCCACATGCTGTAAAATCAAAGAGTGGGTGTTGTACAGCTCGTTCATGGTGATGTGGATCATGAGGTCTTTCTTGGATAGAGCCATGTATTGGTCCATCTAAAATACAGTGTTAATTGACATGAATGAAATGAGATATGCTCAAACGCACTTCAAGAGTGTCATAGAAATCCCCGACCTCGCAAAGACTGTTGAGAAATTGGTTGATCCGTGCTTTATTATTTTCTACGAAGGGATTAAGTGTGATCATGTAGATCTCCTTTGCATACGAGGGCTTGTTTGCAAGGTTCTGCAGCATCTTCGCAATCTAATGAGATAAATTATTAGCCAAGAGCATGAAAATGGAAGGGATAATACGAATACGCACCAGGGTCAGTGTTCGACGAGGGTGTTTAGCAGGGACGCCTTCAACGAGCATGTATGCTTGGGGAGTGACAATAGCAGGATTGATGAACCGTAGAAAGAAGAAGCCTCCTATCAATGAGCAAATAGCGTAATCGGTTGCCTCGGGATACTTTCGCTGTGACACACCGAAGGATTAGTGTCAGATGAAAGGAATATGAAAGCGAACCGACCCGGGTCAAACTGCGGATCTGCTTGCAGATCCATCGGATACCATACGGCACACTTTCCATACTTTCTATTATGGTTACGAGGAAGCTATTCGCGATTTCCATTAGCATAGTAAGCCGTGGTGCAATGATAGCTTGGACATCGGCGTTCTCGGCGGCGACCTCTGGGGGTACTCCGCGAGGTAGGTTGGGCGGTAGTGTACCCGTCTCTTCCTCTATCTGGTTTATCATTTGCTCGTACACCTGCGTACTCGTTAGATATCTCAACATACCTCTCGGCACTACTAATGGCTCACCTTTACAGGATTAATTTCAAGGTTCAAGTCTTTGTGTTCTATCAAGCTGTTGATGCGTTCTGCCAGCACCCCCTTAAGATAACTTTGCCCAGGACCTCGTCGGGTATATGTAGTCATCATTCGGGACACAGGAGTGTTGGCACGCAGTAGCGATCCAAACTCGGTTGCTGTCTCAAACTGCGCGGACAAGACTGATTGGAACATCGTTAAAAGAAGATGCTCTTCACGACTCTCGTACTGGTTTCCATACAGCGTGAACATGACTGTCTGCAAGAGTGTGTCAATCTCTGATAGACTGACAAGTCGACATAGTGCAGCAATATGACGGGGTTCAGACTGAAGAAGGAAGAATAGGTTGGAGTACTGTTGTAATTTTCGGTCATCGGGGTAATGGCCTTCGGTAGGATCGACTTCTTCCAGCGTACGTTCCACTTCACGTTGCTAACCCATGTAGGTGAGCGGAAATATAGAATCTAACACAGCATCAGAACACGGACCTCATCAGCGGCCATACGATTCTGGATAAGGAGAGCGATGCGAGAGTCAAGGTAACGGACGTCACGCTCGAGCACAAAGTTTTTCTTGGACTGGGCGGATATCTTGCCCTTGAGGTCGCGAAGGCGTTTTTGTGCTGTGTCACAAGGACTTGGAAATAAGAACATCTAAGTTATAATTTGGACACACCTCGAGCAAGGTCATCCTCCACTTCAACATCCTGCTCTGCGGCCATGCTGAAAAGGGCGGTAACACTATAGCGATTTGTATTCCTGTTCGTGAGTCTCCTCCCCATGACTGCGCCAGGGGAGGTTGGTTGATCGACATAAGACATGATGAGCCGAGAAAAAGGCTGTTGATCTCTGAATCGTGAAGCGAGGACCTATATAGACTTTGAAGTCTGCCCTACAGGTGTGGAGAGATTTCCTAGATTCCTAAGCTAGCACCGGCGCAGCCTGGCAACAAAAAAAAAACAAGAGGCCCGTTTGGATATCGAATTTTGTGGGTATCAACAAAAGAAAGAACGAAAGAAAGAAAAGAGGATGAAGGCGGGGGAAGAAGGCAATGCAGTGAGATGACGAAGAAGACAATATATCCGCCAATGCGGCGCGTAACACAACAGCTGCAGCTGTGGCAAGGACCAACGAAACGCTGAGAATATCTAGCAGGTGGCGTGAAATTACTATAATCGTATCAAAGTTGAATCAAACTACTAAGAGCTGGCTTCCACCCCTCCAAACACCTTCTCTTGGTTAGTACATTCACAATCCTTAAAATCATTCCTCATCCGTTTTGCTGATTTAAAACGACACGTTTCAAATCATAGATTATTGATCTGTGTTACCCCCCTCAGTGCCTTACACAGGTTCAGGTGATTAATGGGTCACCGTACTATCCTTTGTAGTACTTGAAGCCCGCCTTGAACGTTGACGTTGACCATCGATCAACGTTCAACTTAATTTACTGCCGCGTAAAATCGTAAGCGATCATAACTCAGAATTCGGCCACGAGCTAAGCGTGTCACTCTTAGCGAGCTTGATTCATGAAAATGGTATGTCATTCCTCGACTGCCAAGGATAATTCGATTACGGCCATGCCTCGTCACTCGAGATGCACCGAAATAGCCAGGTTCTCCTGACATACCATCCTAGACTGCTTTGTTCAGCATATCTCGCTCAGCACATCGGTGAACCCACAGGTTGTCAACGTGTCACTGGGATTACGTTTGGGAAATGCGGAGTCTCCTCGTACCCAATAAATGACTGTTAAACGTATTTGAATGGAACCCCGCTGGCGTATTCGCGGGATGTCAAGTTTCGTAATCCATACGGTCACTGGAAATAAAAACTCATTCTCGCTGGCCCTTGCGTATCTATGATGACTCCCAAATGGGGCAAATTGCAAGGCGATTGTGAAAGTGTCATAAAATTTGATGTCCTCCGAATATCGTTTTGGGGTATTCGTGCGGGCCGTTGCATGCACTTTAACACGGTACGTTTTGAAATTTGTGATGATGAGAGTTCTTATATTCCTTTATGGCGCAGTTTTGCATCTTTGTGACTCTCGGGGGGTGAAATTGAATATGAGTTCTGTTTTCCCGCACAGCGATGACGCCGCGTTGCCTTCATCACCATGGCAATATGCAATCACATTGTGTAGAAGCCACAAAGTCGTAGGGACGTTTGTCGATGCTGTGGAATCCATAACACCCAAGTTGCCACCAACCACGATAATTGTTAGTCTAGGGTCAACAACCATTAATGGCATACTCAATGACATCCATGGAAGGAGAGCTGAGAAAGGTCTCGGCCCTTTCTCTATCACAGACGCCTTCACACTCGGAATTTTAGTTGCCAAAATCGATTTGCAATGACCCGCGATGTTTCATTACATAAGTACGTATCAGCAGCATTCATCACATGACAGATATCAAATGAATGCCAGGTTTACGGTGCCACTCCTCGAACTTTTCGGCTGGTGCAAGCTTCTAGGTATCATCAGACAGCCTGTTTTAATTGTGCAAAGTGAAATCGTGTTCGGCTTAGTCCGAAATCGATTTCAGAAAAACACACCAGTATGCATATGCACAAGCTAAACTCAAACCGATGAACCTGTTTTTGAAACTGCGGAGTGATGTTGGCAAGGGAGGTTCATCGGATCTCTTTTACCTCCGTGAACGTGCACCTGTTGATAAGTTCCTTCTCGTTATTCCGTCCATACGTCCCGCGCTTGGAAATGGCTGTCCTGACACTCCACAACATATAAATTGGCTCAACATATCAGTAAAGTCCTCATCTCATTGCCATGTCTACCAGGTAAAAATCCTCTACTTGCAGACCTTGGGCCCATATCTAACATTTTCCCAGATGCTTCTTACCCCACTGTCCATGCGGATCTACGAGCCCGCAGAACTCTGACATAATAGACGTCGAACCCTGCGCTGCCATTAATGCGCACGACCCAGATGCTGAGGTAGTCGTTTATCGCTGCTCCTGGGACACCCAACATTCTCCCTGCGGAATGTTCATCGAGGGTGCTCCCCGAGACATTCTCTCCCATTTTCGGGAACGCCACGGTATCGCCATGTACGCTGCCGACGCAGATGTTCAATGTCGGTGGAGTCCATGCTCTATGGACAGACATCTGAAAATGAATAGTATAGCGAGGCACATCGCGTGGCATCTGGGCATCCAATTCAGATGCTCGCGATGTGGACTCACGGCTCGTGACGACGTCGTTCGCGACCATATCAGAAGGAACCCTGGCTGCGCTGACGCTGTGGTACAGCTGGTTCCCGGCTCAGGAGCCCGGCGGATAGTCTCAGCTTGATCTTTTTGCAATGGGCGCAATGATTTGACTTTTAGCCAATTAATTCCTATATGCGTACCATAACTACGTTAGTACTTGCTACAAATACCGCACGGTTGGATCGCGTTATGGGTTGCGTCGTATGTACATGTTCGATCGACTTATGTATTGAAAGCGAAGGCAATGGTGTTCTCTTCACGTGGATTGAGAAATGATGGAACTTCTATTAAGTTGGTGAGGGTCAGGTAAGCCTGAGATAGCAAGTTATCAATCGCATGATGGCTGTCTTCTTTACGTGTAAAACCGCTAATGAAGCTCACCGGAACCCTATCTGAAGCGGGTCCCCCTTTTTAGGCCGAGTTGGCAAGGTCAGTAAAGTCAAGGTTCTTCTTCACCATCAATTATTTAAGATCGTAGATCATGATAGACAACGCAGGTAAAACGGACATTGTGATTGTGAAAAATTATCCGAACGGCAAGATACTATTCATCAGACGTTGACTCATGACAAAATGTGCTATGGCCTATTGTCTGAATTATTAGGTCGATTCCGATCGCTGGGGCGCCTCGCAACGAAAATTCAACGAAGGGTCTCACAGAAGGCATGGGTGCAAGAAAGGTCTACGGCTACGAATGCCCTCGGCGCTCCACATCAAGTCGCGCGACGAACTGAAGAAGTTCGCGTTTCCGTTTCCCGCTTGGAGATGCAAACTCCACTTCGTATTCCCAGCTTGCGAGCTAAAGGTAAAGATCAGAATACTTGGTCAAAACAAACTGACCATGCGAGAAAATTGTAGGCCGGCAACGATGAAGCCTACTGCTTTGCACGAATGTGCCAACTCTGTAGATAGGCAATAAAGTCAAAAGCAAGTGAAATGAAAACGCAGCTAACTGATAGTTTATTCACCGCCGCTGTCTTGCTTGGGACGTTCGTAGGGTTAAGAATGTCGGAGGAGCAATTTCTCCGCAGTCAGAGAGGTCTTTGAAGACCAGAAAGGTCTACGGTAGTCATACGTCCCGCGAAGCGCTGTATTAAGCTAGGCTGATTGCCTAGATAGTACTGTTAAAAAGTTGTTGTTTTTTGAAATTTTTTTAGCCACGATATAACTCGAGAACCCGCAATATATGAGACTACACCGCCAATAATATCAGCTCAAGAGAAGCACGGACCTTAGTAACGTCAACTCATAACAACCGAATGTGAAAAATCGCAAGTCACGCAATGTTCGATTGGACATAATTAAGACAGATTCTATCCGTACTGCAACAAAAAACGTGGTGAGGCAAGCTCCGTGGATGATGATAAGGGGACCAACAGTGATCAGCAATTTGACAATATCCTTCGCGATTTGAACTTTACCAGCCGCGGTATTGTATGCATATGAGTTCGTGAAGATAGGCTTAAGTCACTTGTGGTTTGGAAGGGGCAAAGTTTGTGAGGCGGCGTTGAGCTTCGGGGCCTCGTGCTGATGCTTACATACTAGTAGCTGTCAGGGTGCTGGCACTGGTGCCACAGGAAGACTTAGGCGATAGAAGGTGCTTGTCACGTGCTCATCTGCTAGTCTAATTGAAGTGCGACCCTCTCTGAGCCTGAGCCTAAACTAATACCGCCGTTGCACAGTCGACAAGTTCATTAATTACCATCGAGTCCAACTTCTAGCACCTTGTCCCAAACTTGTGACACTATCTATAATTCCGTTTACGTCTAATTTATCCCCGCAGGGCCCAGCACGAGGGCATAGGACACCCTTACGTCCCATCTGTTCAAATCGATCTTTCCGATATGCCAAATCATGTCACCATCCCTTTCAAGAAGACATATTCATGTCCTATACCTACTGCTACCCGCGATTACATTCAAAATCACACAGAAGATCACCCAGATGCTTACATTCGCGACATCAACCAGTGGAAGGCATTGCGGGATATCGGCACTGGGGGCGTATTACATGCTGACCGTATCAACCTCGCGTTAAAGTGAGTCCAGTACCCAATTATGCCAAATAATCTAACCAGAAGCAGTTATCATGCTCAACTCGTATTCATTTTAGCCAAATTACCGCCCGACGTCAGTTGCCAACCTCATGATTTTTCTTCCGCATACTGATATTCCGATATCCACAGATCAATTTGGAATTCTCATACGCACACGCGTTCGCTCATTCGTCCTCCCTTCCTGTTACCATGAGGAGTATTTCGTTTGAGCGGGCTTCAGTTCTGTTCAATATAGCCTCGCTATATTCTCAATTAGCTGCTTCCGAGGACAGATCTAGCCAAGATGGCCTGAAACGTGCGAGTGCTTATTATCAGGCAAGTTAACCGAATGATAAATGGAAGCCACCTTACGTTCCACCTGAAGAATGCAGCTGGTGTTTTGGCCTTCCTCTCCGAGTCCGCCCTGCCGAAACTGGGTCCCTTTGTAGACTTAGAAAATACACCTTCCGATCTGACCGAAGATTTTGTGAAAAGTCTGGAATGGCTTATGCTGGCTCAGGCCCAGGAATGTGTCTGGCAGCTTGCTGTCGCTGGTAATAATTTCCCTTCAACATTCTACAGATCTGACTAGTGATTTAGACCACTTCAAGAATAGCCTGATTGCAAAATTAGCAGCAAAAGTTTCTTCTCTTTATAACACTTCCTTGCAATCAATCCGTTTGGCAGCCGCCGACACCCGCGATGCCTTGCCATCTGTAAGCATGATCTCATGGGTTCCACCATGGGTATTGACCCAGGTAAATAGAATTGGATACCTCATCTGGAGACGAAGCACTATCATTTCAATGCAGCTTCACAATATAGGAAAAGTGTCGACGAACTCGAGGCCTCTAGGTTAGTGAGGGATGATGTGTCCCTTCATCGCTGAAATTATCCTAGATACGGTGACGAGATTCAACGTCTGATGATTGCCGAGGCGGATGCTAAAAAAGCATTCAATGTTGCGAAACGTGCTGGAGTCGCTCAAGCAGTCATAAGTGATGTTAAGGTCCATTCTTATCTCACGCTTTATCTAGTCGCCGTGTTTGACATCTCGTTTCAGTCGCTGCTTGACGTTGTGCAGAAAAATCTTTTCCGTGCTGAAAGAGACAATGATCTGATATACCACCACAATGTTCCGGCACCTTCCGGTATCCCTATGATTCAAGAAGTCTCTATGGTACAGAGCATCATTCCACCTGGGCTGCGGGATCCCAAAAGCGCAATCGACAATGACAGCATAATATTTGGTGAGATGCTTGGATGGGGTGCTCGAGAAGCTATCAGTGAGTCAAAATTAAGCAATCATGTGACGTCTTATGCTGATCTATCGATACAGATATATATAATGACAACAAGAAAAATTTGCTTCAGGAGAAAATCGTCGAACCAGCCCAGAATTTCAATGATGAAGCCGATAAGTCAGACGCGCGTCCTTGCTATATTCCTTATGTAATCGGACACGCGCAGGATACTCCAATCTTTGAACTTGCCATCATCGTTAGAAGCCTTGGAGCGTCCTGTCGGGCTACCTCCAAGTCTCTTGAAGAAAGCTGAAGAAATACGTCTAGAGCAGGGCCCCACGAAGATCGATGTTTATCTCGACGACGTTCAGCGACTCTCTCGGCATGTACTCGGCATACTCGACGAGGTATCCCCTTTTTCTTTCTACGTTTGGATTATCTTTTATGGGATCGCTTTTTAGGCTATGGATATCTTAGACAGCGAGGCATCTGAGGACGAAGCTGTACGCAGGGAGATGCCAATGAACCGTCCTCCATCTCATGAAGCAAACCAAGAACTTGTCATGAAACAACAACGGTATCGGACCATTCTCATTCAGGCAGCAGAAAGCGACGAACTTGTGCGCAGAAAATGGGAAGAGTGGGAGGATCAAATTTCCGAGCTTACTCGCGACGAGGTGCGGACAAGGCGCAGCTGTACATGATTACATACTAACTGCGGTGCATAGGATGAGCTCGAAGCTTTGGTGCCGTCATCGACAGTTTCTATGACAGGAAAGGCAGTGTCAACTAGTCAGACTCAAATCCACGCTCGCACCCTGCGTGGCTTGCTGGAGTCTTTGGATGATATTCGTCGTACTCGAGACGACCTTGTTGTCCGTGCTCAAAGACGAGCGGAAAGCGATGACGTACGGCCAAAAGTACTAGCGGCAGCGGCAAACTTAAAGCACGGGATAGAAATGAGCGCCGTTATGTTTGAAGATGTTTCCGATAATGAACTCGCCAAGTACGACAAGTTTATTCAAGCTCTGACCGAGGGGCGGAAAAAACAAGAGGAGATTCTTTCGTCGATCAAGGTCATTTTAATCAATGCTCGCTTCCAACATTTTCCTGACCATCTCGTAGTCCACGAATGACGCATTCATTCAGTCCAGGAAACAAGACCCCACTGTCAAGGATCGAGAGCAGGCCCTCCAATTTCTTGACCTCGCATATTCTCATTATAAAGAGATCATCCGGAACCTAGACGAAGGGCTAAAGGTTAGTTACTAAAAGCTCGGTCTCGGGGATTCAATTTGATTTGTCTGTTAGTTTTACAATGATATGGCCGGTATTTTAACTAACTTCAAGGAAGCATGCAAGATATGGAGCAGTGCGCGAAGTCGAGAAGCCAGGTACAGCCGCTCTTGATCAATATATTTTCCTGTCTCACAGCACTGCGTGCTATAGACTCCACCGCAGCATGGCGTCTCTATCAATCCGTGACGACGCTTCCGATGAATCTCACGAAGCACCAGTGACCACGATGTCGTCGTTAAGGACTGGCACTCGGAAACAGACTGCTGGTATACCGACGCTGTCCTCAGCTGACTGGGAAGCTCAAGAACTGGCTCCCCCACCAACAAAACGAGCAGGAAAAGCCTCAAAACATCGATGATGAACATTGTGCGTCAGCAGTTGAACAATGATGTTTGTGGATGAATCTCAACAGGAGGTATGTGTATGTAATATCGCTCATGTATTGTGGAGAGACGAGCGGAACATACTCGTAGCATTGCATATGATGTCCAGTGAATATTGATCTTACTGATTACTCTTGTTGCAACGCATTCCTTGGTTCAGTCATGCTGGAGCTAGTACACTACCTACAGGCAGAGCTTGGTATATATACTTTGTAATAGCATCGTATTCACGACAGTAATGCGGTCTTGTGTACGAAAATATGACAATATGCCGATGTAATGTACATTAGGTGTGGGTCCAGCGCGTTAGTCGTGGTCATTCGACGCATTTTGAATGAGTAGCCATTTATCGACAATGACTTGTTACATGGTGGATCTGCTAGTAACGGCAACTCCCTCGAATGGGCGCGGCATTTGTAAGCGCCCAGCTGATTCAGTGTTCACTGAGACATCTACCCCGCAGCGACGTCATCTACATTGACCTACCTACAACCTACAAGTACAATGAAAGAAGACTACAAGACTGACAATGGTCCACCCCCACCATATTCCCATCGTCCGCCTCCCTCAGGCACCCGAATCCCGTTGCACTTAAACTCTACCTTCCCTAATCCCGCAAACACCAAAGAACCCCCATGCTACGACGCAGACGGTCTTTCTCCCATCTTTATTGGATCTGCAATCTTCCAGCGCTCCGTTCATCCATGCAAGATTGCGCCCCATCTTCCAATTCCCTGCCATGTGCCATATGGTTCTACCGAGGTAGAGCATGAAGGGCGGTACGACCTTCTGCCATTTGACCCGGCGACCATGGAATGGGTTCGTACGAGTCACGGTCGTATTCCTTATGGTCGGGATCCTGTTGATGGGGGTTATGAAGAGACTGGGCAGCATTTGTATCATGCAATGGGTCGCGTAAACGGGACCTTGGTTCCTGGTAAGACAGGAGAACATCTTGTGCGTATTCTTATTCTACTTGAAGCCATCCTACGATATCTGAGTTCCTAATAGGGAGGATGCCATGTTGCATTTGGTGGTGGAGAGCACATCATCACAA
This sequence comes from Suillus bovinus, assembly GCF_016758785.1. NCBI lineage: Eukaryota > Fungi > Basidiomycota > Agaricomycetes > Boletales > Suillaceae > Suillus > Suillus bovinus. Next base: position 53,031 of record NW_024542062.1, on the reverse strand, counting down.
ATGACTATGATTTATTGTGAGTCTAACGGCTTGTCTCACCTGGCGCTATTGATGCTAACGAAATGCAGGTGCTGGAGGAGTGCAGCCTGTCGTCCATCTCTCTCAGGCATACGAATCCCGCTGCAGTCAAACACGACCTTCCCTAATCTCACATTCACCAAAGAACCCCCGTGCTATGACGCAGGCGGTGTTTCTCCCGTCTTTATTGGATCTGCACTTTTCCAGCGCTCCGTTCATCCATGTAAGATTGTGCCTCATCTTCGAATTCCCTGTCATGTACCATATGGTTCCACCGAGGTAGAGCATGAAGGGCGGTACGACCTTTTGCCATTTGACCCGGCGACCATGGAATGGGTTCGTACGAGTCACGGTCGTATCCCTCGTAACCGGGTTCCTGTTGCTGGGGGTTATGAAGAGGGCGGGCAGCATTTGTATCATGCAATGGGTCGCGTGAATGGCACCTTGGTTCCTGGTAAGACAGGAGAACATCTTGTGCGTATTCTTATTCTACTTGAAGCCATCCCACGATATCTGAGTTCCTAATAGGGGGGATGCAATGTCGCATTTGGTGGTGGAGAGCACATCATCACAAATGGCTACGAAATATTGTGAGTCCAACGACTTATTATCTCACCTGGTGATATCAATGGTTAACGAAATGTAGGTGCTGGAGAAATGGATATCCCAGAGGAGAGAAATAGATTACTTGTATCGATACGGAGCGTGCAGTCACTCCAAGTTTACCTTGATAGATTCGGTTTTGCGCAGATTTGTCAAAACTGAGTGGACAACAGGGTAGGTAAGCAGACAAATGTATACTCTACAACCGTAAGATATCGCGAAAGACTACAGCGGTCATTTTCGAGTAGCAAGACCCATGAAGCACGCACAAGTGCAGATAAGCTCTAATCACAGAGCCCCCTCAACAACAGCGGACTGCGGCTGACTCTGTTGTGGCTGCTGTGGACTGTGAAGCATACCGGTACCCAAAGCCTGCGTCCGGAACGCCAGACCACGCGTTTTCTCAATAACTGATTGATATACTGGTAATGGTGAACGGTGGATCTCGATGACGTTCTATGAAGATGACGGTCAGTGAATGAACGGACGAGTACGAGGTCATTAATGATGCTGAATGAAGATCCGCACCTTTTCTAGGTCGATCTTCGCTTCTGCGCCCATACGAGTTTCGCGGATGAGGTTGACAATCCATTTCTCGCCTTCATCTCGCGAGAGATTAAGACGTTCCGAAAGGTCGCTGAGCACGTGGTTTGAGAAATAAAACAACGCGGATGTATGCCTCACTTACCCAATATCGATACGTCGGTGTATACGGCAGTATGCCTCGCTAATCAGGTAGCGTGCATTATCGAGGAACTCCTCTCTGAACTCTCCAAGGAAGAAATCATCTCCGACCACGCGGTCGGCAAGCGTTAGCTCACGTTGTGCGGCCTCAAAATCAAATTCGACATAAAGCTCTTTCAGGAAAGATGTAACGGGATCCTGATATTGGTACTCCTCCGTCTGGATGACCTTGACGATCTCGCGTATCGAGTGTCGTACACGCGAAGAAGCAGCAGTCCCACCTGCAGCTGACTTGCGAGACAGGATGGCGGCAGTGGCTATGTACCGAAGGATCCAAGGACAGGAGGTTTGGATGGTGTTAAGGTAAGTGGGCGAGAGGAAAGTCTCGAGGAGGAGTGTCCGGCCCTGCGGGTGATTGAAGTAGACAAAAAGAGACCAATGAACAAGCCACGTCCGCGAGTGAAGTTGCGTAAGGGCTGCGGGCTCAGCAGATGCAGTTAAGAGTGTCGAAGGTGAGCGCGAGTCAACAACATCGCGTAAGGTGTTCAGTTCTTCGAGAGCTGTCTCCCATTTTCCAGTGAGGATATCGGAAGCAAGTTTACCCCAGTGCGCAGAAGTGTTGAGATCGTTATCAGTTGAAAGTACACGGAAGTGATACAGATAGTCTGCGGCACCGCTGTAGTTGCCGTAGGTATATTGGAACTGCCCAAAGTTGTATAAAGCAGTGATTTGTTCGAGGGTGAGCTATGTTGAAAGTAGATAAGTTGCAAGACGGGTTGATGATAGGCGAGGACGCACGTTGTAGTTATCTTTTAGGTACTGCAAATTCTGATTTTTATCTTGACGCAATGCCTGTGCAACATCTGGGTTCTCGATCACATCAAGAACGGCTTGAGCCTCCAGCTGTAGTCGCTCGTTTGTTGATACAGCCTTCTCTCGTTTCCCCGAGAACTCTGGAAGATTGAGCTCACATGTATCGTCGTTGATATGACTTGCAATACAATGACGCACCTTCGGGGATCTCTTCATCAGGGTGCAGCTGCTCGAACAGGCTGACTGCATAATCCAGCATGTTGGTGCCCTTTGCAAGTTCATACTGTGCTGCTTGAACCTGCTCGACCGGGAAAAGCGAAGTTTCGACCAGATGGGCCAACAAGGGAAACGCCAGGTGGCGATCCAGGTAGGGTATTATCGTTTTTGATAGATCGTATTCCGCCATGGTGGACAACGTTGCGCGTCCTTCAAGCTTGTACAAAATTTTACGGACACTCAAAGAGGAAATCGCACAGCCACAGCATCTACAGACGGCCACTGGTAGCCTGCGTCATGATTGATTTATGCGACCACCCATGCTAAGCTCGCAATAAATATTTGCTTATGGTCCCACAGTAAAAGCGCTGAGAAAGCGAAAGTATATATGCGTGAACAAGCTAATGCGAACCATACCAGTCTAACTTAGTTCGACTGGACTGATGATCTCTGAGAACATCATGATTATTGGAGCGCACTGATGGCAAAAGCGTTTACAACAGCTCTAAACCGAAGATATAAGAGAGTGCGGTTGGACAGGTCTAGGCATGAATGCAACTCAGAGAAAAAGGTCAGAATGGAAAACAAACAAGCCTTTATTAAACATATCCTAGTCACCCTATGATTCGGAGGGCAAAATGAGAAGGCCAATGATAGTTCCAGTCTGGTTCGGGACCGACTCTGGCTACCGAGTATCCAGTCGCTGGGCTTGCAACTACGGATACATCAACAAAACGTTGATCGGATGCTATCACAACCTCTACAAATAGTGAGGCTACGAACTACTCGTTTGCAAGCAACGTACACCTTCCAACGTTGAAGGGTTACGAGAATCAGGGAGCTTGCGTCCACGGGGTAGCTCGTGTGGTTCACGCTACGTTCGGTGAGACATACACTCGGTCGCGTATATCCGGTCGTGGAACATTGAAGTCCACAAAAGCGTAATGATGAGATTGACCGTCGATCATTCTATATAGTCGGGGAATTTCGCTGGGAACGTCCTGAGAAGGAGAGTTTCATGCAGTCGTCACCGATCGAAAAAACTACATTTCCGTCACCCACCTGCCGACCTAGAGAATTGACAAAAAGTACCAGTTCACGAGTTCCTTCGTAAGTGTGCTTGATTATAACGAAGATGGTGGGCTGCATAACCTTCTTGAAGGAAGATGGATCCCAGCACCTCCCCAACACGGTACAACTGGCAACGCCCAAGATGATCTTACACAAAGGATGGACCTCGATTGACCTCGATCATATCGGACTTCACATCACCTCGTGAGCCCGGGCCAATGTGCGAGCCGGACTGGATTCCCGAGTCTCCCGTCGCCCCATGTCCTCCAACGAGTCCGAAAGGGTTCATCATCAAGGATGGTTTATCCTCGCGTCTGTAGAGTTCGAGAGGCTCAGGCAGGTCTCAAGGAGAAATGTTTGATCCTGCAGTAGACAGAGCCTAGACCGATGAAACTCAGAAAGAGCCATGTCCCCTAAGTGCATAATCCAGCATGTTTATACTGGACTGCTTCTCGACCGGGAAGAGCGAAATTTCGACTACACGAACTGATGACAGAATTTCACGCCAGCTCGGTGGAGATCCAGATGGGTTTTGACGCGTGGTATATAAGCCAGCACTTGACTTGAAGTTGAACGCCTTTTTCAGAAGCTTGAGGCAAAAATTTTATGGTGACCTAAAGAGGAAGTAGCACAGCCACAACAGGTGTAACGAACTGCGATTCATGAGGCTGTCGTCACTGACTTTTCCAACAACTCAACTGCCATCATGACTGCCATCACGCAGAACCTGCCCAGATTTATATCAGACCTTGGAATATCAATAATAGGAGAGGTATGTTGGTTTCTATTGTTTTAGTCAATGTTGGCACACTCAACATGTTGTAGAAATGTTATTCCTCACTGGTCGAGAACCTCAATGTCGGAGACATGGATTGTCTCAAATACTCGCTCTCCAAGGGTTTGGGAATCGGTATTGTAGTAGGAGGCTCTATCATGAAAGTTCCTCAATTGTTGCTTAGTGAGTCTATCAAGTGTCTTTGATACATGACAGGTATTTACGACGTGCTCAGTCCTTAGCGGACGCTCCGCTCGTGGTCTCTCCTTACCTGCATATGTCCTTGAAACTCTTGCATATGCAATCACCACTGCATACTCATATAGAAATGAGTTCCCATTCTCGACCTACGGCGAGAATTTATTCCTGACCATACAAAATACCATAATCACTCTCCTGATCATTTATTTCCCAACTCCATCACTCCGAAATGCACAGGCTATTGGCCCACAATTAGCAATCGCCAGCGCAGCGTCCGTCGCATCTGCCGTTGCATTATATATGTTCCCTAAAGACATCCTGTCTCTACTGCAAATGGCCACGTTGCCACTGTCCCTCTTCTCGAAGCTGCCCCAAATCACGCAGAACGCACGTGCCCAATCCACGGGCCAGCTCTCCGCATTCGCTGTCATTTCACAAATTGTGGGCTGTCTTGCCCGACTGTTCACTACTGCGACGGAGGTCGGCGACCTCATCGTCACTGCTGGCTTTGCCCTTGCCCTCGTTCTCAACCTTGTGCTCGGCGCGCAGATGTGGATGTATTGGGGTAGTGATCAGAGAGAAGACTCTGGGAAGACCCAGATTGGGTCGCTCAGCGAGAAGGAAAAGGTAGAATGGGCATCAGAGAGGCAGGGAAGAGTTGATGTTGTCGTTACTCCGAAGTCTCCTGTACCGCGTCATACCGCGTCGCCTTCTGGTAGAAAGTGGGCAAGGAAGATTGATTAGTACTATACCTCTGTTATTTAATGGACTCGATGTTTATTTTATACACTATCCGAGTCTGTGCCACCGAAAAGATGCTTGAGTAATTGGTTTTACTTCCGCTAAATTTGGTGCCTCCGAATTCAGACACAACAACGGCTCCATCGATGATTCGACGCCCATCTGAAATCGATGTATCAGGTCCTCCTGGACATGTTCGCGCATGTGAATGAATGCGAGGACCTACCAACTGATGATTCTCCTGGCGAGAGATTATTGTCGAGACAATCTCTCCTATCGCTTGCAACGACATGCAAAACTTTCTCAGCTACGAGCCTGCGATGGATTTACTGTAGGCTAACATAGACGAGTTAGAATCATTGCTAGGCTGTGTAACGAGGCTACATCTACTGATATGCTGTAGTGAAGCAGAGGTGAGTGCAGACTAATTACGATCAATCTGAGGAAGGTAAAGTTTCACGCCGTCGGGAGTAGATTGGCGACTGAGGGTGGACCCTAACAAGATACTGAGTACTGTATTCACTTCTTTGGCGTTTGCTTCTCTTCTCTTCGTCGCCACCACTCCGGCGCTGTGTCGGCACGGGACTTCTCTAGCTTTTGTAGCTTGTCGAGCTCCGCCTTGATGAAAGTCTCCAAGAAAGCAGGGACATTCTGTGATCCCTGCTTGGCATCTGAAGACGGCCACTGGATCACTTTAACAGAGCCACTATGCATCTTGTCCTCAATAGAAGTGAGATTCTGATCATGGATGAGTATATGAGTCTAAACTCAGAGTGAGAGCGGACCTTGACCACATCTTTCAACTGGACGATCGCTTGTCCCTGATTCATCCACTCCCGAATCGAGTTGACCTCTTCAACAGTCCACTCGCGCACTCTAGGGTCATCCATATGCACGTCAACGCCTGCTACTCCTTTCGGGTGTATCAGCTTCTCTGCACCACCAGGCTCGCCAAATAGCCCGTCGAACCACGATGCAACATCTTCAGATGCGTTTCTATCGTATTTAGGAGTAAGGACGCGAGTCTTCGCATGCGATGATGGAGCATCGCCTAAAAACAAGTAGTCATAACCAATATATTTCTCCAAGTCAAACCGATGTTCTTCTGGTACTTCTGGAGGATTGGAAACTTGGATGAAAAATCGTCCCTTGTATATAGGATATCGTCAGCATTATGAAAGTTGATTTTGAAAAGGCATACGGGTTGACTGTACGCCTCTATGACGAACGTGGACTCAAACGGTTGGACCATTGGAAATTGAGCCAGATAAAGCGGTATTAGGACTGGGTAGGCAGCTTCCTGTTCTTGGTTGAGGGGGGGAAAGATGCACGATGGAAGATGACGTACCATGTTGGTTTTTATGAAGCGTGGCTCGAAACGCGCATCTTCATCAGTAGACGTATGAGTGAAGGACGAGGATCGTGTACTGCTAATAACGTCAAGTGGACTGATAGTGTAGGGCATGCATATAACATCGGAACCGTGTTGATGTGTGAGGGTCTGAGAAAACGGAACGGCCAAAGTAGGTTCTACATGGTCATTTCGGAGAGCAAGCCTCCCAAGCAGGCCAAATGTAGCGCCTTATCAAAGTGATTAACCTCGTTGGTACGCCTGGCGTGGAGGGATCGCACCTGGCAAGTAACTATACGAAATTCGTCAACTTGAAAGAAGCTTGATAAATGAGCTCGTGTACCAGTCGTTGAAATACGCGGTCACGATTCGCTGCAAGGCTGCCGCTCAATGAATGTAACAGGAAGAGGTGCTTGAATGTACCTGTCGTCCATCATCTTCATCAGTCAAGTAAGATTCGACTTCTGCATCCAAGAACCAAGCAGGGAAATAGACAGGTTGAATGCGGATGGGTTGAATCGGCTGAAAGTTTCCACCTATATACTTTGCACCGAGCGACCCAATGAAGTCGCGGAAAAAGCAACCTGCAGAAGCAGCTACACCAACATGGCTGATAGCAGCTTCCTTTGAAAATGCGAATGGAATAGCTGAAACATGCCAGTCAGCAGGATGCAGCGGGTACGAGACGAATGCAGGTGACCTCTGACTTTTGGATGATATTGTGGTACAATTTGTGAATAGCTTCGCGGAGAAGGCGTGCGGTTAAAATCGCGAACAATAACCCCTGCTCGTCGTCGCAGCATTAGTGCTCCACAAAAAAACTCTTAGACCATGACAATATTTGCTTCGCAGAAAAGGAAAGTCAGTTATTTGACACGTGACCCTTCTCGATATACGTGTACTGTAAATTATCATCTTGCCGTCAAACTTCTGTCCCTCCCTTACCTGAAGGCCTCGGTATCCAATGCACTTTGCTTCATACGTAGCCATTCTATGGCTGCTTTTTGCTGTCATTGTTAGCGCAACCGATCTATACAAAGTTCTTGAGCGTCAGTCCAAGGCGTGTACCAACTGGTCTTGACTCGCGTTTAACTGATATACTCGGCATTCAGTGTCCAAACATGCATCGGAGCAGGATATCCGTAAAGCATACAAGCGTCTGAGCAAGCAGTATCATCCCGACAAAAATACGGATCCAGGGGCTGAGGAGAAGTTCGTTGATATCGCTCATGGTAAATCAAGTTGTACTCGTTTCCATAGAATGGCATTCTCATGATACTGCATTAGCATACGAAGTCCTTTCAGATTCCACGGTACGCGAAAATCTCAAGCCTTTCCTAAAATTTTGCTCAAAATTATCCAGAAACGCCAAATTTATGATAGGCATGGTGAAGTGAGTAGCATCGACTCATTATATATATTCAGTAGGATATGAACATACGCTTCGCATACAGGAAGGGTTAAAAGCACACGAAGGTGGACAACAACATCACGCTAATCCTTTCGATATATTTTCCAATGTTTTCGGTGGTGCTTGTGGGTTCATGCCTCCTTGTCACTACCTCTTTGCGCTGATAAGTATGTAGTCAATACACAGCAGCAGCCAGTACGCCGTGGACAAACTGTCATAATTGAATTCGAGGTTTCGCTTGCAGATATGTAAGCTCATCCCCGGATTTTTGCAATAGTCAACTGATTTACCGCGCAGGTATACGGGTGCCAATATTGACGTTCGTCTTGAACTGGTCCTTTACATTGTTACTCAATTGAATTGACGCTTCCCCCTTAATAGTTCACGATGAGGAAAAAAATACTTTGTGATCACTGTCGCGGCTCGGGCGCTGCTTCGGACCGTGACATTCATACTTGTTCAGGATGCGGTGGATCCGGCATGAAAACCTTCAAACAGCAAATATTCCCCGGTATGTTTGCACAGACACAGACAACATGCAACGATTGCGGTGGTCGTGGAAAGGTCATCAAGAAACAATGTCCACATTGTAAAGGCGAGAAGGTGGTCGAGCATACGCAACAGTATACTTTGGAGGTAAAACCAGGTACACCAGAAGGCTTTGATGTCGTATTTGATGGAGAGGGAGATGAGAGCCCAGACTGGGAGGCTGGTGACGTTGTTTTGAGAGTGCGAAGTAAGAAGGAGAAAGGTGCTTGGCAACGGAAGGAGAGCAGCTTGTACTGGCGGGAGACCATTGGCATTGACCAGGTAAGCACTGTTGATACTGCCGCCCCTGATAACTTATCGTGCCTACTTGAATTGCAGGCACTCCTCGGATTTCAACGCAATATCACGCATCTCGATGGTCATGTCATTGAGATAGATCGCCAAGGAGTGACCCAACCTGGTGAGCTGCTAGCGTTTATTGTCTAGCCTATGAGGGTGGTGTTCAACTTAATCATAGGTCATGTTCAAACTATAGAGGGCGAGGGGATGCCCTTGTATCAGGCAGACAGTTTTGGCGACCTCTTTATAGAGTACAATGTCGTATTACCTGTTGAACTGGACTCAGACATTCATCGAAGTAAGTGGTATTTCGTGGTATTGTTCATCATTTTGATTGCATATCGTAGAACTCGCCGAGACATTTTATGGACAAGGCCACCGCGATAGAGATGAGCTTTAGATATATTTTTTGTAATTTATTTCTGTCCGCGATTAGTTTATGTGAAAGTGTCCCATATTAAGTATTTTCCGGTGTTTCTTACCTGCCCTAAGGCAAGGTTGCATGTATAAGATAAGCTGAATCGTTTTTATTTTCTTTGGTTCCGGACCCCTTCGGCATGGACGAGGTTGGTCATGTCTTTTGCACACTAGTCCTCTCTAACTGAATGTTCCAGTGTTCCTGTGAAGCCGTTGTTTAGTGTTGCTTTTCCATGCTGCGAAAGTATCGAGCATTAGGAAAGAGCGATTGTTAGCCAGGATGTCTTTGGAAGACAGTCCAGGCAGAGCGGCCCCTTGTCTGCATCGTGGTAGGTCTAACCTTGTTGAAATTTTGGGCAAATTTCATGGATTTCGTAGTGGATTTTGGGCGTATGGTGGATGAAGAGTGTTTACTTCGTCTGCAGAACTTGTTGGCAGCCTTTTCAAGCTGGCCTTCCGTAAGCCAAGACCTCATAGAGTGTGATATATTGTTAACAATTTCTCAGCTAGTTATTGACATGTGCCTTGGCCTGCAGCCGTGATGATGTGCATGCTCGTACGCGGCGGGCATTGCTGCATCATAGTGTGGTGTAGATTCCGAGCGCGTGCTTGCTCATGGGTTTTTCCCATGGAGTTACCTTCAAATCAATTAACCCAGGACGAAAGTCTCTGATGGGCACAATCCTATCAGAGCCTACATGTTGCTTTGTCAAGTATAGCAGTATGTAGCAATGCATTTCACTGTAAAAATGTGTGCGGAAAGTGAGATTGTCCAAGTGCTAGCACAACCGTGTTAACCTGCCCCCAACAACCTTGCATAAATCGATCGTTAACTGGTGAATATATATAATTATCCGCCCATCATCCCAGAAGGACTGCACAAATCGTGCGAGAAAGCTTGTATAATATTTAGTGACTGAATCCATGTCTCATGCCTGAACGGAGATGATAAGATGGCGAAGCGTGAAAAAGATCATAAACACGCACTAGATAATTGTACGACTTGCGATCTTCACAGCGTTCAAGATACTCTCGCTGTGTCAAATGTAGATTAGATCATGCACGGTAAATGAGCATTGTTACCCACATCAATTAATCCTTCAATTCGTTTCTTGATATTCTGAGGGTTGGGCTGGAATCGAGAGGCAAGTTGTCGAGTGACTTCATTGATGAGGTCGTTATGAGTCAAGTGCTTCCTGTCTTTCATGATGCGGACGATGCACGCCTACGAAACGGTGGACGTCAGAGTTCATGAGATGTGATAGGACCGATTGTAAGCATCACCTCGATTTGATGATGCCTTTCCTCTTCTATACGATCGCGAGTTTCTCTCCGTTCCTTAGTGGTTTCAACCTTGGCGGACACCGTACTGATCTTAATCTTTTGCATCGCACATGTGAAATCATTGTTAAACGAAAATGAGTCCGATGGATTAACATCTCGTCCGGGGGGATGTTTCCTTAGAATCTTGAATTTTGCACATGCTAGGGATTGCAAGTGCCGTTGAAGCTCAGTGTCTGGGATTGAAGTAGCAGTTTTCAGTTCCTGATCAAAAGCGTCAGAAAGATCAAAACATCTTAAGCAAGCGAGAACCCGCACCTCGTATGTAAGGAACTCATCGTTAGTCAAATTCTCAAAAAGCAGCAAGATCACGAGTGCAAATGTCGATACATTAACATCGTGCTTCCTGGCCTTGAACTGAACACGAACATCAGCGTTCCCGAGTGAGGGTTGCCACGCGAGGCGTCGCCCTGAGTGGCGGGAAAAATAGAAATGCTCGAATGACTTGCAAGCCCTGATTAGAACTTCAGGGAAAATACAAGATGCACTAGAATGCGACATGGGCCAGAAAGTCGACGTCATCACGGTTACGGAGATATCCACTTCAGGTGCCTAGAAGTTCATTGAATAAATGCAGCAAGACAAAATCCCCGCGCCTACCGAAACGCCTTCAAGGTACTTGCGGTAGGCTTGCATGGTATCAGCAGATATCTTCATATCATGGAACATGCCCTCCAGCTTTTGAGTGAATTGGTACCCGCACTCAACTTTGAGCTTTGCAAGCATGCCTCTTTCAGCATCATCAGAGACCGACCTGCCAAGTAGTAATCGTTTGGCAAGATGATTCTTGTAGTATCGCTCGAAAGCGTCCTTCTCTGTTATGTACCGGAAAACCGTGATAGTCTTGTCCAAGACAGCATCGACCTCCATATCAGTTTTCTGGAATAGAATCAATGAGTGCGTGAATTGTGGGAATTGGGTTACTGACGCCTTTGAGACCCTTCTTGAGGTTTTCATCGATGAAGAGCGATATGTACTCCGGTGCCTTCTCATTCAGGTTGATGAAGTCTTCGAATGCCTTGTGACCTACATTAGGATATACAGGAAATACAAAACAGAACGCTGACCTCATTTAAAGAGCTTTCCACTTCTCGATTACTATCAAATGCCTTAGTCCAAATGCAGTCGAACTTATCCTTCAGATCAAGCACAGTCTGTACCCATTTCAGGGCCAGTGGCAATGTCGGAGGACCCGTGGCAGCGCGACCTTGACCCTTGTCTTTTCCTTTCGCAATTTCAGTGTCGTTAAGGTCTACGTCGTCCATGTCTTGGCCAGTGTCAATACCTGCGGAAGCAAGATTGATCTCTCTTCCTCTCCGTAAGATTGAATCCTTGAACGACCTTCTTAGGGTAGGCATTCCACTAGGAACCATGAGAAATAGACGGTACAGGCGGTTGATGTCGTCAAATTTATCGAGTTCTACCATGACATCGAGGCCAGAATTGGGCATACCGATAACCGTCGACAGATTGTGTGTTAATAGATGGCGCTCGAGAATCTTTCGGAGAGGATCACCAGTTTGGGATAAGAGATAATGATGTGTTCGGGCTTGTTCTGAATCAAGACGTGCCTCGACCTGTACATCATAAGGGTAACCTTGTTCTTAGAGTAAAAAGAACACATACTCTTCGCAGATACTCTGGTGCATCACAAGTATCCAGAAGTCGTTTTCCTTCAGCGGAATAGAATACTTCGCTGGCTCTAAGCACGGCCGGCTCGAGATCCCGCTTGTAGACAGTTTTGGCGTCATGATCGACGCTCAGCTGCAGAAGGACATCGACGCACTCCTTCACCACAGAGCGGCTGATGACATATCCGTCACGTTCAATTTGGATTAAGCTAAGGACTGCGGAGGTGACATGATCTTGTATTGGGGGTCGTATGATGTGTTTCAAGAAGAGATCTAGGCCAGCATCCCAGATTTCTGGGACATCATTAGCTTTCGTATAGACGCGATCCTATGGATGCATTCGCGTGAGTAAGCAGTGGGTATAGCGGTGGAATGCTCACCATGTACTTGAGAATATCCCGAAGCTTCGACATATTGCCAGTATGATCATCCCATACACGTCTCAGAGCTTTCAGTAACGACTCTCCCTCTTGACTCTGTTGCACGGGATCCTTGCTGCTGCCACTAGGGAAAGCAGGAATGATTTCGCTTTGTGCTAACCTGTCGATATTCTCCGCCACTAGCTGACACACTCCCTTATACAATATGCCTCCATTCTTATACAGCACCATATTGTAGGCGTAGCGATAGTTCTCCTCGAATGAAAGATTTGATGCATTCTGGTTATGGATTTCACGGATATTCGTCGAGAGGCGGGACCAAGTTTCATCCAATGATACTTCTGATTCATGCTAAGACCACTTATCAATTACGAGCAGACTTCGTTTCACAGATCGCTTACCTTGCGGGGCGGTTTCTATCAAAAGGATTCATTGTCAGGAATGAATGCTGGCGAAATGTAACACGCACGATTTTTGGCTTCACCGTGCGGCGTGCTATCAATCAATCAGCTCAGTAAATTCCCTGCATTCAAAGGTTCATAACCCACTAGAAGCCATCGTTCGCGCAATAGTTCAGCAGTAATTCAATGTAGGCTCCCCTTGAGGCAGACCATAGAAGGAGGATCAACTATTTGTTCCTTCTTGGATGGTACTTCGGGTCTGACTTCCATTTCAGTAATATTTGCCTCTATTGAAATCAGAAGCTCTCGCCAAACATCTCACAGGCATTGCAACTGCGAACACAAAAAGATGATATTCATTGGCTACATAAGATGTTCATTCATTCTTGCAATAAATGCAGATGCAATTACTGAAACAAATGAACAAGAAATCCCGACATGCTAGGAGGAAGCCTGCGATCGAGATGAACGAACGAAATCAGCAAAGTACTTCCGAAATGCCTTGTTATCAAGGTCTCGAAGTTTGCCCGTGAACTCCATGGCGGTATCTGGTGGCCAGCCTTGTGAGGGAAGGAAGGCAGACAAAAAGAAATCCTGTGCTTCTTGTCCTCTAGTTTTGCAAACTATCTGGAGGAAGTTGCCGATTTCCAATAGAACCTAATTCGGATGTTAGATCTAAAATGAGCGGCAAATGCTACACTGGTACATACAACCATCATCTGTCCATCCTTAATATTAAACTGGGGTGATGAAAGCACCACGAAGGCTGTGGGAACGAGACGCTCGTAGACGAATCGCTCAAAGCCGGGTACACCCTGGGCTTGGCCGTCAGCTGCTGTAGCTGGTCGGCACCAGACCTGAACACAGCGACTAAGGAATGCGAAAGCAGATTTCTGGCTACTCGAGTCCGAAATATCTTCCGCCAATCGACTCATGCTGATCAACAGAGGTTCAAAAGTGGCCTTGTTTCCTGCACAAATTTGAGACCAGCCCACAGCAGTCATTCGAAAACTTACGGTCAGAGATAAAAATGTCATGAAGATCGGAGGACATGACGTTGGTCAACAATGTCAGATAGGCACGCTTAGTTTCCGCGTGTTCGACACTATCGTCAGTACCTGTAACGGGCTGATTGAGAAGCTGGGTGATGTGAGCGCTTAGAGGACCAATGAGCTCGTCCAGAACATTGAAAAGCTCGCTCTGTTGACACATTTTCAGGTATGAACGTACAAGTAAGCGCAATCCTCACCTGAAGCTTGTGAATCAGCAACCCAATGAAGTTCATGAAGTCGACGAGTTCAGAGGGTTCAAACTGTGCGAGAAGGTTGGCCATCAAAGGTGGGATCAAGTGAGTAACACTGGATCCTGTCGTAGCAATAATTCGCGCAAACGCATGTCTTGTCTGCAGATGATTAGCATGGGATGTGTCAAGAACAAAATGCCATCTTACTGCATCGCGGATGTATTTGAAAACGTTCATGGCCTCCAGACATGATAGAATAGCCTGCGCAACTTGCTGAAACACATCTAATGATGGAAGACGATATCCTTCTGGCACCGGAGAAGGATAATCAGGAAATCCTTTCGCAACATTGCCGAGCGCCATGATACTGTGATGAATGCGAAGGATTGGAATGGGATCTTTTCCCCCTTTTGCCGCTGTCAAATTAGAAGAAAGCTCATCTAGCAGAGGTGTCACGATCGAGAGTAACATGCTCGCTTGCTGATCAGGAGATTTTGACACCAAGGATATGAGTGTGCCCAAAGTCTCAAACAGATAGAGCTGCGAGTCGAATAATCCAGGATTTTTCATCGCCTCCGCTAAGAGATCATCATCGGGACTATCAAGAGTCGGCAGATCTACTTGAATAATCAGCAGGTCTCTGATACCCTGCACAAGATTGACTGCGAGTTCCTCGGAAATATCGTTCTTGCTTTCTTTGATGAATCGGTGGAAAAGATAATATGTCCGCGATCGAACTGTGCTGTCCGGGTTGTGGAGTCCTCTAAACCATGTATATGAGTAGTGTAACACTGTCGCATGTCGCTTCGTGCCTACCGAGCATCAACGATGGCCTCGAGTGTCGGCATAATGCACTCTTTGCGGATCTTGAAAAAATCTCCATAACGGGCCACGGTTTCGAAGAATTGCATAGCAACTAAGCGGCGAGGGAATGCAGATATACCACTTTGCACCAGAGCCAGTAACATCTCCCCATGAGGGGTCAACGGATATTCAGAATAATCGACTTCACGACGTTTCTCTTTTGGCACGAGAGGAGCGACGCAGAAGGCCGCACGGCCCTTTCCTCCAGCTGTGAAATTGAGTCATGAGATGAGGCTTGAGTAGTCACAGTAAGATATCCCGTACTTTTCACAATCTCACCGAAGATGTACACGAGATAAACTGCTAGTTCAGCGTCACTCCAATTAAGTGTCATCCCGTTGCGATAGGCGGACAAGGTGTGCAAAGACATTGTCCTGACCGCATTAGTGACAAGGTCTTGGTCAATTGTGAACACGGCATCCATCGATAATTTGAGATCCTGCAAGAAGGTCAATGGGCCAGAAGCGAAAAGCGACAACAAAGCAACCTTGCGGAGAGTTTCAAATGCACTGAAATCATCGTCATCCAAGTCGCTAGGATCTTCTTCGTCATCCCATTTCATCTTCTGCATAATGACTTGGAGCAAAGACATGAGGAATGATCGTTTCGATTCTTCAAGCGGATCCGTGGATACTTTCCGGGAGCGCTTGTACTGAAATAACAATCAGTCTTGCAGCAGGGTTCTTTAGAGTAAAAATGGACTCACACTTGCAAGGATGGTCTGCAGCAAGGGAAATACTGTCGAGCACGTGTCGTCATATTTATCTGACATAAATCGCAACATGACAGGTAGAATCTGCTCCAACAGACGCGTGGCATCTGCCGCAACCTCAGGTTTTTCGCATTCCTGTGTAAGATCATTAGCCCGCCGAAGTACCAAAAGCTCCGCATAAAACTCATCACCTCGGTCAACTTTGACAGTTCAAGACCCAAGACATTCAGTAGGCGGCCAAGGGCCTCTCGGTAAGACTCTTCTCCTTCATCTTCATTGGATCCTCGTGCAACTTGTTCTGCACGTGTTTTTGATTCGAGCGCGTCAATGACTTGACCGAGGGCCAATACCTTGACAAGTTGCAGCTTGTCTTCCGGTTCCTTGAGACCTTTTGCTATAATGCGTAGCAAGGCGGTTGATGTTGCAAGCCGAATAGCCAGATTGGGGTCAGGGAGCAGTGAAAACAAGAGAGGTATAGTTGTAGGTGTGATAGTTAAATTGATATCAATCCACCCTTTCAGTATCGTCAGCACAATTTTTGCTGGTCGCAACTGATCACATACCCGCGTACGAACCAAACGTCCTGATGCCCCAATCGACTATCTCTAGAGCCTCGGAAAGCTCGGGCGAAGATGTTGTCGTTTTCCTGAGTAATGCCAATCGCTCCGTCCCATCAACAATGATCGTCAACACTGCTTCATTGATCAATGAAGCATCTCGCTCTCGGACAGCATCTCTGACGCGAGAATCTCGTGTATGCCGAACAGGGTTGAAGGCCCTCGCAGACTTGATTGTTTGATCTGCGACTTCACCGGAGATCTCTGATATAAGGTGGAAAAGGAGAAGTGAGACATGGCGATTGAACTGTGGCTGGGATGGAGACTCGGGGAGCCGAATGAGCGAGAAAAGATCGGTGAAGAATGTTGGCCACTGGTCGACGTATGTACATAAGAAGAATAATGTGAGTGTGTGCGAGAACTTGTTGCGAAGATCTGTAGGTCATTGTGAATGTTTCTGAAAGGATCAAGGTATGACGAGCTCATACATGATGCATTAGATTCAGCCGAGCCATAAACATATTCAGATTGTACATAAGATATCAGGGATTGTTGCAGGGTACGAAATGTGTCTTCATCAAGAGGTTCGAACCTGTAAGACGAGCGATAGATCAGAGTCATTACAACTTCATTATATGAAAATAAAGGCGGTTTGTCATGTTTAATATTCTCAACCTGCAAATGAAACCAAAATCGCTTACCGATTGTCAAAGAACTCATCTAGCAAACGTAAAGAATAGAACCTGACTGATTCGGGGTATTTATTACCCTCCGAGGTCACTCCCGTAAACGCTGTCAAGGCCAGTCGCCACGTTTCGTTCGTATTTTGGCGGAGGTTGGATAGGTACTCAAAGGCCTGCTGGTGGAGATGACTCTGCGAGGGTTCAGACGCAATGCAAATTGCCTCTACATAATGAGGAATTTCTTCCTCCATTGCTATAGCTGAATCGTCTGCCAGACACGGCACGTCCCCGGGTGCTCGCGGTCGGTTGTTTTGGAACACAAGGAGATTCGATAAAAGCCAGAGATTTTGGAAGATGAGTGGGGTTCGTAACAAATTGTCAAAACAAACGTCACAAGCCGTGTCAATGCTAGTCACTTGGTGGGGTGACTCTACTAGTCGCTGATCACGATTGCAGTGGCAGTGTAAATTTATGACTTTCAACGCACCACGTGGCTTACGTATAAGCGAGCTTCTCGTCATCTGTACAGGGGTTTTAAAATTTAAGTACACTATTTTGACGGTATAGACACACAGAAAAGAGTGGGAGACGTTTTGGAATAATACATAGGTATTGTAGTGTTATATTCTCATCTCCTCTTCCAAAATCATAAGTTTTTATTGGTGAATAGAATGTGGTCTTGTGATCCGAAAAATTGACCAGTTTTCGGGGCAGCACGATGCTACAGAATGCTGAAGGTGACGCGCCGCACCCTCAATGCGAGCTCAGAAACTCTTTGATCAATTCACAACTCAGGTTGGTCATATAGTCCATGCGTGGTAGTTGTTTTTTTTTACCCGGTTGCGTTAATGTCTCTTGTGTAGTAATCTGGAGATTACTTGTCCGCAGACTGGAACACTAGGTCGAGACTGCCATCAACACCCTCTAACTGATAAGGGAATGAGTGGTGCAAATAAGATCGCGAACGAAATCTTCACACATGATTCGATTCTTTACTGACAACTACTCAGTACCACACTTCACATTATAAGTACAGGAACAGTGATACATTACAGCCTCTTCACTACGCAGCCGAATTCCCTAACTTCTCCAGCAAGACAAGTTCAGCCTTTAGCTTTTTCAGTTCCGTTACAGCAGCATCTATGACATCCTTTGGCTCCTTATTCTCCTTCAGCCCACGAACAACCTGTCCATGCTCCAAAATCTTTGCTTCCAAAGCGATAGCTTCAGGCGATTTCGGCCCACTGACCGCCACACCATTCGGCGCAGCGTTAACAGCGCCCGCTTTCTTTGCTTTGCGCTTCGACGTAGGTGCCTCCTCCTCCTTCTTAGTCGACTCATCGCCACCAAAGCGCGCCTTCCACACCTGTTCCATCTTCTCGTCAATGTTCTTGAACAGGTGATCAGGCTGGCCTATCTTGTGGCCCGCAAGGATATCCGTCGAGAGCACCTCAGGAACCACGCGCGCCGGCGCGTTCAGCTGCAGCAGGAGCGCATCCGAAGTGGCGGGCATGAAAGGATATATGAGGGCTGAAAGAACGTATATCAGGTTGACGGCGCGCGATACGACTTGCGCGCATCGCTGTGGGTGCTCTGTCATCAAGGCCTTGTTTAGGCCCGAGGCTTGCAGGTAACCATTACCCCGGCTTGAGATGAGCATGACAGTTTGAAGACCGAGTCGTATTTTTACGCTCTCCATCGCATCGATATAGTCCTTGAGGAGCGCGTTGACATCGGTGATGAACTCGGCGTCAAGGGGGTCATTGGGAGACAGTGGGCCGGGAGTATCGCCGCTTTCTGGAAGGACGCTGTCGTATTGGGCGGAGAGGAACTTGAGTGCACGATTGACGAAGTTACCAAAGCTGTAGAACGTGCAATCAGTGTCAGTTCGACATGTTCATTTTAACGATTACTTTTTGAGAAGGACATTATTGTTGGCGGAAATCTATGAAATAGCAAAAGGAATCAAGAAGGAGCTAGTGATAGGACGCAGATCAACTTACACAATCCGCCCATGAGAACATGGCATCAGCGGTTTCCGGACGAGTCGAGAGCAGATAATACCGCCATACGGAAGCGGGAATCCCGGTCTCCTTAGCAGCAGGCCCAAACACACCGCGATTTTTGCTCTTGGAGAACTTTCCGCCCTCGTAATTAAGGTATTCTGTATGCCGACTGGTCAGAAAAGATACTCGGTCTGAAATTTCATGCTCGCCTGTAGTCGAGAGATGGTGTAGTGTTGTCCAATTGCTGCCATCCGCGAGCAGCATAGCGGGAAAGTATATAGTGTGGAAATATACGTTATCTTTACCCATAAATTGGTATAGTCGAACATTATCTGGGTTGAGCCACCATTGTTTCCATTCCGGGGTATATTCTCCGGTGATACTGACGTAGCCAATGACTGCGTCGAACTGCAGGGAAAGCGTTATGAAACGGTGTAGCACAAAAGTATCGTCAACTAACCCAAACATCTGTCGAGACCCATCAATATACCGGAGAAATTTAGGGAAACTAGTCACTTACACAAAACTTTTCCACCCATCTCTTTGTCATCCTCCCGGCCAAGAGGTGGGATAGGAACGCCCCAGGCAAGATCTCGCGTCACTGGAGTAGGTTTAAGTCCGCTTTTCATACGTGCGTCTACGATCTCGCCATCAGCATTGATTGTGGCATTGGGTGACCATTTTCCTTTCTTCCATGACTTCTTAATCCATTCTTCTAACGCTGGTTGGGCAGCATCTAGCTTGAAATACATATGTGAAGAAGACTGAGCAACGACATTGTGAGTTTTATCGATCAAGCATCGAGGCTCAATTAGGTCGATAGCATCTAGCGTGCGACTGCATCCATCACATTGATCGCCGCGAGCGTCCTGAGACAGATAGTGAGAATGTGCGTTATTATTAGTTGTCTGACGTACGATATAGCTGCAATGAGGACATATGCCCTCTACGTAGCGATCAGCCAAAAACCTGAGGCGAATGTTGGCACTATTTTATTAGCCTTTGGTAAACACTCACTTTTTGCAACCTTCGCAATATGTCTGATCTTTGATCTGTTTTTCTAAATATCCGTGTTGGCCAAGATTGAGGTAAATTGATTGACATATCCTGTGTTTCGGTGTTAATGAGTGGTAACAAAACTATATTTGTTACACTGACTCGGTATGCTTGGCGGTTGATGTGCGGCCAAAGAGATCGAAACTAAGGAAGTTCGGTAGAGAACAACTATACTTGTGGAGGGTACGTACCCAATATTAAACCATTGATATGTCTCTTTATGCAAGGCATAGTACTTGTCGCATAGCTCTCTGGGAGTCATACCCTCCTTGAGAGCCGCAGTCTCTGTAGCAGTTCCGTATTCATCAGTTCCACAAATGTAAAGAGTGCGTCTATTCCGTGTCCCTGTAAAAATGTTGAGATGATATATGGCTGTGCGAGACTATCACTGACGGTTGTATCTATCAAGCAAGGATGTTGTGAGTATGCATCACAAAACACCAGTAAGTGGGGATATTCACCGGCTGAAGACGTCTGCGCTCAGAGTGCTTCCTATGATATTTCCTGACGATCATTGTCGTCAGACTTATGATATGATAGTATATCAGACGACGCACCAAGATGAGGCACATTATTACAATAAGGCAAAGCGGACGTGATAAGGATGTTTGTTTCCCCATCCTTTGGAAGTCTGCGCCAACAATAATATAAATGCTATATTGGAAGCTATGGTCTGATAAACTTACATAGCCCCTTGCCCAGGATCAGGAATAGATCGCAGGACATCGTCCGTCACTCTGATTTTCTGAGTCATAACTCCGAGTCGTTCTGGTGCGTGTCAAAGCAAGGTGAGAGAGAGGAATAGCCGAGAACTTGAGATCTGAAACTTGATAGTGACTCGTCCCTTACCCAATCCTTACTATCTTTGGAAATTAGCCTAGTAGACCCAAAATAGCTTTCACGAGTCACGACACTGTTTGCCCAGCGTTTCAACTGAGACTATACTGTCACGCAGATTGTGTTGTGCTGAGATCAGAAAATGTGCGCTTCACACCCTACATTTGAGAAGATCGTCAAAACCAAGATTTTGAGTGGGTGAATTTCAACTGATTGGAACAGCACGAGGGAGCCTCCAACATACACCATCTTACATTAGGGACATCATGTTTCATGTTCCATGAATTACAACTCTGCGAGTCTCGAAGTGAAACTTCCTCGTACTGAAGCCAATTGTGTAATTGTGAATTCTATCAACTAGAATTCGATGGAATCACGGAATTTTTATTGAAAGGTGATCGTAGCATGACTGAAAATGATGGCTCACGATCGCCGTCCGCAAGTTTAGCTCGCCTTGAAAGTTGGCAACCACTTCCGCCTGCCAGTATTTCCAAAATCGAGGGCATCCGGGGAAGGAACGACTTCGTTTATGGCTAGCTGGGAGACTAGGGCGCCCACAATTACACGACAACAATCCCCTAGCAGCAAGTCAGCGGATCCTATAGTATGTGTACTATGCGACAAACCACGACACGTCTACGTGTTTGGCCACGCATGTTCAACGTGCTTAATACGTTGCGTATAATTCACCTGTGAGCCGAAGACAGAATAATGATGTTCTCTACGGTCTAGTCAGACATGAGAAAATTGTCATCAGTACGTCCTTGACAGTTTTCAGCAGAACCGTGATGGGGTGCTCGAAGGTTTCTGCCTCCAAGGAGTATCAGAGAGAGGATTTTCGGATTTTCAATGCTGCATAGCCTCCATGATGTATGTAAGACTACTTGGTAATTCAAAGACCGCAGCATGCTGCGTGAGAGTCGCCTGCCTACTTCACCTAAATTGGACCAATCAAGCGTGCAAGTGGCAATAAAAAGCCCTCCACCCCTTTCAATTGAACGATCACCATGGATCCTTTACAACCCAAACACTCGCCTGCCCATACACATGAACCCATTGACAATTCAACACTTTCTGAAGTAGAAAGCCTATCTGACTCTGAGTGGCTCGATATTGCCAGTGGCCGTGAGTCCGATAGTGACTCGATCTATTCGTCCAGGGGGACAGATCAAGGACGCACGTCGTCACGTTCACGGTCAAGACGCTCGTCATTTAGCTACGGAAGTTCCAGAGACGGAGACGTCGATGCCTGGGAGGGCTTAATCGATGACAGCGCCGACGAGGTGGTAGTACCCGATACCGTCCACCTGTCCGGCTCTCCGCTCGCCTTCAACCGAAACCAGTTTACTGCTCCAACTGACGAAGATGTCGGTGATTTTACAGAAGAGCAGCGTGTTAAAGAGGGTTTAGATCAGAGTATGATTAGTACTCTGAGCTCCTCTCGCTCAAGCTCGGTTCACGCATCCACTGTGATCACTTCGCCGCGCGATTTGCGCTTGTCCTTCCCGGATCCCATTTTCAGCTCCCGTGAAGAGCTCTCCAGCACTTCATGCGAGAACATATTATCGCCGTCCTGTGGTGCCATGTTCCCTGGCCCGGACCCCGATGTCACCGTACATATCACGGACCCGGGAGGACCGGACCTGTCTCACGCACCCGGGAGCTCAGCCCCCATAACCATTGATGATGCACTATCCGCCTTACTCGACTCTGACCTTATTGTTTCACTTTATGGGTTTCATTATCCGCATAAATGGTCGTTTGTGTCCACACTTTTCGAGAAGGCCGTTCGTGGTGCTCATCTCACCATTGCCACACCTCTCGAGAAGATGGACGGTCCTGTCCGACATCTCCGCATTGAGGGTAGAACGGACAGGAGCCTGTTCTATCCTCGCATCATCACAGTGATTGACCGAGGTGACAGGGAAGATGTAGGTCTGATTCACTTCTTCACCGGAAGATTAATTGCAACGCCCTGCAGCCATTAGCCGATTTTTCCACAGGTCACCCAAGTCTGGCTATCGTCTTCCTTCCATTTTCATCTTTGCAGCTCCCTGAGCATACAGCGTATCTTCCTGTCCTTGTTCCTGCCCCCTGCGCCATAGACAGTTTCCAGTCTGAGGATGCGATTCGCAATTCTGCACAAGAGGCGTGGGACCTCCTTAATGTCTCTAGTGACAGGGTCCTTCGGCTTAGCGATAGTCCTTCATGCGTTGTGAATGCTGATGCGATTGAAAGCGTTCCTCCATATCGTGCATATCGTGCCTTTAATCGCATCTTCTCTCATGGTAAGAAGAAATCAGTCAAGCTGTCAATCAACTCGCCACATGCTTTCACCATGTAAGTCCTGCTGTCATTGGCCACTGATATCACTCAACATTTCTGTTTCTCAAATCCAAGACTTACCATGGTGTCGCTTGTGCTTGGCGTTATGGTAGGATCCACATTTCGAGGTACTGCACCTACAGTTACCCCCACCCCTGTCGCCACTGCCATGGCATCGGCCGCTTCAACGCCATTTCTTTGGGCACTCTTCCACCCTGTCATTAATCGCTCGCACGAATCAATCTCAGCAAAGACCGAGTCAACAGCGATATCGATCCACTCTTCTCTGAAAGACTTCGCCCTGTCAGTATTCAACCCAGACCCTACATCAGTTTCTATCTCCCAGGAGACCTCTACATCAGGGTTCCACAGCATGTCTTCCTTTTCGGAGAAGTTGAAGTTTTCCAAGGACGTCATCCTTCGTCCGACTTCTTCCCTTATGTCTCTTGGAGGAAGTACCAATTCACTATCCGTCGTTCCTAGTATGACATCCTCAAAGCCTGATGTGACAGAGGCAGTGCCTACTCCGTCTTCGTCTGCACTCACGTCATCTACTCTTGGCCTGGGCTTCCTGCAGGACTATCTTCCCAAATTTGTGGATACGCATGCGCCTGATGTCCTTGCTGCTGTCAATGCTGACATGCAAGATATCATCGATGCTCTCGATTCGCTCGTCCAAGCCATTTCTCGACAAGCTCAAGTCATGATTGCCCAAACTAATGCGCTGATCCAGTACTCGGCAGTGCAATTTGAGCAAAGAGCTCCGGAACTCGAGGCTATCATGGATGCTTTTAATGCCCGTAATGAGCATGCGCAGCGTCGTGCAAAGGAGCTCAAGGATAACGGGGCGAAATGGCTTCATGAAGCTGGGGAGGCTCTCATGAACCGTGCCTCGCGTGCCCGAGGGAAAGCCAAGGAGATCACGGAAGACATGGAGCAGATCTGGGCTGAGTCGAGGGAGAAATGGGAGATGTCCAAGATGCGTAGCGCACAGAGGCGCTCGGGGAGGGGGGTGAGGAGGGGTTGTAAGAAGGCGAAGAAGTGTGGTGCTCGTTCAAAGAAGTGCACTGGCGGGTGGTTAACACATGCTCACTACTATTGAAAGCATGATATGTTGCTGATTTCATTTACTCTATGGTATGTTGTATGACATGTACATTATGTATGAAGATTGAATATTGATGTATGAATTGAATAACGACTGGTCGTATTGGTTCATTGCATTGACATCTCTAAGCCAAAAGATGAACGACCAAGAAATCGGTCGTAGAAGGTTCTGCAGCTCAAGATCCTGGTTACTCCTATCATGGAACCCGTAGTCGTGCAGCTGTGTAACATGGCAACCTTCGGAGACTAACAGAGCCCCTCCGGAGCACAACCGAATTATGTGACTCAATATTTATCACGTGACATGATTTCATTCGCATATGGAACCCTTGGCGTTGTGCGGCAGGGTAAGACTTACTGTTATTATCTTCGAACTCGACTTTTTTGGTTTCTCTATAGCTACTCATCAATCTCTTGTAGCTTCTTGACACTCAATCAACCACTCAACCTGTCCGGCAATTATGCAAAATCATAATCTACCACCACGCGGCTATCCATATGTCACGATCCCCCCTGGAGCGCGTCCTCTACCCGACCCTAGCCCACTGCAGACATACCCACACGAATTTGACCATCAATCCGCAACTGGAGAACTCTTGAATCCATGGGATCACACACCTACAACCGGATATCCGAATGGCAGACCAGGTGAACTTCGATCACGCCCTCGCACTCAGAGTGCATACGAGCCCGTACCACCCACTTTCTCTTTTCCTGAACCGGAGATACATCGATTTGCTTCTCAAAGAACGACCCTTCACCCGCACTCACCTCGCCACCGTCCCTGCAAGTCCGATGATGGTCATGGTTCTCCGAGTCTACCTTCGAGCAGAGACCATATGGCTAGCGTTCCCTTTAGTCCACTAACACCCGACTCTGCTTTATCCGTGCAGTACCCTCCTGAGGAAGATGTACGTGTGTGAAACATAAATTCGACAATGACGTATGCTGATGACCTTCGTCAGTGGGAAGTACCAGTAAATCAGCTGACTCGGGAACTGTCTAATGTCTCGTGAGTATCATGATGCCTTGTTTAATGCGATAGTCATTGAAAAGACACAGCCTTTATTCTGAGGAGGGATTAAGACGATTTCAAGCCGGTCAATTAGCAGAGAAGGATGAAGAATGGCATCGGCTAGTTCCTCCTGAAGCTCAGGAAGCACTTGGAAAAAAGGAAGTCGAGCGGCAATCAGTGCTGTTCGAGCTGTTCAAGTCGGAAAGGGACTATGTAGAAGATCTCAAACTTGTCGCAGAGGTGATATCCACCGCTATACCATCAGATTCAGCTAACATTTTCCCCCGCAGGTTTTCATCGAGCCTTTACTATTCGCCAAGCCCCCTGTCATTGCTCCCGACAAGTTACATCCCTTTGTTCATGAAGTATTTTGGAATTTGGGTGATATCTCTGTGCACCACGAGCGCATGCTGGCTGCACTCTTTGAACGCCAATTGGATCAGCATCCGCTGGTACAGAGCGTGACTGACATTGTACTTGAAAGTGAGCCAACCAAAAAAATAGTCAACAGCTCACGTTCAACATCTTTTAGCATGCTTTCAGTTCCAATCAGATTACGAGTCCTACATCAAACACTATCCAATCGCAGAAGAGCGGCATCGAACTGAAGTCACTCGCAATAAAAGCTATCAAGCTTTCATGCAAAAGTGTTCTCAAGATCCTCGGGTGCGCAAGCGCGACATGATCACCTTCCTTTCCAGACCAGTGACTCGCCTCCCACGCCTTCATTTGATTCTTGAACACATTCAGAAGATCACAGAACCAGGCCATCCAGATCTTGAAGACCTGCCACTTCTCCTAAACATTTTGAGCGAATTCCTGAAGAGCACGCAACCTGGTATTGCAGCTGCAGAGAACAGAGTAAAATACTGGAATGTCTGTGAAAGTCTGACGATGCCCAAGGGACAAATAATGGTGCGTTCTGTGAGCGTCATTTCGTTCTTTGGCTGATCTAGTGCAGGATTTGGATTGGTATAACGAAAGTCGGTCATTGGTGTACTCTGGCCCTGTAGCCCGAAGGTCCAAGTCTGAAATGGATTGGCACCCGTGGACTGATCTATTCGTTGTCTTACTCGACAATTATTGTAAGTTTTGTGTTCATCTCTTGCTCAACTTAAAGTCACCGATTCGTCAGTGTTGCTCACTAAAGAGGAGAGAAGAACAGGGGGGATCCTCAAGCGCTACGTTGCGTCTAGAGTAAAACCATTTAATTTCTTTTCGGTGATTTCATTCAAATTTATTTTTTACAGCCAATACCCTTAGAATATCTCAAGCTAGGAAGTTTCGAAGGACAGCCAGAAAGTAGGAAGGAACGGTCTGAAGAAGGAGGGCTCTTGGACAACCTGCGCGCACAATACAAACCCATCTATCCGTTCACGATTTATCACTCTGCGGATAAATTGGAGCGGCGGTATACTTTGTACGCGCCGACCGAATCTGCGAGAGAAAAGTGGCGGAACGCTCTTGTCGAGGCCAAGACAATAGATGATGTGCGCCGAGATGCAAATAAGGTGTGTACATCGACATCTGTATGTCGGTGCGCTTTTATTCAACTAATTAGTGGTTTGCACCGCAACTCGTTGACGATGGCTCTTTCCGATCACCAGGAGCTTTCACCCCCCGCGGCTTTGGATCTAAAGCATCAGGGAGGATCGTTAACGCTGTGTCCTTTAGTACGTAGCACAATACCGCTTTCCCCATCCAAAATCGCTCATGATTGACAATATGTTCAGCTGCTGCCGGCGGGAAGAGGCTCATGGCGGTCGGCTCCGCCGCTGGAATCTATGTTGGCTCAAGGGGTGATTTCAGTATGAGATATTCACACACTAATTTACTACATCGCTGATGTTCACCTTCAGACTTCCGCAAGATCTTATCGTACGGCAATCCTTCATCTATCATAGTTTTACAAGATTTCAATAAGTTCATCGTACACCACGAGAGCTATCTGCTCTCCTATTCCTTGGATATTCTCGCCAGAGTCACGATGTACCAGGCCCCTGCAAGTAGCTTAGATGCTTCAATGGAGAAGATCGCAGGGGAAGATGGGACCGTCCTATTTTGTAGTGCAGGGCGAATAAAACAACGAATGATAAGTAAGTTTTGACCTAAGTCATACGGCACTTTGACTCACCTCTCACTAGTTGTTTATGCTCTCAAATCATTCTTTCAAATCACAGTGCATGTATTAGAGGCCTGCAACCTTTCTGAGCTTCGACGAACTCCATCACGAGGATCCCAGGGTACCATATTGTCGTTTAGACCGTTTGGCGAAGTGAGTGGATGTGACCATTTTCTCTTCGTATACTCATATCATGAACCAGCCATTGTATGTACCAAAGGATGCCTACTCCGTTATACCACTAGCCAAGACAGTTGCTATAAGTACAGAGAAGGGCGTCGTCATCGCCGATCCGACCAAGTATGTTGCTCATCACCCGCCTTCTATACTCTAATAACGTAGTATTGCAGCACAACTAGGCAAATGATCCAGGTCGTCCCGAATTTCAGCGCAGCAACCTCCGATACAGACATGGCAGACCTGAAGACTCGCTGCGAGGATGCTAAGCCCCTGGGCTTAATTCGGATCGAATCAGGCGAAATATTGGTTGTTTATGACAGTAAATCTTTCCGTTTAAATGATGACCACATAATTCATCGTGCCTCCACTATAGCTCTCGGATGCTACATCACGAAGTACGGCGTCCCCTCCCGGAAAAGCGGATTCATCCTCTGGGAGACGAAAGCTACGTCGTTTGCCCATCGCGGGTCCCATGTGTTGCTGTTCTCCTCTGAGTTCATTGAAATTCGGAGCATCTCTACCGGAAGACTTGATCAAGTCATTGAAGGGAGAGATATTCGTTTATTGTTGCACACCAACCTGAAATCTCACCCGGGTGATGATACACTACTCGTGGCGATGCGTGGGACCAAGGACGACAAAGATGGGGTCAGCGACAAGATAATAGAACTAGTTCGAACTGGGGAATTCAACTCCATGCAGACACCGATGATATCCACACCAGTGGAAGGTCTGTGGGATGAGTGGGATATGTAAGCAGTTGGTGTATCAGTGGAAGATAATGTATAAGTTATGCTACGTAATGATGTTTTGTTAGGTGTACTATACACATGATCATGTATCTATAAATCACTATTGTTTCGTTATGATCCTCCTAGTCGGGAAGGGATAATTTGGAACATGCAATGGGGAATGACTATCACTGAGCCTCATTCACGCCGGCTCTAATGGGAGGTCCCGGGGAACGGTCATCGGGAGCTGATCTATCATTGCCTCCATGTACCGCATACGGAAGTACTGAGAAATCGCAATCATCGTAGGGAGGAAACAAAATATGATGATAGAAATAGCCACTGCTGGTGATTTTGCCGCAAACGCCAATTCTACTGACGTCACGGCGAGAATTCCGACCGCTGGGATTGCATGCAAAATTCCAAAAATTACTGCTCCGAGCTGCTGTGGTTTTAGGTGTTTGTGTAAAGATGGATGACTTAAAAATGCCTTACGTGAGAGGCACCCGGCGCGCTAGCAGTGATGTGCAGACTGATGGTATATAGTATCAGCGTGAGGGTAGCCACTAAAAGACCTTTGGATCCTGACATCGACTGAAGACTACAAAAATAGCAGATAGTTGGTCGGAATGTCAGGAATAATACGGTTAGGATTGAACTGACGCTAGAAATGCCATGAGCTGTGAAAAAGAGGTCGAGTAAGGGACTGCGAATCTAAACAATTAATGTGAACACTCACTATATTCAGGCAAGTCTTCCTGCAATCTTGTAAGTCTCTGGCAAGTGCAGGAGATATGAATGTGGGAGTAGAAAGCATTGTGGTCTGCGATGATGCAATATTTTTGTCCTGCAACATCGTCGCGCAGATAAAGAAATGTATGAGTGAATCATAAATCTCCAGCACTTTTATACAGACGGGGTAAGTTTAGACGGAGATCCGCAGTGTCTCCATGAATTGCAGAAGCACAAGGCCAATCAGTAGTGCTGTGGAGGGACCCCCATAGCAGACCCCATAGGTAGTTATGTCCTCACCGATATACATTCGCAGACTCCTGAATTTGTGACTCTACTAGAACGTTAGATCAGATTAGATGGATAAAGTGTATCGCATTTATGGCAAGGGCTAGGCCATTCGAACCCTGGGTCTAGAACCAGACATGCATTAATCGGAATCGCAAACGCAGGAGAAATGTAGTAAAACAAGTTTTGTTACCGCTCATTACACCCCTGAGGAAGCTGCATTTGCTGATTGGACATAGCCGCTCAACGAGTCTAGACCCTCGGGGCAGGATGCGTGACGGTCCAGGCCAGGGACAGATATCGAGACAAATATGCCTTCGTTTATACCCGTCCCTACACACAGTTGCTGTACAGAAATGTGAGTACTAGATATGACTTCAGCGGGGTTACATTAGCCTAGGCAGCGCTGAGATAGTACTGACGAGTGCTGCAAAATGTAAAAGTTATGAGCGCGGGAACCGATGATGCATCCGCGATTACGGTTCTAACTTCTCAGGCTCCCTTCGAACATGCTGCGGTATGTATCGGCATTTGAATCAAAGTGGCGGAGATTAGTGCGAATTTGTACAGCAATAAGGAGTGGTCCTGTTCTTTTGTGATAAGTGCATTGGATAGGGTAGTACACGCCAGAAGCAAGTAAACTTGCTGTGGCCGGTGTTTCAAAGTCCCTCGCGACCACGGTGGTCTCGACCGCGCATAAAAAAGTCACGAAAGCACTTACAGGCAACTGGAGGCTGGGGCGGTCCAGACCCATTACAACCACTCTTCGGCAGGTCCAATATTATCAGGTCCAACTTGGGAGTTGACAGAATGTTCAGATTTGATTCAAGCCAAGTTGACATTTCGGATCCAAGCCTGACATATTTCTTCAGAGACAAAAAGTTGAAGGAGAACGGTGGCTAGGCCTCTCCGAGTGCATCGTTTAATGTCTTTACCAGAGACTTCTCCTTGGTGCTGTCCCATAGCCTAGTGGAATGACTGTCGCGTTTAAGTTAGACGAACATTCGACTTCGAAGTTCGGTGACAGTATACGTACCGTCCCAAATGGTCATCGTGATTTTTCTCAGGGACCTTCATGCTAAGTTTATGTACTACTCGTGTAACTCAGAACAAGTAAGGGGCATGCTCAGGACAGCTTCCGAAACCCGCTGAATCCGAATACGGTCTGCTACGCAATGTAGGCTGCTCCGGTCGCACATCATACTCTTTCAAAATGACCATTCCCCAGATAAAATCTATCGGGAAAACGACTTCCAAGCATACCGTTCGTCAGCTCAAATTTATCATCCCCGGAGCTGCAATCACATATGCGTTCAACACCCATCGCGTTTTTTTAGATTTGTTGACCAGACAAGATGTAGAGGGTCCAGTGGGGAAGGTGAGTCACGATCGACAGATTTCTCAATAAATATTTACGGTTGATCAGGCTGTTTGCCTTTGCTTCCACAGGCTTTGGAGGACTTGTGATCATACTTTTCCTCTATGTTCTCCTGGTACCGTGGATATACGGCCTCGAACCAGACGTCAGTCATTTCTAGTACCATTTCAGCAGCATAACTGATAACGTCTCAGTATCGGTCTTGGCGAGACTCTGGAATACTCTCTTCTGTCATCCCAATCTTGACCACTGCTATCTTAGTTGGCTGGTCACTTCTGTCCTTTACCCTTGGAAGGTGGTCTAATTTGGGATACCTAGAAGGAGTAGTAGGGGGTAAGTTCACGAACATCAATCTGTCAGATGATATCCGTGATCTCGGTTTTGCATTTCAGCATCAGGCTTGTATGCACTCACGTTTGGACTATTAGGTCTTCTTCCCGCACCAAAGATTCGCCGCTCATGACTAAGTAAGTACTGTCATTATCGAGCTGTCTGAGAGTTCAAATGTTTAAGCACTTCAGCAGGTTATATCATGATTCCCTCGCGATGAATCAATCATCCACATGGACCTTACGTTACTAATTTATGGACTGTCAATCTGTGTATATAATGTTGCAATGTAGTGAAAGTTGTAGGCCGGGTCCTTTCATGAGTGAGATGATGTGTCACATATACCCCGTACGGTCGGAATATCGTAATTCTGAGCGACCGGACTACATGTGGACTGATTTATAAGGACCTGCGTTGATACATAACTTCCGATGTGACGCAATTAACAGCTCACCATGTTCCCCAATACCTTTACCCAGATCGTCCTTCGTGAACGTCCTGTCGCTGACATTCTCCCAGACACGTTCGAGTCCAAGACGAAGGCGTTCGACGAACTCCATGTCGGCCAGAATCAAGCTCTAGTTCAAGTCACGTACCTTTCACTGGACCCTGCCATGCGTGGGTGGATCAGAGACACGCGAAGTTATCTCCCACCAGTGAAAATTGGGGAAGTGATGCGCTCGGGTGGGCTTGGTGTCGTAGTGAGCGTAGGCGAGGGGAGCAAGTTCCGAAAGGGAGACCTGGTCTATGGAATGTTTGGTGCGTCTGCGCGAACTTTGGTTCTTTTTCCCAGCCTCGTCCTCATGCTATGTGCAGGATGGACAGAGTATGCAGTTGCGAATGACAAGTCAATGGAGAAAATCTCGTAGGACTTTACTTCTGCATCGGTATTATGTATTTATACCACGAATCACAGGCCACCTCCGGGAGCGACCTCCTTGGACTTTTTGAACACTCTGGGCATGACAGGTCTGACTTCTCACTTTCCATACGTGTTAGCACGTCTGATGTTCACTAACAGGCATGACCGCATACTTTGTCCGTTCCGTTCCTGCCGCCATGTCACAACGCACTGATAAAGTTACAGGGCCTTCACCACGTCGGTCAGCTGAAAGCTGGTGAAACACTAGTAGTATCTGGTGCTGCTGGTGCAGTCGGTTCCCTCGTCTGCCAGCTCGGAAAGAAGGCCGGCGCACGTGTGATTGGCATCGCAGGTACACCGGACAAATGCTCCTGGCTCGAGGGCGACTTGGGCGTAGACAAAGCGCTCAACTACAAGAGCCCTACTTTCCGTCAAGATTTTGTGGAGGCTGTTGGGTATTTGGACGTGTACTTTGACAACGTCGGAGGCGAGATACTTGAATTAGCACTCTCGAGGTTGAATCGACATGCGAGGATTGTTTTGTGTGGTCCGTGACATCATCTCTACAGCTGCGATGACTTGTATTGACGTGAAAACGTAGGGGGTATATCCGCCTATAGTGAGCGTTTTCACAAAACCTATACGTTCGGAGGCTCATCATTCGTGTACTAGACGATCCACAACCGAAAGGTATCAAGGGGCATCTGAACATAGTCTCACAACGTGCCAAAATGCAAGGTTTCGTCGTGTACGTGCTAGTGGGGGCCATAAATTACTACATCACTGACTTCCTTCATAGTTTCGATTATGCCGAGCAGTACGCGGTGGCCGTCAAGGAGATAGCAGCTGGACTTGCTGATGGATCGATCAAAAGCAAGTTTCACATCGTCGAAGGTCTTCAAAATGCTCCGAGCGCGCTGCCTATGCTCTACTCTGGGGCGAATGTAGGAAAGCTGTGCGTGTCTCTGGCCTTTTCCTCGTTTTGCACTAAATGCTGATACGGTGATACAGAGTTGTTAAAGTTTCGGATGAGCCTTCTATCAGTTCGAAGCTGTAGATTCTTGGGATTCCTCCGTTTGAGACCCTGTTTTACATTTTACGCTCGGCTACAGAGGTGAACCAAACTATCTATAGGATAGGCTAATTTTATTAGTATTTGTTGGTATCTTGTATACTGGTACTAGCGCCCGGAATTGCAGTTGTCCTGCCACTACTCGCTAAGGTGCATCAACTTGAAGAATACCCACCGTTATGTGACTCAACAAAATTTGATAGATATGCTAGGCGTAGCAACAGACTAACTTGATAGACACGAACTTTCTGATAGGCGCAGGTTTCGGCAGTTTCATTGCACACCTGATCCCACACTGCGCGTTGCACTAGCATCTGAAACCCGGATATCTCAAAAACCCGATCCCAACAGACCCCCAAGACCTTTCACGGCAAACATCACGGACTAGGCAGTGTATCTTGGACTCCACGCTTGGCAAAACTTTACAAGACTTCGAAATTGATCATTGGTCATACAAAAACAAGGGCATCATCATGTACGTCTTGTAGATTAATACGTACACGCGTCGTTCCCTCGGAGCCTCGTTGCTCATCCACTCTAAACACGGCCTTCAGACACTTCCACACTCTCGATCCGACTATCTCGCTCCTTTTCCCCCACGTCTGACTCGTCGAGTGATTCCGATCGGTCGCGTCGTGGGTTAAGCCCTTCGAGGTACCCGTATGGTGCGAGTTTATTGTCTTCGCAGTACTGTTTGTGAGCGCGGAGAAAAGGAATGTGGTGTGGTGTAAGCGCTGCAGTAGGAGAGGCCGTCAGTCACTACTGTGTGTCGTGTAAAGAGAGAATACTCACTCCGCGTTGCAGATCCCAAGAACAGCTCATACACCGTAGCGGAGAGAAGCGTGGCGGGGATATTCGTCAGCGCAGCGATAGCTGCGTAAGTCCCTCCCGAGGCTTGCGATCCCCATATGGTCATAGCCATGAGACGGCCACCGACGTCACGGGCGGTGTTGGCGGCGACTGGAACGGAAAGTCAGATCAAGAAAAAATGAGGACGTGCGGTTCGGGGCTTACTTGCGGTAGGTGAGTACCCCCAGACTGCAACGGCGCTGGGGAGAGCGTTAAAAATTAACAGAGGACAGGATCATGATACGTACTATGCCATACCGACGATCCAAGGTGCGGCTGCTGGTGGGATCATCTGGTTGGTGGGGTCAAGGGAACCCCAAATGACTAGGCCGATGAGGAAGTCCTACAAAACGATCGTTAGAGAAGATAATTTCGGCTCGGGTATAAATGAATATATTCACAGTAACAAATTCATTGAGAAACACGCGGGCCAGGTTCGTTCCAGGGGCGACGTATAAACCGAATACGCCGGCTGGCCCACTGCTGGAAAACATCACGCTCTCGTATAAGCCTTTTTCAATCAAAACGTTCTCCGCAACCTTTGGAGAGTAAGACCGCGGAATATTGAGCATCTTTCCGACGGTATTCTACGTACCTCAAGCAAATCTTTCCATTCGGCATAGACGATGAAGCACGTGATGTAACCTGCCAGGATCTGTGCTGCGATATATCTAATAAATGCATCAGCGATGATGAAGAGCACGGTGATTACCACGAACCTGGCCGCTTTGCGCGCAGGAAAGTCTCGGAAGATAACAGATGAGATCGTGACGGCTGGATTGAAGTGGCCCCCCGACGTCGTAGCACAAAGTGAGACGGCGAATACGACGCCCATGGAGTAGGCGAAGCCAACCGTGTATAACGCTGTGGGGTCATCGTGAACAAATTGTTGAGCAAAAGGGTGGAGACTTACATCCTAATCCATTGGTCCCGGTGAGACTTCCCACAACAAATGCAGCAGTGGCTCCCAGACCTGGATAGGAAACGGGGATCGTGAGTGGGGGGAGCTGATCGCTAATCAAACGAACAGACCCGCGTAGACGTAAAGAAACACCCCCAGCTGCATGAAGTAGATCAGTCAGAATATATCATAAAAAATCAGGAATCAGGATATACCATTTCTGCAACGATTTCCATGAGCCAGTGGGCCTCCTTCTTGTGTTTGAGCCTCTCCCAAGAGGTCATCCAACGAGGCTTTGGGGCGATGTCACTCAGATGAATTTTTGGGTGGGACATGACTGTTAGAGGGGACGAAGGTTTAGAGAAGGAGGGGGAGGAACTTTTAGAGGGCCTTTTATTGGCGGGGGAGAACCCATGAGGCGAATACTACCGTTCCAGGTGGAGACTGTCCAGACTCAGAAATGAGAGAAGACACATTTAGCACTTGAAATCAAGCGCCCGATGCAACGCAATGTAGCAGGCTGTCAATCGATCAATGATCTGACCGAGTATGATTTGTTCGGCTATGATCGTCATACTAGTATGCTCGCAGATTCCGCGCGAGTCTGAATCGCTTCTTCCGAGGAAGACTTCTTGCGAGATGAGTCGCGATGGACTGTCTTGATGGAGTCGGGTCAGCTGCAGTAGCCAGCAGCCATATTTATGCATATGTTTCACGGGGTAGATCCGTATTATAATAAGAATAGGATTCAAAAATTTGGAAAGAGCTAATAACGGATATATCGTCTGATAATCAGTGTCCTGGATACCCCTCATCCGGAACGAGGACCGATTCCTCTCCAGCCTCCACTCGACGCCGTATGACGGGTCACGGTACTATACGTGGCATATTTAGTAGACTCTTCATCACCATGACACTGTCTAACAACGGGTGTTCCTGGCCGTGTGATGACTTCTAAAAACGTTGAATACGACCTCGGGGCAGTCAAGGCCCGCGTGCATACTAGGCCAATCATCAGACAATTCGATATTCGATGACGAACCGGAATATCATAATGTCCAGCAGAATTTGTAGAAACTCTATTGCCAACTAGTGAGCAACGAAACGTCCATGAGCAGTGGCAACCGCTACTTGAACTTTCCGCTGTAGCCCAACAGGAATTTGTTCTACCGTGTATAATCCGACCCTGCCTCGGCGACAAATACCTTCGGGTACGGAATGACAAGTGACACTCGCGAAACACACACAAATCTGAAAGTTTCCCTGGACGGGCTCGTTCTTTTCAAAGTTAAGAAGCACGCAAATAGATTTCCTTGAACAATTCTTATCTCCTAGGCAAGAGCTCATCTTCCTTCTGTCACGTGATCCTTCGAATATGTGATCCCAGTTTGCGTTTATACGGACAATGGCATAGCGGAGGTGTACTGTACTACTCCGCTGCCAGAGTTACTCATGTCCTGGGACTCCCCGTATCTTTCGCTTCCGATGGCCCACCATGTCGAAACCCACCCATCAGTTTCTTCTCTCGTCGACAGGCAAAGTGCTTCCCGTCTTCTGGGACAACCTCACGCCATGAGGCCGATTCGAAGCGTCATTTAAGCAACATAAGTTCTATATATGTTTGTGCCATTACAGCATGTCTTGCATTTGTTCTGGGCAAGCGGTCGCTTAGACGCTTATGGTGCAACTCTGGTGCTGCAGTTCATCCCTTCTATTCAGAAGCTGACGCTTTAACATAGGTTGGGGTAGATGATATTTCTACGGGATTTTGGGTGCAAGTTTCAAGTTGGCCGATGACCAGCTGCAGGAGCTCCAATGAATCAATCCACTGACGGTTTTTTGATAGATCGCCTCTCTGCGGTTCCGTCCCACGCTATTCGGTCAGGGATAATGGTCAGGGAGTCACATACACCCTAGAGCCCATGCTGCGGACGCCTCTCGTTTCCCAATTCCCCTCGGTGTTCGGACACAAGACAGCCCGGCGCTGTGACAACTCGACCAGTACAATTTCTCCTCTCCATAAATGTTTCTAAGCTCTGTCATGTCGAAGAAGAGATCGCGTCACGATGGATCAAAATAGTTTCACTCAGCGAGCCGGAATGGACTCTGGTGCAGGGCGTTGTGTGCATGACTCTTGTTCTAGAGCTGAATCGTGGTAAGGACCCCAGGACCGATATTCAAACTCCGTGTATGCTGTGTTTGAGGCGAGAGAGATGATCATCGAGGAGCAACGAGTGTGTTTCGAGACGGAAACGGACGGTTGATTGAAGAAATAGAGAATGCTGTGGTATGGGCAGGGTCCATCCAAGTGATTTTAAGATTTTTTAGATTTTTACAAGATCAGGGTATCCGGGGAACATGATTTAGATATTTCCCGCGGGTGTATTGGGTTTCAAGGATATTGACTCTTGAACTGACTGACGACTCACCGTCGACGCCGTTTCCGACGTTGAAGCCTCTGGGTTAGCTTGTTTTTTTCTCCTGCAACCCCAGCTTCAAGACAGCAGCTGGTACTTTTTTCTTCTTTCACTTTTCTTTTTCTAAACAAAACAAGCAGAGCTTAAGCTTAGGTTTTAACTCACAGTGGGCAAGCGGCTTTTAGTCGCGTCCTCGTCGTAGCCTATCTGTCTGCTGCATTTCATTACTTGTGTTCACTTTATTTCATTACTTTTCAACGGATTCACAGATGGCAACTACCGCTCGCCAACCTAAGCCAAGAGGGAAGGGAATGGCAGATCCTCCTCGGTATGTCCCATCACACTACTAACCTCATACTTCCGTTAACCTTGCTCCATTCAGTCGTCCTGCTTGGCAGACTGGTGCAAGGCCAAATTCTACGTTATCACCCACCAACAATTCGGCTCGGCTCCCTCCTTCAGCTAATCAGGGGGGCTTCCCTCCACTAGGTGCTCAGACTAATGGCTCTCGCATTCATGACCCCACTCAGGACCGTCTTCATATTCTTTCTGGTCTCACCGTGTGTTTCCATTCTTGTTCCTCCACCAATTCCTTCACTCACAGTCGTATTTTAGGGCACAACTATCACCTTGACCACCAAAACCGCTCAGCGCTATGAGGGTGTCATTTCGTCTACTGCTAGTGAGGGTGACACTGCCGGTATCACCCTCAAGGACGTCAAGGAGATTTCAAAGCCTGGCGCGCCGCTCAAGGAGTCATTCTTCATCCCTTCCTCTAATATCGACACCTGGCAGTCTGGTCCTGCTGACGCTAAGATACCGATTCCAAACGGTGACTGTGAGTACATCGCATTGGCTTCTTGCTCCTCCACAGGAACCTGATCCAATAACCCCGAATATCTGATGATGTTGATCTCCATACTTGCTGTGGAATAGCTTTCAGAACAGATGCAGATATCAGCAAGAACAAGTTAGTCCGTGAACGGGAACTCCAAGCATGGCAACCAATTGCATCTGCTGCTGCTAGCTCTCCACCTCCGGCGGATATGCATCATGAAGGTCTCGGGGATGAAGTTACCTTTGGCCTGGGCTCGGGCGCTAACACATCTTGGGATCAATTCGCGGCTAACGAACAAATGTTTGGCGTCAGGACTACTTTTGACGAGGAGGTTTACACCACTAAGTTGGATCGGACGGCTGCTGACTATAAAGAGAGGGAGCGCAAGGCTCAGCGCATTGCTAGCGAAATATTGAATGTATGTTTGTGGCGTTAAGGTTTATTTTAGTGCGAGCTAATTTTTCTGATAGGGCGCCGTAAATAATCCTCATGTAGCAGAGGAAAGGAATTTGAATGTTGACGATAGCGGTGTGAACGAGGAAGACAAGTGCGTCCACTCGGTGTCAGGTCTGCATTTATCTGATGGCATTGCTTCTAGATTCGGTGCTGTTGTCCGAGGGCAGAATGCTTATGTTCCGCCAGGCGCTCGCAAACTCCAGGTCACTGGACCAGCCTCGGGAACAAGCCCTCCTCCAAAAGATGTTCCTAAAGTATCTATCAATGGCCCCGACGGTGCCCCTGTTGCTGCAAAGGACGCGGCGCCTGTTGCTGTCAAGTCCCCTTCTCCTGCGCCATCAACATCATCGGCTTCTAATAAGGTATGCAACCCCTTACGATCTTGATCTATCTGTTTCAATCCGAATTATTGTGCTACGACGTTTACCCTTGATTGGTTGAGACTGATGGATTGCTGACGATCACTTTTTGATGATAGCCCCCGGCGGATCCATTGCCGGCGTTCCGTGACTTTGTGACGAACGAGAGACAGCGCTTGACACAAAAGAAGCAGGCGCTCGTCAAGAGTGAGATGGACAAACGGAAGGCTGAGCTACTGAAATTCAGCCAGACGTTCAAGGTCAGTGTTGTGGTATTTTCTCTCTCCATTCCTGGTTTCACTCATTGAGTTCCATCTAGTTGAACAAGCCCATTCCGGATGATCTGGTTCCTATTCTTGCCAAGGATGAAGAGAAACAGCGACAAATTAGGGAGAAGGCCTCGGTGGATGCTGCCTCGACCACCGCTCGTGCCATCGGTATCACCGCTGCTCTCAATACCTCCCCTAGCGTGTCTCGCATGCCGACCTCCACTTCTAACAAGATTGTTCCTGCTACTGCGAAGCCTACTCCTGCTCCGCCTGCCATTCCAAAGGCGCCCGTCGCTGGTACCTCTGCCTCTGTTGTCAAACCCGTCGCTACGAAGCCCAGTGAACTCGGCAAGAAGAACGCGGTCAATATGTACATACAACCCATCCCCCCGTTCAAAGGCGCGAAGCGCTCGACTACACCATTGCCTGGCCCGGCGACTCACACGAACGGCGTTGCCGTGCCCACGTCGCCCACCACCACCGCAAACAGGCTCAATGCTAACGCCTCGTCGTTCAGGCCCAACCCAAAGGCAAATACTTTCTCTCCTGTAATATTGAATGCTGGATTTCGGATGTGTTACTAACTGGTCTGCGTGATTAGGGTCCTACGTCTCCGATTCCGAGTTCTACATCAGCCTCTGCGTCACCGAAGGCTAAGCCTGCTGAAACGGTGAATCAATCATCCGAATTGTGAATTTTGATCGTGGATTAACCCAGCTCTCTCTTAGTCTCCTCCCACTCCCAATCCATTCTTTGGCACCAAGATTATGAAGAAAGGAGCGGTTCATATCAAGGATGATTTCAATCCATTCAAGCATAACAAAGTTGTGGAGGCGAACCAAATTAGTGCGTGCTGCACCCTCTTGCTGAGGATGCAATCTGATGCCCCCCCCTGTAGCTGCTATCTGGCCTTATAGTGGCAAGCGCTACATGCATATGTTCCCTCCCCTGCAACACCAATCGCCTCAGCAACCCGTCCACATCGCGCCACCCGGTCCACCGCCCGTCTCACACCCTGTATACGAAGACAGTGGCGAACAACGTGTTTATTACTACCCATACTACCCTGGACAGGTGTGCATGTCCCTATTTCCCGTGGGAATTTTTCTGAAATCTCGCTCAGCCCATGATGCCTGGCATGGCTCCTCCACCACCTGGTGCATATGTATCAACACCGTTCATGCAACCAATGGTGTACCCACCAGGCATTCCACCGAACGGCCAACGTGAGTCTAGGTCCCAAATTTAGGTGAATAGTAGCTCATGATACCCCACAGCCATGTATGCTGCATCGCCTATGCCTCAGATGCCTCGTGTGTATCCATCTTGGTTTCTCTGACTTTTGGCTGACCTCTTCGGGATAGCGCCACAATACATGCAACCACCACCTGGCACGTACCCTCCGCCACCCAACGGTGCTGGCCCACGCCCATCGATGCCACCTACTCCCATCCCCTCTCACGCGCACGCATACTATCACCAAAGCCCACAACGTGCGTGTTGATCTAATTTTGAAATTTATTGTGATTGACGATGGTTCCTTTCATTCTTGCAGTACAACATGCCGTCCCTTACCCTATGATGATGCCGCCTGCAGGACCGAATGGTCCTCCCCACCCATACGAAGCTGGCCCGGCTCCTCCACAGATGGGTGGTGTGGGCCATGTATGATCGAGTGACGGGTAGCATGGTATCCGCATCTTTTCTCCTCGTTATCTGTTGTCCGCTGTCTTCACGCAGTTATGTCATTGTTGTTGTGTTTCATAGTTCAGATGTCATTCCTCTGGGCGCATGTTGTAGCTATCAATCTCTGGCATTAATTGACGGTGTGGACTGAAAACTGAGTGCCCGAGGGAGACGTTGCAAAGGGTATGTATACAGAACGCGAGCAAATAGCTAAACTATGAACATAAGTCAAGTGAGGTGTCATTTACTTGGTGTACACTGAAAGCTCGATCTTTTTTAGTAGTCCCTTGAGCGTGTTGCTACTACGGTTGCAGTGGTGCTGCAGCCAACCCTCCATTTCATGTCTTATATCACTAAGCTCCTCGCACAGGGGCAACTTGCCATCTGGACGCACGAGGCAAGGATTAAGCAAGAGATCGAATAACCTTGTCCATAAGTCATTCTGCCAGTAGCGCTTGAACGGCGTCGTGACCTTGTAAGGGGATTGGGGGGTGATGGATGATGTTTCAATGTATTTGCCGAACAGCATGCAGTAGATGATGCCAGCGAGACCAAAGTAGTCGGTCTGGTATGTCCATGGTCGGTGCTCCCTCAGCTCAAAACAATCTCGTGCATCTGCTGGCCAGTCACCAACGAACTGTTGGTTGTGAGGAAAGAGGGACGTGTCGAGCGTTCGTCCGAAATCAATGATCCTGACGCCCTTGTACTTCCAGCCGTTTTCACCCGAGGGCTGGTATATACTAGAGAGGGAAGCACCACCTAGAACGTCTTCGAGGCGTAGGAGGCAGTTGTCAATCTTGAGATCGCCATGGATGAACCCTGCGCTGTGCATTCCTTCGAGGAAGCGCATGATTTCGATCGTGAAGAACATGACAAGGAGTTCATCGAGACACGCCCCTTGCTGCGAGATGCCAGCGGTGCCAGCACGGTTGACGATGTCGAGCAGGGTGCCTTGCGGGCATAACTGCATAAGGAGGTGGCTTTCGTCGCGATACGCGTAGAGAGCATAAGGTAGAACGAGGGAACGGCGGAGTGGCTCAGGGAGCGTGCGGTGGATTCTACGTAGGACGTGGAATTCCCATAGGTTTCGAGGCTTCACGACTTTCAGAGCAAGCATAGAAGAACCGTCCTCCTCATCGTCCTCATCCAAATCCTCGTCTTCGTCATCTTCGTTCTTGGACGAAACATCTCGAGCTGCAAAAACTGATCCAAAGCCCCCTTCACCTAGTTTATCCACCACTTTCAGTCTCTTTCCCTCCAAGGCGACAATAAACGCATCGTCATCGAACCCCTTGGAGCTCGAGCCGCTCCCTCGCCTGCTCTTCTTGGCCGTGAACTTTCGTAGATCCTCGAGTATGCCTGAGTCCTGCCCTCGCAGGTCGTGGAAATCATCGTCTCCAGGTAAGAGGGAAAGCAGTGTGGACATAATGGCAGGGTCGAAAGGATTGCAGGGGTTCGATGGTCTGAAGGTAGACACTACGGCCAGAGCGTCTGAGAGACTGAGAGTCCCTGTGCGCTCTTCGATCACTTCTAGGTCTGCTGGCTGGTATTGCGGGACCGATCCTGGACGGTCATAAGAAGCGAACGATGAGTCCGATTCTTCCCCATCGTGCACATATCCTCGTTCACGTTCGTCTTCCTCTCGCAGCTCTGCTGCGAGTCGTTCTGCAGCCTCAACTGCACCATTTTCATGCGGCGTGGGGAATCCGCGAGTGCTAAACTCAAAGGTACGTTCCGTGATGGGCGTCATCACGTTTATCCTGCCGAAGCGACCTCCAAGAGGCTGCAGTTGCTCCTCCTCGTATTCTTCTTCGAACTGATCACTGATGCTTGAAGATGAGGAGAAGGGTACATCAGGTTCTCCCTCAATATAGCCATCTTCAAAAGGTTCGTCACTCGAGGAAAAGTTTTGCTGAGGATCGTCTGCGGGATCACTGGATTCATCGGTATACGTATCAGACGCTGGCGTCCTTGGTGCGTGAGGAGCCTCATGTTCCACCTGGTTCTCAGACATGCCAATAGTACCGGTATCCACAAACGGCCTGAACGTGCCCGGCTTCGGGGTGAAAACGTGTCCTGCGTTCTCACTACCATCATGTGATGATGGCGGGCGACTGAAGACCTTGAAAGGCGTTTTAGAGTCCACGAATGCAACGAATGGCGCCGCCTCCGGTTTAGAACCAGGAGGTTGAAACATGCTTGCATTCTCATTCAGGGGGCTAGCCTTCGCTCCCTGTGAGTTGGGTCGGGTGAGAGGTTCTTTCTGAGATACGGGAGTGAAAACGCGCGAGAATACACTGGCTTTGGCATTGACGTTGTCATTCTCTCTCCTCGCATTTTCTTCGGAGATGGCTTTGAGGGTGGTAGGAGGTTTAAAAGAGGCTGCAGGAGTGCTGTCCTTCGTTGTGAGAGCTCGGCGACCAATGTCAGGAGTAACAAATGATTGTTTTGGGGGTTCGTCCATGAAAGGTTTGAACTACCAGCAGATTTAGCATTGAATGGAGGACGACAGTCTTTTATTTTAAGCACCTTTACAGCAGGGGTGCTATTCTCCTTGCGGTTCGCGTTCTCGTCGACGAAGGGTTTGAATGCACCTGTCATGCATAAAAATACAAATGAGCCCTAAAAACTTAATGAATTTTAGCTTACCCGGTGTCTTAGCATTCTCATCCTCCACTTGGACAACAGGCGGTGACTGTCTTGTTGCAGCTACCATGGGTTCAATCCTCTTCACCGGCGCATGCTTACTCCCAGGCATCATCCGTTTCACAGTCTTATCCGGGGAGTTATACATTCCAAACACATCTGCCAGCGCCTCTTTCGTATTGATCGTGACTGTTGGCTCTCC
The DNA here is from genome assembly GCF_016758785.1 of Suillus bovinus. Lineage (NCBI taxonomy): Eukaryota > Fungi > Basidiomycota > Agaricomycetes > Boletales > Suillaceae > Suillus > Suillus bovinus. The sequence continues at coordinate 9,426 of NW_024542062.1, read as the reverse complement.
CAATGTGACAACGCTCTTGCGCTTCCCGTACCCCATATTCTGTGTGCTCCGTGTGCCGTCATCGTTGAAGTTCACTCGGACGGTCTCGCGTGCCTCTGAAGGTGGGGGTGGGCCCCATTTCTTGTTGAGAAGTCCCATGGAGCGGGCGCGCACTTCAGCAACGCTGTATTCAATGCCGTCTCCAGTGAAAAGCAGTGAGAGATTGAAGCGCAGCTTCTCTGGGCGCCTCCCTGGGACAGGAGGAGCAAGCATCGGGGCATAGCGGCTATGGGCTCTAGGGCTCGATGCGGAAGTTTGCGGGGTGCTAGATTTAGAGGATGATGATTTGTTCGAAGTACCTGAGGACGAAGCAGGTGGTGGATTGTGGTTCTTCAGGGGATTACGGCGGAGGGCATCGATTTCTTGGGAACCACTGGGTCGGAAGGTGATGGGTGTAGGCTTAGATGACGAAGGGCTGCCTTGGAAATCGCGATAACGTTTCTTCAACCTCTCGATTGGACGAGCGTTACGCGTGATCCCGATACGGAAGACCTTGTCCGCCTCGGTGTGTCTGGATCATGCAGATGAATGATTCACCCAACCCGCACTTGGCCGCCAGGCATACAAGCTACTCACCTTCCCTCCTTGTCCAGTGCCCCAGCATATTCCTCATAAAGCAGTGCGTATATGCACCCAATGTCATGCTTTACGAGATATGAGTAAATTATAGTCGGTCTCTCGACTTGCTTCGCATATGCAGACCAGAGTTTCAGGTATCTGAGATCGCCCTTGTACCTCAAATCATCTTTGAACCGTCTGGTGGTCTCTTCAAGTAGCTCGACAAGACCAGATGTCATGTCATCTGCAGAATACTGCTGTGCGGTCCATTTGACAAAGTCATCGTAGGCAGCAAGCGGATCTTCGTCTTCCTGGAGGGCCTCAGCGATGCTAGCACGATATTCTTCTTTTTCTTGATCAAGCTGGGCATTGCGAGCGGGCGCCATTGCGATTTGATGACGATGATCGTATGCGGCGCAGACAGCGCGTCCTGCAGAACCTTTGTTGAAGTATGTTTATGTCCCCGAAGTTCGAACGCGACGCGTCGGGATCACGTGGCACAAAAGCTGGCTCTTCAACAAGGGGGCGCATAGCGATAGTTATACACCATGAAGACAGTGAGTGCATGGCCCGGGGAACCGAGTGAGCTACTACTGCATGTATTACACTTCGAATCTCGTAGGTAACCCGTATTAAGACAGCGTTGGATCCTTCATCAGATGCCCCAACACCCCTCCCTCAATACTCGTCTCCCATAACTCCACCTTTGCCCGTTCGATCTCTCCAACAATTTGTCGGCGACGTTCCCTTGCGCGCTGAAGAATATCTTCTTTATTAACTGCCTTGAAGCTGGCGCGCCGAGGAATGACGGGAGTTGGTTCATGCATGGATTGGACCGACAACGCGCGAGATATTTGAGAAACTGGCGGCAGGTGCGTCAATGGCGAGAAACGGGATGGAGCAGTTTGAGCATATGGCGTGAGTACTTCCGGTGAGATGTCTATGGGTGAGAGAGCATGCGGAGGAACAGTAGGTTTTGCAGCAAACTGCAACAACATTTTGGCAGCAGCCACTGAATCTACGTCATTCGCGTGAAATAAGTGAGCATATTCAGCCATCGAACTACCTTGAGATAATGCACCTTGGTCATTACACACGGGTGGGGTAAGAGCCCCATCAGACGAATTGGTGGATGTGATTGGAGAATGAACGAGCGCAGGAACCGGGGAAAATGCATTGTATGTGACTGATGGTGGAACAGAAATAGCAAGAAGTGCAGGATCAATGGTGCAGTCGGGAATTATATGCTGAAAGGTATTGGTAGGTGTAGGTGATACAAGAGATGGTGACAACGTGCGCCTGGAGGGTTCAGATGCGCGGATGGATGACTGGGGAGAAGATGATGGTACCTGATCGACATCAAGCGGAGATGGCTCAGAAGCAGCCTTGATCGACTCCACAAGCTGCATAATTAGATGCCTCGCACGTTCCCGCTCCCATGTAGCGTGATATGCCTCAGGGCCCTCACCTTCAGGAAAGGGGTAAGGCACGTCCCACTCCACTGCACCAGCAGGGACGCTTGTAAGTTTGCGGCGCTTCAGCGGGGGTGCAGCCGTCGTTGCGCGCTCACTGCATGAGCGCGAAGATGGGCGATCATGAGCAGATGGTGGTTGTGTGGACGTAGCTGGAGAGTTGCTCAGGAGTTTCACGATGCTTGATAACACAGGATATATATTTTTCTGTCTGATGAGGGAGCTGATGTCCTCTCCATTGACTGAAGTGAGTTGACTTGGATCGATATGAGGCAGGTGCGTTAGATCAGACTCCTCTATAATGATAGGGTTAGAAGGCGTGGACCCCCGGATTGTTTGTTGTGGAAGGCTGGTCGGCTTCACGTTTCCGACGAGGCCAGCTATGCCTAATAACGCTTCCTGGTTTCGCAAGAAATTGGAAGGTAGTGGTTCGTCTGGGCCAGGGAACGGTATTGGCGGGGGTGCAGGGCGGGGAGTTGCTGGTTGCGATTTTGTGGATTTCCGCTTTCCCGTGGCCCTGGAAGAGGAGCGAGATGTCGAAAAAGGTACCGATGAGGCAACACGAGGCGATTGCGTCAGGTGCGCTTGTAAGTTGTTTTGCATTAGCACCGCATGCGAGGGAGGAGGCTCGCAAGTGCTAAAGCTGCCGAACGGCAAGGCTAGTAGGTCGGCTGGTAGTTCAGAACATGACATATGGGAACCAGGAAGTGCAATGGCCCCCACATTTTGTGTTATGCCTGTGCCCCTCTCTTGGGCTGCTTGGGCAGGAACCGCCGGTGACCTACCTCGAACTGGAGATGGAGGCGGTGAGCCAAAGAGAGAGTCCTCATCATCTTCGTCCATGCTGCAACTTGAAGGCTGTGAGCTATTGGCTATAGAATTTATGGAGAGTGACACCTTAAAAAAGCTATTTTGTGTGTTTCTCGATGAATGTTTGATTACTCCAGATGACAGAAATCGAACACGATTTCGAAGTTATGACTTGATCGGAAACGCGATTTGAGTCAATGAGACAGAACTTCGAGTCAGAAAAGTTCGCTCACAAGCATGATATCGGTTTTAAAGTAGAAGAAATAAACAGCTAAGCAATGTCGAGTTCGCCCGTCGATGCCGATGGCTAGAACGTCAAAGTAGAGTTGATCGAAGGTGCACTGGAAAGAATTTGGTGAGCGTTGAGTCAAACATCACCAAATATAAGTATTAAATTTATAGATATCAATCACGTGGTGCTGTATTCGGAGTTCGTCTATAGCTTAGTACGTGACAGAAGTCCTTCTCTTTGCAGCGTTTGCCTACGTCCTCAACAAAGGAAAAGTAAGGTTAACTTGATTATTATTAAACGAATGTCTAACCTACTATAGTCTTGAGACAAAGTCCACCCGTCAGTAGACGATGTGCGGTCTTTTCCGTCACATGGCAGGCGTCTTGAGCTGCGCTAGAAGTCTGCTTGTCTCATGTTGTATAAATGATGCATGCACTACACCCCATGACCAGCGAAATGCAACACCTTGTTCCGGACAAACATAAAGCCCCTCGGGCCGTTTTGTTCTTACCCTGATAGTGTCTTGTGAGTCACCCCGTGCCCTTACCACCTCCAAGTCTGATGTGATTCACCGAGGATACTCCTTCAATATCTCCTTGATTTCGTAAATGGTCCACCTGATCACTCTATAAGCATGAGCATCCCATATCACAAGAAGTATATAAGCCCGAGGTTACTTCAAGTTGTTCATCATTACAGATTCTTACATTCCCCACATCATTATGCAGAGCACTTCGTGGCCAGAGCGATTTGTTGACTTGAAACGCCAGATAGTCGAGGCTACGCCCGACTATGAGAAGCGTCTCACAGAGTCTTGGAAGGATCTCCTCGGAGAGCTCGACAAGCGTACCGCCGATATTGCGCAAGCTGGCCCGGATGTGAGCACCATCTTGTCTCCTTGATTTTACGCAACCTGATCAAGTGCATAGTATATCCCTCAAGTCCGGTATGACGACCTTGATAAGCTCTCCGCCGAGGAAATCGATATTATTCGGCGCAAAGGCACCGTCATCATCAAGGATGTTGTCAATGACGATGAAGCCCGAGCGTGGAAGACTGCACTTGATGACTTTGTCAAAGCTAATCCCCATGTTAAAGGTATTGAGTAAAAACTCCGGACAATACGTTATTGATGCGGCAAACAGGCTTCCCTGAGCAAGACAAACAATTCTTCATGCTGTAGTAAGCATGTTTTTCTAATCATTCTGAAAGATGTTCCAATTACTCTCCTAGCTGGACACGTCCACAAGTGCAAGCTCGCGCACACCCAAATGTCCTCAAAGCTTCCGCATGGCTAAACAAGCAGTACCATGTTAAGTCAGGCAAGCTACTCGAGGGCGTCGACCTCAATGTTCCCCTTGTATATGCCGACCGATTCCGTATTCGCCATCCTGGCCCAGGATGGGACAGGTTCCCCCCTCACGTCGATGGTGCGTTCCACGACACAATTTAATTATCGAGAAATCTGAGCGTATGCAAGGTGGTGCAATTGAGCGCTGGGAAGATGAAAGCTTCCGTAAATGCTACGCTGATATTCTCAGTGGCAACTGGCGCGCGCACGACCCATATGAACTCGAGGGTCGTCTGGATGCCCGGAGCTCGTTATATGGTAGACCGGGACAAGTAGGTATCCCCTCTGTCCTTTTAACTACCTAATCTTTGTTATTTCAGGCGACTATATTCAGGTCCTTCCAAGGTTGGTTGGCAATGAGGTTTGTATTCCACGAAATTTCGGGTCCCCATTCACACAGCAAAATTGACATGGTCATAATTCCAGTGAGGCCGCTCCAACACAGGGAACGCTCCGGGTATTCCCTGATCTCATGCTCTCAAACGCATACACTATTCTCCGCCCGTTCTTCCGCCCCACCGTCCCGCTCGACTCGGAGGACATCCTCAAGCCAGAAAATTGGGTGTTTGGCACGTCTACTTATTTAAACGGCATTGACTTAAGCTGACTTCATCGGAAGACATCTCAACCCCTGATTTCCCTGGTATTTTAATTTTTGCAGACGGATTCTCTGGTCCGCGTCCGACGCCAGAACTGCACCCGCACCTCAGGCTTGAGAAGACAATGACCTCTGTGCCGAAGGTCAACCCGGGAGATATGGTTTTCTGGCACTGCGTAGGTTTTCCTTCCGTTATATATTATTTTTCATGTGAGCAAAATCCACAGGATGTCGTGCACTCGGTTGAGGAAGAGCACACCGGTCAAGAAGATTCGGCAGGTACGTTCTGCGTTTCTTGGTTTGTGGATCACACCAACGCAAATCGTTTTATGTTAGTGATGTACATCGGCGCGGTGCCACAGACACCCATGAATACCGAGTACGTGAAGAAACAGGCAGAGACGTTCCTCGCGGGCATCAATCCTCCCGACTTTGTTAAAGACCAGCCGAACACCACATACGTTGGCTTAGGCATTCGACGCGGATGTGAAAGAACCTATTGCGCGAATTGCGATGGGACTACCAATTCAAGTTGCGTAAATATCACTGTCCTAACATGAGTCAGATAGATATTTCTGTAAGATTGTTGTTCAATACCAATACACATGAGAAGGTTATAACTGGGGACGTGAAATAGAAAAGAAATCGAGTGTGGGAAAGTTCAAAGACCCGAAACATCGAAAACCTTATAGCGTGTTGTCTTGATCTTCCATAGTTGTCGACTTGTCTTCTATTTATTAACAAGTCCTTGGATCTGTCGCTGATGTTCCTGCTCTTATCCGTATTGAACTAGTGCGAGTTCTGATTCCACCGTGTCTTTGTCTTTTCTGCACAATTGCAATGTGCTGTGCTCTGTTGCTGAGTGCTGTAGAGTCGACTTCTGGTCCAGCGCGCGTTCCGACTATCGACGGTTGGTATAATTCTCGACAGACGTTTCGGCCCATGTATGCAACATCAAGCTCGGCCGTGATTGGCTGACGTTCGTGAATGCGAGATTTGATGGCTCTTGATTTCTTCGGCCTTTGGAGATGAATCTTGCTACGACACGGCAGAAAACGGGTTCAAACTCGTCCCAACGCATGAGACACATTCAAACTTAAGATTCGGAACACTCGTTCTAGCCGTCTGCAACGTTCACGTGTACAATATGGTGCAAAACGGCCAGCCAACCAGCGTGCGTACCAAGCAACATCATTCGAAATGTACACTAACGGACCCCTTTCAGACTTTCCAACTCAGCTTGCGAGCCATGAAGGTCCTAGACCCTTCTGACGAACCTATCGAAGAACGATTCATTCCCATCCTCTCCACAACCTCTGTTGACATGTCGAAAGATGATTTGGTCATTGCAGGATTATCTACATTCGACGTCGCGATCAGCCCCACCAAAAAACTCAAGGTCGCGAACGGACGGAATCACAAAGAAGGGAAAGGGAAAAAATGGACTGACCGTCTCCTCCGTTTCACGACTCACCTGATCATATTAAGCACTCAAAAATTCACAGAAATACAGAAAAAAGGTGCTTTGATTTCACCGTTCTCTTGTATTTGTAGCACTCGCCTCCATCTAGCGACTTATCTGAACTGTTCTGTATAATACTAGCCCATCTGTAACACTAATCTATTCGTCTACCAAGCGACCGTAGTGGGCTCTGCCGCAAGCGGCCTTTCGCGTTATCGTATAAGCTAGCAGCCATCGGGAGATTATGGGATGAAGTTCCGGCAATGGCTCGTCGTTGGTATAAAATCCTCCAAAAACTCGAGTTTCGTATACCGTTTCAACCGCCATCATCTTATTAATATTCGTGTTCGTGATTCGCATCGTAGGTAAGTCCTTGCCACTGTTACCATCAATGCCAACCCCATGAGTCTTTTCATGCGGGGTACCGGGCTTCCAATCATGCTCGAATCATCGTCATCGCCATTTATCGTTTTGACTTTTGTTGACCAACTTCATCAGACTCTGTCAACCACAATGGTTCATCCCCACCAGACACCCTACGTTACACCCCACATCTTGCACAAAAATTACGCTCAGGCTTTTGATAATGAATTCCATAGTAACCGTAAGTGCACCCAACTGCTATACCTCCTATTTACTCAATGTTTCAAACAGTCATCGGCCGTGACCTCGAGTATTTCTCGCATGCAGGGTTTGACATGGATAGGATCCAGCTGAAGCGTAATGCTCCTATAGCCCAGCTTTATGAAGATGCCATCCGCAATGAGGGCGCAATTATTTCCTCATCCGGCGCACTCATCAACTTCTCTGGTAAGAAGACCGGTAGAAGTCCTAAAGACAAGCGAATCGTCTATGAGGAGACAAGCAAGGATGATATATGGTGGGGCTCCGTGAATATCAAGATGGACGAACGTGAGTTTACTCCGTTGGACACCCGTTCCTTGTCTCAGTAGTTGTTTCCAGACACGTTTGAGATCAACCGCGAACGTGCCATCGACTATCTGAATACGCGTGACAATGTCTACGTCTTCGATGGTTTTGCTGGTGTAAGACCATGTGTTTCAACTACATGGGCTTGCACTGCTCACTGTTTTTAGTGGGATCCCAAATACCGTATCAAAGTCCGGGTCATTTGTGCCCGTGCATATCATGCTCTCTTCATGGTATGTAGCTACAATCACACGTATTTCATCTTCTGACACCCTGGAAGAACAACATGTTGATCCGCCCGACCGAGGAAGAGCTCGCAAGTTTTGGCGAGCCCGACTTCATTATCTACAATGCCGGTCAGTTCCCCGCGAACCGCTTCACAAAGGGCATGTCTTCCACCACGTCGGTGGAAATTAACTTCAAGCGCATGGAAATGGTCATCCTCGGCACTGAGTACGCCGGCGAGATGAAGAAAGGTGTCTTTTCCGTCATGCACTATCTTCAACCCGTGAAGTTTGGCCAGCTCTCCCTCCACTCGTCTGCCAATGTCGGAATGGAGAAGGGCGACGTTACCCTGTTCTTCGGTCTTTCCGGAACTGGAAAGACCACTCTCTCCGCTGATCCAAACCGCCTACTCATTGGTGATGATGAACACGTATGGTCGGACACTGGGGTGTTCAATATCGAAGGAGGATGCTATGCCAAGTGCATCAACCTGTCGAGCGAGAAGGAGCCAGAGATATTCAACGCCATTCGTTTTGGCTCCATTCTGGAGAACGTTGTATACAATCCTTTATCGCGCATACCGGATTATGACGATGTTGGCATCACGGAGAACACACGCTGCGCATATCCAATTGAATACATTCCAAACGCCAAAATCCCATGCATGGTGGACAAACAACCGAGCAACATTATCATGTTGACGTGTGACGCATTCGGTGTCCTTCCCCCTGTCAGTAAACTTTCCCCAGAGCAAGCGAGCTACCATTTCCTTGCTGGTTACACTTCGTGAGTGTATTTTTGCTTCTGTCAGCGCTACTCGCTAAGTCGTGCTTGAAGGAAAACTCCTGGGACAGAGGATGGTGTCCTTGAACCTATCCCGACATTCTCGACCTGCTACAGTGCACCATTCATTGTGTTACACGTGGGTCTTCATCTCCTCCTAAGAACTCCTGAGCTAAGCCTTACCGTATCAGCCTGGACGCTATGCAGAAATGCTGGCCGAGCGCATGTCCAAACATAACGTGTCCTGCTGGTTAATCAACACGGGCTGGACAGGTGGTAAGTTCGGCACCGGCAAGCGCTGCCCACTCAAATACACGCGCCGCATCGTCGATGCCGTACACTCTGGCGAGCTTCTCGATAGCGAGTATGAGACCTTTGGCGGCTTCGGGCTCCAGATTCCTACTGCGGTAGAGGGTGTTCCTCGCGAAGTTCTCAACCCGCGTATGGCCTGGGCAGACAAGGAGGCTTTTGAACGTGAGGTTCGCAAGCTTGCGGGCATGTTCCAAAAGGCGTTTAAGTTGTACGAAAGCGATGTGCAAGAAAGCGTGAGGTTGGCGGGCCCACGGGTGGACTAGAGACTAGGAGTAGAATCAGAGTTGCTTATAATTTATCATATACAAGCAGTCCGCTCGCCTGCGGACGGGATGGTTGATTTGTTATAGCAACAAACAATTGTAAGCAATGTCCGCGGTCTCTTTTTCCTCATTGGACGCGGACCACAACGATCTGATATCACGATGATTGCGTACTTACTCTCGATATTGCAGTGTATAGTTTCCCATGCGCAAAAACGTCTGTTCGAAGGTCGGGCACTGGACGTTGCAGTGTTAGGCCCTGCGACCCATTGAATGTCGTCGCGTATGCGGCCCGCAGTGGAAACTGTCTGCGGTTGACAGTCCAATTCGATCGTGAAGAACTGAAAGCGAAAATTATCCATGGAAGACAGTGAATTTCGCCTGTTGCAGG